>NC_135726.1:59691160-60291160 GCF_964656455.1 Halichoerus grypus
TCCCTCTCACCATGCCTTTCATGACCACCCTTCCCTAGACAACCATTGGCTTTATTCCAGTATAAATTACTTTGCCTTTTCTAGAATTTTTTACAAATCAAATAATTACTCCCTTTTTTGTGGCTCCTTTCATCCCACATAATTGTCTGAGATTCATTCTTGTCATTTGTGTGTGTGTGGGCTCCTGGGGCTCTAGAGGAAGTCCAATCCATCTGTAGTACAGATTTGTAAATCATTTTGAAACAACTCCTGTTGTGTCTCTGTGCACAGAAGAGAATGTTTCACTGTGGTGCGTCCAGTCACCATGCACATGTAATTGCCCACTATAAGCAGGATTCTCTTGAGTCAACCAAATTATAAAGTCAGAAGGCCCTTGCTGTATTCCACTGTAAATTGAAATCAAGCAGTTTTTGTCTTCACGTTTGCCAACATTCAGCCCTTTTGTGCTCATTTTCAGTGATACTCGTATCTCTAAGTTTTGTTTCATTTGCTAGGCAAGGAAAACCTATTTCCTAATCTGATTATGACTGTATAACTCTATTCTCTACATAAAATTGAATCATTTCCTCCACCATCTGTTAAATTTAAGGGGACTAGTAATTTTCAAATTCTTGATAGAAATTTATTATTCTGTGTAGAGTGGAGTAGTTAGATCCTGCAAATCATAATCCTGTAAGTTCTTTTTTTTTTTTTTAAGATTTTATTTATTTGACAGAGAGAGCACAAGCAGAGGAGAGAGAGAGAGAGAAGCAGGCTCCCTGCTGAGCAAGGAGCCAGATGTGGGACTCGATCCCAGGACTCTGGGATCATGACCCGGGCCGAAGGCAGCCGCTTAACTGACTGAGCCACCCAGGCGGCCCTTATAATCCTGTAAGATTCCTAACACGAACATTATTTATGTGCTTGTACAAAGATCATACTCTTTCATCATCATCAGTGGAAAAGTTCATGACATTCTGAAACAGTATAACAGAAGGAAAATTTTGAACTTGGGAATTTGGAGAAAATCTCTCAGTTTGAGTATTTTTGAGAGAGAGGAGTTGTAAATTTTATGTAATATTAAATTTGCCATTTTAATAATTTTCAGGTATAAATTCAGTAGCATTAATTTGTAATGTACATCTACCACCACTATTTCCAAAGTTTTTTAGAAACCCAAGCATAAATTGTGTATCCATTAGGCAGTAACTCCCCATTCACCCCTCCCTTCAGCCCCTAGTAACCTCTAGGCTATTTTGTCTTTTTATGAGTTTGCTTATTCTGGATATTATTATTCGTGGAACCACACAATATTTATCTTTCTGTGTCTGGCTTATATCACTCAGCATAACATTTTCAAGGTTCATTCATTTTATGGCATGTTTCAGCATTTTATTGTTTCTCACCACTGAATAATAATACCCCATTGCTTGGGTATGCCACATTTTATCCATTCATCTGTTTTGTTTTAAGATTTTATTTATTTATTTGTCAGAGGGAGAGAGAGAGTGTGCATAAGCAGGGGGAGCAGCAGGCAGAGGAAGAAGCAGTCTCTCCACTGAGCAAGGAGCCCAATGCAAGATTCAATCCCAGGACCCCGAGATCATGACCTGAGCCGAAAGCAGATGCTTAAGTGACTGAGCCACCCAGGCATCTCTATCCATTCATCTGCTGATGGACACTTGGGTTGCTTCCACTTTTTAGCTGTTGTGATTAATGCTGCTATTAACATGGGTATACAAGTGTGTTTGAGTCCCTGCTTTCAATTTTTTGGAGTATATACCCAGGAATAGAATTTTTTGGTCAGATGACATAATCTATATTAAACTTTCTGAGGAGCTTCTATACTGTTTTTCACATCACCAACATTTTACATTCCCGCAAGAAATGTAAGGGGTTCAAATTTCTCTGTAGCCTCAGCAATACTTATTTTACCCTTTTAAAAATAGTTATCTTGGTAGGGACGCCTGGGTGACTCAGTTGGTTAAGCATCTGCCTTCAGCTCAGGTCATGATGCTGGGGTCCTGAGATCTAAGAGTCCTGAATTGGGCTCCTTGCTCAGTGGGGAGCCTGCTTCTCCCTTTGCCTGCCGCTCCCCCTGCTTGTGCACTCTCTCTCCCTCCCTCTGACAAGTAAATAAAATCTTTAAAAAAAAAATAGTAATCTTGGTAGATGTAGATGGGTATCTCATTGTGGTTTTATTTGAATGTCCCTAATGACCAATCATGTTGACATCTTAAGTAATGTACTCCTGCTGTTTTGCATTGTCCTTTTCTTCATCCATTTTTCCCTCTCTTCTGGCCTTCCATTACTGGGTAAACATGGACTAATGCCTACTCTACTCAAATGAAACTCTCTGCCTCCATCACCTCCTTAAAGCTCTATCCCATTTCCCAAAATGTCCCTCCTAGTCAGGTTTGCAGGACACATGTTAAATTCCTTGCCCTACTATCTCTGTTCCATTCCCCAAATGAAGTCAGGGAAATCTGGCTTTCTTCCAGTGAGTAAACTCCACACAGTAATATAGATATCCAACAGAAAGTTGACACCTCCCATCAGAAATAGAAGTAATATATAAAATGAGTGGAGTCTGTCATTCGGGGATTTTCCTTCCCCCTCTTTCAGCTCACAAAATAATTTCCCTAACTCAAGTAACTCTCCTTATGAAAGGGATTCCTCCTTCTTTACATAGGATTTTCTTTCTACTTTAAAACAGGTCTGAGATTTCATGCTATACAGTTAACCCTTGAACATGGGTTTGAACTGCGTGGGTCCACTTACACGTGGATTTTTTTTCTATAAATACAGTACAGTACTCTAAGTGTATATGTATATTTCTGTTTAAGATTTTCTTAATAACATTTTTTCTCTAGCTTACTTAATTTTAAGAATACAGTATACAATACAAGCAAAATATGTTAACTGTTTATGTTATTGGTAAGGCTTCTGGTCAATAGGAGGCTATTAGTTGAATTTTGAGGAAATGAAAAGTTATAGGGATTTGGACTGCTGTGATGGGAGAGGTGGAGAGGGTTAAGGGGGTGGGGAAATGGAATTGGGGGTGTTGCACTGCTAAACCCCTACATTGTGCAAGAGTTAAGTGCACTCTGGAATTCCTGTGCGGTCCTGACAAAGTGGGATATGGGGAGAGAAGCAGCCTCAGAAATCTGCATGGGGTCACCAGAATGCTTGGCAGAAAGAAGACGAAGCTGTACACGTGCTGGGCAAGGACAGAACAGCTGGCAGGGTGCTGAGAACTGGCTGGAGGTTGCACAGGCCGCATGGTGCAGGTCATGTTTGAATCTTGACCAGCCAGAGGGAAGACGCCTCCCTGAACACCCTGGATGGCCAGTGAAGATCCTAGAAAGACCACACCTCAGAACTAACAAGGTACCTTAATATTTATTGTATCAGATAATTCCTTAATCTGAAGGAAGTGCTGGGCTCTCACTGCTCCCGTTTTCCTGAAGAACTGGCTAATTCTTTCCCTCCGTGAACAGACATACTTCAAAGCCAGCGGGCCAGGTGTGATCTGAGGTCGCATCTGACAGGGGACAGCGTTGGCTGGGCACAGTGGGGGTGGAATTTCAGACCCCACGGAAGCTCGGTGGGGGACAGGGCAACGCGGGGGCCAGGGGACACATCTAGAGGGCGTGGCACCTCCTCTGGGGACCTCAGAGTCTCCCTCCCAGGCCCCTGAGTCTGAGTTCCCATTCTAATCCGAAAGGCCGAACTGGACTGTCACACGCGGCCTCCAGGGGGCGCCCGCCCGGGTCCCGGGAGAGGGGCGGGCCCCGAGCTGCCCTAAGGGTCCCGGGGTAGGAGAGCCGGGGGCTGCGGGCGCGCGGAGGTTACTGTGTCGGGCTCCTCCCTGCAGGGCTCCCCCGGGCCCCCCGGGCTCCAGGCGCCGCGTCTCCACTGCTGGTCCCGGGGGCGAAGGGCCTCACTCTGACCGCAGAGCCGAGCCGCCAGCGACGCGTCCGCGCGGCCCTTGGACGGACCTGCCCGAGTCCGCGCCTGTCGCCCCCGAGGCCAAATCCCGACCTGTGCGGGCGACCCCAGGAGGCGCCCACGAACCCGCCGGGATTCGAGCCGCCAACTCTTGGCTGCGATCGCGCCGGTTCTCGGGCCCTAGGTCGGAGAGCGGCGGGCACGGACTCAACATTTTGTCGAAGGCTTCCAGCCTTCAGGCCCGACTCACAGCCCGGTTCGCGCCCCACGTCGACCTGCCCATCCTCCTTGAGGCCACTCCGGACGGCCGGTGCCAGCGGAGGGTCCCGGCGTGAGTGTCGAGCCCGCAGGCGAACCCCGGACCCTGGGGGAACGGCCGCCGGCCTCTCCCGCACTCTGCCGCGACAGTCTCGCCATCCGCCCGCCTGCAGGGCAGGAGGAGCCCGAGACCCCGTGGCCCCGGCCGCGGCCCCCCAGTGCGCGCGGCATCGCGGCCGCTCCCGCCTGGAGCCTGCTCTCTGCCCCGACCGAGCCCCGAAGCGCCCGGTACTGACCACCGCTCCGGGCTTGGCCTCCCGAGGGGCAATCACAGGCAGTTCACGCCCTTTCAGCCCGAGGGACGCCCGCTGCGTCCGGGTGCTCTGTGGCAGGACGTGCAGCCCCTGGAGCGCACGAGCTCGGTGGCACCGGATACTCCCGCGATCCCCTGCATACGAGACTCCCAGAAACCCGCCTCCAGCCCGTGTGGGGGGCGAAGCCCCTGCTCTCACCTCCGAGGCCGACGGCGCCACTTCCCAGAGGCCCTCACGGGGCCGGAGACCTTTGCTCCGCAGGGACGGGTGCGGGGCGCCCCTCGCGGAGCCCGGCGGCCAAGCGAAGCCGGTGACCGCTCCGGATGCGTGCGTCTGTGGGGACGTAGGCTCGAGACGGGACTTCCGGCGTCGCTCGGGGCGTGCTCGTTTGGGGCGCTCTTGCGTCTGTGCGCGCCCGCGCAGCGTCCCGAGTGCGGGGTCGGACCCCGGGCGACGGGAGCGGGAAGACTCGAATGGGGGTGTTGTCCCCACTGCATAGCGACTTGTCCGAAGGTCAGCGGCGGTGATGGTGGCTGTGCCCGGGAGCCCGTGCCTGTTGCCCTCCATACACGACCCCGCTCTCCCCATAACTGCGGGTGGCGGCGGCCTCATCGAGGCACCCAGCGCGTCCTCCAGGTCCTCACCCAACGTTATCTCACCTAGACCCTAAAGGCCCGAGGGACGGGCGCCTGGTCACGTCACTGGCCTCCAGACCCTGTGTGCAGAGCAGTGCGGAGTTCAGGGTTGGGGTCCCCATATCTCAAAGCCAGCGTGATGAGTTGGGGGAGACTATTACAGAGCGAATGGTTAAGCTCTTCAGTTTTCCGAAGGCTGCTCAGAGTTAGAACAGACTGGCAAAGGGGTAAACACTGAAGCACAGGAAGTTTGAGCCCTTGTGCAAAGTCACACATCTTGTAAGAATTAGCACTGAGGAATCAGGTTCGGTGATACTCCAGTCACCCCAAAGTCACCTGGAGCCACCCAAAGGCACCTGGCAGGGGTCCTAGGGAAGGCTGACCTTACGGAGTTCTGCCACGGTCACTTGTCTTTTAGGACTTGCCTCTTCCCACAGATTACCATAACTAGAGAAGTGCTTATGGACCCCGCACAGGTGGATGGAGGGTTCTCCAAGTCCTACTGATGGCCCCATCTTGGGTTGTTTTCTGGGGCTCTTCTCTTAGTTTTCCAGTCCTTGAGCCTGGGGACCCCAACCCAGGGTCCAAAAGTCCGTGGTAGGGGTTATGGGAGGTGATTCCTGTTGTTGGCAGCTGATGCAATGAGGTATGGAAGGTTGACCTAGGCATAGGTACCAGAATGTGCAAATGCTTGCAGTTGGTGCAGAGTTCATTCAGGGAACCACTTTTATTTTATTTTATTTTATTTTATTTATTTTATGTATTTGTGTTTGTTTTTTTTTTTTCTTTTCTGGTCATGGAAACAGAACTGGCATGCAGGACGTAGATATAAAGTGGCTCTATGAGGTGTGTGGTATCTATTCTGGAGATGATGGGAATGATGGAGGGTTTGGAGTAGTGGAGGGTGGTGATCTGACCCAGGTCTCATCGGGCTGTGTAAGGAGACAGTAGGAAGTCTGGAGTATGTTACTGCAATAATCCAGGCAGTTGTTGATTATGGCAAGACCATTGTGGATACTGTGGAGGTGGAAGAAGTGGTTGGATTCTGAATTACAAAAAAATAAAGTACGGCTGCCCAGATTTTCACATTTTAAGGGTGAAAGAGAAATGTTTTTGGGTTTACCACCTGAAAAGATAGATGCTTCATTAGCCAGATTGTAAAGTTGGTGGTTGAGTTAATTATCATTGGAGATATCAGGAGTTTTGTTTGTATGTCCTCAAAAGACATCGAAAAAAGAGTTTGAGATGCTTCAAAAAGGAGTCATCAAGTGGGTAGTTTGCCTCACAGGCCTGGAATACAGGGGAAGGCTTTAGGTAGTAGCCAGTTCTCTAGGGTGTAGTTGTGGATCACAATCGGGAGGGGGAGTCCTTGTCATGACAGGAATGGTATTAGCAGTATAGGTAGGGGAGGGTGGGTCCATGATTGGGTCTCATGCTTGGGCACCTGGCTGGACACGGTAGACATTACAAACAGGTGTGGGAGCAAAGTGGCCATGGTAAAGGTATGAGAGAGTGGCTGATCTGGCAGGTGGCCAATGCTTCTAAGTTATGAGTAGACAGGAGATTGATGTGAATGAAGGCAGAGGAGTAATTGACAGGATGACACTGAGGCCAGGACTAAGTGCTTTTCCACCACCCTTTGATTCACCAGTCCTTTGTGCTTAGGGGGTTGGGTCAGGACAAGAGAGAACAGACTCCAGGCCAGAAACCACCTGATACCGCACAGAATCCGGGAGGCCCCAGGAGAGTAGGGTTGAGAAATACTGCCTTCTTGAATGTCCAAGCAAAAGAGGAAAAAGTAGTTTGTAGTATGGACTCTTGATTAAGTGGTTTGCATAAAATTGGCATGCTTCTGTCTGTGCCTTTTGCCATTTCTAAAAATTGGCTAGGCCTGGGAAGGGCAGTCTCTCTCCCAGGTCAGCAAAATTTTTTAAAATGTCAAAACATTGTATTAAACAGTTTTTTAAAAATGATTAATACACACTCACCTAGTCAGCATGCATTTGTCAGATATCAGGTTGCTGGAGTGGAATGGAGGAAGAGACACCCCAAGCAGAGGGTTTCTGTGGAAGAAGTGTCACAGGTCAGGACTTCAAAGGCAGGTCCATCAGCCCAGAACACTCACCCATGTGAGAAGTGTGTCTGGTCTCATTCCTGAAATACATTTTGCACCTGGCTGATCTACCTGGGCAGAAACCATACTTGTTTGGGACATATGCAAACCTACACCAACTTCAGAAGCATTCTAGGGCAAAGAAACTCTCAAAAAAGGGATATGGACAGGGTCTGGTTTGTGAAGAGCTGCAGATTGCATGTGTCAGGGAAGCGTTTTGCATGTAGGGAAGTTGGGAAGGACTTCCTGGCCATACTGGGCCTTCTCCAGCCTGAGGCCATTCCCAAAGGTCAGTAGCCCAACAAAATTACCGAGTGTGGGGAGGCCTTTTACAGTGGAAAGAACTCATTACACATCTGGTGAATGTGAGAAAGCTTCCACCACAAAGACATTCTTGATCACCATCTCAGAGTCTGCACTGGAAAAAGGCTTTATGAGTCTAGCAAATGTAGGAAAGCGTTTTCCGGGAAATACTCACTGGTTCAGCTCCAGGCAGTCCACACTGGAGAAAGGCCTTAACAAGTGCAGTGAATGACGTGGGATATCCTTTTTTTAATTTTAAATTTTACTAATTTTTTTTAGAGCAAGAGCGAGTGGGGGGTGAGGGGCAGAGGGGGAGAGAGGGTCAAGCAGGCTCCAGACTCAGCGCAGAGGGACGAGCAGACTCCGCGATGAGCACGGAGCCCCATGCGGGGCTTGATCTCACAACCCTGAGATCATGACCTGAGCCAAAATCAAGAGTCAGACACTCAACTGACTGAGCCACCCAGGCACCCCAGAATGTGGGACGTCCTTTAGCCAAAATTCCTACCTCAGTGACCATTGGACAGTTCGTGCTGGAGAAAGGCCTTATACATGTGGCAAATGTGGTATATCCTTTAGTCAAAGCTTTCCACCTTACCATACCCTGCAGAATTCACACTGGAGAAAGGCCTTATGAGTGTGGTCATTGTAGGAAATCCTTTAGACAGCCAACCTCATTATGCATGAGAGAGGACAGTGGAGAAAGGCCTTACAAGTTTGTCAAATGTGGCAAAGCCTTTATGTACAAATATAACCTTGTTCAGCATCAGAGAACTCAGAGTGGAGAAAGGCCTTATGACTGGAGCTAATGTGGAACATTCTTTTTTTTTTTTTTTTTTTTAAGGATTTTATTTATTTGAGAATGAGAGAGAGAGAGAGAGCACAAGCAGGGGGAGCGGCAGGCAGAGGGAGAAGCAGACTCCTTGCTGAGCAAGGAGCCCGATGCGGGACTCGATCCTAGGACCCTGGGATCATGACCTGAGCCGAAAGCAGCCACTTAATTGACTGAGCCACCCAGGCATTTTTTTTTAAAAGCCAAGTTTCCCTTTAAGAAAGCCATGAGTAACCTAGATAACTGATTGCTTGAGTGACCTCCCTTTTCCCTTTTCACACCCTAACGTCCAGCCCACTTTTACACTTTAAATCCGCTTAACTTTAAATCACTACTGGCGGATTTAAAGCATTAGTGAACCTGCAAAACCTGGGCACCCCACCCTTGGACAATAGAGGCAGAGCCCCAGGTCCAAGCTTCCTCTCTTCCTCTCTACCCTTGACCTGCTATGCGGCCCTTGGCATGCCTTGTACCCTCCGGGACCTGTGAGTAATAAATCTTGTTCTTCAAAATTCGCTGATGGTTTTTGCCAAAGTGCAACTTGCAGTCGTAGTAAGAACTACAAGAGCCAGGAGCACCTGGGTGGCTCAGTTGGTTAAGGGTCTGACTCGATCTCAGCTCAGGTCTTGATCTCAGGGTTTTGAGTTTAAGCTACAGGAGCCAATCCAACCACGAACATTGGCTCTATGGGGCTCACCACAAGTACTATGGCCCAGGCAAGTACCTCAGGCATTTCTAGCTGTAGCCTCACTTTCAATAGGTGAGACAGACATAGGAGACTTGTTACTATCCAACTGAGAAATAGTTTGTAATGTTTCTCCTTTTCTACCCAAAGAATTAGTGTTGGACTTTCCCTGCACACCAGCCTATTTTCCTTTCATCTACTCCACCTAAAGTCACCCCCTTGGTAATCTCATCCAGTCTCATCTTTTCAATAGCTCCTAGGAAATTACAAACTAACAGTTTTCAGACTTACTTTTCTGTCAACACTACTGTCGAAAATTCTAGAGATGTGCCTGCTGCCTTGACAGCTATATTCACATGCTTAACAGGCATCTTGTACTTAACTATGTTGGTATCTCAATTCCTGATCTTCCCTCCTAACCCATTTCTGCTGCTCTCCCACAATCTCAGCTGATGGCAGTTCACTTACTCTGTTCATGCATGAAGTTTGAGAGTCCTTTTCCACACCTTTCTTATGTTCATGCCCCGTCTGCAACCCAGCTGAAAATCCTTTAGGGATTAAAAGAAATAACTTCAGAATATATCAAGTGTCTAATGATGCTGTATCCAGTACCGCTCCAACTTTGATTGCAGACCTCATTCCCTCTCACCTAGATGTCTGTAATAAGTCATCTAGCTAGTCATCCCTTGGCTTCCAACCTTACCTCTCTTTACTTACTCAGCCCACCTTCTCTTCACTTCTCATTCAGGCACTTAGCATGATGTTCCAGTTCCTTCATGATTCCTCTATCAATCTGAGTAAAATGGAAAGTTTTTCCAGTGGCCTACAGTGCCTTTCATGATCCAACGTACCTTCTACCAAGCTGTTCCTCACTCACACGCTTTTGGTTGCATTAGCTTTCTTACTCTAACTGGAACATGAAAGGTATGCACTGGCCCAAGGCATTTATTCTAGTTGTTTCCTCTGTGGAACACAAGGCTATACAAATGGTTAACCCCACATTCTTTTATTTTTTTTTTTTTAAGATTTTATTTATTTATTTATTTGACAGAGGGAGCGAGAGAGGGAACACAAGAAGGGGAGTGGGAGAGGGAGAAGCAGGCTTCCTGTGGAGCAGGGAGCCCGATGCAGGGCTCGATCCCAGGACCCTGGGATCATGACCTGAGCCACCCAGGCACCCCTCCCCCCCACATTCTTTTATTAATGGAGCAGCCTACTCAACTCTCTTTTTTTTCCAGCTTTATTGAGGAATAGTTGACAAACGCTCTTCAATATCACAACCGATCTGCACTCTCCTGCACTTCTCATTGTTGTTACCCTGTTTTCTATTTCAAAGCACCTATCCCCTTAAAAGACACTATGTTGTTTATATTTACTTTTATTATTCTGATTAATATCCTTAATATGATTATAAGCAACATGAGATAGGGTTTGTTGTCTTGTTTCCTGAGACATAACCCACCAAAAAGACTAACACACCAATATGCTCAATAAATGTTTATTGAAATAAAAAAAATGAGACACCGCTGCCTCCTTGTTCATCTTTACTACACTAGAAATGTTTTCTTAATTCTCTTTCTCTGTGTCTCCCTCAAATCTGGTATTTTTAAGTATCCACAAGGATTTTTAAGACATCACATTTGGAGACAAACCCTCAGGATAGCCAGGAACCCAGAATGCAGTCTGCTCACATCATTACCTTATTTTATAGGACAGAAGGTCCTTTGCTCACCTGCTATTGATATTTAAATTATCTCAATAATTAAAGATATGTATTCTCCCTGGTATTACTGGCACTTTTTATGGGTAACATTAATATCAGTAGCATTCAGGGACTTGCACATTTTGCAAATGTTTTGCAGAGATCATCTCAACTCTTCATGTAGATGCAGTCACAGCAATTAGAGGTGAAGTGATAATAACTTCCCAGAAGGAGATGAGATCACAGATACAGAGACCTCTATCTCAGGGCTCATATATTCATTTTCTACACGTGCATGGATACAACCATGACAGCCACTGTCCTGGCAGCAAGTGACAATTTGGTAAGTGCTATTTCCAGATAAGTGTCAAATTATAAGAATAGAACATTATGCAAATCATAAATATTATCTTGAAAATCAATTCTGCTTGTTTGGGTTGGGACATAAATACAAAGAGAGGCACTGGGATGGTTTCTGAGGGACCCAGAGACATGTCACCCTTGTCTACTTGCTTTAGGGTTACCTACTTTTCCGTGTTCTCTCTGATAGCCTGAGTTCATCTTTCATCTCTGACCAAACTGACTGATCCTCACAATACCCAGTCTGAAGCCTCCACTATGCATGAAGTGAAGATCAGTAAGAAGGTGTGTTTAACTTACAGCTACTGAGTATTCTTTTAGCATTTCTATAGCCATTATTGGCATACACATTTTTTTTTTTCATTTCCAGGCATAATTTGCTAATGGAAGTTGGTAGGAATATTTTTTTCAACCCTTTACTGATGTTTTCCCAGAGCTATCCTGCCACTATCTTTGAATGACTACATAATCATTATTAATGGTTTTCAGTGATTTTCATTTCACAACTTTTTCTGAGATAATTGCAGCTCCTCATACAGACACCCTCCCTGCAATAACAGTAGGAATGATAATAACTTCCCATCAAATGGACGAGATGTTGGTGTCCCAAAACCTTACCTCATGGTATCCCCTTTGCACATGTGCTCCCATATTGGGAACACTGTAGACACTGTCCTATTCCAAAATGACATTTGGTAAGTGGCTCTTTAAATAGTTGTCAGATTCCTAAAAGGGACTGATGTATCTAAGGCTATGGAGTAAGAAATAGGGATATAAAACCCATGTTCCTCAGAGTTGGACACGATCGCTGAGAGTCATTTTCTGTGGGAACCCCAAACAGAGTTCCACCCTTGTCCTCCTGCTTTACAGCAGCCCAACATCCCTTTTGTATCTTCTCTGTTCTGTCCCTGTGTGGAGTCTTTTTCTTGTGTTCTGGACCCAGCATACTGAAATTCACAAAACTGACTCTAACGTTTCAAGCTAGAGGCACTTGAAAGGAAAAAAGATAAACTATTAGGTGGATACATTTTGTGTCTGAATGGCTCTAGAACAGATTTATAGTCATTGGGAGCATCTGAAATAACACTGAGAATTCAGGAGAAGGCTAAGCTTCAAGAAGTCTGGAATGTCTCTAAACACAGGTGATCACTTGATCTTAGTCAAAAGGCCGAGAAGCGATAAAACACAGGTGATCAGTGCCAGACAACACTCCTCATAAATCTTAAGTGCAGCCCCTGAAAGGAGAGAAGGCCCTCCCCCACCCTCGGAAGCTGGAGACACCACCTCTCAGGATCTCTCCCTCTCAGTCCTTCCCCGTGGGTTTCCAGGTGAGCGACGACCAGCGCCAGGGCTTTTCAGCTGTGAGAACTACATTTCCCAGAGGGCGCTGCGCCGGTCGCCGTCGGCGTGTAGCTAACGGAGGCTCCTGAGAAGGGCAACTTCGCGCGTGCGCATCGCGTCGGGGCGGGACTTCGGCGTCCTCTTCGTGGCGGTTGTTTTGGCTGCTCTTAGGTCTGTTCGCTGAATCACACCCTCTGATGCGCCGGTGGAGACTGAGGTAACAGGACCGGGAAGGCGCGAGAGGAGGCGCTGTCCCCTGGGGTCCGCGGCTGGCGACGCCGCCCGGGCTGCCCTGCGCGGGGGCCGGGACGGGGACCGCGGGTCCGGGTGTCCGCTCCGCCCACCGAGTCCGATGGCGGCGGCCGCGCGCAGGGCCCCGGCTCAGGTGAGCGCTCGTCCCCCGGGCCCCCCCGCCGTCCCCCCACCCAGACCCCGAAGGCCCGAGCGCGGGGCGCCGGCTCGCGTCCCTGCGGCCCAGGCCCCGGTGTCCGGGACGGGGAGGCGGCGGCGGGCGGGGGCCCCGTGCGGGAGCGGGCTCGGGGCCGAGGGGGCTGCGGCGGGAGGACTCTGCCCTCAGGGGACAGCGCGTGAGGGGTCACGCCTGGACTGCGGGCCGAGGTGCCGGACCTTCGTTCCGAGGGCCCTGGAGGGTCGCGAACAGAAGAGAGACACAGTCAGTGTGAGGGTGTTCACAGCTTTCCAGAAGCGGCTCGAGGGAGTGAACAGGTTGGGATGGGGGTGATGAAGGCAAAGAGGCCCCGGAAGTGGAGTTCTTGTCCAGGGTCGCAGAGCTGGTGGCAGCACTGCAGACTGAAGCACAGAGGTCAGCCTGAGGTCACGGGGTTCCAGGGCTGGGTGAGACGCAGGGGAGCCTGGAGCCCATGGAACCCTGCCCCGGTCACCTGCCTCCCGCAGCTTTCCTCTTCATGCAGATTGTTACAAGTACAGAAGCACTTAGGGAACCGCGAGAGGTGAGGGAGTGGGTGGTGTTCCAGAACCTCACTGGTCCCGATCCCTCCCATGATCTTGGTGATTGTGGTGTCCTGGAACTCTTCACTTACCATTCTTCCGGGCCTTGGGCCTGGGGACTGGAACAGATTCTAAGCCAGGGTCCTCAGATCAGGCTAGAGGTTATATGGAGTGGTTCCTGTTGCTGGCAACCAATGGAGTGAGGTGTGGAGGAAGGTTGCCCCAGCAGAGGTACCAGTGTGTGCAGACCCTTGGAGGGGAGACTGAGCTGAATAAGGGAACCTCAGGGTCCTTTCTTGTGGGAACGGAGAGCAAGGGGGCAGGAGCCAGACCTGGATGGCACCCTGAGAAGTTGGGTGTCTATTTGTGGAGTGGCAGACATCATAAACACACGTGAAAGACAGAAGTGGTGGTGGGAACAGTGTAGAAGTGTGTGAGATGGCCACCATGTACAGACGGCCAAGGCTTCTGAGGGATGAGATGCACCTGCACGTGAGGCGGATGCAGAGCCATAGGGGTGGTGGAGGCAGTGAGGCCAGGACTGCTGCTTATTCAGTGCTCTGGGGTCACCCGGATTTTGTCATGACCTTGGTGTGTCAAGGGAGTTTCAGCCAGGCACGTGGATTAGCTCAGGGGCCCAGTGGTCGTGTAGGAGAATTGCTGGACCTGGGGTGGAAGGTCTCTGGCACTGGTTTTGAATGAGGGTTAGGAACAGAGGAAGGCTTGACAGGCGAGAGCCCATCGAGTGCAGCACAAGTGGAGGAGGGTCATGGGTGGTTGTGAGTGGCTGAGGTTGAAGCAAGGACTAGTCAGGCAGGGAGAGCTGTAGAGCAGGGTTCTGGGCTGCCTCTGCCACTGGAGATGGGGCAGTTCTGGATCCTGTTTGAATTGCCAGCACTCTATGCCATGTGCTGAATAACATGGAGCAAGGAGAACTGGGGGAGGGAGTGGGAACTGAAGGCCCGAGGGCCCTGGCATTGAGGACATCAGGGTGAAATGGGAGCCACACCCTTAGTTATGTCTGGGGGTTATGATCTGGGGGATCCTAGCAGAATTGCTTAACGAGAAAGAGTATTTCCCTGCAGGCCAGGCCCAGAGCTTAGGTATCGTCTAACTGCCCACCTGCCTGTGGCTGCTGTGGATGGATATAGTGATCAAAGGGACCAGGAGGAGAGAGTGGGCATCAGTGGCATCAGGGCATCTCTTCTCTGAGATGCGGAAATGAGGAGGTGGGTGAGCAGGGGAAGAATGAGTGGGTAGATGAACTTGGGGTCCTAGGAGAGAAGCTGATTATAGAATGAACCGTCCCATTATTGGCAGAGTTGTGTGACCTTTGAGGATGTGGCCGTGTACTTCTCCCAGGAGGAGTGGGGGCTCTTTGATGAGGCACAGAGGTTCCTGTACCACAATGTTATGCTAGAGAACTTTGCACTTACAACATCCATGGGTAAGGCCTTCATTTTCCTCTCAGTATCCTGAACTGTCTTTCTCTCTCTCCCAGAACCAAACCTTGGGCTTCTAACTTCCCACTTCCTTGGCATATGTGTTATGGGTGCCAGTGCTGAGCTGTGTGCCCTGTCCCATGCAATGCACTCCTCAAGCAGCCCTAACACCTGCGACCCCATAGTGTGCAGGGAAAGGTCTAGGAGTCTGGAGTCTGGCAACCACCCTAATGGACCTCACTTCATTCACTCTCTCCCTGGTGGGATGACTGTGTCCAGATCGATGGCACCTTGTGCCCCAGGTTTTGCCCCTTCTTTTTATTTTATTTATTTATTTGACAGAGAGAAAGCGTACAAGTGGGGAGAGGGAGAGGGAGAAGGAGGCTCCCCGCTGAGCAGGTAGCCTGATGCGGGGCTCGATCCCAGGACCCCGAGATCATGACTTGAGCCAAAGGCAGACACTTAACCGACTGAGCCACCCAGGTGCCCCTGCCCCTTCTTTTTTTTTTTTTTTAATTGAGATGTAATTGACATAACATTATGTTAGTTTCAGGTGTACACCATAATGATTTAATATTTATATATATTGCAGAATGCTTATCACATTACATCTGATTAGCATTCATCACCATACAGAGTTCCAAATATTTTTTTCTTGTCATGAGAACTTTTAAAGATTCCTTGTGATTGCCTATATCAGGAATTGTAAGCATTGTCATGGTCACTATTTACATGGTCCATAGACCTTTCTTTTTCTTTTCTTTTTTTTTTTTTAGATTTACTTATTTTAGAGAGAGCACATGCGCATGAGGGCATGAGCAGGAGGGGCAGAAGGAGAGGGAGAGAGAATCTCAAGCAGACTCCCCGCTGAGCATGGAACCCAACGCAGAGCTTGATCTCATGACCCTGAGATCTTGACCTGAGCAGAAACCAAGAGTCAGATGCTTAACTGACTACACCACCTAGGCGCCCCCTATGTGGTCCATAGACCTTTCTTGAAAGACCCTCTTTTGAGATTTTATTGTAATGTTCTTTCCTGTGGTCTAATGTTTCCTGAGTTGCTCTGGGCCGGTGCTGACCACTCACCTGTCCTGTCTTTCCCTAAGGACTTGCTTCATTCGGGTCCCATGTAGTTACACAACTGGGAGTCTGGGGAGCGCCCTGCTTGCTTCACAGGGTGAACATGACAGGATGGTCTCCGAGGAAGCCTGGCCCTGGTGAGTGGCAGCTGGTGGGGGGTGGGGGGCATGACATCAGGGCTGTGTTCCGAGCATACCAGGAACCTGCCCTGTGTCCACCAGTGTTTTGGTACATTGCCACTGGACACATCATTTACACTATTTTCTGCGTACTTGACACTTTTCTGATTCTGAGTGACATTTCATCTGTGACTTCCATTCCCTGGCCGTCCCCAGGTTTCTGACCTCCATGTATCATTTGTTCCTCTCCACTGCATGGTCTGCAGTTCTCCCACACGTAATGTGTTGTGAGGTATGCACATAGCCTTAAACCCAGATACTCAGTCCCACTTGTATTTCCCTCGGCCTGGACACAACCATCATTCTGTGTAGCGCGGACTTGTCCCCAGACAACAAGTTCCTGCTGAAGGCTGTTGGAGAGGAGTGAATCCGTGATTCTGCCTCCCCTCCCTGTGTTGCACCCCATACTTGTGCCCTTTGTCTCAAAAGGTCTCCCTCATTCTCATTTTTAGAGGCCCAGTACTGCAAAGCAGCCCTCCCTTCACATTGCTGCCTCATTCTGAAATTACTCCCATGGATTAAACATTTTATTTATTTATTTGAGAGAGAGAGTGAGAAACAGCATGAGAGGGGAGAGGGTCAAAGAGAGAAGCAGGCTCCCCGCTGAGCTGAGAGCCCAATGTGGGACTCGATCCCAGGACTCCGGGATTATGACCTGAGCCGAAGGCAGATGCTTAACCAGCTGAGCCACCCAGGCGCCCCTATAACACACATCCTTGATGGGACTTCACTCTCTGCAAAGTTAAAATATACTGTATCAGTATTTCTCCACTTTTCACATTGTTGGTTTGGAGCAGAGGATGAGGAAGTACCTTCTGAGCAGAGTGTTCCTGTTAGAAGGAGTATCACAGGTCAGGACTTCTAAGGCAGACTCATCAATCCAAAAGACTCATTTCTGTGAGAATTGTGTCCCAGTATTTTTTTTTAAAGATTTTATTTATTTTTTGACAGAAACACAGCGAGAGAGGAACACAAGCAGGGGGAGTGGGAGAGGGAGAAGCAGGCTTCCCGCTGAGCAGGGAGCCCAATGTGGGGCTTGATCCCAGGACCCTGGGACCATGACCTGACCCAAAGGCAGATGCTTAACTGACTGAGCCACCCAGGCGTCCCTGTGTCCCAGTATTGAAAGACGATTTGCACCCTTCTGAGCCAAGCAGCATATTCTGGGCAGAAGTCATACTTGGGTGGGGCATCCAGAGGCTTCTGGTTTGGTGCAAACCTTCACCAGTACCAAAAGCATGACAGTGGAGAGAAAATCTTCAGAATAGATGTGAACAGTGCCTTGTTTGTGATGAGCTGCAGATTCCATGTATCAGGGAAGCCCTTCACCTGTGGGGAGTGTGGAAGGGACTTTCCAGCTACCTCAGGCCTTCTCCAGCACCCGGACACTCCCAGCGGTGAGAAGCCACAGTGCAGCATTGAGTGTGGGGAGCCCTTTAACAGTGGAATAAGTCACAAGTGGATTGAATGCAGGACAGTTTTCAGTAGCACTCACATCCTTCACCACCAGTGACTCCACACTGGAGAAGGTCTTGATGAATTTAGCAAATGTGGAAAAGCCATCAGCTACAAATACAGACCTCTTCAGCACCAGCAAATTCACGCTGGGGAAAGGGCTTACGAGTGTAGTGAATGTGGGAGATGCTTTAGCCACAAAACCCGTCTCATCTGAGGAGTTCACGCTGGAGCAAAGCCTTACGAGTGCATAGAATGTGGCAGATCTTTTAGCCAGAAATCTGACCTCATTCAGCACTGGAGAGTTCACATACAACATGGTGAGTTTGGACATGTGTAAACACTTAGGAAACCATCATTGTTATCAGTGATGATGAGCATGTCCGTCACCTGCGTCTTTTCCTTATTCCCTTTTATAATCTCTCCTTGACCCTCCAGGCCACCTTTGATTTACATTCCTTTACAACTGATTGCATTTTCTAGAATTTTATGATTGATCATAAAGTGTTTACCCTTTTTTTCTGTTTTCTTGACACTGCTTTGAGATTCATAAATGGTGCTTATAGGACTATTTAATTCTTATGCTTTTTCTTTCATGTGTCGTCAACAATATTTATCCATTCATCAGTTTATGGGTATTTTGGTTATTTCCACTGTTCAGCTATTGGAAATCTGATGTGAAAATTTGTTTATAATTCTTTATATGGATATATGTTTAATTTTTCTTATATTAATGACTGATGCACTGTCTGAGTCATAGGGTAGGTAAATATTTAACTTTTTAAAAAATACTGCCAAACTGTAATCTAAAATGGTTGTGTCTTTTTGTACTCCCACCAGCAGTTGTGAGAC
Source organism: Halichoerus grypus (assembly GCF_964656455.1). Lineage (NCBI taxonomy): Eukaryota > Metazoa > Chordata > Mammalia > Carnivora > Phocidae > Halichoerus > Halichoerus grypus. Next base: position 59,709,611 of record NC_135726.1, read on the forward strand.
TTCCAATTCCTTCACACCCTTGTCAATGCCTGGTAAGATGACTTTTTAATTTTACTGTTTTAAAATAAGCATTGGTATCTCATTCATTTTAGTTGCATTTCCTTATGGATTGATGATGTTGAGCATTATTTCATGTATTTGCCATCTATTTATCTTTTTTAAAATATTTTATTTATTTATTTGACAGAGAGAGAAAGAGCACAGCACAAGGAAGGGGAGCAGCAGGCAGAGGGAGAGTGAGAGGGAGAAGCAGGCTTCGCGCCGATCAGGGAGCCCGCTGTGGGACTCGATCCCAGGACCCTGGGATCATGACGTGAGCCAAAGGCAGACGCTTAACCAACTGAGCCACCCAGGCACCCCTCTATTTATCTTTTTTAATAAAATGCCTATTTTTCACTTCGGGCTAGTTTCTATTTTATGAAATTTGGTTATTTTCCCTTTAATAACACATAAGATGATGAAACAACAAAGACTTATGTTGGAATTTTATTTGTTCTTCAGTAATGTGAGCAACTTCTTTGTTGTGTGGAATAATTGTTTTTGAATACTGGAAGAATATTCTGTCATTTTTTTTCTTTAATTTTTCTTGGGGGCATGTGCAATGTAGTGGCTACCTATACCATTTAGTAGCATATTTTCCATCACTTTTCTAGGTGTAGACATTTGATATATTCAGCAATACAATAAATTAAGCCCTAGTTTGCAGCATTTGCCAACTTCCTTGGTATAAGTTCTCCCACGATGGCCAGTTTCAAACCGAAAACGAGGTTGGGACGAGTTGGCAGGAGCACACCGTTCTCTTCACCCTGTTGATACAGTAGCCAGAGATAACCTCAAGAACACGTATGATAAAACAGTGAATGACAAGGGAGTGATGCTGTTTGGGTATTTGTAATTTAAAGTTTGATATATAATTGACAAATGCACATATTTGAAATGTATATTTTGATGTTTTGAGTCATAAAAACTAAAGTTTCGGGGCGCCTGGGTGGCTCAGTCGTTAAGCGTCTGCCTTCGGCTCAGGTCATGATCCCAGAGTCCTGGGATCGAGCCCTGCATCGGGCTCCCTGCTCCGCGGGAAGCCTGCTTCTCCCTCTCCCACTCCCCCTGCTTGTGTTCCTGCTCTCGCTGTCTCTCTCTGTCAAATAAATAAAATCTTTAAAACAAACAAACAAACAAAAAACTAAAGTTTCCATGTGCCCTTTTTAAATTCGTTCTTCCCGCCATATAGAATTACTGATACGAGGACATACTCTATCATTTGAATTAGTAATGGCTACTTTCAAATATAAACAGAAGTGGAAAAGACTCTCATGGAGCCTCAGTCTTCCATCGTTTTTTATGGTCTTTCTGGTTTCATCTTCCTTTGTACATATCAGTGGGCTATTTTACCCATGAAACATAGACATCATGTTTTTCAATGCATACTAAAGAATGCTTTTCTAAAATGTAAGAGCTTTTTCATAATGCTAATAACTTTCTCCCAGAATAAAAATATTTTAAATTATGATAAATATGAAAAATTCAATGATGAATTTTATCAGTTTTCTCAAAAATGTGTTTGTTCTTTAAGGTAGACTAGTTACAGGGGCACCTGGGTGGCTCAGTCGTTAAGCAACTGTCTTCCGCTCAGGTCATGATCCCAGGGTCCTGGGATCGAGCCCCACATCGGGCTCCCTGCTCTGCGGGAAGCCTGCTTCTCCCTCTCCCACTCCCCCTGCTTGTGTTCCCTCTCGCTATGTCTCTCTGTCAAATAAATAAATAAAATCTTTAAAAAAAGGTAGACTAGTTACAATCAGGATACAAAATACGGGGCGCCTGGGTGGCTCAGTCGGTTGAGTGTCTACCTTCAGCTCGGGTCATGATACCATAGTCCTGGGACCGAGCACCACATCGGGCTCATGCTCGGTGGGGAGCCTGCTTCTCTTTCTCCCTCTGCCACTCCCTGTGCTTGTGCTCTCTTTCTTTCAAATAAATAAATAAAATCTTTTCTTAAAAAAAAAAGGGTACAAAATGTGTTTTGTGGGTCTGTTAACCTATAGGTGCTGTAGGAAACAGAACGCCACAACGACCACTGGTGCATGTTCATTCGGACTCTGAGATCTCTGAGAAAACTCGAGATTGCAGGGTTAAAAATAACCCGAAAGGATCAGCGTGAAATGCCCTTGGGACGTGTGTGGTCAGTTCTAAAGTACGCAGCAGAAGATGTTTAGTAGATAGGAAGCCAGCTGTAAACAGCACACTGGGCACTCCCCTCTTTGTTCCTTTATTCTGTTTTAAAGATTCTTACGTGCTTGACTAATCCTGTATACGTGGAGGAATGTGCCTTCCTACGCCCCTGCTGTAAATCATTAGAGATCTATATCGCTGTAGAAGGTATGTGAGAGGATGGAAAATAAACCTCGGCGCCTCGGGCAGTTTGCTCGGGGTCCCCTGTGCCTCGCTATGCTGTCGTCTCTTTTTCTCAGTTACTTCGCTGCCCCAGGTCCCCGACTCTCAGAGGTTGACAGGTGCCACTTATCTCTTTTTTAGTATTTACTTGTTGAAGTGATGAGCCATGTGTCCATTACAGTTTGCAGCGTTCTGGCTTTGGCTCCCTGTAGCTTGTAACATGCTGACCCTTCCCCCAGTTTCCTGTGCACTAGGTATCAGTGAGTGACGCGTCCCCGCAGGTGGGCGTCTGGTGGTGGCAGCACCTGGAAACACGTTCAGGTGTTCGAGGGGATGGATGCGTGGCGACGGCCTGCAGTGCAGCCTGGGGACACACACACACTCAGGTACAGGGAGCCCTGTGTGGCAGGCGTGTGATGCTGACTCCCCTCAGCACGTCCTGGGAGACCTGACGTGCACCCTGGGAGCGTGCGTGACGAGTGCGCGATGCCGACATCCTCAGCGTTGCGTGGACATGCATGCAGACACCATGTCCCCGACACTGATGGTGGAGACAGATGGGAGGCGCTCACAGCTGGTATATGTAGAACTCACTGGGGACCTGAGAGGTAGACATGAGGTCTTGACACCTCCTAGTAAGTACGGGGACACAAATTGCACAGACACTCCACAGGGACTCGGGACAGGCATGGTGTAGGGGCACTACTGAGTCTGGTGTGTGGGCCACGCAGTCATGGTACAGTCCCCCCGGACCAAGTACAGTGTGGCAGGGGCAGCCTGGTTTGGAAGGAACAGCCCTCTCCTCTGTCACTGCGGGTTTGAGTGCACTGATGGGGGCAGAGGCGGGGCCTTTATAGTCATCCCTGTTTCCTTAAGGCCTGGGCCACAGTCCTTAGGTAGGGGAGATGGTTTTAGAGGGCGTGCTGACATGGCATCAGGTGGCATAGGTGGGCATTCTGGGAGCCAGTCCTTCTTCCCTTCTCTTTCCTTCCTGATTGGCATCAGGAGAAAGTCTTGGTTTAGTGCTGACTCTGTATGCCCCCCCCTAAATATTACTGACTTCCCCTTTGGCAAACAGGGAGCAGTCCTAAGCAGGCCCCATGAGTTTGCTAGGATGTAATAGCATTATTTTGATTTTATTGTTGTGTTTTCATGGTAACCTATCCTTTATGGCAAGGAAAACTTTTTCCCATTTACCAGAAAGATGTAAAGACTACAATAATTTAAGAAAAATAAAATGTGTATCCGTTTAAAGAGAAGAAATTATTTTTCTTTAAGATCTATTTATTTTGGGAGAGTGAGTGAGTGAGTGGGGGGATGGGCAGAGGGAGAGGGAGAGAATTTCAAGCAGACTCCCTGCTGAGTGGGGAGCCTGATGCGTGGCTTGATCCCAGGACCCTGAGATTATGACTTGAGCCAAAATCAAGTTGGCTGCTCAACCAACTGAGCCACCCAGGCGCCCCTAGGGAAGAAATTATTAAAAAAAAAAACAAAAAAACAGAGCTAACATCCCCTGAACACCAACCACACGTCTGGCCTGTTCAGGGCCCCAGTAGTGCCTCACTCAGTTAATCTTCCCCGTACCTGTCACCTCAGCGGAGTAAGGAATATGTGCCCACCGCAGGAAGTGCCTCACATCTGAGCTCACACGCTGTAGGTGACATGCCTCTGGCTTCGGTGGTAAGGCTTCTTCAGGAATGTTGGAAGTGTTTGGAAATGCTGGGAGGTGGATGATACTTGGTGTCTGGGTAAATGTGTTTATTTTATTCAGTATAGATTAGTTTGCCTTTTTTAAAATTTCACATAAATCTAATCCTTACTCCTTGTGTGGCTTCTCTTATGTGGCACAGTTATTTTGGCATTTATCTCTGTGGTGTCATGAATAGTTAGGATTTTTTTTTTAATAGTATACTATATAGATATATATTTTATACTCTACAAATGTAACACCATTTGTTTATTCATTCATCTGTTAATTAACATTTGGATTGTTTTTCAGTTCTTGCTTTTTACAGATAAATCTGCCACAGATGTTTATGTGAAGTCTTCATGGAAATATGTTTCGTTTCTTTTGAGTTCATACCTAGGAGTAGAGTGTCTGAGTCAGGGGGTAGGTAGATATTTCTCTTATTAAGAAACTGCCAAACTGGGGCACCTGCGGGGTGGGTGGCTCTGTTAGGCATCTGCCTTTGGCTCAGGTCACAATGATCTTGGGCTCCCTGCTCAGTGGGGAGTCTGCTTTTCCCTCTCCCTCTGCCCCTGCTTGTACGCTTTCTCTCTGTCCTTTGCTGGTTGAGTAATCATTCCAGAGGGCAGTCTCCTATTTGTATGAAAATGAAGGAATCCAAATTATAATATCAATGACCTATTTTATAGTAGGATAGTAACAGAATAATTCACCATAAGCAAATTGGATTATTCTGTGAGTACAGTTCCATATAAGGATGGCAAAGTCAGAGATTTACTCCTGTTTCATTCAGATGCAAATGTACAATGGCCACTACCACACTATTACTACCCCCAAACAATAGGGCACGCAAATTAAAATAAAAACACTGTAAAGGAAAAACACTAAAGGATCTCATTTGTAGAGGATATAATTACCTTCTTTTTATATGTAGAGGATTAATTTAAAATGTAGTAGAATTAATGATACCCAAATATAAGAAAAACATACAAAATTAATAGTTTTCAGATATCTCAGCATTAATTAATATACATATATTTTAAATACCTATTTTACAACATCCTTACATATTCATAAAAACTTGAATAATGAGGAGAGAGTTATCCCAAATGTCTTTTTTCAGGAGGCTGGGCCTGTGGTGACAGTCACCACAATCAGAGGATGGGTGGTGGGGAATCAGCAGAACCCTAAGACATAATTTAAAATTCTCTGATCTCACCTCAAATTATCCAGTCACCTGGTGCAGTAATGACAGTGCCTGCTTGGGGAGTTGAGAATAACTCTGGAAAGCTTTCTGTCTCTTCTATCGATTAGCAGAAACAATAGTGATTAATAATGCTCTTCCAAGAAGCAGGGGGAAACATTAGTGAGAGAAACTTTCCTGTGATCTGTGGAGACTGAGAATCTCCCCAGAGGGGGGCAATAAATAGTGAGATCTGGGTCAGGAGATACTGCAGCCCAAGGAGATAGTCTAAGTGGACAATGTGCTTCCATGATAAGGTTTCTATCCGTATTTATTATTATTGTTATTATTTAAAGATTTTATTTATTTATTTGACAGAGAGATAGAGAGCACAGATAGGCAGAGTGGCAGGCAGAAGGAGAAGCAGGCTCTCTGCTGAGCAGGGAGCCTGATGCGGGGCTCGATCCCAGGGCCCTGGGATCATGACCTGAGCTGAAGGCAGACGCTTAACCGACTGAGCCACCCAGGCGCCCCCAAATTTATTATTAATATTAACGATTCTTCAGACCTCAGAGAAGCATCCTTATTCATGATGTGGGCAGAGAAATAACATCTTACAAAAGAACCAGAAAATGAGTTGTGGATAGATAAGGAGGAAAAGGAAGACTGGGAGAGTATAGATTGGATTTCAAGAAAAGAAAGAGCCTAAAAGCATCCAAAGATACTAGAGTGGCTACTTTTAAAAGACCTGGAAGTGACCATTGCATTTAGTGACCGTAAGCTTTAGCTGACCATGCTGACAGCAGTCCTGGAGGACCTACAGGCCGGAGCCCGTGGGTCGTAGGGGGCAGCCTGCCATGAGACAGGGACAGACTAGATACCCGCTTTTAGCTCTGAAAGGAACAGACATGGGGCGCCTGGGTGGCTCAGTTAAGCGTCTGCCTTCGACTCAGGTCACGATCCCAGGGAGCCTGCTTTTCTCTCTCCCTCTGCCTGCTGCTCCCCCTGCTTGTGCTCTTTCTCTCTCTGTCAAATAAATAAATAAAATCTTTAAAAAAAAATAAAGGAGAATACATGAAAACTTCCTCTCCCTTAAGTCCTCCCGTACAACTAATTGAAGTACACAAGAAATGAAGACAGAAAAAAATGGTCAACTCTTCAACTCACCAGTCAACATTACTTTGTCAGTGTAGGAGTCAGAGAATGTCAGTCATTTGGTTAACACCTTGCAATGTTCCCTAGCTTTTCTGAGAAAAGGCAGAATCCTTGCGGAGTCCTGGGGAGCCTCACTGGCCTTGGTGCCATGTTGCCTCTCTAAGCTCTTCTCTGACGAGCTCCTTCCGCTCTCCTGGTTCCATGTGCATGGCTGCCGGCTTTGCTGGGTCACGACTGCTGCCTCTTCCCTCCGCTTTCATCTCACCTCCCCACTATCCACGTGAGCCTCCCGCCGCATCTCTTTTCTTTTCTTTTTTTTTTTTTTTTAATATATTTTTATTTATTTATTTGACAGAGAGAGACACAGTGAGAGAGGGAACACAAGCAGGGGGAGTGGGAGAGGGAGGGGCAGGCCTCCCGCCGAGCGGAGAGCCAGACGCGGGGCTCGATCCCAGGACCCTGGGATCATGACCTGAGCTGAAGGCAGACGCTTAACGACTGAGCCACCCAGGCGCCCCCCGCATCTCTTTTCAACTCTTGCCTCACAGTAAGGCCTCTCCTTATATCTCATCCTGTCCGCACCCCTACCCTACTCTTTCCCCTGTTTTTTTTTTTTTTTTTTAAGATTTTACTTATCTGACAGAGAGCACAAGTAGGGGGAGTGGTGGGCAGAGGGAGAAGGAGCCTCCCCTCTGGGCAAGGACCCCCAAAGCGGGACTTGATCCCAGGACCCTGGGATCATGACCTGAGCGGAAGGCAGACGCTTAACCAACTGAGCCACCCAGGCGCCCCTCCCCTAACTGGTTTGGTGCTGGTTTTCTGGCTTTCTTCCATGATCTTTCTCATACACTGAGAATAATGGGTGACAGGTTATGTGCTTCATGGATTTGTTGATTGAAACAGTGCCTAAAGTTTTCTCCACTTTCTACAGGTTCGTCTCTAACACTCTGGCAGTTCCTTCTCATTTCCCCCTCATTGTTCTGCTCTTCAAGGTGGTTACTGCACATGGTTCTCTGAAATAAAACGTGATCCTAGTTGGGAGACACACCCTCAGGTTGGCCGCAAACACAGCTGCCCCTGTCCCAAGTCTCTCCGGATAAAGTAAGTGGTACTTACTACAGCATACAGGAATGTAAACCCTTCTCAAACCTCCTTCTGGGATCATCTTAAGTCCCTGTACAGGCATGGTCAGTACAGTTATAGATGGGATGAAAATTACTTCCCAGCAAGGGGGCTGACCTCATGGTGGGCCAAACCATTCTCCTGAGGATAAAATGCCCCCTTTTCATTTGTGCTCTGTGACCATGACGGCCGCTGTCCCCCCAAGGAAATGTAATTTGGTAAATAGACCTTCTCTTTAGGCAAAGCACAGAAATAGAATATTTACTAGAAAGCCTAATATTCCTGACACTAATATAGCACTGTATGTTAATTATACTGGAATTGAAAAAGGAAAGGAAAAAAGAAAACCTAATAAATAGTGTGTGGAAATTTAATGATCTTGTTTCTCCTGAGGTTGCAATATGAGCCCTGATAAATATAGGTAGGAGGCATATTTTCCAAGTGTTCCTCAAATGTTTAGTCCTCATCTTCCTGTCCAGGGGTGCATGAGATTTAACCTCTGTCTTCTCTGTTATTGCTGCATCTGGAGTCTTCCTAAGTAAATACACTGAACTCAAAGTCTTCGTCCTCTTACATCTAAGCAAATGTTAATTCTATTTTAGAGACTAGATTGTACAGGCAGGAAAGCCAATCTGTGCCAGTTCAATCTGTTTTTGTTATAGAAATTCTTTAGTATGTAAAATTTTTATCCTGTTAGATCAGATTATGGAAACTTGTTTTAATTTAGTTATATACACATAAGATGCACAATTTATTTAATCGCCTTTTAATTTTTCTCCCCCTGCATCTAGGGGTCTGTTTTCAAATCAGTAAGTAATTAAGAACTAGCATTATGCTCGCAGCACTTGCATTTGCTTAGTACCTGGGGTGTAAAGTTCTTTTCCCCCCCCCTCCATCTTAGGCCCATGTCCCCTAGAGCGGCATGCTTTTTTTTTTCCCCTGAGGCTTTGCTCCTGTCTTTGGTTGATAAGCTGAAAGTGGGAGGAGAAAGGGCCCTGGTCTATCCAGGCAGTAGCCTCCCCTGGTCAGGCCCCAACTACAGGATAATCAGCCGTTTTTTGCCTTTTTTCTTTTTCTTTCTTTTCTTTTCCCTCTTCTCTTAGCAAAACCTTTTAGAATGGCTCTTATCTGTAGGCAGCTAATTGTTACACCCCCCCCCCCCCCCCCGCCCCCGTGGGCTGTCCATCTGACCATCTCTCCAAGTGGTGTTCTCCCTCTCCAGGGCGTCCCGATCAGCCTCAGAGGGGCTGGGACCACGAGACCCCAGGAGGGATGAGGGGTGGGGTGGGGGCAGCCAGGACCCTTAGGAGGGGTCGGGGAGGACTGTGCGGGGAATGTGCAGCCTGCCCCCAGAGGGAGGGGCGCAAGTGATCTTCCCCAAGGGCTACTGCGAAGCACCGAGCACCGCGCGCACGGGTCTCCCTCTGGGCCCAGCCTCCAGGCAGCGCGCAGCGGTGTGCCTCGGGGGAGGTGCGCAGCTCGGTGGCTGGAGACCTCCTGAAATCCCTGTCACCAGAGGCGCACTGAGAAGTATTGCTTTACATGCCGGGTGGCTGGGAATCGGGGAGCCAGGGGATAATTACCCCTTCTTGTCGGGATCGCGGCTGGAGAGCGGTATCTCGGGTGTATTGTTGGGATGGGGACAGGGTCCGCACTTTGAGAGGCAGACTTGGCTACACTCGGAAGGAAGGGCAACGCCGAGGAGCGCCGAGCAGGGCACTGAATGCCAAGACAGGAAGTCTTCCCGGAGGGCTCAGGCAGTTGGCGCAGTAAACAAGCCAGGCAGTAAGTGCTCAGTCAAAGGCATCTCTTGGGGGCGCCTGGGTGGCTCAGTTGGTTAAGCGACTGCCTTTGGCTCAGGTCATGATCCTGGAGTCCCGGGATCGAGTCCCGCATCGGGCTCCCTGCTCAGCAGGGAGTCTGCATCTCCGTCTGACCCTCCCCCCTTTCATGCTCTCTCTCATTCTCTCTCTCAAATAAATAAATAAAATCTTTAAAAAAAAAGGCATCTCTTGGGGACTTTCCCCAGAGTTCAGAATCATCCCCTCCCCCTGGCCAAATGGAGGAATAATTCCCCTTTAAGGGAATTATTAATTATTACTAATTTTAAGGATCACTCCAACACGGCAGCAGAAATTACACTTGGAGAGGCATATTAAAGAATTTATTATACTCACAGGTCCTAGAAGAGAGAGGCCAGATGCAGACTCAGGAGCCAGATGGAGGAGAGCTCAGGAAGCCGGTTCAACCAAGCAGGAGGGGAGCAGAGAGAGACAGAGACACAGAACAAAGACCAACAGGAGTCAGAGACAGGAGAAAGCAAGAAGGAACACTTGTGGCAGGGGCCAGCCTTATCACGCTGGTGCATTGGTCACCTGGTGTTCACAGCCTGTTTGTGGGGATGTTGAAGCATCAGGGACATAGGAAGTTTAAAAATTTTAGTTCACTGAGTGTGTGTGTGTTGTTTGATTGTTTTATGGGCTACGTTGTGTTTGGGTGTCTCTAATAGCATGTCTCTAAAAATAGTGATAAGCGTGAGACTGAAAACCTCCACCTTCTTCTCTTTTGTTTGTGGGTTCAGGATTCTTTTTGTTGTGCCTGTGACATTAGATTTCTAGTAAATATCTGTGGCTGATGCAAAGTAGATTAAACTTCATTTCCTATTTAGAGAAAAAGTGATACAAAGGTTGCAAAAGTTGGAGAGCAGGAATGACCAGGAATTGTAGATGGGTTCCATGTGACCCCGACATGTAACCAGATGTAAAAGTGCTTTGATAGACTCTGAACTCAGCACTCGCTTTGGATCTGCGGAATTTGTTGGGATTTCTAAAGCTTTCGCCTCTCTCAGCCTTTGATTAGTGATAACTTAGTCTGTCTAACTGCTTAAGTCCCAGTCAGAAAAACTGTGGGGTGGGCATTTTCCTATTACTGTCCCTGAAAGAGAGATGTACCCAGCTTAATCCCTAATTGTGCCTGCACAAGGAAATGAGATAGGACTTTATTTGTCCATGAATGACTGCAGTTCTTAACAGCATGTTAATCTAGAATTCACTGAGATTCATAGAACATTTGTAGACTCAGTTCACCTTTTTTATTTTTAAATATTTTGATGACTTTCATCTTACATAATTGTACACTTTTACATACTCTCATTGAATTACGTAATTTTTAGCTTCTATTTTTGGCATTGCTTACTAAATATTTGCCCTAACTCTTGGAAGAAATACACACATTTCTAAGTGGTTTATTTATGTGCTCCATACACACTTGTTAGAACAGTGCGTAAACCTGACACTTCAGATTCCGTGTTTATGATTACTCTTCCAGCTACTCTAAATGTCCTCTTCAACTCTCTCTCCAACCTGTTATTGCTCACTGTGCTCATGAATGAAAAAGAATCACCTTTTGGAGATAATAGCCTCAGAGTGACCAAGGTTCCAACACAGACACATGCTCTCATACCTAAATGACTTCTCAAAGTCACTGAGGTCTTAAATTTTTTCACCCTTCCCTGATGTTTCCCCAGAGCTTCCTGCCACTATCTTTAAAGAAATACATAAACATTATCAATAACTCTGTCATTTCTATTTCACTACTGTCTTTCTGAGATAATCTGAATTCCCCTTGCAGAACTTTCCCTTCAGTAACAGAAATGATCATCATTTCCCAGCAAGCTGATGAGACCATGCAGTTCAGGTGCTCCCTTCCTCTTGAGATTCAGATACCCCCTTAGTATTGGGGTTCGATGCTCCTTTTGCACTTGTGCTGCAAGTGTGAAAACTGCAGCTACTGTCCCATACCAAAGTAGCATTTGTTGGGGCGCCTGGGTGGCTCAGTTGGTTAAGCATCTGCCTTCAGCTCAGGTCATGATCTCAGGGTCCTGGGATCAAGCCCCACCTCAGGCTCTCTGCTCATCGGGGAGGCATCTTCTCCCTCTCACTCTCCCTCTGTGCTCTCTCTCTCAAATAAATAAATAAAATATTTTTTTAAAAACAGCATTTGTTTAGTTGCTCTCCATTTGAGATACATACCAAATTCCTGAAAGGAGTTGGATATCTTGGAATATGGGGAGAGAAATATCCTGTGGATTAAACTGTTCCTCAATGGGTAGGACACAGTCACAGTATATACGCGGGAGAGATGTTTTCTGTGGGAACCAGAGGCAAAGCTTCACCCTTGTGCGGTTGCTGCAGGGCAGCCTCCACCTCCCTCTTCTGATGAACCTGTCTAGAGTCTTTTCCTCCTGTTCCTGACCAAACATACTGAAACTCACAAAACTCACTTCTAACTCTTGAGGTTTCATGCATGTGAAGAACAATAAGATGATGTTTATTAGTTTACAGCTAAGAACGTACATATTTTATGTCGAAATGACTTGACGGAATGATATGTCCACTTGTATCAGTAGCCTTTGGGGACACCTAAAATACTGTTTTATTCTCTGGGAGCCTGCTGAGCTTCATGGGGTCTGAAATCATGTTCCTAAGAACTTTTGAGCACTTGCAGACAGCACCCCCTATAAGTCTGCGTGAATCCCTTAAGGAAGCCTCCGGAACCTTACTAGACCCTCGCAGAACCTCAGAGCCTTTGGGATGGTTCCGGTGGGGAGCATCCTCTCCTCTACCGCCTCTACTACATTACCCAGAGGGCGCCGCGCGGAGAAGCTGCGGGTTGAGCCAATGAAGGCCCAGGATAAGAGCTCTTCCGTGCGTTTAACAGCGCTTGGGGCGGGACTTCCGGCGTCCTCGTGGTGGCGGTGGTTTTGGGTGTTCCTGGGTTTGTTCCGGCCCCGTCAGGCCGGTTCGGGACTCTGGTGACAGGACCGAGAAGGCGCAAGGAGAGGAGCTGTCCCTGCCGCACAGACTGGGGCCCCCGGCTAGCGACGCCGCCCGGGCTGCCCCGCGCCGGGGGCCGAGACGGGGACCGCCGGTCCGGGTGTCCGCTCCGCCCACCGAGCCCGATGGCGGCGGCCGCGCCCAGGGACCGGGCTCAGGTGAGCGCTCGTGCTCCTCCCTCCCCCGGACCCAGAGCCCGAAGGCCCGAGCGCGGGGCGCCGGCTCGCGTCCCTGCGGCCCAGGCCCCGGTGTCCGGGACAGGGAGGCGGCGGCGGGCGGGGGCCCCGTGTGTGAGCGCCGGCGTGCGGGAGCGGGCTCCGGGCCGAGGGCGGCTGGGCAGAGGCTGGAGGGGGCTGCGGCGGGAGGGTTCTGCCCTCGGGGGACAGCGCGTGAGGCGGAGACGCCTGGACTGCGGGCCGAGCTGTGGTTCCTCTGTCCCGAGGGCCCTGGGAGCCGTCGATGGTTGTGAAGAGAAGAGGGACACGGTCTTAGGGCTGTGAAAGTTTGCACGGGCTGCTCCGAGGGAGAACAGGCTGGGCCGGGAGTGATGAGGACAGCGAGGCCCTGGGAGGTTGAGTCCAAGTCACAGAATTGGGAAGAGGGAGTACTGAGAACTGGAGTACAGAGTTTATTTAGCCTTTCAGCCCAAGGTCTGGCCTCCAGGGTTGGGTAGGGGTACAGGGGAGGTTCGAGCCCGCTGAAATACCCCATGGCCCCAGCCTGTCTGACTTGCTTCTGCGCGTAGTTCTCTGAGGCTGAAGTAGCACTTACGGAACCTACACAGTGAAGTGGAGGGTGTCCCTCCCCTCACTGGTTTGGGTCCCAGCCGTATCAGCTTTGGGACTGTGGTGTCCTGGGACTCTTCACCTGCTTTTCTGCCAGCCCTTTTGGTTTGGTGATCTGGGAGAGATCCCAAGGGCAGGGGGCAATCTAGATTACTTTGAGTCCAGGTTATATGGACTCAAGGGTTATATGGAGTTCTTATTTCTGGCCACCAATGGAGAGAAGTGTAGACGCTTATCCCAGGAACAGGGCACAGCATTTAGAAACTCTTAGGAACAAAGAGCAGGGGGACTGGAGTTAGTTTTGGGAATGGCTGCCTGAGACGTAATGGGAGATTTGGAACAGAGGAGGGAGATGATCTTACCCAGGTTTAAGTAGGCTCCATCTGGTTGTAGAGTGGAAAACAGACTTCGGGATTGAGGGAAGAGGAAGGGTGACCAGGGAAGAGGCGACTGCGATAGTCCAGGAGAGTGTTCATGGACCAGAGTGCTGGCTGTGGAGGTGGGAGAAGTGGTTGGATTCTGGATCCATTTTTCAAGAAGGGCTGATTTTGAGGGCGAGAGAGAGAAAGGAAAGAGTCGGAGATGACACTAAAGTTTGGTCTTAGCAGCAAGAAGTGTGGAAGTTAGATCAACTGAGATGGGAAAATCAGTGGTAGGAGTGATCCCCCATTGGGGATATCAGGAGCTTTGTTTTGGACCATGTTAAGATTCTAGATACTTCAGAGACCAAATGAGTAGTGGCATCAAATGGGCACTGGACACAGGTCTGGAAATCTGGAGTGGGGTTTAGGATGGAGGCATCCAAAAGTGGTGACTAGTATGTGCACCAAGGTGGAGCTGTGGATCATATTTAGAAAGTAGAATTCAGCTCATGGCAGTAATGTTATTAGCGGGTCAGAAAGAAGAGTAAGAGTTCCAAGGGCTGGATCTATTGCTCAGGTGCCTGTTTGGGGGTTATGGGTATCATAAATACAGATGTAGGACAGAAATAACCACGAAGGGCGTATGTGGGGAGGCTGGTCTTGCAGGTGGCCAAGACTTCCAAGGGAAGAGTGGACGTGAGATAGATGAAGAGAACTATTTGAGATAAGATGGGTTTATTATAATTTTGTGGTGGGCTTTGGTGGGTTCTGGGGTATTTGCTGGTGTGTAAGGTCTGGGGCAAATGTGGTCATCTGTGAGAATCACTGTGCTTGGTATGGGTACCAGTATGGCTGAGCTTTGAATGAGGGTTAGGTGGAAAGAGGAGAGTGTGGCTGCTGGGGGACGGCAGGTGCACACAGAAGTGGGAGAGGGTTGTGTGTATCTGAAATTCACATATGGCTCCATGTGACTAATGTTGAAGCAAGAATTAGAGACAGGCGGAGAAGGCCTTCGAAGCAGCATCCAGGGCTATCCCTGGTGTTGGGCTCCATCGGAGGTCTGGGGTAGGACTGGATCCTATTTGAATTTGCCAACTTCTTTCTGGATGCCATGTACCAAGTAGTATGGAGCGAGTCCAGGGAGATGCATATGGTGTGGGGCAGGGAGTTGGCAGTGGCTGTGGGGATGCAGCTGTGGGGTGTGAGGATGTGAGAGCTGCACGTGGAGAGAGGGAGTGTGAATTTATGGTCCTGGGCCCTGGTACTGGAGACTTAAGGATGATAGGTGACCCCAAATTTTATTGTGAGGCATGATATGGAGGACTCCATGGAAATTGCCTGGCAGGAAGACATGCAGCCCTGTAATCCAGTTCCTGAATGTAGATGGTGTCTCTCTGCCTACCTGCCTGCAGTTGCTGAGAGCTGGGCACATTGATTAATAGAACCATGAGGAAAGAGCAGTACCAATGGCATCAGGTCCTGGTTTCTCCTCTCAGGTGGGGAGCTTGGGAAGGGGATGGGCATGGGGTAGATGTGTGAGAGTGGATTGTGGGTCCTCAGGAGGGAGGCTGTGGTTTCATCTGTCCCCAACATGACAGGACAGTGTGACTTTGGAGGATGTGGCCGTGTACTTCTCCTGGGAAGAATGGGGTCTCCTTGATGAAGCTCAGAGACGCCTGTACCATGATGTGATGCTGGAGAACTTGGCACTGATAACCTCTCTGGGTAAGTCCATCACACCTACCACAATGACCTCGGGTAGCAACTTTGCCTTTCTGCTTTTCCCTACGGGCTGCTCTGTTCTTCCATCCAGACCATGGGCACTACATCCTTTCCTAGTTCCCTGGGTAGGTGCTGTTGTTGCTAGGACTGGATTGTTCGCACTGCCCTCTTCTCTCCCTACTACCTCAACACCTGCTGCCCTGAAGTCTAGTAGCAAAGGATTCTAGGTAATCCTTCTAAGTCTTTGCAGTCAGATGGATCCCACCTTGCTTGCTCCCTCCCTGGCTGGGTGACTTCTGCAGATCCATGGTACCTACTTACTTCAGGTTTTGCTCCCTTTTTTCTGATAGTTCTACATGCCTACATGTGCCAGGAATTGCCATCACTGACATGGACACTACTATGTGCACTATGGGCTGCTTTTGGAGACCTTTGTGTGAGGTTCTTTTTGTAATGTTTAGTTTTCTGTGATTTGTCATGTGGGCTGGTAGTGGCCACTTACATGTCCTGTCTTTTCCTTAGGACTTACATTATCCATGTCCCATGTAGTTGCTCAATTTGGGTTGTGGGGGAGACTTCTGGGCACTTCACAGAATGATATGACTCCTGCCATGGCAGGAGGGGCTAGAGGAGGCGTGGCCCTGCTGATTGGCAGCTGAAACAGGACATGACATCAGGGCTGTGTTCACCTAATACCAGGAACTTGTTCGAACTAGTGTTTTGGTGCCATTTCCATTGGCCACACCTCATTTTCACCTTTTCTTCCCTATTCTTGATACTTGACTAGTTTGTCATTTTTACTCTGACCTCTAGTCCCTGGCTGCTGGCACCTTCCCTGCATCTATCAGTTGCCCATTCCTTTCCACTGCTGCCATTGCAGTGTGCCCAGCATTGGCTCATGCATGACAGCTGGTGAGCACATATCCTCAGTAGTCCTTGAACACTAGCTACTCACTAGCAATCATTTTTCTGTTCCTGGACAAAAACTTCTTCATAATACTCACATGTGAGCAACACCCCTCCTGGAGGTCATTCTGAGAGGAGTAGGTTGGAAACTCTGCCTGCTTCTCCTTAACTGTGCTGCGTCGCATTCTTAACTTCTTTCATTTTGTGAGGCCTCCCTACTTCTTAGAGGAGCCTTTTAGAATCTCAGTACTGCAAAACAGCCCCTTCCTCATCTTGCCTCCCAACTTCTTCGTCCTGAGAACAGTCTCATGTATTCATTCTTTGGTATGTCAGGCACATATTTATAATGTGGCTGCCACCTGTCCCCAGAGACAACATACTTTACTAGCATTTCTCTGTTTTCAGATTGTTTGTGTGGCATAGAGAATGAGGAGGTGCCTTCTGGACAGAATGTTTCTCTGGGAAGAATGCCACAAATCAGGTCTTCAGAGCCAAATCCATCCACTGAGAAGGTTCATTTCTGTGAGATGTGTGTTCCTGTCATGAAAGATATTTTGTACCTGGCTGAGCATCAAGAAACACATACTGGGCAGAAATCATACACATGTGCGGCATGTGGGAAACAATTCTGTTTCAGTGCAAATCTTCACCAACACCAGAATGAGCACAGTGGGAGAAAACCCAATAGCAAGGACATGGACAGGGCTTCCTTTGTGAAGACCTGTAGAAGTCATTCATTAGGGAAGCCTTTCACCTGTGAGGTTGAAAAGGACTTCTTGGCCAGTTTGGGACTTCTCCAGCATCAGGCCACTCCCAAAGCGGTACTGAGTATACACAACAGTACTAAGTGTGAGGGTTCCTTTCACAGTGGAAAAAGTTCTTACAAATGTGGTGAATGTGGAAAAGCCTTCTGTCGCAAACGTACACTTGTTCAGCACCAAAGAATTCACACTGGAGAAGGACTGTTTGAGTGCAGTGAATGTGGGAAAACCTTCAGCTACAAGCATACATTTGTTCAGCATAAGACAGTCCACACTGGAGAAAAGCCTTTTGAGTGCAGTGAATGTGGAAAGGGCTTCAGGTTCAAATATAAACTTGTTCAGCACCAGCGTACTCACACTGGAGAAAGGCCTTATGTGTGTAGTGAATGTGAGAAAGCTTTTGGATGCAAATCCAAACTTGTTCGGCACCAGAGAATTCACACCGGAGCAAGGCCTTATGAATGTGCTGAATGTGGCAAATTCTTTAGACAAAGTTCTAGCCTTGTTCAACATCGGAGAATTCACACTGGAGCAAGGCCTTACGAATGTGACGAATGTGGGAAGTCTTTTAGCCAAAGCTCTATCCTCATTCAGCACCGGAGAGTTCACACTGGAGAAAGGCCATATGAGTGCAGTGAATGTGGGAAATCCTTTAGACAAAGCTCCAGCCTCATTCAGCACCGGAGAGTTCACACGGGAGCAAGGCCTTACGGGTGTAGTGAATGTGGGAAATCATTTAGCCAAAGTTTTAGCCTCATTCTACATCGGAGAATTCACACTGGAGAAAGGCCTTACGAATGCAGTGAATGTGGGAAATCCTTTAGCCAAAACTATAGCCTCATTCAACACCATAAACTTCACACTAGAAAAAGGCCTCAGGAGTGCAGCCAGCCTGAGAAAGTTTTCATTTAACAGTCTTCTCTGATTCAACACCAAAACCTTCATTACTCACATCAGTTTTATGAATCAGATGTGGAAAAACCTTCAGCCAAGATCTAAACCCATTCAGCATGAAAAAGAAATTCCACGTAAGATAATGGCCTTAAACCTTCAGGGAATATGCTATCTCCTTGTTCAGTGTGACGGCACTAGAGAGCCTCTGTGAGGAGCCATCTACCATGCATTCCAATCAGGAGTTTTCAGGAGCTGCATTTCATATTCTGACCTGCTCAGACCTTGCCAGAACTCTGTCACTGCCAGTGGTCGCAGAAGTTATCTCCCTCTGACACCTAGCAGGTCCTCCTCATGGCATGCATGTCACCTTAGCATGCTCAGAGAAGACAGATGTTTGTGCTCTCTCCCGTTCTCTGCTGGAAATCGTAGTCTGAACCCCTGGGGTGGGAGCTTCCCATTCCCTCTCTCTGACTATGGCATGGACCTGATCCACTTTTTGCCCAAAGAACTCAGTCTAGGAACCACTGATATTTTGCAAGTTTTACCTTCTTCATGGCATTGTTGGTCTTATGCAATATTTTTTATGGATTTTCCAGCCTCCCAAGTCACTGATGTGGGACCTGTCTGCCTCACATTTGCTCTGATTTGTGCAATAATAAAGGTCTTATTAAGTCACATTTAATCTTAAGATTTTTATTCATTGTGTGGAGTGGGTTGAAAACAGTTGGGCTCTGCTGTTGTGGAGAGGTAGACAGCTTTCTTGAGGACCTCAAGGGGGCAGTATAATATCAGAGACTACCTCTCACTATAGTTTTTACCTAATCAGCATTCCTATCTGGGTTAAAAAAAAAAAAAAAGAATAATTAATTTGGTGTTTGTCCCCAGCTCCTGGCACAGAGCTTCTAAAACCCTTGGGATTTCCTGGATAAGAGTATCTTCTATGATAGTGAAATGGCTCAAGGTGGAAGACAATAAAGGAACTTCAGGATGGGAGCTGGTCACCAGACATTAGAGGGTTCTAACTTTAAGCCCCACCCTTGACATCTGGGGAGGGGAAGGAGCTAGAGATTGAGTTCATTCACCAGTGGCCAATGATTTAGTAAACCATGCCTATGTAATGACACCTTGATAAAATCCCCTAAACAGTAGGGCTTAACACCAGCCAGCCAGGACGGGGGTGCACACTGATTCTACTGTGATAGAGGTTCTTGCTCTTGGAATTCTTTTTGGAACTCACCCTATGTACCTCTTCATATCTTTGTTGATTTGTGTCCTTTATAATAAACTAATAGTAAGTATAGCATTTTCTTGAGTTCTGTGAGTTATTCTAGCAAATTAGCAAACCTGAGTGGGTGGGGACTCAAGGCAACTCCAAATTTGTAGTCAGCCTGGTAGAAGTGGGGGTAGTCTAGGGACCCTATTTGCGCCTGGCATCTGAAGAGACAGTTGTAGGACTGAGTCCTTAACCTGTGGGGTCTCTGCTAACTCCCAAGCAGCTAGTGTCAGAATTGAACTGAACACCCAGTTGGTGTTGGAATGACACATTTGGTATCAGAAAAGGCCATATACTGCATAAGGCCTTCTAAGAAAGACTACAGGTATCTGTGGTCCTAATTTGTGGCCTGGATGCCAGGATTTTTGTAGGCGCAAAGATCACCCTGAGGAGGGTACAGTTGTGACAACCAACAATGCTTTTGGAAAAGGCTAGTACATGATAATTTCTCCCAGTTACAGTGATGGAAATCAGCAGCACTTGAATTATGCTTGAACATGACATTAAGGCCTGATTGTCTAAAATGAATTAGGAAAATGCAAAGTGCTTAATTTTTCTCTGAAATTATTGAGATGCCTGAGTATTAAAAGCAGGGTTTGTTTGTTTTTTTTTAAGATTTATTTATTTGAGAGAGAGGATGTGCACACGTGTGCATGGTTGGGATGAGGGGCAGAGGGAGAGAGAATCCCAAGCAGACTCCCCACTGAGCACAGAGCCTGACATGGGGCCCAGTCTCATGACCCTGAGATCATGACCGGAGCCGAAATGAAGAGTTGGATGCTTAATCGACTGAGCCACCCAGGCACCCCTTAAGACCAGTTTTAAAAGGCCTCATGGGAGCTTGGGAGTTGCCTGAGAGGCTCAATCTGTTAAGCGTCTGCCTTAGGCTTGGGTCATGATCCCGCGGTCCTGGGATCGAGCCCTGCGTCTGGCTCCCTGGAGTCTGCTTCTCCCTCTTTCTCCGCCCCTCCCCCACACTTGTGTGCTCTCTCTCTCTCTCTCCCCCTCCCTCGCTACCTCTCACTCTCAGATAAATAAATCTTTGAAAAAAAAATAAAAGGGGGCGCCTCGGTGGCTCAGTCAGTTAAATGTCTGCCTTCGGCTCAGGTCATGATCCCAGGGTCCTGGGATCGAGCCCCTCATCGGGCTCCCTGCTCGGCGGGGAGTCTGCTTCTCCCTCTCCCTCTGCCTGCTGCTCTGCCTACTTGTGCTCGCTCTCTCTGTGTCAAATAAATAAAATCTTAAAAAAAAAAGGCCTCATTAGTAATGGAAATCTTATTGACACCATTGATGGTGACTTCCTCATTGCACAACGTCCACTTAGATTTTTATCGGCCCAGAGAAGCTTTGCTGCATTCTCCATGTTCTATTTGCTCAGTCATCATCTCAAAAAAAGAGCCTCACTTGCAAAGCTGAGATACAATTCTTTTTTTTTTTTTTTTGAGATACAATTCTAAGGTGTTTTATTGTTTATACCCCAAATCTGCAATCTTTGATCTGACATCCAGATGCTAAGAGCTTCTTGAAATCTTATTTTTGCTTTATACACTAACCACACTTCAATTCATATATGAACTCAGTAGCATCTTTATGATGTGTTATAGGCTATTTGTAGCAGAATACATAATTCCTATTTATGATTCTGATGGGAACTTTCCTTACAGCAAAACCACTAGATCCAAAAAATTAGGGAAGTGTACTTGCACCCTACCCCAATAACCCTTGGCCCAGTGGCACATGGCTGCCATTTATATCATGGAGCATAAGCTGGTCGCAGATAGAGGGGAAAGCCAGATCCACCGTCTGGGGTCACAAACACGTTCTCTACTCTAGAGCCATGTACATCCCTGTGCTCAACAATTACTGCTCTAACATTCCGCTGTTGCCATTGGCTAAAAAAGACTCCATATTTTGATTACTAATTGGGCTTGTTGCCACCACCATCAAACCTCACATCATTAAGTTGGGAGAATCCAGAAAATCTAGGACCTCTCTTCTAACCTGAATTGTCCTAATAATTATCTATAAAGAGGTCATTCCATATACTCAAAGAGCTGTCATTACTGATCTGTCACTTAAAAGCTTCCGAAATCCTAGTCAAGGACCTTCCCTCAATCTTCCAGCTGTCCTCTACTCCTGCAGCCCCTTTTGCTCTTCTGTTACTTGCCTGTCCATCTTGATGTTCCTAGTTCAATATATTCACTAATCTCAAGAATGCCAAATCTGTTTTTTACTTTAAGAAGTTCCTCCAGTATTACTTTTGTCTTTGTTAATATTCTGCCACATTTATACAGAGAATAGAAGATCATTATTTGATATTGTTTGACAACATCCCTGCCTCCTAAATCTAAAACAAATCTC
This sequence comes from Halichoerus grypus, assembly GCF_964656455.1. Classification (NCBI taxonomy): domain Eukaryota; kingdom Metazoa; phylum Chordata; class Mammalia; order Carnivora; family Phocidae; genus Halichoerus; species Halichoerus grypus. The sequence goes on from NC_135726.1 coordinate 59,731,048, forward strand.
TTGTGGGCTGCCTGTGTTGAAATGGAAATGATGCCTCCCCTCAATTTAGCATCAATCCCTCCATCCTGCCTATGACTTTCCCATGTCTTAGCTTCTGAGAGGTTTTGTTCTTGATTTATCAAATCTCTTGACTAATAAATCACCCATCACTGATCTTCAGTCTCTTAATCTCCTTGACAAAAAACATCAATACAGTTTGTGTACTTCATAAAATAACTACCCTTCACTCTGAGCTAGTACATTTTCTTTTCTACTATTGCTCTCCCTCATCCTTTATTGCTAAACTTTTACAAGCATTTTCTCTCCTTTTGTTTCTATTACTTCAGTTCCTATGTAGTTCTCTACTCATGTGTATGAAAGTTTCTGTCTTCACAACTCCATCACCATTAATGAACTTAAAAACACAATAATGACATCTAAAATTTTCTTTAACGTTTCAGCAGCTTTTGTACCATGGGGTTTTTGTTGTTGTTGCTGTTGTTTTGTATTCTTAACTGAATATGCTGGCTTAAAAAAAAAGAAGCATTCTCTTTGTACTGTAATGAATAAAAGCCCAATCAGCAGTTATTTCTTCACAGTCTGTCTATGTTCTGTTGGTCATCTTATGCAGTGGCATGGTTGTAAATATCATTATAAGCTCAAAACTTTAGTGTGTATCTCCATGTAAAAATCCTGTGATCCTCTATCTAATGATCTACTTGCAGCCTGTTCCGGGACATCTAGTAGACATCACAGACTCAACACCTTTAAACTTCTCCTGAGCTTTCTTTAAAAAACTTTTTTAAAAATAAATCTTATTTTTTTTAGAGAAGTTTTAGGTTCACAGCAAAATTGACAACAAGGTACAGAGATCGCCTGTATATCCCATGCCCTCACATATGCATAGTCTCCCTCTTTATCAACATCCCCCTCTACAGTGCTACATTTATTATAATTGATGAACCTACAATGACTTGTTATCACCCAAAGACCATGGTTTACATAAAGGTTCATTCTTGGTGTGCATTTTATGGGTTTAGGTAAATTATAATGACATGTGTCCACCATAATAGTTCATACAAATTAGTTTCACTGCCCTAAAATTTCAGTTTCTGCTCTAAAAATTCTCCACTAATTGTCCCTCCCTCCTGCCTAACCTCTGGCAACTACAGATATTTCTATTGTCTCCATAGCTTTGTCTTTTCCAGAATGTTATACAGTATGTAACCTTTACAAAATGGCCTCTTTGACTTAGTAATATGCATCTAAGTTTCTTCCTTGTCTTTTCATGACTTGACAGTGCTCTAAGTGTTGAATGATATTCCATCGTCTGGATGTACCACAGTTTATTTATCCATTCACGTACTGAAAGACATCTTGGTTGCTTCCAAGTTTTGGTGATTGTGAATAAAGTTGCCTGTAAACATCCATATACTGGTTTTTGTCTGGATATGTTTTCAACACCTTTGGGTAAATACCAAGGAATGCAATTGTTGGATTGCCTGGTAAGCCTATGTTAGTTTTGTAGGAAACTGCCAGACTGTCTTCCAAAGTGGCTGTGCCATTTTGCATCCCCACCAGCAATGAGTGAGAGTTCCTGTTACTCTACATCCTTGCCAGCATTTGGTGGTATCACTGTGAGCTTTCTTTTCACTCTGCTCTGACCATAGCTTTCCCATTCTCAGTTGATATCAACTCCATCCTTCCAGTTGCTGAGACTAAAAATCTCAGGCTCATTCTTGACTCATTCTTTTTCTCATACCACAGAACCAGTCCCATAGGAAATCTGATTAAGTCTACTTTCAAAACATCATGAATCTGACCCCTTTTCATCACTATGCCTGCCCTTAGCCTGAGAAGAGCCACCATCCTCTACCCGAATTTCTGCAATGGTCATCTAATTGATCTTTATCCTATGCTTCTTCTTTTCCAGTCTTTTGTCAACTCTCCAGCCAACATGACCCTTTCAAAGTATGAATCAGGTAATGTCCATATTTGATCAAAACCCTGGAAGCACTCCTCATTTTACTTGGAGAAAATTCAAAATTCTCATAGGACCTTAAGGGAGCTTCACAGATCTTTAGTTTATGTTCCTCTCTGACTAAACCCTCTGCTTTACTCATCTAGTTGCATGGGCATAGATACCTGGCTTTGCTTGGCACATGACACTGGCCGATACCTGTGCTTGAATCATATGCTCAAAAATGCCACATGGCTTAATTGATCTTTATTCAAGTATTGCCTGAAGTTTCATTTTGCCATGAAGTCTCCCTTACTATTCTTTTAATATTGCACCCTCTTATTCCCTGCTTATCCCCCCAACTCTAGCTTATTCCCCTCCAAGGTACCTATCATCATATAGCATAGTGGATAATTTATTATTCATTATTATCTACTATTTGTCTCAATACAGGTAAGTTCTTTGCTAGCTTCCCCCTTCCTCTCACCCCCTATAGATCACTTACACCAAGAATAATGTGTGACACACTTTAGGTGCTTAACATCTGTTTATTGAAGTAGTGAATAAAAGTTGCCTTGGGAGTGCCTGGCTGGCTCAGTTGGTAGAGTGTGTGACTCTTGATCTTGGGTTGTGGGTTTGAGCCCCATGTTGGGTGTAGAGATTCCTAAAAAATAAAAATCTTTTAAAAAAATGTTGCCTCACTTTCCTCATGTTTATTTTTTAACACTTTAGCAATTTTTACTTAATGTTTCTTTCTTTCCCCCTGTCTTTCAGAATACAATTGGACTTTGTAAGAATCATAATTGGGGTAGGCAAAATCGTCAGGTTGCCCAGAAACACAGACCAGCCTTGAGTGAACCTTCCTTCTTTCACTTCATACATACATGAGACCAGTGTCATCTGTTTCCACCTGACACTTTTCAGACAACTTAGCTTTGTTTTCCTCTTGCTTCCTGCTTTTCTTTCTTTCTAAATGGATTAATCAATCACTACTAACAGCTTCTAGTAATTTGTCTGTGTTACAATTTTTTTTTCAGAGATAATTTCAACTCTCCGTGGAGACACTGTCACTGCAATTATAGGTGAAATGATAATCACTTCCCAACAAAGAGATGAGATCATGATTTCAACTCCATGCAGACACTGTCATTGCAATTTTAAGTGAAATGATAATCACTTCCCAGCAAAGAGATGAGATCATGATGCCCCAAAACTTTATTTCAGGGATAAGATACACTCTTTGCACACATGCTTCTGATGTGACCACAAAATCTGCTGTTTCTATGGGGAATGATAGTTGGTAAGTAGAGCTTCCTTTTAGATGAAGAGAGATTCTTAGAGAAAAATGACATTGCTAAGAAAACATTTTAAGAAATACTATGTGTTAGTATAATCTCATTTTCCTGGGGTAGGAACATGGACACAAATATATGCAGAAGAGATATTTTCTGAGGGTTCCCAAGAAGTAGAAACCTAATAGCTGATGTCTGTCCTCTGCCTTCTCTGTCATAGCCCTCTCTGAATTTCTGAGGTTAGGGAGCAGGAATCATCAGGTAATATTACTGTGTTAAAAGCTCCATGTGACCCTGACATTTAACCAGATTTATAAAAGTCCTTTGATATTCCCTGAACCTTAGCAGTTGCTTTTATTCTGTCGTGATTTTTTTTTAGAGATTTTATTTATTCATTTGAGACACAGAGATAGAGAGCATGAGCAGGGGAAGAGGCAAGGGGAGAGGGAGAAGCAGGCTCCCCGCTGAGCAAGGAGCCCGATGCGGGGCTCGATCCCAGGACCCTGGGATCATGACCTGAGCCGAGGGCAGACGCTTAACCATCTGAGCCACCCAGGTGCCCCCCACCATAGTACCTAATTGTGCCTCTACAGAGAGCAGTTTGCTCAGAGAAATGAGATGGGGACGTCTAGGTGGCTCAGTCGGTTAAGCGTCTGCCTTTGGCTCAGGTCATGATCCCAGGGTCCTGAGATCGAGTCCCGCTTCGGGCTCCTCGCTCAGCGGGGAGCCTGCTTCTCCCTCTCTCTGCCTGCCGCTTCCCCTGCTTGTGCACTCGCTCTCTCTCTGACAAATAAATAAATAAAATCTAGGGGCGCCTGGGTGGCTCAGTCGTTAAGTGTCTGTCTTAGGCTCAGGTCATGATTCCAGGGTCCTGGGGTCAAGCCCCACATTGGGCTCCCTGCTCGGTTGGCCAGTCTGCTTCTCCCTCTCCCTGCCCCCTGCTTGTGTTCCCTCTCTCTCTGTCAAATAAATAAATAAAATATTTAATAAATAAATAAATAAAATCTTTAAAAAGAAAAAAGACATGAGATGGGGCTTTTTTTGTACATGAATCTCTGTGTTTCTTAAAGAACACGTGGGGCTAGTATTCACAGAACATTTGTGCTACATTATTTACCCAAACATTGTTCTTCTCACTCTTGCTCAATTAAAATATCTAATTATTATTAAAATTCATGTTTATTAATCTTTATTACAATTGTGATTCAAGGGCAATCCTCCTATCTCTTTCTTTTACTTGGATTTGTTAATCAACTTCTAATGTGTATTTTATTTAACTTTACCTGTGATTTCCTAAATTTTTCAACCGGTATTATAAACCTTCTACCTTTTTTCCGAGAAATATTTTAACAAACATATTCATATGCATAAAATAAATGTTCTTTTCTTCTTCACTCTCCCACTTCCCTAAGCTCACATGTCACTGGGTTTATGATTTGTTATCAGTTATTGTGTATCCTTCCAGAAATGTTTTGATTCATTAGCATTTCTTTTTCTTAATTAATCTGTACTTCACAAAGATTCCAGTGTTTCCCAAACTTTAATGTCAGTTACATAATTTATTTTAATTTGATAATTTATTGCCTATTAATATAAACAACTGAAATATTGCAAAAATGAAGACAGCTCCTGTTTGATGAATCCTAATTTAATTCTCTGGAAAACATCTAAAATTTAGAAGGTTATAAAGAATTGCTATTTAATAGGGCGCCTGGGTGGCTGAGATGGTTAAGCGTCTGCCTTCGGCTCAGGTCATGATCCCAGGGTCCTGGGATCAAGTCCCGCATCAGGCTCCCTGCTCCTTGGGGAGGCTGCTTCTCCCTCTGCCTCTCTCTCTGTCTCTCATGAATAAATAAATAAAATCTTAAAAAAAAATTAAGAAAAAGAATTGCTATTTAATTAAATGTGGATAATGGAACTGAACATTTTTAATAATATTTTATAAATATAGAAAGATAAATATAGATTTATAAATATAGAAAGATCCTATTCTTATACCATTATAAAAATGTTCAAACTGAGAAACCTTAATTAATTCATTTTATATTTATATTTAGGCAAGGTTATATGAGATTATAATATGATTATGTAAAGTGAAGATGTGAATGTGAATTAAATATTTGGCAAATGAGTGTATTTTTACATATAAATGGTATCTCCTTTTATATTTATTATGCATTTGCATGATAATTTCTAAGAAAAAACAAAAATTTTTGAGAAATATTTATATAACTTTCAATGTTAGAAAATATATGATCATTCATCTCATTGATGAGAGTGGGCATCTAGAATATGATTGGTTGCCTCTCCTTTCCATTGTTCTTTTTTTTTCTTTTAAGATTTTATTTATTTATTTGACAGAGAGAGACACAGAGAGAGAGGGAACACAAGCAGGGGGAGTGGGAGAGGGAGAAGCAGGTTTCCCGCGGAGCAGGGAGCCCAATGCTGGGCTTGATCCCAGGACCCTGGAATCATGACCTGAGCCGAAGGCAGATGCTTAATGACTGAGCCACCCAGGCGCCCCTAGCTTTATTTTTTCAAATAAGTGTGGAAATATTTTAATAAGTATGTATCGTTTTTATTTTTAAGAAATACATGTTTTTATTTTTAAGAAATTTACCTTTTTTTTTCAAATAAGTGTGGAAATATTTATTTTTTAAAGATTTTATTTATTTATTGGACAGAGAGAGAGAAGAGAGGGAACACAAGCGGGGGAGTGGGAGAGGGAGAAGCAGGCTTCCCGCTGAGCAGGGAGCCTGATGCGGGGCTCGATCCCAGGACTCTGGGATCGTGACGTGAGCCGAAGGCAGACGCTTAATGGCAGCCACCCAGGCACCCCAAGTGTGGAAATATTTTTTATTTCTTTTTTCTTTTTTGTTTTTTAAGTGTGGAAATATTTTAATAATATGTATCGAACAAACTTTTCTTTCCCAACTGATTTTTAAATTCATTTTTACTCACACTAAGTTTCTACTATTTTTCATACCTGTAAATCTTTATCTCTCTATCTTACATACAAAAAGATCTATCCAATTTTATCTATATTTGTCCCCTACCTCCCTACATGTCCAATACTTTGCAACATTTTATAGCTCTGTTTATAATCTATCTCATAACCTTGATTTTACTCTCTGGCTATTGACTAAAACCAAGCTGTAATTGCATTTATTTTTCAATAACCAAGAGAATTAATCCTCTAAACAATTTCATTTGGGGATGCCTGGCTGGCTCAGTTGAAAGAACATGCAACTCTTGATCTCAGGGTTGCGAGTTTGAGCCCCATGTTGGGTGGAAATTACTTAAAAATAAAATCTTTAAAATAAAATAAAATCCTTTAAAAAAACAATTTCATTTGTTTTTCTTCTTTTCACTGGCACAGGAAACTTGTATACATTATTATTTGGTTATAAGTTAGGTTGTTTAAGCATACATTTATTTATTTTATGGATTCATTTGTTAATGTTAAAGCTCCCCATTTGGGACCATGGCTTATCTCTGCTTTATTTGGATCTTTTTAAAAATTCATGCATTTTCTTTCATTGTTTCTTCCACATTTCTATAATTTTATTATCAAATTATATAAATAAGCATATCTTTCATAACATTTTGTGCTTACATTTTTAAATACAACACTGTCTCTAGAGAGAAAAATGTAATTTATTACTTTTTTAAATGTAGCATTTGTGTATATTCTAAACACTTATTAGTATTAATAATAATTCATTTTATTCATTGTATTTAGCCATTATGCTCCTGCATCTTCTCTGAATGTTATACATGTGATTTTGTGATTTCCATAAATACATCCAGGATTATATTTCGGCTTATTGACAGACTATGCCTGAAATATATTAAGCAAAAAATGGTGGTGTACAGCATTGTGATCTTATTTCAGAAAAATTTGTAATAATATTTATCCACTATAATACAAAAATAAAAAAGAAAGGCAAAAAAAAAAAAAACCAATACCCAGTAATTTTGGAAAAAGTAGAAGTTGTCCTTGAGGTAGTGTCTCCTTAATATACTGCATCTTTATTGCTGAGACCATGATTGGAAGCCCAGATGTTACTCCTAAACAATAGATATGTTTTGCTTGCCTGTATAGTGTTTTAATAAAAATTGAGAATATTGCAGAAACCGACCTGGGTTTGTTGATATGGCAATACAAGTTAAAAATTGGTCAGAGCTGGGAAATACCCACCCACCTGGTTGGGTCTTGCATGTTTCACTTTGCAACTCTACCTGTGTGGCTGGCTTTCCTTTTATCACTTTCCTCTCCTTGTAATGAAGGCATATAAATTGGTGCTGACTTAGGAAAAATACTAAAAAAAAAAGAGTAATATAAATAGATTTCAATGAACTCATATCTGAAAATGACAGGGTAAATATGCAAAATAAAAAAGAATGGTGCTGTAGACAATGAAAACAAAATTATGGCAAACAGAACAAACAGTGTTTGTCAGTTATTGCAACAAATACTTTCCAACTTTAATATAGACCTTTTCAAACATCTACAAAAGAGAAGCCGGTAATGATATGAACCACATGAATCCTTCACATGGTTACAACAGAAACCACCCAAGGGGGCGCCTGGGTGGCTCAGTTGTTAAGCGTCTGCCTTCGGCTCAGGTCATGGTCCCAGGGTCCTGGGATCAAGCCCCGCATCAGGCTCCCTGCTCCTCGGGAAGCCTGCTTCTCCCTCTCCCACTCCCACTGCTTGTGTTCCCTCTCTCTCTCTGTGTGTCTCTCTCTGTCAAATAAATAAATAAAATCTTTAAAAAAAAAAAGAAACCACCCAAGGCCACACTCATTTCATCTGTGAACCTACCCCATCTTTCCTTCAGCAAAAATTCATAGGTCCTTGTATTGCCCTCTGGACCCATCCATTATGACATTCATCATGGTCCCGTCACCTATGGGTTTCCGTAGTCATTAATGAATATTGCCTCCATTTAGGTGCTGTTCCACTTCTGTTTCCCTTTTCTTATCAGGTTGAAACTTCTACAAAAAGAGAAAGTTTAGATAGCAAAAAGATCTGAATCCTTTCTTTATTTTCCCTTTAGAATGTGTTGATTTTGGCAGGCTCTGTAGCGCAATGGACTTCTAGAATGTGTTGATTTGGTCTTCTATCATTCTCCAAAGGTGGCTCAGTTGGTTAAGCGTCTGCCTTCACCTCAGGTCATGATCCCAGAGTCCTGGGATCCAGTCCCCTATTGGGCTCCCTGCTCAGCAGGGAGTCTGCTTCTCCCTCTGCCCCTCCTTCTGTTTGTACTCTCTTTCTCTCTCTCTCTCTCTCTCTCTCTCTCTCTCTCTCGCGCGCGCGCGCGCGCGCGCGCGCGCGCGCAAAAATAAATAAATAAATACTCTTTAAAAATACTATTTTTTTTACTTACAATACGTGCAGTAATTTGTTCTTATCTTGTTTACATATGTATTAATATAGAATATATGTTCAAATTATGGTGTTTAAAATATAGAAGTAATTCCTTTTCTTTGGATTTAACCTGAATTTGGCACACATTTAGGTTTATTTATTTATTTTTTTGGTTTTATGTTCGAGTTATGTTTTATAATATTTTTGGCACCATATATATTTAAATATGTAAAAAAATTGAAACCAAAACCATGAACCAGATATATTGAGAGCAGTCTGACTTCATACTTTCTCCTCTATTCTTTTATCACTATCACCTACAGGTGCTCATTTTTATAATTTTTAAATGTGTTCTTACATTTAAAAAATATGGTCATATACACACAGATAAATGGATATTAGTTATACTCCCTTTATTAGGAAAATATAGCTAACTGCACACAATATTCTGACACTTTCTATTTTTCACTTAATTGTATGTCCTGGAAATGCAGCAGTAGAAAGAACTTTACTCATGGCTGCCTAGTGCCCCATTGTGAAAATGCACTATGATTCCTTCAGTCTCCTCTTCATTGACATTGGGTTGGTTCCAATTTTTGTTATTACAAATAGTCCTGCAAAAAATTGTCTTGCATGTATGAAAGGCATGTCTAAATATTCATATTGAGTTGAGAAATTATGTGATCAGAGATGTTTTATTAGTGTATTGAGAATAACAAAATTTTCTATTTTAGTCTCCAGATTCCTGTGATTCAAATAAAAAGAGCCACCAGTATCCCCTTTAAATTGATGAAATGGTTTCCATTAACTTAAATGTGGGTATTATTTTCCTCACTCAGGCTGGAGCTGGGATCCTTGGAAACTCCTCACTTCTTTGTCTTTATATCTTTTCTTCACTCACTAGGCACATGTTGAGACCCACAGACTTGATTCTCATCCAGCTAGTCATAGCTAACAACTTGGTTCTTTTTAATAAAGGAATTCCTCAGACAATGGCAGCATTTGGGTTGGAATCTTTCATGGATGATGCTGGATGTAAGCTTGTCTTCTATTTTCACCGAGTGGCCAGAGGGGTTTCCCTCAGCACCACCTGCCTCCTCAGGGGTTTCCAGGCCAGTCAGCTCAACACTAACACCTCTATGTGGTTAGAGCTCAAGATTAGATTCCCAAAGTGCATTGGCTTCTGCTGTTTCCTCTGCTAGATCCTGCATCTCCTGTTAAATATCTTTATTGCTTTGTATGTTACTGGACCAAAAAAGAGAAACACCAGTATGGAAAAAGCATATGAATATTGTAATTCGCCCATTCCGAACAAATCTGTAGTTTTACTACATGCAGTCATGTTCCCCTTCGTTGATCTTGTTTCGGCCTCATGGCCTGGTCTAGTGGCTCCATGGTCTTTGTCCTGCTCAGGCACAAGCAGAGAGTCCAACACATCACAGCAACAACCTTTTCCCTAGACCTTCCCATGAGGCTAGAGCCACACGTACCATCCTGGTCCTGGTGAGCATATTCATCTCCTTTTATTTTCTCTCTTCCATTTTGTCTTTGTGGGTAACACTTATTGTGAACCCAAGCCACTGGTTGGTGAGGGTCTGTGCACTGGCATTTTCTGGCTTTCCAACATTCAGCCTCTTTGTCTTCCTTGGCGGTGACACCCGTGCCTCTTAGTTCTTCTCTGGTTTCTGGGGAAGAAAATTATTTTCCCAAGTATGGTCTCTGGACAATAAGTTCCCTATAGGGCATCCTATAATTTATTTATTAAATTATTTATTTAATCACTTTTTTGTGTGTGTTTACACATAAAACATTCATGTTTTATACCAGATGATCTATTATCACATAGGGATCAGTATGGAATAACAGCAAAAATAACCCTGGCCTCATACTGCTTATGTGATTGCCAAAAATGAACATGGTGTATGTGTGACAATGACTTTCTAAAACTGCATAAGCTATTCATTGGAGAATATCAGGCAATAATGATAATGACATGGGGGAGATTTTCAGTGTTCAGGAGTTCTGGAATGGAAACTCACTGTTGATTCAAACTCTGAAGTGGCATCCAAAAGATTTATTGCATTGTTAAAGCAATTGAGTGAAAAATGTTTCAAGGGAAAAGAAAATGACTGGGGAATACCCTAAATTGGTACAACACAGGTGGACTTCAAAGAATGAAAAGAAGTTCATGGTGTTTAGCTAAGAGTATGTGGTACACAATGTGGCAAGGCAGGAAAGGAGGTGATGTCTTCTGGCAGGTGCTGGAGGTCATGTCAACGATCAAAACCTTTCATAGGAAAGATGGATCTCTGAGAATTTTTGTCAGTGAAATAATCAAAATTGTGGTAAATAAATAACTTAAATAAATAATTTAATTTAATTAAAATAATTTAATTAAAATGAAATTTAGTACACATTATAGTTTTTATAAAAAATATTTTATAAAAAAATATTTACAATATTTTTTCCTTAAAAAAATAAGTGGTAAAATAATGCACTTCCAATTTAGCAATATTTAGGGGTCAAAGCTGAGAAAGAGTCTCTCCTTGACCAAACTTTAGTCAGGTTCCTCAGAATCCTATTCCCAACTAGACCTCAACATTTGGACTTCTGTGCCCATCTTTGCATTGCCCAATTTTAGCAAGAATTCTATTAAGTTAGTTTAGCCAGAATCCATCCCTCATTAATAGCTGATAACCCTTGATATCTGATCAAATTGCTCATCCTACCATCCCCCAGATGGTACTAATCACACTTGCCTGCTTTCAGCAAGGATCCCCCTTACCCCTGAGGTTTCCTACTACTTAGTACATTTACATCCACTGACCCCCACACTGCTTCTTGGCTATGAACCCCTAATTGTTCATGCTATATTTGGAATTGAGCCAAGTTCTATACTGGAATCTCTTCTCCACTATTACAACAATTCCTGATTAAAACCTGCTTTTACTGCTTACCTACTGTTCAGCTCTGGTTTTCTTTAATAGATCTTGAAACTTATTATTCTTTATGAAATAAAATTGATTTTTAGAAAATTTTGTCAGTTGTTGGTACTTAAAGGAAACTTTCAAAGAGTTCCATTTTTATTTCACCTTTATTTTCATCTTTAAATAATCATTTGGAAAGCCTGGGTGGCTCAGTTGGTTAAGCATCTGCCTTTGGCTCAGGTCATGATCCCAGGGTCCTGGGATCAAGTCCCACATCCAGCTCCTTGCTCAGCAGGGAGCCTGCTTCTCCCTCTGCCTGCTGCTCTCCCTGCTTGTGCTCTCTCTCTCTGTGACAAATAAATAAATAAAAATCTTAAAAAAAAATAATCACTTGACTTATCACTAACTTCATAAATACTTGGTCATTAAAAATATATGTGGTTAAGGGCGCCTGGGTGGCTCAGTTGGTTAAGCGACTGCCTTCGGCTCAGGTCATGATCCTGGAGTCCCGGGATCGAGTCCCGCATCGGGCTCCCTGCTCAGCAGGGAGTCTGCTTCTCCCCCTGACCCTCCCCCCTCTCATGTGCTCTCTCTCTCATTCTCTCTCTCAAATAAATAAATAAAATCTTTAAAAAATATATATATATATATGTGGTTAAATGTACAATTCTGCATTTCTATTATGTCTACAACTAAAATTGTATTAAAATTAATTTTATTTGTTATATATATATTTTTTCTTTTTTAGAGAGAGGGTGTGGGAGAGACAGAGAGAGAGGGAGAGAGAGGGAGAGAGAGAGAATCTTAAGCAGAGCCCAACATGGGGCTTGATCTCATGACTCTGAGATCATGACCTGAGCCAAAATCAAAAGCTGGACACTTAACTGACTAAGCCATCCAGGCACCCCTACTATAGTTCTGAAAGTATCTCATGTAAAATACAGTTTAATATATATAGAAATAAAACATGTACCTAAATTATCTAAATACCATTTTAATCCAATATATTTAAGCAACCTGTTTGTTATGAATGATAAATCATAATGAAATAAATTTCTGGCTTTTAGTTAACTCAAGAAAAACATTGTGTCTCATAGAAAGAGCTGTTCTTTTTCTTCTTTCTGTTCAATTGTCTTCTAATTGAAAATCTGCACATTTCTTTTTTTTTTTTTAAGATTTTATTTATTTATTTATTTATTTGACAGAGAGAGACACAGCAAGAGAGGGAACACAAGCAGGGGGAGTGGGAGAGGGAGAAGCAGGCTTCCCGCTGAGCAGGGAGCCCGACGCGGGGCTCAATCCCAGGACCCTGGGATCATGACCTGAGCCGAAGGCAGACGCTTAACAACTGAGCCACCCAGGCGCCGCTCTGCATGTTTTCTTTAAGGAGTTTAACTTGTGTTAATATTTTTCATGGGCTCAAGGTTTTATATAAGCACTCAGTGGCTTACCTTAAATGGGGAGCTCCATTACCTAGGAATGTTGAATCATTTAAGTGTTTCCTGAAGAAAATTGCCTGCCCTAAATCATCCCAGGGCCAGGTACTAGGCAACTGGGGACAACCCCTATAACCCAAAGCTCACTGGAATTATTCAAACTAGCCAGTTCTCCTTGCCTTGCTTTGCCTGTAGAAACACAATAAAGTCTCAGGGCTAGGCCCTCCCTTGGCTCCTGCTTTTGTGTCCTAATTAAAACCTGGTGTTCCCTCTGTGGGCTCTTATGGTATGCTATGCCTCTCATTTCTAGGGAAATGGTAAGTAACATTAAGCTTTTCTCTCAATGGCATTGACCTATCCATGTTGTCACTAAGTCACCTTTATAAACTAAGACATGGGTTCAAATCAGCCTCCCCTGGCTGTATAATACTACATCTCATACCCCATTTCTTGGCGCCCTCATCTCTCTTTTCTATTGTGCCTATCACATTCTAACATTGTACATAATTCAGTATATATTTCGTATTTCTTCCTCTGTCTTTCTTGAATACTGTAGAGTGTAAGCTCCTTGATGGCTGGGGTCTTTGTCTCTTGTTTTCAAATATATTCCATGCACTTAAGATAGTGCCTGAAATGCACAGGTGTTCATTGAATGTTTGTTAGAGCTGTGAATAAGCATGGTATTACAGTATCCTTGTTCATCTTCATCATCTGGCAACACTTTTTTGTTTATTTTGTTTTTGGTGGGCAGCAAAGCAAGGTTTATTGAGTGATAGTACAAAGCTCCCAAAGAGAGAGGGTTTAGAAGGAGGGTTGCCCTCTGGCAACACTTCTAAATGTTTTAATTCTCCGTCCAAGTAGATATTCAGCATTTTCAAGAATGGAAAGAAATTACATTTTGGAGACTAAACCCTGTTGTATTCAATGTTTCAGCCCCCATGTATGCTCAGCCTCATTCTCTCACTTCTCAGACAACTTAACCGTTTTCACTTGTCACAGATATGTCCCCCAGAGCCATTTTTGAGTATATCTGTGCATAACCACAGAATTATATTAATAGCTTTCAGTAATTTAAACAATTCATAAATGTTTTCTTTCTTCCTTTCCTTCCTTCCTTTCCTTCTTTGCTTTCCTTCCTTCCTCTTTCCTTCCCTCCTTCCTTTCTTCCCTCCTCCTCTTCCCCTGCCTTCACCCTCCCTCTCCTCTTCTTCATCGTTTACCAAAAATAATCTCAACTCCCAATTTAGACTCTGTCCCTGTAATTGCAAGTGAAGTGAAAATCACTTCCTAGCAAAGAAATGAGATCACGAAGCTATAAATCTTTATTTCTGGATTCAGATGATCACCTTTGCATATTTATTGCCACCAGTCCTGGCACATGAAAAAGCATTTATAATGGCCCTTTTCAGATAGGCGGCATATTCCTAGAGGGAAATCAATATATCTCAGCTTTGGGCTAAGAAGGATCTTTTGAATTACAGGGTGCTACACCCTGGACTGGCCGCCATCAGCGCCCCCACCGGCAGGAAAGTGCCTTCGTCGGCCCAATAAGCCTCCCGGGCGTCCTCCCCGGGCCCTGTGCGCTGACCTGACCCCTGATCCCGGGCCCCTGACCCAGCCAAAGAGCCCAAAACTGACTTAAAGCTTCCATCTACATGGATTTATAAACCAGCAAGGAAATACGAGTGGACTGTGAGTGACTCAAAATGACATTTCACACGATGTGTCCATGTGGTTTTGTGGCTTTGGGAATAGCTACAAGAACGTTCCCAGCATTGTTTGGACCCACCCCGCAGCCGACTGCACAGCACGGAACCTGGGCGCCGAAGCCCCGCCCCGGCCTCTGAGCCTTGAGGCACCCTTTCCCAGCGCCCCCCGCGGGACCGCGCTGCCTAGGCCCTGCGGGGAGCAAGTCCGCGGTCACTGGGGCCGATTGCTCAGGGAAACTACATTACCCAGAAATCTCTGCGCCGCGCGGTGGCGGCACTATTAAAAGCGCCCAAGCCGTCTGGGCGGGACTTCCGGCGTCTTCCTCGCAGCGGACATTTTGTCCGCTCCTGGTGGAGCCCTCGGAGCAGATCGTTGGGAACGCAGGTTCGGTTCAGAGTGACGGAAGCGGGAAGGCACGGGAAGAGACCCTGTGCCGATTGCGGAAAGGCTCGGCGGTGGCAGCGCCCGCGAAGGCTCCGCGAGCAGGGCCAAGCGACGGCGGTGCGTGGGTCCCGACCTGGGACTCCTCGCGGCTCCGTGTGGTCCAGATTGTGATGGCGGCGGCCCCGGTGATGGATCCCGCGTAGGTGGGTACTTTATTCGCCGGACCTTGACGCGTTTCGGTCTTCCACTCTGAATCACGAAGCCCTGAATGAGGGGCGCCTGTTGAAGTCTTTGCAGCCCAGGCTCCGGTGGTCCGGGCCGTGGGGGCGCTTATGGGGGGAGCCCCCATTTCTAACAGCCGGTGTGGTGAGCCGTCGAAGTGTTCCGGCCGAGCGATGATCACGAGCGAAGGCTTGGAGGCGCGACTGAGCCGGCAGGATTCAGGAAACCCGGGTCCTCGTGTTTGCAGGGAGCCTGAAGGGCGAGTGGTAGTCCCGCATGGAAAGGCTGGTGAGCCGAGGGCGCTCTGGCGAGGACGCTGGGAGCCGTGGAGGAACATGGTGTGATCCGGCCCGGGGGGTAGATGACGGTAGGCTGGGGTGCTGAGCATGGAGGCAGGAGACTCCGGGAGCGTTGTGGCGGGGAGCTTGGAGGTGGAGAAGTGGGATTTTAGAGGCAAAACCAGCAGGATTTCTTGCCGTGTCAGATAATGGCTGTAGTGAAAGTAGGGAGTGAAGGGCCTAAACGCTTTTGTTCCCCCCCCCCCCGAACTTCAGTGGGAATGGGTCCGTTGAAGCAGGGAGCTCCTTTGAAGGAATCGGGACTTGCCTTTTGGACATTGTAAAGCTAAGGTGCTTCACAGAGGAGGTGTCCCGTGGGCATCTGGCCGTGCAGGTCTGGAGTTTGGCCGGGGGGGCGGGGCTGTGTTGGAGACCGCTGAGGGATGAGGCCTCAGGTCAAAGCCTGGAGATCAGACTCGGAGGAGGAGTATGAAGGATGTGTCTATCTTGTGTAGTCCTTGGGGTGAGAGATTGGAAGGCAGGAAGGAAGGGGTGGACATCCTTCGTTCCCTCCAGAAAGAAGCGTGGGAAGGAGTTCTGGCTGGTGTCAGCAGGAGAGGGCTGCAGGGTGTAAAGAGCCTGGCCTGAGAGGCAGAGGCCGGTGTGAGGCGCTCTGGACGCCGCAGAGGCACTGCGTGTGGAACAGAGGAAGAGTCAGCCTCAGCCCAGTCCAGGGACCGGTACATCAGTTCTCCAGCTCCTAGGTGAGGAGCGATTAGGAACATCTCTAAAGAAGGGCCAGCGGCAGGCCCACCTTCAGAGGAGTATGTGCCAGGTAGGCTGGTTTGGTGCGAGGACTAACGGACACTTGGCAGGTATACAGAAGCAGTTGAAAATGTGAAATGTATAGATATGATAAGTTTATATTAATGCTTAGTAAGTGATTGAAGTGGTTGCCTGTAAGTGTTTGATTATGATGAAAGTCTTAAATACCACGTTTTCTTAAAAGCTTAAAAACAAATCCCAAATATCAAAAACCTATCCCTTCATTTGCTCCAGAACCATTTGGGAAAATGTGAAGCTTGTGGGCAGTAAAAGTTAATTCAAGGATCCTTGACATTTACTAACGTGTCTGATACAAACAGTAGCCCTGTGAGGTGGGTACCACTATTATCCCTGCTTTACACATGAGGACACTGCAACACATCTTTGTTCGTGGACACCCATCTGATAGGAGACAACACTAAGGTCTTAGCATCTGAGATTAGACATTCAGAAATCATTCTCACCAAAAGGCAGGGCGGGAGTTAGGGGAGTAGTTCAGTCCATGATACCCCACTCTGGTAACGCCACTCTCAACTCCTTCTTTCTGCCAGGTTGCTTTGATGGTAGAAGCACTGAGGATCTCTGCACTCACTTTACCTACCCTTCTACTTGCCATTGAGTTTGGGGATGCCGGTGTTACCAACGGTCTTTTGCCTTGAATTGAGTGCAGTGGGATGAAGTGTGAAACAGTGCCCTAGGCACAAGAACCAGCATGTGCAAAAACATCACTTGAGGCTGAACTAGGAGTGTTAAGGGAACCTCAGGTCTCCATACGTCTAGTGTGATCAGAGAGCAGGGGACAGGATTCAACTCTGGAATGGCAGCTTGTGGAACTGGGCTTCTGTTTTGAGAATGGTGGGAGCCATGGAAGGTTTGGAACAGGAGGGAGTGATCTGACTGTGGTCTTAACAGGCTTTCTCTGGCAGCACAGTGAAAAAAAGACTCTGGGGTGAGGAAGGAGCACTGTTGATGATGGCTGGACTAGACTGGTCACTCTGGAAGCGAGGGACAAATGCTTGGATTCTGGTCCTTTTTTTGTTTTGTTTTGTTTTTCTTTAAGTAGAGTTAACCAGATTTTCTGATGTGGTTGGTGAGGGAAAGAATGGGAAGAGTCAGGGATGACTCCACAGCTCTCAAAGTTTTTAGCCTGAGAAGGTAGAAGGATGGAAAAATCCTCCATTGAGATGGTGAAGTTGGTGGTGGGAGTAACTTTCAGAAGTAATATCAGGAATTAGGCTTTGACCATGTTGAATCTGAGTGGAGGTACAGGTAGACAGCTGGGCACACAGGTTTGGATTTTAGAGGAGGGATTCAAGTCCACAAGGAGGCAGTCAGTGTATGGATTAGAGTAGAGCTGCTTATCAGATTTATAGAGAGGACCTTTATGTCAGAGTGGCAGTGCCATTAAGGGTCTGGGAGGGGGTAGACCTGGCAGAGTGGGATAGGAGTCATCTAAGAGACAGGAAAAGGGAGGTTAGTGTCCATTTTGGAGGGAGAGAGTAGGATCTGGCAGGTGGGAAAGTCTTCCAGAGAGCGTGGACACGACATGGATGCTGGGGTAGAGCAGTATTAGAGATGAGATGAAAGTGAGGCCAAAGCAGGTGCTTTCCCTTCTCTGTGTGCTTCCCAGGTGTTTGTGGTGACCTTTAGTGGGATGTGGGGAGCTGCAGTCAAGCTGGTAGAAGAGCTCAGGGGCAGATTGGGTCAGCTGGCAGAGTAACTATGCTTGAGGTAGGACAGTGGGTGTGGGCTTTGAATGAGAATTTAATATTAAGTGTTAAGTCTTTTATTGTTGAGAATATAGCATCCTTAGTATATGACAGCAAAGTGGGAAGGGGCTGGGTTTATCTGGTATCTTTATGTTGTTCTGGATTGCTGAAGTTGAATCAAGGAATAGGGCCAGGAAGGGAGGATTTAAAAGCTGTGTTCAGAGTTAAATGGCAGGGGGGGACCATTGACTGGAGCCAGATGTGATCTTGGATGCATTAACCAAGAATTCTCTGGATGCTATGTGCAGATTTGCATGTGGGAGATACCTGTGTTGTGGGTATCCATAGACATGAGGGAGCTCTGGTCTCAAGAGTGATGTGTACTGGAGATAGAATCTGAATTCATAGCCTGGGGGCTCTAGGGAGAATTCTGACCTCAAATTTGTATATGAGATGCATAAACTCTAGACCCCAGGGGAACTAGCTGGCAGAAATGCCTCTCTGGGGGCGCCTGGGTGGCTCAGTCATTAAGCGTCTGCCTTCGGCTCAGGTCATGATCCCAGGGTCCTGGGACCGAGCCCCACATGGGGCTCCCTGCTCCACGGAAGCCTGCTTCTCCCTCTCCCACTCCCCCTGCTTGTGTTCCCTCTCTCGCTGTGTCTCTCTCTGTCAAATAAATAAATAAAATCTTAAAAAAAAAAAACCAAAAAACAGAAGTGTCTATCTGTCCCCCGCCTGTTGTTCTGGGCTGGACAAAAAGATTATTAGGAAATGGGGAGAGTGAGTAGGCACCAGTCACAAGGGCCTGGTATCTGGTCGGAGTTGGGGAGCTGGGGAGGAAAGTGAACGTGTGGTGGGTAGACCAGGAGTTCTGGGGAGAGCTGCTGCCCCTGTGCTCAGTTGTTGACTTCGTGCAAGGTCATGTGACTTTCAAGGATGTGTTTGTGTATTTCTCTTGGGAGGAATGGGGGCTGCTTGATAAGGCCCAGAGACTTGTGTCACACGCAGTGTTTTCTATGTTTTGTGCTTATGTGCTTACGGTCTTCCTGGATAAGGCCCCAAATACCCCAGTTTTCTGGGCTGTGTTCTACTCTTTCTTCCTTCATAGGTTGCCATTTTCTTCTCCTAGCTGCCACGGGCACTGCTATTTTCCCTCACTAAGATAGGTTTTCTGGGTACTGGGACTTAGCTGTGTATTGCCTCTGTCCTACCTGTGCTTCCCAGCCCTGCTGCCCTAAGCCGTTACCAGAAGGGGTTTGAGGGTCAGGAGTCTAGCGGTCAGCCCGTTGGACTACCCTGCTTGCCCTTTCCCTGGCTGTATGGCTCTACCCACATTCGTCATACCTCTGTACTCTAGACTCTGCCCCTTTCCTATAATTTTCTTGGGCCTACCTGTCTTATGATTTGCCGTCATGGTCACTGCCGTAGGCCCAGCGTGCTGATCCTGCAAGACATTTCTGATGTTCATTTTGTAATATTTAGTTGTCTTAATCTCTTGTGGGTGGGCTGCTCTGGGCCACTGCTTTCCTACTTTCCCTGTCTTTCCTCTATGACTTGTTTTCTTCCAGATCCTTTGTGGTTGCTGAACTTAGCAGGGGAAAGAACTCTGAGTGCCTGACTTAGAGGGACTCTAGCCATGGCAGGAGGGACGTGGACAGGCCCTGGTGAGTGGGAGCTTGGGGAGGGTGTGACTTCAGGGCTGGGTTCAAACAGTGCCAGAAGCCTGTCCTGGCCCCACTCCTGTTTGGTGCCTAGGTTATAGACCATACCTCTTTCTTTTTCTCCTCATTCTGGACACTTCACACACTTGTCGTTTCTGTTCTGACCTCCAACCCAGGGCTGTCCACGCCCACTTACCAGTGCTCTCTACTGCTCCTTCTGCAGTGCTCTCCTATGTTGGACAATGCTAATGTGTTGTGAGATGTACGTATATCCTGAAATGATTCTTGAGTACCACTTGCTCATTTTAGATCACATTTTCCTGGGCCTAGACATACATTTCCGTAAAGTGCTCACCACTAGCCACGGCCCTTCTAAAAATCATTTGCACAGGAGTAAATTGGACATCCTGCCTGCTGGTTCTCTCTGAGCTACACCCCATCCTTGTGTCTTTGTCCCTTGTGCAGACTTCCTCATTCTGTCACTCTCTGAGGCCCAGTATTGCACAGCAGTTTTTTCTTTAACCTGATGCCAAGGCTGCTGTCCTGCCAACACCCGCATGGACTAAATCCTGGGTATACTAGACACATTTGTGATGGGGTTGCCCCTTCCCACCAAAGTCATCATGCACTTCAACAGCATTTTTCTGCCTTCAGGTTGTTGGTGTGCAGGCAGAAATGAAGAGGATGAAGAGGCACCTTCTGAGCAGAGCATTTCTGTAGAAGTGTCACATGATAGTATTTCCAAGGCACGTTCATCAACCCAGATGGCTCACCCTTGTGACATATGTGGCCCCATCTTGAAAGATATCTTGCACCTGGGTGAACACCAGGAAGCACGCCAAGGACTGAAACCTTACACATGTGGGGCATGTGGGAGACAATTCTGGTTCAGTGCAAACTTTCTTCAGCACCAAAAGCAGTACAATGTAGAGAAACCCTTAAGAAGAGACAAAGGCAAGACCTCGTTTGTGAAGAACTGTAGAGTTTATGAAGAACCTCACCTGTCAGAAAAGCCTTTTCCATGTGAGGAGGAGCAGAACTTCCAGGCCAGTTTGGGCAGTCACCAGCAAAAGGCCACCCATAGCAAGAAGAAGACAAGGAGTACCGAGAGTGGGGAGGCCTCTCACAGTGGACATATGCATTACAGGTGCAGCGAATGTGGGAAGGCCTTCAACCGCAAAGACACACTCGTCCAGCACCAGAGAATCCATACAGGAGAAAGGCCTTATGAGTGCAGTGAATGTGGGAAAGC
Organism: Halichoerus grypus; assembly: GCF_964656455.1. Classification (NCBI taxonomy): domain Eukaryota; kingdom Metazoa; phylum Chordata; class Mammalia; order Carnivora; family Phocidae; genus Halichoerus; species Halichoerus grypus. The sequence goes on from NC_135726.1 coordinate 59,752,057, forward strand.
CTTCAGCCGCAAAGCCACCCTTATCCAGCACCAGAGAATCCATACCGGAGAAAGGCCTTACGAGTGCAAAGAATGTGGGAAAGCGTTTAGCCGCAAAGACAACCTTACTCAGCACAAAAGAATTCACACTGGAGAAATGCCTTACAAGTGTAGTGAATGTGGAAAATACTTTAGCCATCACTCCAACCTAATTGTACACCAGAGAGTTCACAATGGAGCGAGGCCTTATAAGTGCAACAATTGTGGGAAAGTCTTCAGACACAAATCCACACTTGTTCAACATGAGAGTATCCATACTGGGGAAAATCCATATGTTTGCAGTGATTGTGGGAAATCCTTTGGCCACAAATACACCCTCATTAAACACCAGAGAATTCACACTGAGGCAAGGCCTTTTGAGTGCGTCGAATGTGGGAAATTCTTTAGTCGAAGCTCCGACTTTATTGCACACCAGAGAGTTCACACGGGGGAAAGGCCATTTGTGTGCAGCAAATGTGGGAAAGATTTCATCAGAACATCCCACCTTGTTAGGCACCAAAAAGTTCACACTGGAGAAAGGCCATATGAGTGCAATGAATGTGGGAAGGCCTATAGTTTAAGCTCCCACCTCATTCGGCACCAGAAAGTTCACACTGCAGGAAGGCTTTAGGAGTGCTTTCAACACAACGGGACTCATAGGGAGAGGAGCTCTGTGATTACCCTTTGAGAGGAAGACATCAATCAGATGTTGAACTTCATATATCAGCATTATCACCAGGGTGATACCTTATGAATGCCAGGTACAGGGAAGCTTTCATGGGTTGTGTTGCACTTTCAAACAGGTCCTTGCCAGATTTGTCATGCAATGCCTGTGGCTGAAACCATCTCAGCTCTACCAGCTTAGTTACCATAACATCCTCAGGGAAGGTAGAACTTTGTAATCTCCAGTCCCTGGAGGGAATTACAAGAATCCTGAATTAAATGGGATTTCTCATTTCCTCCCCACTGACTGATGAAAGGTGTGGACTTTACGTCTTTAGCCAAGAGGATCTGAGCTGTGTTCTGGCTTACAGAAGAGGTTTACTTTCTTCATGGACATTGTTGGTCCCATGTGGTACTTGTGACAGATTTTCCAGCCTCCCAAGTCACCTAACCTGGAGAACTACTTGTCTTACGTTGCTCTGGTTTCTGTGATAATAAAGACCTTATTATTTAAGCCATCGTTAATCTTGGATATTATTTTTACTGTTTGGAATGGTTTGAAAACACTTAGGCCCTGCCAAACTGAAGAGATAAACAGTGTGTGTGTGGTGGGGGGGGCTCTAATTTCATGTGCCTCAGATGGAAGAGCAGGTTGGCAGAGAACCATTTTCAGTCCAGTTTAGGGGTTTATGGGCCTGATTTTGTCTGGATTTCAGAGTTATTTGAAGGCCCAGACATCACCCTGGGGGTGACAACCTTCATTATGTTTGGGAGCAGCATGGATTGTGTGTGTTATTTCCAGCATATGTACCGTATTTCGCAGCCCTGTTGAGGGGAAGCTGTTTCTGAGGACCTGCCGAGTGCCATATGCCCTGAAGGCCAGAATCTGATCTGGTACCCAAGTCTGGCCGCAAGACTTACCATCCCAGGAAGGAAACAAAATGGATACAGAAACACTGGGTGCGAATAATCGGGTTTGGGGAGACTGCAGCAAAGGAGAGCGGATGTGCCCATTTTAAAAAGACATCCGTGAACATTCCTGTCACTGTGGCTCTGTGAGATGGGGATGCGTGGGAATTCTTAGCATCTCCAGGGCTGTACCACTCTATGACCAAGGTCAGTGGCAGAGCAAAGAATGTAAGGTGTATTGATTTCTGTACCTCCCTAGGCTCTATACCTAGTGTCTTTGCTGCATGGGCAAGAACTCTGGGGTAGACACTGTGGTGCAAGGATGTAGATTTTGTGACCAGCCAGAGCTTCCGGTGACTCAGCTTGGAAACGGCCTTCACTGCTTGCCAGTTTTTCTTGCTGCTGGGGAAGAGGTTCTCTTACAAGGCATTTGGAGAAAGATGGTAGAGTCACTATATTGATGCTCAATCTGGTTTTCCAGTAGAAGTGGAAGACCCAGATGTTGCAGTGGGATCATTTTTTACAGTTTCATTGAGGTGTAGTCAATATGCCATATGCTGCACGTACGTAAAGAGTGCAATTTGTAATCCTTAATATATGTATAAACATAAGAAATCACCCACCGTTGTATTGGACATATCCACCCCCAAAGTTACCTCATGGCCCTTCCTAATCCCTCTCAGTGCCCTTCTTTTTTTTTAAATATATGTATATATATATTTTTTAATATCTAAACTATATATATTTTTTTTTATTAGCATATAATGTATTATTTGTTTCAGGGGTACAGGTCTGAGTCATCGGTCTTACACAATTCACAGTGCTCACAATAGCACATACCCTCCCCAATGTCCATCATGCAGCCACCCCATTCCTCCCACCCCCCTCCACTCCAGCAGCCCTCAGTTTATTTCCTGAGATTAAGAGTCTCTTATGGTTTGTCTCCCTCTCTGGTTTAGTCTTGTTTCATTTTTCCCTCCCTTCCCCTGTGATCCTCATATCAGTGAGATCATATGATAATTGTCTTTCTCTGGTTGACTTACTTCGCTTATCTCAATGCCCTTCTTAATACCTCCTATCCCTTCCCGTAGGCAACCATTGATTTACTTTCTGTATAGATAAATTTGCCTTTTCTGGAATCTTATTTAAGTGGAACCTTAGAAGTTTATTAATCGGGGCGCCTGGGTGGCTCAGTTGGTTAAGCGACTGCCTTCGTCTCAGGTCATGATCCTGGAGTCTCGGGATCGAGTCCCGCATCGGGATCCCTGCTCAGCAGGGAGTCTGCTTCTCCCTCTGATCCTCCCCCCTCTCATGTTCTCTCTCTCTGTCTCATTCTCTCTCTCAAATAAATAAATAAAATCTTTAAAAAAAAAAAAAGTTTATTAATCGTTCACTGTCTTTCATGCAACATTATTTTGAGAATCGTTTGTATAAATAGTTCATTCTCTTCATTGGTGAGTAATAGTCTATGGATATACTGCAATTTATCCCTTTATCTTCTTTTGTGTGTGTGTGTACAAAATGGTGGTTTTATTAAAGCACGTCCCCGTGGGCAGAAAGAGCTGCCCCTTTATCTTAATTGACATGTTTTTCCCCAAATTCTAGATACTAAAAACAGAGCTGCTGCAAATATTAATGTACAAGTCCATATATGGACATTTAGCTGAGGAAATTTCTAAACAGTATTTTAAGTGTGGCCTTGTTTCTTAATGTTTATGGTAAAATGTGATAGGAAAGAGATAAACATAGGGAACAACTATTAAACAGAAAAGACCCCAAGACTTTATGATTTGGGAAATTCTTATTCCATCTTAATTGCAAAAGACATTGAAGTAAAGTGGTTCATGGTCAAGAAAGCATGTTCTGGAGAAATAGCCAAGGGTGTAGCTGTACAACCTTTTGTAATATCTCAGCAAGATCCAAAGACCAGATTGAGTCACATAAAATGTCTTTGAAGAGATTGTGACTAAGCAGGTCTCAGTATAACCAGAGACCATCTAGGAAGTTTAAAGGCATCCCTTGGCCATCTCAGCAAAAGCCAAAAAACTGATACAGGATTATCCAGGGAAAAAAATGTGTGAACCAGCCTCTTGTCTGATGGAACGAATCTCTGTGGTACATACAGAAGAACCACAAAGTTCTTGAAAATTCCTTTCTAGTAGAAACACCTTGAATCTTAAAGGGACAGAATATGAAATTAGGACCTACAATATTCTGCACACATGAAACCACCTGATAAAATTACTAAGCTGCAAACCTTTGTTACCTGTCAGAGAAGAGGAGGTGGAGGACAGAGTAGAACACAGGGTGGGGAGCTGAGAGCCCAGGGGCCAGAGCCCTGAACCATAGAAGGTATTCCCAGGCCTTGATACCTAATGTAGTTTGCTAAACTTGATTTCAAAATTTCTTGGAACTTGTGGCTGTTGGTTTATTTTTTCACTTTCTCCCATTTGAAACAATGTATATAACTATTATCCTAGGTCTGTTCCACCATTTTATTTTGGGAGGCGATACCTGGTTTTCTGTTTTTACGGATCCACAGATGGAGAGCATTGTGTGCCAGGGTGGAGTATACCCAGAGCCTCAGCCGTGTCCATGTCTGATTTAGACAATCTAGATGATGAGATTTGGGATTTTTGAGCTGGTGAGATTTGGGTGTTGAGTTGATACTGTAATGGAAGGAGACATTTTATGATCTTGGGATGGGTAGCATATATTTTACAAGCAGGTCAGATGGGAATCTGAGGACTAGACAGCAAACTGTAGTAGATGGAATCACTGCTCCCAAAGATGTCCATGCTCTAATCCCCAGGAACTGTGAATGTTCCTGTAGATGGCCAATGGGGCTTTGCATATATAATGGACTTTGTCATTAGACTTACCTAGGTGGGCTCAATCTAATCACACGAGTCTTTTTTTTTTTTTTAACTTTTTATTTTTATTTTTTTTAAAGATTTTATTTATTTATTTGACAGAGCACAAGCAGGGGGAGCAGCAGGCAGCGGGAGAAGCAGGCTCCCTGCTGAACAAGGAGCCCAATGTGGGGCTCGATCCCAGGACCCTGGGATCATGACCTGAGCTGAAGGCAGATGCTTAACTGACTGAGCCACCCAGGCGCCCTTCACACGAGTCTTTAAAAATAGAGAACCTTTTCCAGCTGTAGGGAGAAAGAGGCAGACAGAAGAGTCAGACGTGGCTGTCTCAGGCCCTTTGATGCCCCATTGCTGGTCCTGAGATAAAGCTGGGAACTAAGCTGAGCACCACACATCTGACAGCATCTTTAGTTCTGGCTCAGCAAGGTCAGAAGGTCAAAGTATTGATCACACACAGAGCCCTTTGAAGAAATTATGTGACTTTGCAGATCACCTCATTACAGAAAGCATCCCGGAATCTTAGAAACCTCAGTCCTACAACCACATGGAGCTGAATTCTGCAAACAAAGCACACAAGTAGGAATCTGATTTCCCAGAGCTTCCAGGAAGAAACAGCCTGCCAACCTCAGGCACAGCTGGAGCCCCAGGGGCTGGGGGAGAGCTCCACTGGCCCATGCACTGCATCAAAGGTGTGAGGGAGCTGGGGCCTGCCAGGGTAGGACTGGCCTGCGGAGAGGCTTTGGTTCAGAGGGCAAGGAAGGAAGCCAGAGCCTTAAACCCTGAACTGCTGGCTCAGAGGTGGGGTGTCACGTGGGTACCCAGGCAGAGTCAGAGAGAGCTCTGGTCTAACTGGCTGTACCTCTCTGGGCTTTCTGGCCCCCGGGCACCAGGTTCTGCTGCCTCCCACCTCTGCAGTCCCTGGCAGCCCAGGGCTCTCCATGTGCCCTATTGGCCCTAGGAATTCCCTCTTCGCCTAATGGCTCCTTGGCGGCAGCACTGACTCCCTGGACCTCTTGCACTATCAAGACACCCAGCCCTGTGGCTGCCCTGTTCTGCATCCTTGGCAACCCACTCCCTCTATGGCCCGGCCTCTGTCTGGCTTCTGTACCCCCATCCCCATGCTCTCCTCCTGCCCGCCCCCTGCGTCCTCAAGGCTGCTTCTCTCACCTGCTTCTGCACTGCTGCCTCCTCTGCTCCAGCCCCTATAACCCACCTCCTCCCATCTGGTCTCAAGCTCAAGCTGCAGGCCCCTGTGCCCTATCCCTGGAACCTCGAGGTTTTAGCTTCTCTCTGCCTGCTGAGCCTGCTGCAGAATCACTCCCTCTCTGGGGCGCCTGGGGGGCTCAGTCAGTTAAGCGTCTGCCTTCAGCCCAGGTCATGATCTCACGGTCCTGGGATTGAGCCCCGCATCGGGCTCCCTGCTCAGCGGGGAGTCTGCTTGGCCCTCTGCCCTCTCCCCCTCCCCCTGCTCGTGCTCTTTCTCTCTCCCTCTAAATAAAATCTTTTTTTAAAAAATCAGAGGAAACACTGAAATAAGAAGTATAGTCTGGGGTGAGAGGAGGTATTCCAAAGGGCCCAGGAAGCTGTGGACCTCCTCTGGGGGTGAGATCATACTGGGGTTTGAGGGAAACCCTAGCGTGTGCAGTACAATGTGAACAAGAGGGGTGCTTCTCACCCAGGGGGCACCTAGGTGGCTCAGACGGTTAAGCATCTGCCTTCAACTCAGGTCATGAACCTGGAGTTCCAGGATTGAGCCCCAGGTGGGGCTTCCTGCTCAGCAGGGAGTCTGCTTCTCCCTCCTTGCCTCCCCCTGGTTGTACTCTCTCTCAAATAAATAAAATCTTAAAATAAATAAATAAACAAATATCCTGCATTTGTTCTTGGAAGGATGGGAAAAAACAAGAACTTGATTAAAAGAAATAGATGTAAAAACTGATACATGGCGGAATCTTTAGGGTTTTCTATATATTGTATCATGTCATTTGCAAATAGTTTTCCTTACCAATTTGGATGCCTTTTATTTCTTTGTGTTGTCTAATTACTGTGGCTAGGACTTCTAGTACTGTGTTGAATAAAAGTGGTGAGTCGACATCCTTGTCTTATTCCTGACCTTAGGGGAAAAGCTCTGTGTTTTCACCATTGAGTATAATGTTGGCTGTGGATATTTCATATAAGGCCTTTATTGTGTTGAGATTTGTTCCCTGTAGACCTACTTTGTGGCGGGTTTTTATCGTGAATGGATGTTGTACTTTGTCAAATGTTTTTTCTTCATCTATTGAAATGGTCATGTGGTTATTATCTTTCTCTTATTGATGTGATGTGTCATGTTGATTGTTTTGCAAATATTGATCCACCCTTGCATCTCAGGAATAAATCCAACATGATTGTGGTGTAAGATTTTTTTAAGGTATTGTTGGATTTGGTTTGCTAATATTTTGTTGAGGATTTTGCGTCTTTATTCATGAGAAATATTGGCCTGTTCTCTCTTTTTTTTTTTTTTGGTGGTGTCTGTCTGGTTTTGGTATCAGGGTGATACTGGCTTCACAGAATGAATTTGGAAGATTTTCTTCCTCTTGCATTTTTTGGAATAGTTTGAGAAGAATGGGTATTAACTCCTTTAAATGTTTTGTAGAATTCATCTATGAAGCCATCTCTTGTAGGCAGCATATAGATGGGTCTTGTTTTTTTTATCCACTCTGTCACCCTATGTCTTTTGATTAGAGTATTTAGTCCATTTACATTCAAAGTAATTATTATTATTTTTATTATTATTTATTTATTTGAAGAGAGAGAGAGAGAGAACAAGTAGGCAGAGAGGCAGGCAGAGGGAGAGGGAGAAGCAGGCTTCCCGCCGAGCAGGGAGCCCAATGCAGGGCTCGATCCCAGGGTCCTGGGATCATGACCTGAGTCAAAGGCAGCCGCTTAACCGACTGAGCCACCCAGGCGCCCCACATTCAAAGTAATTATTGATAGGTATGTATTTATTTCCATTTTGTTATTGTTTTGTAGTTGTTCCTATAGATTTTCTCTGATCCTTTTTTCTCCTGCTCTCTTTCTTGGTTTGTTGGCTTTCTTTAGCGATATCCTTTCTTTATTCTTTGCACATCTATTACTGGTTTTTGATTTGCAGTTACCATTCGGTTTGTATATAACATCTGCATATAGCAGTCTATGTTAAGTTGATGGTTGCTTAAGTTTAAACGCATTCTTTACTTCTTTCCCCCTCACATTTTGGGTGTACTGTCTCATATTTTACATACTTTTATTTTATGGATCCCTGGGCTGATTTTTACAGAAATATTTATATTTGCTGCTTTTGTGTTTTTTACTTTTCATACTCTCACTTATGGTCTTTCTTTCCAGTCAGAGAGTCCCCTTTAATATTTCTTATAGGTCTGGTTTAGTGGTCATGAACTCCTTTAGTTTTTATTTGTTTGAGAAACTCTTTATCTCTCCTTCTATTCTGAATGGTAGTCTTGCTGGATAGAGTATTCTTTTTTTTTTTTTTTTTTTTAAAGATTTTATTTATTTATTTGACAGAGAGACAGCGAGAGAGGGAACACAAGCAGGGGGAGTGGGAGAGGGAGAAGCAGGCTTCCCGCGGAGCAGGGAGCCTGATGCGGGGCTCGATCCCAGGACCCTGGGATCATGAACTGAGCCGAAGGCAGACGCTTAACGACTGAGCCACCCAGGCGTGGATAGAGTATTCTTGGCTGTAGATTTTTCCCTTTCAGTGCTTTGGATATATCATACCACTCTCTTCTGGCCTGCAGTCTCTGCTGAAAAATATTCTGATAGCTTTATGGGGTTTCCCTTGTATGTAACTATCTTCTTTTCTCTTACTGCTTTTAAATTTTTTTTTTATCACTACTGGTTACAAAACACAAGAAGCAACAGGTGTTGACAAGGATGTGGAGAAAAAGGAACTCTCTTGCACTGTTGGTGGGAATGTAAATTGGTATAGCCACTGTGGAAACAGTATGGAGGTTCCTCAAAAAATTAAAAAGAGACCCTACAATCCAGGAATCACACTAGTGGGAAAGTGAGAGATTACACTTACTATCATGATGAAAAAATAAAATAAAATAAAATGATTTTAAAACTATCTGAAGCTAGGCAAGAGGCAAGGAAGGAATCCTCCCCAGAGCCTTCAGAAGAAGCATGACCTTACTGACATCTTGGCTTCAGATTTCTAGCCTCTAGAGCTATGATAGAATACATTGCTGTTGTTTTAAGCCACTCGGTTTATGATAATTTGTTACATCAGCCATAGGAAACTAACACATTAACCAACTTGGTCTAATTGACATTTAGAGAATCTTTATGTCCACATAATCTTTATGTCCACAAAGGATCTTCATCAAAATTGACCATAGGCCATAAAATAAATGTCAATAAATGTAGAATGATTAAAACCATGAAACTGTATACTCTGACCATAAGGGAATTAAACTAGACATCATAAAGGAATACTCTGGGGAAAAAAATGCCCACATATTTGGAAATTTAAAAAAATTGATAAACAATGTTTGAGTCAAAAAAGAAATCACAAGAAAAAGACAATATTTTCAACTGTGTGAAATGAAACCCAATATATCAAGATTTGCTATAGCTGAGATTAGAAGAAAATGTATGGATTTAAATACTTATTTTGGAAATAAATAGGAGATGAATAAATACTTCCAATACTCAAGCTAGGACACTGTAAATATAAAACAAATTAAAAACAAAGTAGGCAAAAGGAAAGAAATATTAAAGAGCAGAAATTAATAAAATAGATCATAAGAACAGAGAAAATCAATGAACTCCAAAGCTGTCATTTAACTAGATCAATAGAGTTGATCTGTAGGTAGATTGTTCAGAAAAAAAGAAAGGACACATAACCAATATATATATGAAATGAAAGATAGTTTAGCACTAGATATATTAAAGACATTAAAAAAGATACATGATAGGGTGCCTAGGTGGCTCAGTCGTTAAGCGTCTGCCTTCAGCTCAGGTCTTGATCCCAGGGTCCTGAGATCGAGCCCCGCATCGGGCTCCCTGCTCAGCGGGAAGCCTGCTTCTCCGTCTCCCACTCCCCCTGCTTGTGTTCCCTCTCTCACTGTGTCTCTCTCTGGCAAATAAATAAAGTCTTAAAAAAAAAAAGATACATGATATTTTAAACAACTCTATGAAAATTAGAAACTGACAAAAAAATTCCCTTGAAATACTTCAACTACTCAGGTTCACTGAAGAAATGAGTAATCTGAAATGCCCTCTATTATATATAGACATTGAATTGGTAGTTTTAAATTTTCCCACCATAATTTCATGCCAAGATGGCTTCACTAGTGAGTTCTTTTAAACACTTAAGGAAGAAATAATTCCAATCCCACTAAAACTATTTTTTTAAAAAAGAGGATGGAACTCTTCCCAACTAGTTTTATGATTTTAGCTTTTTTGTTTAATTTGATACCAAACCACAGGTAATACTATTAATAGAAAACTGCAGACCAGTACCCATGTGAACACAGATGCAAAACATCCTTAATAAAAATTTAGGAAATAGAATACAATGATGATACATAAATAGAAATTACATTTTAACTTGTGAGGTGATACACACACATACACATATACACAGGCATATACATATATATATAAATATGTTTCCTAAATAAATGGAAACTATCATAACATCAATACAGTGATCAAAATGAGAAGGTTATGCTGGGTAAGAATAGGATATACACATGAATAGAACAAAAGCATTTGAAATAATAGCATTCTAAAGCTTTGAAGCGTTTGGGAAAAGGGGTTAAAATAATTACTAATTTTAGATACTGACACAACAATGATGAAAGTTAAAATATACAAGGTAACCTCCAAGGAAAGTAGGAAAAGGGTTTTCTATACAGGTGGGAATTAAATTGATTTTAAACAAGTCAAAAGGTAGAAAGAAAGGACAGAGAGGTACATAAATTTATGACTATGGAAAAATAACAAAAGTTAGAAATTAATCCAACCCTTAAGCATTTAAAAATTAAAGTAGATTGGGGGCGCCTGGGTGGCTCAGTTGGTTAAGCGACTGCCTTCGGCTCAGGTCATGATCCTGGAGTCCCGGGATCGAGTCCCACATCGGGCTCCCTGCTCAGCAGGGGGTCTGCTTCTCCCTCTGCCCTCTTCCCTCTCGTGCCCTCTGTCTCTCATTCTCTCTCTCAAATAAATAAATAAAAATCTTTAAAAAAAAAAAAAATTAAAGTAGATTGACTTTTTATTTAAAAGTTTCTTGTTAGGGGCGCCTGGGTGGCTCAGATGGTTGGGCGTCTGCCTTTGGCTCGGGTCGTAATCCCAGGGTCCTGGGATCGAGTCCCGCGTCAGGCTCCCTGCTCAGCGGGGAGCCTGTTTCCCCCCTCTGCCTGCTGCTCCCCCTGCTTGTGCTCTCTCTCTAATAAATAAATAAAATCTTAAAAAAAATAAAAGTCTCTTGTTAGACTTGTATGGATAGTAGTGGTCAGATGGGGCTTAATTGCTAAAGAAGCCTCACATGATTCAAAACGACTGACACCAAACGGCAGTTTATTGAAGGGAAAAGAATAAAATATAACAACATTTAAGTAAGAATATCTATTCCAAGCAAGCCCTGTCTCACAGCAAAGGCTAGAGAAGCCAGATGTAGCTCAGGTTGTCCTCCCTCCGTAAGTAGCTCTGCATGACTTTACTCTCAAATCAGGAACCACTAACATGTAGACAGAACATCTGGGAAGCAGGGAACCCAAAATGAAGTTTATACTCTTCTGGTCCTGTAGGCATATTCCCTCTGCATAATCAGCCTCGACAGCCGAGAGCCTCAGGCACTCACAGACCCCTGGTGAAAATCATCAATGTGGTAAGTCTCAATAAACACTATCAATAAACTTGTAGAAACTGCCCCAATACTCACCTCGAATTTATAAGTACAAAGCAATACCAATCATCACTATGTGGCATGCTTTGACTGTGAGTCACTGTTGTGCACTGTTTTCAGCAAAACAGCTCAGGCTAGTTCAGACCAGCTGGACTGAACTCACAGAATGGTTTACCCATGTAACCCTTGGCCTTTTTATGACAAGACAATCATTCTTTATTTTTTTTTTAAAGATTTTATTTATTTATTTGCCAGAGAGAGACACAGCGAGAGAGGGAACACAAGCGGGGAGTGAGAGAGGGAGAAGCAGGCTTTCCACTGAGCAGGGAGCCCGATGCGGGGCTCGATCCCAGGACCCTGGGATCATGACCTGAGCCGAAGACAGACGCGTAACAACTGAGCCACCCAGGCGCCCCCCATTCTTTATTTTTTAAAAAATTATTTCAAAATACTTTATCTTTAGGTCAACACTAAACTCTCGCCCCATTCAGTGTACAAGCTACAAATGCTTGCTCAGCAGCTGAGGGGCACTCTTGAGTAGCACGTTTGAAAAGTGAATAAAAATCCATATAAAACAAATATTCAGATAGTTTCCATAGGAACACAGATAAGCGACCCCATCTCCTAGTCTTCCATATTGTTGCATCCATGCCAAGCCTACTTAGGAAGACATTTAGCAGTTATTAAGAAACAGTTAGCAGTAATTAAGTTAAACAGTCCCCCCAAATCCCATAATTCAAGATAAACTCGAAGTTAACAGCTACAGGAGCGGCACGTCCGTGTTAATGCTGCTGAAGCACAGATAGCAAGGGGACACTTCACCCCTCTTCCAAGCACAGAACACGGGCAGAGTGCTGACATGCTGCTCCTCCACTTCAGGGGAGAAGTCGTGGTTCTGGATATGCTGCATCAGGTGCCGTGTTGGCCCCAACATCACACAGTGGAGAATTGGCCTCTGGAACCCATTGAAAGTAGAAGCAGCAGCAACAGCAACAGCGTAAGCGCCCATGTTTTCGAAGAGCATCCAATTGCCTACATGCATCTCAGGCAAGTCATAGCATTCAGCGATGCGATCGAGCCTGTCACATGTCTGTCCCCACAAACTGGTTGAATAATTCTTCTCATCACGTGTGCGTGGTCAGCAACATCGCATAACCAGACGACTAAATGCACAGGCTACGCATTTATAATCAATAGCGACTGATCGGTATGGGATTAAATAGAGAACTGAAGCATCAAATATTACCAGCAAAAGCATTTTCCGTATTCTGTTCTAATTTCACAATGACTTTGGCCACCTTGATCTACATCTATCTATACTTTATAGTATGCATATATGGAACAGTCAAGAACTGTAACTAATTTATTATTAATTTAAATCTACAGGTCAATGCTCCTGCATAGAGACAGCATCCTATGAAATAACCAAAAAACATAGCCACATCATTATGTTCCATATAGTCATAGTCAAATCAAACAAAATTCTGTCCTATGAGTTTTGAAAGATACTATTAAGCATGAAGGCAGGGGAATCATAAAGCTAAAGGATGGAAATAGCTATACCAGGTAAATATTTACTAGAATATAGCTGTGATATATCATAAAAGAAAAATCCTTCTTTAAAACCCATGTCAGGATAGACATGATTGCTCTCAAGGGATTAAAAATTCAATCTCTTGTGAAAACCTGGTACTATAATACTTGCATGCATCCAGACAGCTCACACAGGAGGTGCACAAGGGATAGAACTTCCAGGAGAAAAGAACCCATCTGAATCTGACCCTGAAGTTGATTGAATCTCTTGGATGATTTGAGCTACCGATGCTGTGCTTTTTTCTTTTACAAGTTGCATTTAAATACTGTCTTCTCCATAAATGATAGTCTCTCCACTGACTCCTTGGATGAATATGCTTCCTGCTTCTTCCGTGTCTCTTACTTTTGTGCAATGGGTTCTCAGGCGTATTTTCTGCACTCCCTGTGTTCATATCCTGAACTCTTATTTCATTTCTGTGGGATCTCGCCCTGGCTTATGACTGATGTACCATCTGTGAACTAACAGTTTCCAAATTTATGTATTCAGCCTGGTTTCTACTCCCAAATTTCAGACTTAGAGCTGATTCTGCTTGACATTATCCTTAGGTGTCTGGTAGGCACCTGAGACTGAACGGGCTCATGACCAGATTCCTGATCTTCCCTAAAAACCTACTCCAACTTCACCCTCCCTATTCCTTTTGATAGCAACTCATATTCAGAGTTGCCCAGGCAAAAATTCTCAGACTCACCCTGAATCCTCTCTTTCTTACTCTTCACCTCTGTTCCATAGGCTTCCTCTTGGCTTCACCTTCAGAATTTACCAGGGTTTAACCACTTTTCATTGTCAACCCCTCTCTCCAAGTCAGAACCATCATCATCTCACACTCAGAATCTTTTTTTTTTTTAAATCTGTTCAATCCAGAGTCCTTTTTTTTTTTTTAAGATTTTATTTATTTGAGGCCCAGAGATACAGAGAGAGAAAGAGAGAGCATGAGCAGGGGGAGAGGCAGAGGGAGAGGGAGAAGCAGGCTCCCCACTGAGCCAGGAGCCCGATGTGGGGCTCGATCCCAGGACCCTGGGACCATGACCTGAGCTGAAGGCAGACGCTTAATTACCTGAGCCACCCAGGCGCCCCGACTCACACTCAGAACCTTCTAAATGGTTTCTGTGCTTCCACGTGGTCCCTTCCACATCACATTCTCAGCAGAGCGACTGCACAGCACTTCCGGTCAGGGCCTCGTACAGCCTCTGGCTTCTTCTGCCGTGCGCACAATTCCGCACCTGTTGCCCCTCTCACTTTCGCTCCCAGCCCTCTCCTCCTAATGGCATGGCTTTAGGTGCATCACGCTGCTTGCTCTTCCCTGGACACACCAGGTCGGCTCTTTATTCTGCCTGAAAACAAGATACACACCTGGCCTAACCCCTCACGCTCATCTTCATCAGGTCTTTTGTCAGATACCCTCTAATTCGGGAGACCCCCTCCCCTCCCCTTACTATTCTAGTTACCATGGCCACACATGCCCACCTCCCTATAGCAGTCACCACTCACTCCATATTCATTGTCCACAGCAACATTACTTTTCAGAATGATCACCAAATGATCTCTGTTTCTGTTTGTCATCCTCAACCAGAATGTGAGCTTTATGAGGGATTCTTGGCCTAGTTGGTTTCCTTTTATATCTTGATGGCTTAGAAAAGTATCTGGCACAGAGTAGTTACTTAGCACGTGTGTACTAAAGCAAAACATGAGTGGTTTGTGCCCTCTAGCAACTTTTCCTTGCTGCTTTCTCTTGCTCACTTCAAGGCCATTGTGGGGGTTTCTTAGGAGTGAAAAATAATAATTTTGGGGAATGGAATAAAGACACTCAATATAGGGGCGCCTGGGTGGCTCAGTCATTAAGCGTCTGCCTTCAGCTCAGGTCATGATCCCAGGGTCCTGGGATCGAGCCCCACATCGGGCTCCCTGCTCCGTGGGAAGCCTGCTTCTCCCTCTCCCACTCTCCCTGCTTGTGTTCCCTCTCTCGCTGTGTCTCTCTCTGTCAAATAAATAAATAAAATCTTAAAAAAAAAAAAGTGCGAAATAAAACCACTCAGTATAGGCAGTAATGAGGCATGGAGTCATAATCTGCTTCATTCTCTTGCTTCTTAAACTTCAGTGTCGGGGCGTCTCTCCCACTCTTCCTGCTTGTGCATTCTCTCTCTCTGTCAAATAAATAAATAAATAAATAAATAAATAAATAAATAAATCTTTTTATTTATTTTTAAATTTCTTTCTTTTTAAAGATTTTATTTATTCATTTGAGACACAGATACAGAGAGAGAGAGAGAGAGAGCATGAGCCGGGGGAGAGGCAGAGGGTGAGGGAGAAGCAGGCTCCCCGCCATGCCAGGAGCTCAATGTGGGGCTCGATCCCAGGACCCTGGGATCATGACCTGAGCCTAAGGCAGACACTTAGCCATCTGAGCCACCAGGCGCCCCTAAACAAATCTTTTTAAAAAATTAAAAACTTCAGTGTCTTCTGCTGCCCTTCCCGTGACACCTTATCATTTTTTTCGACACCTAAAGTAAGACTGTCCTCTAGTTATTTCTGTTCACCTCACCCTCTTGGATAACTTTTTTTTTTTTTAATATTTTATTTATTTATTAGAGAGAGAGAGAGAGAGAGCACAAGCAGAGGGGGAGCAGCAGGCAAAGGGAGAGGGAGAAGCAGGCTCCCCAGCTGAGCAGGGAGCCCAAGATAGGGCTCGATCCCAGGACCCTGGGATCATGACTTGAGCCGAAGGCAGACGCTTAACGACTGAGCCACCCCGGGCGCCCCTCTTGGGCAACTTTACAAATAAACGTTAAGAGCTATCGGTGTTATGCACAAATCACAGATGTTTTTCAGAGATAATCTCAAATCCCTGTGCAGATACTGTCAGCGCAGTTAGAGATGAAATGATGATTATTTCCCGGCAAGGAGGTGAGCGCACTGAGTCTCAAACCTTTATCTTACGGTCCAGAAGACCCCTGTCTACACCTGTGTGAATGCTGCCCCTGCAGTCACTGTCCTGGCGTCAACCATCAATTTGGTAAGTAGCTATTCTTTTCAAATAACTGTTAGACTCTTAGGAGGAATAGAATCCATCTCATCATCCCATATTTCCAGTAGGAAACAGTGTATGGATGAAACCATTCTGCCTGCTGGGGCTGGAACATGGGCACATGAACAGAGGCAGGATGGCGGGGTTCTGAGGAATTTAAAGAAATGCTATTGCCAGTGTCCAGCTCCTCTGGGACTGCCAGGCATTACCCCTGCATCTTTTCTGTGCCCTGAAATCTCCTCCATCTTGTTGCTGACAAACCCACTGACCCTGAAAATATTTCCCCTAAGACTCTTCTCTGTAGACCCATGAAGGGCAAGGAGACACGTTTGTCAGCTCCCGTCCCTGAACAGACGCCTGGCACCTGCTAATACTTGTGGTGCTGGCGTTTGGTTTCGTCATCTCTGGGAGCCAGTGTGCCCAAGCCTAGCTGGTCTGTAACAGAACGTCTCCAGAATTTCTGTCCTCAGTGGACGATAGTACACTTCTAATTCCCCTTTACAGAAATAAGTCTCTTTAAAGGAAAAATGACTCAAAAACTGCAGTTTTAAAATGTGCTTTGATATTCCTGTTCATTTAGTAATGTGTTAACCTATCGGTACTCACAGGGCCTCTACATCAAAGGGCACTCTAGGAGTCACGCCACCTGTCCACCCACAATTAATAAGATGGTTTATTATTCCTGCATTAATAATTCTAACCAGCTGGGTGCTTTCCCTTCTTCCTGAGAGCAGGATGCTTTTCATGAAGTTATCCATAGAATACCTGTGAGCAGAGAAGAGCTGAGCTTTATCAGTCCTTCGTGGACAGATGGGATCAGTAACCACAGTAGTTTTAGGATTCACAGGCTCAGTTGAGGTCTAGGTGATGCAGACTTTATTCGTTTTCCCATCAAGTCGATTGACCTGTTTATTGTCTAAATTCATCACGATTTAGAATAATTTTACTCTTTCCCTTCTCCCTTAACTTAGTTTGCCTCATTGATTAATTCGATTTATTTTTATCCTAAATGTGCTTCCCTCTTTCTTTTTAAAGAGTCTATTTATTTATTTATTTATTTATTTATTTATTTATTTATTTGAGAGAGAGGAGGGAGGGACAAGCAGACTCTGCACCGGGCGCAATCCCACGGCTCCTAGATCATGACCTGAGCCAAAATCAAGAGTTGGAGGCTCAACCAACTGAGCCACGCAGATGCCCCTCTTTTTAAGTGCTACTATGTGAATTAAAATATCTTCCACGAAAGTTCTGTATGAGCCGTGTGTGTGTGTGTGTGTGTGTGTGAGAGAGAGAGACATTGGAGTAGATATTGCTTTCTGAAGCCATCTGCCACTCCGTGTCTCCTCTATATCCATGGGGTGAGCACTCTTGTCAGCAGTGTGGGCTCTCTGAGAAGCATGGTTTACTTAGAAATACATGGTGCCTTCTCTCTTACTTGCCCTTCTGTCTTAGCTAATCATTTTCTCATTAGCTCTATAAAATACACTCACTGAAGTTCCAGAATGCAAATCATTGCTTGGATGATGTGTTCTCTCATGCCTCTGTTCCCACCAGAGGGTCTTATGTTTATCAAAATTCAGTTGATTTCCTTGCCAAATTCTTTTTTTTTTTTTTTTTAAAGATTTTATTTATTTATTTGATAGAGAGAGACACAGGGAATACAAGCTGGGGGAGTGGGAGGGAGAAGCAGGCTTCCCGCGGAGCGGGGAGCCTGATGTGGGGCTCGATCCCAGAACCCTGGGACCATGACCTGAGCTGAAGGCAGACACTTAACGACTGAGCCACCCAGGCGCCCCTCCTTGCCAAATTCTTAATTCCAATGTTACTTTTAAATTTTATCATTTATTTAATATAATGTATACCAGTGGAATGCAATTGCACGTAGAAGTTTCTATTTAAGAGATTCCTTAAAAAAAATAGTGTTCGGGGTGCCTGGGTGGCTCAGTCGTTAAGCGTCTGCCTTCGGCTCAGGTCATGATCCCAGGGTCCTGGGATCAAGCCCTGCATCGGGCTCCCTGCTCCGCGGGAAGCCTGCTTCTCCCTCTCCCGCTCCCCCTGCTTGTGTTCCCTCTCTCGCTGTGTCTTTCTCTGTCAAATAAATAAATAAAATCTTTAAAAAAAAAAAAATAGCGTTCACTTCGTTAGCACATATGCTTAATAAATAAATAAATAAATAAAAATTAAAAATTCCTCACTTTAAAAATTTTAGGTCCTTAATGAGGGTTAAAACTATAAATGATTAGGATGTAATATATAATCTATGACATTCTGTACTCAGACGATTTGTGAAACCTTTTGAAATTTTTAGTCCACTAATTTTTTTTAAGATTTTATTTATTTATTTATTTATTTATTTATTTATTTATTTATTTATGAGAGAGAGAGAAAGAGAGAGGGAGAGCACAGAGGGAGAGTGAGAGGGAGAAGCAGACTCCCCAATGAGCAGAGAGCCTGATGCAGGGCTCCTTCCCAGGACCCTGAGATCAGGACCCCAGCCGAAGGCTTAACCTACTGAGCCACCCAGGTGCCCCTTTAGTTCACTTAAAGAACTCTAGTAATTAAATAGCAGTTGTATTTAATTCACTTTTGTTTTTTTATAGACACAAAGGATGATATAAAATATTTATCAGGAGATCCATAATAAAAATTGGATCATATGAGAAATTATAGAAAATTAGGTACCTTAATGGTGAAATATCAAATGTCATTTATTATTTAACTTGTATTTTCATAAACATATATGAGATGAGCATTTAATACGTGTTTATGATTATTTTCCTCCTAAAATACTTTTTAAATAAAATTTGCTAGAATTTTTGTCTTTTATCAAATTGATTAATAGGGGTACTGAAAATTGTCAGGACAGCTTCCTCTATATAATTTATGTATTCAGTATTTTAATTAGGTTGCATTAAAAAAACCTTGTAGTATCCTTTTTTTTTTTTTAAGATTTTATTTATTTATTTGAGAGAGAGATTGTGCACTAGAGCACAAGAAGGGGAGAGGGAGAAGCAGACTCCCGGCCGAGCAGGGAGCTGGATGAGGGGCTCCATCCCAGGACCCTGGGATCATGACCTGAACCAAAGGCAGATGCTTAACCGACTGAGCCACCCAGGCGCCCCTCAAATGATATATTTCTTTAATTCACTGGAAATATTAGTAGCCAAGTTGGACCTGATACGATTGGTGACCGAAAGTTTCAGAATGCTATTTTATTGACAAATAAATACCAAAAAAGGCCAAATGCTTTTCTTTGTCCCTGACGCAACCTACTGAAGCTCACAAAAATGACTTTAACCCCTCAGGCTGCATGTATTTAAAGAGCGGTAGGATAATGCTTATTCGCCTCCAGCTACCAGTGATGTCCACTAGAGTTGGCTTCATAGAGTCTGAAATAATGTGGAAACACTTCAGTGGATCAGTAGCACCAAAGACTTTAAAGGGCACTTAAGACTCCCCAGAAGTTGGCCCGCTGCCCCTTTAAGAAGAACCGAAGTCCTTCCCCCACCCTAGAAGTATAGGAGGGTCATTTCCCTTAGGCCTCGCCTTGCCATTTGATCACTTCTCTGAGAGTTTCTGGTGTTGGGCGCCCCTCTTCCAGGCCTGAACGACGAAGGAACTACATTACCCAGAAAGCTTTGCGTTGAGCGGCAGCGGTAATAACCCAATGAAAACCCAGAAAGGGAACATTCCCGGCAGGACGAACCGCCTTGAGGCGGTGCTTCCGTCGTTTCCGTGGCGGTCGTTTCAGCGGTGCGGGGGTCTTTGGGCTCGGTCAGAGGACCCGGAACACGGGTTGGAGCCCAGGCGACGGACAGGGAAGGCACGAGAGGAGGCTTTGTCCCCACTGTAGGGAGGCGGGTCTAGGGTCGGGGGTATCGCCGCCTGCGAGGACCGCCTGGAGACCTCGGTGCCCGCGACTGCCCGGGTCGCTCAGCTGTCATCACTTCACTCCGCCCAGAGGCTCCGATGGCGGCGGCCGCGCCCGGGGACCCGGCTCAGGTGAGCGCTCGTCCCCCGGGCCCTCCCGCCGTCCCCCCACCCAGACCCCGAAGGCCCGAGCGCGGGGCGCCGGCTCAGGTGAGCGCTCGTCCCCCGGGCCCTCCCGCCGTCCCCCCACCCAGAGCCCGAAGGCCCGAGCGCGGGGCGCCGGCTCGCGTCCCTGCGGCCCAGGCCCCGGTGTCCGGGACAGGGAGGCGGCGGCGGGCGGGGGCCCCGTGCGGGAGCGGGCTCGGGGCCGAGGGGGCTGCGGCGGGAGGACTCTGCCCTCAGGGGACAGCGCGGGAGGGGGTCACGCCTGGACGCGGGCCGAGGTGCCGGACCTTCGTTCCGAGGGCCCTGGGACCCGTGGAGAATTTTGAAGAGAAGAGAGACACGGTGTGCGCTAGGGTTTGAGAAAGCCTCCACAGTCTGTGCAATCGAACAGATTGTAGGGGTGATGGGGGAGCGTGAGTCTTTTCCCAAGGACACACAGCACAGAGGTTGGCCGGTCTGCCCGAGGTGACCTGGCTCTGGTGCCCCTCAGGGACACAGGGAAGGCCTGAGCCCCTGGAAGGTCGCCATGGCCACATCCCTCGAAGACCTGCCTCTTCCCACAGGTTTCCATGGTTGCAGAAGTGCTTTTGGAACCCACACAGGTGAGTGGAGGTGTACCAGTCCCTTGCTGGTCCCGTCCCACATTTTGTCCAGATTTGGGGTGTCATGAGACTCTTCACCTGCCATTCTCCCAGCCCTTGAGTTTGGGGGCCCTGAAGAATCCTAGCTCAGGGTCGAGTCTAGGCCAGGGTTTATATGGAGGGATTCTCATTTGGGGCCATCAAAGGGAAGAGATGTGGAAGCTTATTACAAAAACAGGTGTTGGTATGTGGAACTGCGTGGAGGTGAGGCTAAGCTCATTCAGGTAGTGGCGGGCCTCCGTTCTTTCTGGTGAGAACAAACGGGCAGTGCGCCAGAGTCAGGCTCAGAATGACTGCCCGTGAAGTTAGGCATCCATCTGGAGGCAAGGGAAGGTCTGGATCGGAGGAAGAATGTGATTTTTTAAAAATTTGATTCATTTATTTGAGAGAGAGAGAGCATGAGGCGGGGTGGGGGGAGGGCAGAGGGAGAAGAAGAAGCAGGCTCCCCACTGAGCGGGGAGCCCGAAGCAGGACTGCATCCCAGAACCCTGAGATCCTGACCTGAGCCAAAGGCAGACGCTTAACCGACTGAGCCACCCAGGCGCCCTAGGAGATGATTTTATCTAGGTCTTAACACACTCCATCTGGGTGCAGAGTGGGGCACAGAGCGAACACAGCGATTAATGGGAGTATAAGGAAAGTGCAGACGCAGTGACGCCAGGGTCTGGTATCTCCTCTGATTTGGGGATCTTGGGAGGAGGAGGGACATGGGGTAGATGTGTGGGGATATGGGTTATGGGTCTTCAGGAGTGAGGCTCTTCGTGGTTTCATCTTTCTTTATCCTGGCAGGGAAGTGTGACTTTTGAGGACGTGGCCCTCTATTTCTCCTGGGAGGAATGGGATCTCCTAGATGAGGCTCAGAGATGCCTGTACCATGATGTGATGCTGGAGAACTTTGCACTCACATCCTCACTAGGTAAGGCCCTCACACCTACCCCTGTGCCCTGGGCGAGGCTCTGCCTTTCTCTTTTCTGTAGGGGCAGCTCTGTCTCACATCAGAACGATGGATACTGTTGCCTTCCCCAATTCCCTGGGTAGGTGCTGTGGTTTCTAGAGCTGTACTAAGTGCATGCCTACTTCTCTTCCTTTATTGCCACAACACCTGCTGTTTCAAACCCTCACAGGAAAGGATTCAGGATCAGTAGCCTTAATGTCAGCCTAATGGATCTTCCCCATTGAATGGTCTAGACTAGAGTCTTGGCCTCCTTGTAGAAAATCATTTGACCATATATGCAAGACTTTATTTCTGGAGTGTTTATTCTATTGCATTGGTCTATATTTGTCTTTATGATAGTATCACAATGTTTTGACTACTATAGCTTTGGAGTAAAATTTTAAATTAAGAAGTGTGACTCCTTCGACTTTAGTCTTTTTCAAGATTGTTCTGACTATTTGGTGTCCTTGAGATTCCATGTGAATTTTTTCTTTTTTTTTTTTTTAAGATTTTATTTATTTATTTGACAGAGAGAAAGACAGGGAGAGAGGGAACACAAGCAGGGGGAGTGGGAGAGGGAGCAGGCTTCCCACAGAGCAGGGAGCTCGATGCGGGGCTCTATTACAGGACCCTGGGATCATGACCCGAACCAAAGGCAGACAATCAACAACTAAGCCAGACAGGTGCCCCTCCATGTGAATTTTTCTATTACTACAAAAAATTTCGGATTTTGATAGGGATTGTATTGAATCTGTAGATGGTTTGGGGTGGTACTGATATCTTAACAGTATTAAATCTTTCAATCCATGAATATAGATCTCTTTCCACTTATTAATTTCATTAATTCCTTTTAGCAATATTTTGTAGTTTCTTGTGTTCATATCTTTTACTTTCTTGGTTAATTTCTAAGTATTTTATTCTTTTGATACTATCATAAATGTAATTGTTTTCTTAGTTTCCTTTTTAGATTGTTCATTTTTTTTTTTAAGATTTTATTTATTTATTTGACATAGAGAGACACAGTGAGAGAGGGAACACAAGCAGGGAGTGTGGGAGAGGGAGAAGCAGGCTTCCCGCAGAGCAGGGAGCCCAATGTGGGGCTTGATCCCAGGACCCTGGGATCATGACCTGAGCCGAAGGCAGATGCCCAATGACTGAGCCACCCAGGCGCCCCGATTGTTCATTATTGTACAGAGATAAAAATGGTTTTTTTATGTTCTTTTTGTATCCTGTTATTTTGCTGAATTCATTTATTCTAAAAGCTTTTTAAGTCTTTAGGCCTAGTTTTCTGTGTATAATGTATTCACAAGCAAAGATAATTTTACTTATTCCTTTCCCTTTGGATGCCCTTCTTCTCCTTCCTCCTCCTCCTCCCCCCCTTTTTTTTTCCTGTCTAGAGCTTCCAATACCATTTTGAATAGTAGTAGTGAATGTTGGCATCCTTCTTCCTGATCTTTGAAGAAAAGCTTTCAGTCTTTCACTGTTGAATATATTAGTCATGGGTTGTAATCTTTTACTATGTTAAGGTAGTTTCCTTCTGTTCTTATTTGTTGACTATTTTCATCATGAAAGGGTGTTAAATTTTGATAGATTTTTTAAAAAATTATTTATTTATTTATTTGACAGAGAGAGACACAGCGAGAGAGGGAACACAAGCAGGGGGAGTGGGAGAGAGAGAAGCAGGCCTCTTGCCGAGTGGGGAGCCCAATGCGGGACTCGATCCCAGGACCCTGGGATCATGACCTGAGCCAAAGGCAGATGCTTAATGACTGAGCCACCCAGGCGCCCCCGATAGATGTTTTTTATGCATCAGTTGAAATGATCATAAAATTTTTTCCTGATTCTGTGAATGTGATGTATTACATTGATTAATTTTTGTATGTTGAACCATCCTTTCGTTCTAGAAATAAATCCCAGTAGGTCATGGTGTATAATCCTTTACTTTGCTGAATTCAGTTTGCTAGTATTTTGTTGATGATTTTTTACCTTGATGAATTGTCAAGTATATTGGTCTACAGTTTGCTTGTAATGGCTTTGTCTGTTTTTTATAAAAATAGGTGTGTGTTCTTCATTAAGTGGTTGGCAGAACTCACCAGTGAAACCATCAAGTCAGGGCTTTTCTTTTTCTTTTTTTGTTTCTTCCAAAGGAAAATGGAGTTTATTTTATTTTTAATATTTATTTATTTGAGAGAGAGAGATCACGAGCAGGGAGGAAGGGTAGAGGGAGAAGCAGACTCCGCGCTGAGCAGGTAGCCTGATGCGGGACTCGATCCCAGGACCCTGGGATCATGGCCTGAGCTGGAGGCAGACGCTTATTTAACCAACCGTGCTACCCACGGGCCACAGGGCTTTTCTTTGTCAGGAGGTTTTTGATTAGTGATTCAGTCTCCTTACTAGTACTCTCTTATAATCTCTTTTAGTTCTGTAGAATTGGTAGTTAGGTTCCCACTGTAATTTTTCATTTTACTATTTTAGTTTTCCTTTTTTTTTTTTTTAAGCCAATTTAGGTAAAAGTTTGTCAATTTTCTTTTTTTTTAGAGATTTTATTTTTAAGTAATGGGGCTCAAGCTCAACTCCAAGATCAAGAGTCATGCTCCACTGACTGAGCCAGCCAGGCACCCCAAAAGTTTGTGTAAATTTTTATAGCAGTTTTCAGTTTTGTTGATTTTTCTTTACTGTTTTTCTTGTCTCTATCTCAGTTCTAATCTTTATTATTTCTTTTTCTACTAGCTTCGGGTTTCTTGGATCTTTTTGTAGTTCTTTAAGTTGTAAAGTTAAGCTGTTGATTCAAGATCTTCTCCTTTTTAATGTAAGTGTTTATAACAGTTTCCCTCTTAGTGCTGCTTTTGCTTCTTCACGTAATTTTTGCTGATAGTGTCTTTTCATTTTCATTTGTCTCTAAATCTAAGTATTTTCTAGTTTTCCTTGTGACTCTTCTTTGACCCATTGGTTGTTTAAAAATGATTTAATTTTCATAGGTTTGTGAATTTTCCAGTTTTCCTTCAGTTTTTTATTTCTAACATCACCCATTGTGATTAGAAAGATACTTTGCATGACTTCTGTCTTCTTAAATCCAGTAACACTTAATTTGTGGCTGAGCATATGCTTTCTCCTGGAAAATGTCCCATGTGCAATTGAGAAGAATGTATATTCTGTTGCTATTGGGCAGAATATTCTGTATATTCTGGTAGATCTACTTGGTTTATTGTGTTGTTCAGGTCCTCTATTTCCTTACTTTGGTGTGTTTATTTCATATTATTGAGAGTGGGGCATTGATGTCTCCCAACTATTATTTTAGAACTATTTCTCCCTTCAGTTCTGTCAATTTTTGCTTCATAGGTTTTGATGGTCTGTAATTTAACAGAGATTTTATCTGGTCATAGGTGCCTAAATGTTTATAATTATTATCTTTTCTTGTGTCTTGAACCTTTTATTAGTACATAGTGTCTTTCTTTATTTTATAACCTTTTTTGATGTAGTCTCCGTTGTCTCATATTAGTATAGCCACCCCTGCTCTCTTTGGATTACTATGTGCATGGAATGTGTTTTTCCAAGCAGTCATTTTTAACTTACTTGTGTCTTTGGGTCTAAAGTGAGTGTGTTATGGACCGCATATAGTTGGATCATGTTTTTTATCCATTCTACCAATTTTGTCTTTTGTTTAGAGTTTAATCTATTTACATTTATAATAACTACTGATGAGGAGGGACTTCTGTCATTTTGCTATTTGTTTGCTATATGCCTTGTAGCTTTTTTGTCCCTCATTTTCTGCATTACTGTCTTTCGTATTCGGTTGGCTTTTTGTAGTGAAATGTTCTGATTTGTTGGGTTTTTTTGGGGGGGCGGTTTTGTTTCGTTTTGTTTTGGTATACTTTCTAGAGGGCTTTGTTTTTGGGTTTTTTTTTTAGTTAATCATGGGGTTCACATTTAACGTATAAAATTATAACAATTAATTTGAATTTATGCCAGCTTAGCTTCAATCATATTTTTTTAAACTCTGCTTCTATATGACTCTGTCCCCATCCCTTTTAGTTATTGATGTCATGAAATTACATCTTGTGTGTGTTGTATGTCCAAAAATTTAGGTCAGTAATTGTTATTTATGTGTTAATCTCTTAAATGTAGAAAACAAAAGGTGGAGTTATAAACCCAAGTTACTAGCTTTTATAATTGTCTGTGTATTTAATTTAACAGAGATCTTTATTTGGTCAAATGGCTTTGAGTTACTATCTAGTGTCCTTTCATCTCAACCTGAAGGACCCCCATTAGCATTTCTTGCAGGATACATCTAGTAGTAAAGAACTCCTTGGCTTTTATTTATCTGCAAGGTCTTAATTTCTCTCTCATTTTTGAAGGACAGTTTTGCTTGTTACAGGATTCTTGGTTTTTTTCCTTCAACGCTTGGATATATCAACCCACTGCCTCTGGCCTCTGTGGATTCTGATGAGAAATCTGATAATCTTTGGAGATCCATTGTATGTGATGAGTCGCTTCTGTCTTGTTGCTTTCAAGATTTTCTCTTTGCCTTTTGCTTTTGACACTTGGATTATAATGTGCCAAGTGTGAGTCTCAGAGTTTAGCCTGGTTGGAGTTTGAGCTTCTTAGATGTTAATATTTGTGTCTTCCATCAAATTTGGGAAGTTTTCAGGCATTTTTTTCTTCAAATAAGCTCTGTCCTTTTGTTTCCCTCTTCTTTTTCTAGACTAACACGTTGCATGTATTGGTTTACTGATGGTATTCCATAGGTTCTTATGTTCTGTTCACTTCTGGTCAATCCTTTGTCTTTCTTTTCTTCAGATTTGATATCTTCAAGTTCACTGATTGTTTCTTCTGACTACTCAAAGCTGTTTTTGTATCCCTCTACTGAGTTCTTTCATTCAGTTATTATACTTTTCAGCTCCAAAATTTCTTTTTGATTATTCTTTATGTTTCCTATCTCTATTGATATTTCTGTTTTGGTCATGCAACATTTTCTTGACTTTGTCCACATTTTCTTTTAGCCCTTTGAGCATCTTTTAGACAAATATTTTAAAGTCTTTGTCTAGGGGCACCTAGGTGGCTCAGTCGGTTAAGCGTCTGCCTTTGGCTTAGGTCATGATCCTGGGTCCTGGGATCAAGCCCCACATCGGGCTCACTGCTCAGCGGGGAGCCTGCTTCTCCCTCTCCTGCTCCCCCTGCTTGTGCTCTCTATCAAATAAAATCTTAAAAAAAAATAAAGTCTTTGTCTAATAAGTACACAATGTGGTCTTTCTCAAGGACAGTTTCTCTTGATTTTTTTTTTTAGAATGGGTTAACTTTCCTGTTGCTTTGTATGTCCTGTGACTTGTTGTTGTTGTTGAAAACTGGACATTTGGAGGTTGTTGTTTGTTTTGAATGGTTGTAGGGTGTCTCTACTGGAGATCAGTCTGGGGTGTAAACTTAAGGTCTTCTGTTTTTTTCTGAGACTGTGCCTGTCCCTGGGCATGTATGATGATTTTCTCTATTCCTCCATGTATGTGATTTTGAATATCCTAGTCCTTGAATTTCTGCCTCCAAAAAGGGGAATAAGAGAAATGTGAAGGGAGGGTGGTAGAGGGGATAGACATCTGCCCTTTAAATCCCCTGAGTCAGGGGAGGGAGAGGTTTTGCAACAATGACTGCCCACCTGTATGTCACATCTCCACCATCAGAAGCACATATCTGTGTTACTTGGAGGACAGAGTCTTCATTGCCCACCCTGGCTCCAGCAAGCTCCTCCAGGAAAATGTGCATGGCTGCCTGCTGGGGCTCAGAGTTAGACAAGTTGGGACATGGATAACTTACACAATGCTAAGAGCTGATATTGACCCAAATTAAAGCAATTTAGCATGTTGCAAGCCTTCATTAGACTGTAGAGTTGCAAAATAGTTACATCAGATTGATTCTGTCAGTGCATTTGTGATCCAGGTGAGGAGACAGGCTCCAGGTGCTTAGTGTCTCACCATCTTCCCTCTAACTTGGCCTGGAGGTACTTTTTGTAGTATCTTTCCTGTGATCCGTTGTGTTCTGAGTTGTTCCAGGCCAATATTAACCACTGACCTGTCCTGTCTTACCCTTAGGATTTAGATCTTCCAAGTCCCATGCAGTTGCTCAGCTGGGGTTAGGGGAAGAGTTCCCTATGCTTCCAGTCTCCACAAGATGGGCCCCCAGAGGGCCTGACCCAGGTGAATGATAGCTGGGGGAGAATGTGATATCAGAGCTTTGTTCAAATCATACCAGGAACCTGTCATGTTTGACTTGTGTTTTGGTGCCATTGCTGGTGGCCAAAATTCCCTTCTACCTTCCCTTCTCCATTCTTGACACTTTGCTGACTTGTCGTTTTTATTCTTTCTCTAGGCCCAGGCTAATCCCCACCTCTGTGGACCTTTTTTCTCACTCATTCTTCACACTCTTTTCTCCACAGTGATTTTCAACATTGTTGTACTCTAAAATATGCACATATCTTTTAAGAATTCTTCTTTTTTTTAAGATTTTATTTTTATTTATTTGACAGAAGAGAGACACAGTGAGAGGGAACACAAGCAGGGGGAGTGGGAGAGGGAGAAGCAGGCCTCCCGCCGAGCAGGGAGCCCGATGCAGGGCTTGATCCCAGGACCCTGGGATCATGACCTGAGCCAAAGGCAGATGCTTAACGACTGAGCCACCCAGGCGCCCCAATTCTTTTTTTTTTTTTTTTTAAGAGAGGGGTGGGGGGCAGAGGTTGAGGGATAGAAAGAATCTTAAGCAGGTTCCACACGCAGCACGGAGCCTGCCATGGGGCTCGATCTCACTACCCTGAGATCACAACCTTAGCTGAAATCAAGAGTCAGATGCTTAACTGACTAAGCCACCCAGGTGCCCCATCTTTTATTTATTCTTAAAACCGGTTATTTTGTTCCAGTCAGATTTTCCTACATGTGGACATAGACTTCTGCACAGCATCACATGTTACCAGCAGATGTAATCCTGCTAAAAGCCATTAACATGAGCTGTAAAACATGTGTTTCACCCTGGCCCAACCCTTTCCTTGTATCCTGTGCCCAGTGAGGACTTCCCAATTCTTGACCTTGGGTACCCAGTAGTACAAAGCAGCTGCTTTCAAAACCTAACCCCAACTTCCTTTTCCTGAAAACAGTTCCGTATACTGGTTCTTTAATGTGTCAGATGTACATTTGTGATGGTTTTTGCTCCTTCCCAATAAAGTCAACATGTATTTCATCATCACTTCTTTGCTTTCAGGTTGTTGGCATGGAGCGGAGGATGAGGATGCACCTTCTGAAGAGAGCATTTCTATAGGAGTGTCACAGATTGGGACTCTCAAGGCAGTTTCATCTTCCCAGAAGGCCCAGCCCTTTGAACTGCATGGCCCAATTTTGAGAAACATTTTGTACTTGGCTGAGCACCAGGAAACATATCTTGGGGAAGAACCATATACATGTAGGAAACAATTCTGTTTAACTGCCAATCTTCAACAGTACCAGGGGCAGCACACTAGAGAGATACCCTTCAGAAGTTATGTGGACAGAGCCTCCTTTATAAAGAACTGTACAGTCCAGGTGTCAGGGAAGCCCTTTACCTGTGAGGAGACACGGAAGGACTTCTTAGCCAGCGTGGGATTTCTCCAACAACAGGTCACTCACACTGGGAAGAAGCTGAACAATGAGTGTGAGGCTGTCTTTCACAGTGGTAGAAGTCATCACAACTGTGGAGAATGCAAGAAAGCCTTCAGCTACACAGACACACTTGCTCAGGACCAGAGAGTTGTCACTAGAGAAGGAATTTATGAGTGTGGCAAATGTGGAAAAGCCTGTACCCGAAGATGTAACCTCATTCAACACCAGAAAGTCCATACTGGAGAAAGACCTTACGAATGCAGTGAATGTGGAAAATTCTTCACCTATTATTCCAGTTTCATTATACATCGGAGAGTTCACACTGGAGAAAGGCCCTATGAGTGCAATGAATGTGGGAAATCCTTTAGCCAAAGCTACAGCCTCAATAGCCATAGGAAAGTTCACACTGGAGAGAAGCCTTATGAGTGCAGGGAATGTGGAAAATCTTTCAGCCAAAGGTCCAACCTCATTCAACATCAGAGAGTTCACACTGGAGAAAGGCCTTATGAGTGCAGTGAATGTGGGAAGTCCTTTAGCCAAAACTTCAGTCTCATTTACCACAGGAGAGTTCACACAGGAGAAAGGCCTCATCAGTGCAGTGAATGTGGGAAATCCTTCAGCCGAAGCTCCAGCCTCATTCACCACAGGAGACTTCACACTGGAGAAAGGCCTTATGAGTGCAGTAAATGTGGGAAGTCCTTTAAGCAAAGCTCCAGCTTCAGTTCACATCGGAAAGTCCACACAGGAGAAAGGCCTTATGAGTGTGGGGAATGTGGAAAATCCTTTAGCCATAGCTCCAACCTCAAGAACCACTGGAGAGTTCACACTGGAGAAAGGCCTATTGAGTGCAGTGAGTGTGGAAAGTCCTTTAGCTGCAAATCTAACCTCGTTAAACACCTGAGAGTTCACACTGGAGAAAGGCCTTATGAGTGTGGGGAATGTGGAAAATCCTTTAGCCAAAGCTCCAGCCTCATTCAACACCGGAGAGTTCACACTGGAAAGAGGCCTACTGAGTGCAGAGAATGTGGGAAATCCTTTAGCTCCAAATCTGACCTCATTCAACACCAGAGACTTCATACTAGAGAAAGGCCTTAGATGTACAGGGCTGTGCAGTTTCCTTTTAGATAATTACACTGGAGGAGAGATGTTGTGAGGAAGCCATCTACCTAAATTTAAGCCCGTACATCTTAAAATCCACAATGGGGAGATCTCCCTTTAGTTGAAGTATGTGTGAATCTATAACTGTCTAGGGATCTGGCCTGATTTATGTCACTACCAGTTTCCGTGGGAGAGTTTTGTCACCTCTACCACTCAGCAGGTTCATACAGTGTGCATTAGTACATTAGTTAACCACCACAATGTGCTCAGGGAAGCTGCCTCTTTCCCTCCCCTTCTGCTGGAGGAAATCATGATTATTCTTAGCCCTTATAGGGTCTTCATTCTCTTCTCATGTAGAAGTTAGGGCACGGCCCAGTGGACCCAATCTGAGTTCTGCTGGTAACTTGCTAAGAAGGACCACATTTTCAAGGATGTGTTAGTTTTGTGCGACACTCCTCTTGGATTTTCCTATCCTCCAAGTCACCAACCTGGGATCTCCCTGCCTCATATTGCTTTGGATTTTACAGTAATAAAGACATTATTGTTGGGGTTCTATTCACTGTGTGAGGTGATTTGAAAATAGCTGGGCTCTGCCAGCATTAAAGAGTGAACAGCCTTGTTGGGGTTCCCAATGCTTTGTGTGCCTCAGAGATGACAGTCTGATGAAAGAAAATAGCTCTCTTTCCAGCTTTGGCCTAATTTACATTGTTGCCTGAGGTCTCCTAGGAAAGACTGCAAGGCCTTGTCCTAATTTATAGACTGGGTATCGGGATTTTTTTGTGGGCTCAGAGAACACTCTGAAGAGTCAGGAAGTTGTGACAACCTCCAGTGCTTCTGAGAACTACACGAATTGTTTTTCTTTTTCACAGTGGATGTCATATAATGCTCAGTAGTGTTGAGGGGAATCTCTACCCCACGTCCTGCAAAGGAGCCATGTGCCCTGATACCCAGAATTCTCTAGGCTAGTGTCATGGTGAGAACACAGGGCCCTGGGGGAACTATAATCGGTACAATAACACTGCAGTGGAGAAGACTGCAGCAAAGTAGATGGCATGTGCCCCTTCTAGCATTGCATCAACAAATGCTCCACTGACTGACTGTGCAGGCTCAGTGTGCCCAGAAACTCTCAGGACCTCCAGGTATGTGCATCTTTTGTGGCTGAGATCTTTGTCAAAGAAAATAAGCTGTTGGTTTTGTGGATTCCCATAGCCTTTCTGGTAGAGTTCACCTAAAGGCCAATTCTACACAGATAGGAAGACAAGCATACAGAGAAAGGAGATCCCTTAGTCCCTCAGTGTGGCTCTGTGACCTAGCCAAAATTCCTGTTCACTGAGTGGAATGGATTTACTTGCTCATAAATATTTGCTACCACTAAGGCAAGGCTGCTCCTCCAAGGTCATCAGGAAAGAGAGTCAATATAGGGCTGCCAAACCTGATTTTATGAAAAGAGTGGGAGACCTAGGGTTTTGTATTTTTCGTTTGTTTGTTTTTTTGGAACTATTTCATAGAACTTTATTCAGGTATAGTTGACATGCAGTATACTGCACCTATTTGAGGTGTACAGTTTGTTAAGTTTTGACATACGTATAAACCCACAAAACTTCATCATAATCATGATTATGAACATGTCCGTCACCCCTAATTTGCCTCATGTCATTTTATAATCTGTCTTTCCCGTCCCCAGGCAACCTTTGATTTACCTTCATTTATAATAAATTAGTTTGTATTTTCTAGAATTTTATATGATCTGAGTCATAAAGTGTTTATTTTTTTGTTTCATTCATGATTTATAATTATAATTATTTTGAGATTCTTCAATGATGCTTATATAAATATTTCACTCTACTGCTGCATAGTATCTTTTCTATGGATATACCACTTGTTAGGGACCTTTGGTACTTCATTTTGTCGATTGCAAATAAAGCTGCTAGAACATTTGCATATAATTTAATATATATATATAGTTTTCATTTCTCTTGTGTTAGTAATTCAAAGTAAAATGCCTGAGTCATAAGATAGGTGAATGTTTAACTTATTAAGAAACTGCTCAAACTGATCTAAAATGATTTTTTGCTTTTGCATACTCACCAGGAGTGCATGAGCGTTCCAGTTCTTTCACATCCTTGCCAGTACATGGCATCAGTCTTTTGGTTCAGTCTTTGGAATTTACCCTTTTAACAAGCAAGCAGTAAGTTTAATCGCATTTCCCTAAGGATTTATGATGTTGAACATTTTTTTCTTGTGTTTGTCATCTGTATATCTTCTTGATAAAATGTCTGTTCATATCTTTTGCCTATTTTCTTTTTTATGAATTGTGGCTATTTCCTTTTTTATTAACAAAGAAACAGCTTATTTTTGTTCCTCAGGTGTTTTTGTGCTATGTACAAGGTAAGACTACATATACCACACACTTTTAAGTTTAATCTGCATTATTTCCATATTTTCCCTTATGTTCTGAAGTCTAGACTTTCTGTAATACATGTAAGTCCTGGTTTGTAGTATCTTTCAAGTTCTCTGGTGTAAATACCCCCACTATGGCCAATT
Source organism: Halichoerus grypus (assembly GCF_964656455.1). Classification (NCBI taxonomy): domain Eukaryota; kingdom Metazoa; phylum Chordata; class Mammalia; order Carnivora; family Phocidae; genus Halichoerus; species Halichoerus grypus. Next base: position 59,784,887 of record NC_135726.1, read on the forward strand.
TCAAGCTGTCAGTGTGATGTCACTGAGCTCAGCTGGGAAGAGTTGCCACAGACACAGCATTCTATTCCCAGCCTTCTGATCCAGTAGCTGCAAATAACCTGTAGAACATAGACGATAATAAAACATACTAAAATGATTAAGACATGGCAAGTTGAGAAGATTTATTTAAGAGTTATAATTAACAACTATAAACTGCACATAGTTAAGATGTACATTTTTTTATTATGTTAATCACCATACATTACATCATTAGTTTTTGATGTAGTGTTCCATGATTCATTGTTTGCATATAACACCCAGTGCTCCATGCAGAACGTGCCCTCTTTAATACCCATCACCAGGCTAACCCATCCTCCCACCCCCCTCCCCTCTAGAACCCTCAGTTTGTTTTTCAGAGTCCATGTCTCTCATGGTTCATCTCCCCCTCCGATTCCCCCACCTTCATTCTTCCCCTCCTGCTATATTCTTCTTCTTCTTTTTTTTTTTTTTTAACATATAATGTATTATTTGCTTCAGAGGTACAGATCTGTGATTCAACAGTCTTGCACACTTCACAGTGCTCACCATAGCACATACCCTCCCCAGTGTCTATCACCCAGCCACCCCATCCCTCCCACCCCCCACCACTCCAGCAACCCTCAGTTTGTTTCCTGAGATTAAGAATTCCTCGTATCAAGCCATCAAAAGGAATGAGATCTTGCCATTTGCAACAACGTGGATGGAACTGGAGGGTATTATGCTGAGCGAAATAAGTCAAACAGAGAAAGACATGTATCATATGACCTCACTGATATGAGGAATTCTTAGATCTGTACCTCTGAAACAAATAATGCAATATATGTTAAGAAAGAAAAAAAGAAGAAGAATGTAGCAGGAGGGGAAGAATGAAGGGGGGGAATCGGAGGGGGAGAAGAACCATGAGAGACGATGGACTCTGAAAAACAAACTGAGGGTTCTAGAGGGGAGGGGGGTGGGAGGATGGGTTAGCCTGGTGATGGGTATTGAGGAGGGCACGTTCTGCATGGAGCACTGGGTGTTATGCACAAACAATGAATCATGGAACACTATATCTAAAACTAATGATGTAATGTATGGGGATTAACATAACAATAAAAAAATTTAAAAAAAATTCCTCGTATCAATGAGGTCATATGATACATGTCTTTCTCTGATTGACTTACAAGATACACATTTTAATGTTTTGATACATTCTTAACATCCCTGAAACCAAAAATTTCATTGAAAACATAAAAGAAGATCTGTAATACTGATGATAATTCAGTTAAATACTTCAATTGTCCAAGAAACAAAAACAAAGCAGGCAAGATATCTGAAATACAGGAAATTCTTGGAAAAAAGTCAAACTTTGGAGATGTTTTTCTCACAAAGGATCAGCAAGAATGCAAATTAACAGTTGAGATGCAATTTGCCAACATTTTATTTTGGGGTTAAAGTGTGTTTTTATTATGAGCCCTCTGGAAATTTGTATCTTTGTTTTTGTTGACAGAAAAACCATGAATAATCCAACATAATTCTCAGCTCGGGGTTCCATAAAATGATTGGCAGATTTCAGTAAATTTGAAAACATTCAGAGGGAACATTTAAAGTGTTACTATGCTCTCCACATTCTTGATATTATCACCTATATTTAACTGAGGAACACGTCTTAGCCTCTAATTTCTAAAGTTTTCCAGTACATATAAATTAAGGTTTATTGAAATCTCTCACATTTCGGTTACCCATATTTGGTATGTTTTTAATAACAAGAATACAAGTAGCACTCGTGTTTGGAGAAGATGATAGCTGTCTCTTGTCTCCCTGCCTCAGATCTAGGGCTGGATCTCAGAACACATCTCACTAGCTATAATCACAGCTGTCCATAGGCATCTGGCAGAGGCTAAATGCATTTGTGTAAATATAGCCTCATTTATTTAAATGAGAAATTTAAGTTCAAAGATGACATAAGAACAAAAGGAAGTAGTAGGCAAACGTCAGTAGGCAAAACAACAATTGAATCAATTAAATAAAAGAAACTGGAAAAGGGCCAGGAATCATTTTGAAGATGTATCAAGAATATATTTAACATACAAATTAGGTAAGGTTCATTGACATGTAGGAGGTAACCAATTTTGTTTACATCTGAGAAACCACAGTAGATATCTAAGAATCCTCAGAGGAATGTCATTTCATGGTAAGTTACTGCTACCTTGGTCCCACCTATTAAAGTCCTTATACTCACTTAATTGAAATGAATGAAGCCATTCAGTCGTCTGCTTGCAAATATTTTGCTGTTCTATGTGCTCTATTCAGTGCCTATTTCAGCAACCTTTCAATCACATTCACTCTCAAAGGTGAATTCAACAGTGTATCACTTTATTCAGTTTCCTGTGGGATACCTCAAGTTCAGCTATCACATACAACCTCTACTGGCAAAACCCTAATTGGTTTTAGCTGTCCCAGGCACCCATGTATAGCACTACATTGATGGCATCCTCCTCCGAGGGAACTTACTAGACATACAGGATATGAAAACAATCACTGTTGCACTTACAGAGAGCAGATGGGCTCTTGCCCCACTCCCCATAAAGTTCAAGGTCATGCCACCTCAGTGAATCTTAGGTTCATCTAGTGTGCCTAAGGGCCACTCTACTCCTGATGTCATTAAAAGGCAACTTCTAATTTTGTCAGCTTCAGTAGGTCTTAAGCAGGCCAAACTCAGTCTTTCTGGCTTCTGAAAGCAACATATTCTCCATTTACAGATACTACTAAGGTTTATTATCCACTCACCCACAAATCAGCCTACTTTTGGGATCTTTACAACAAAAGGCCCTGGATCCAGTTCAAATGGCCATACAACAGGCCCATCTCTTAGTTGCCTACTGGCAGCTACGTGATGGAAGTTCTGGTGCTCACCTCCTATGTTTCTTAGAGTTTCTGGACCACTCATGCTGGCATAATTTACCTATAAGCTTTTCTGGTGCAGAAAGCTGCCTCTTTCAACTCCACATTACATGCCCTTTGAGCAACAACTGCTGGCTGTATGCTGAGCCCTTTTAGAAATGGAGGCTCTCACTTGACCTGAACCTGTGACCCTCTGCACTCAGTTACCCATTATTTCCTGGGTCATGAAGGCAACATCCCATAAGCTTAGCCTGACCATCAAGGCTTTGATAAGGGATGGAGCCAAACCTGGACCCTCTGGTGTATCCCACCTGAAGGAAGAGGGCCTTACCTGTCCTCAGTCTCTGGCCAGATGCCACATTGCTGAAGGAGGGCACCCTTCTCCTGGACCCTTGATTTCCTGGGGATACCTTTACGATCAACTAAGTGAACAACAAAAGGGGATCACATACTTCATTGATAATATTGCCACCAGTACATGTGATGGAATTCTCTGGAGAGCTGCTTGCTTTTCTTCCTCTAAACAGGACATCCCTGAAAATGGACCCAAGAGTCAATACAAGTGGCCTAACTCCAGGCAGTCATCTTAGCATTGGGGGATGCCTGGCCAACAAATGACTCCAATGACACTTCACAGACTCCTGTGCAATTGCCACTTCTTTGGTGCAACCAATGGCAATAATAATTTCTCATTCGAGACTTCCCCTTCTGAGGTGAAGACCTTTACCCCAAAGATGCTAATTAACGTCACCTATGTCTGCCCATGCCAAATTTCATGCTTTTAGGGCCTTGTTTAATTCCCAAGCTGATAGATTGGGACAACTTTCAAAACCTTAGGTGGAATCTTTGTCAGATGACCCTCCAGATCCCATTTGTCTTTCTTTGGCACAATGGACCCATGAAATATCAGTCACAGAGGAACCTCAGCCCTTGAAGCTTGGGCTAAATTCAAAGGGCTTCCCCCGCTTTCCTGTCCTGGCCAACATGGTGACAAATCAGTGCCCTCTATATGGGAACACTGTCATTGGCAATACAATGGAGGGGTGCCATCCCAGAGGGATCTCACTCCTATAGTCACCAGCAAATCAGTTTTATCAGGCGTCTGCTTGCCTCTGCCAACACCACTTATTATGACTTAACAGTAGTGAATACTTACCCATACATCTTATTTCCCACCCCACTAAACATGCCACTGATGCAGCTACTATACAAAGCCTTACAAAAACACTCCATTCCCTTTAGATTCCAGACATTATCAACATTGAATGAAGCTCTCACTTTAGAACAAGGCGTTCAACAGATATTTCACCTTCCCTATCAGTCCCAGGCTGCTGGTCATATAGAATGCCTCAACACCTTACTTAAATCTTTTGGAAATTACAAACAACAAATGATCTTATAACTGGGTCTCCCTCCTACCACTGGACCTCATTATACTAAATTCCCAGCCCTTGGGTCCCTCTACTCAATATCAGAATGCACTGAAAATCAGTTGCCTTTGCTTTCCTTCTGCAGTGACACTTCACATATCAGCATCTACAAAGATCATATTGATTAGGCATTCCTCCTTGTTCCTCTTCCTCTTTTATGTCTTTTTTAAAAAGATTTTATTATTTTTTTATTAACATATAATGTTTTATTTGTTTCAGAGGTACAGGTCTGTGATTATCTGTCTTCTGTCTTTTCTGGTCTTGCCCCAGTCCTGAGTGGGATGGAGGCCAGGTCAAGGCTTGAGTTACTGTGAGATATGATCATCTCACTATCAAATGTCCCTTTGGCTATCTGCAGAGTTATTTGGCAGCCTAATAAATGTTGATTTGCTTAGCCTACACCACAAGCTTTGCCAAATATTCCTGGCTATAAAAGATACTTAATTTTTAATGCCTGTAATAATCTCACTTAGGAAATAGAGATCATGTGTCCAGAACTCACACCCACAGCAGTGTGAATAGCAGAGAGGCCAAGAAAGACTAAAACTGGACTTACCTAGTAAGATATTCTACTGAGGAATGCAGGTTCCCTCCAACTACATAGACCTGAAATGGGAACATCACCCAGTCCACAATAAGCCCATGTGGTCAGTGGGCCCTCAGTACCTCGGGTTATAGCACTCACACAAAACAAATACTATCGCCCAGCCTTCTGGCTTCTCATAGCTTGGCTATACCTACTTTGGGTAGGTAATAGCATGGGCCTGGAAGACTGCAGGGCATGAGCAGACCCCACCTGGTAATGCAACAGCTATCTGGCTATATTTTGGCACACTGACACCCATCCCCTCTTAAACACCACTGCCATAGCCAACCACTAGTTAGTACCATAATTTTGTTCCCATCTCACTGGCAAAATTTTGTACAATTGGACATGCCATAAGTTTCCCTTTCAACTGCCCGACCATGTTGAAGCCTACTCAGATGATCTTAAACTTCGGCCATAGCACTACGCACACCCTATTGATCTATTTGGCTGGACACATTTCCATCTCTAAACCTTGATAGTTCTCCTGGCCTTCCCTTTAAGAAACAACTCCCAACTACTCAGGATGGTCATGACCAAAATTCTTACTGACAACATAGAAATTCTTCGTTGCTCATGTCAAATGCTAAGACCAAGATTTTAGCCCCCAAGGACTATTTTTATAAATACCCCTCATTTCTGCAAGCATATATTGCTCCACTTCAGACTTCTCTTAATTTGATTTGCACCATCTCCATTTGGGGGCTAAATATAACCTTTTGAACTCCTGCCAAAAAAAGTTCTGTATCTTGATTGTGGAGGTCGTTAATCTACACATATGATAAAATTGCACAGAACTACACACACACACAAGTACATGTAAAATGGTAACTTTGAAAAAGGTCTGAAGATTGAACCAATGTTAAAGTCCTGGTTTTGATAGTAAGATTATGTCAGATGTTACCATAGGGGAAACTAAGTGAAAGGTATTCTGCACTATATTTGCAACTTCTTGTGAATCTATAATTATTTCAAAATAAGACATTTTTAAAAAATCATGTGTCTGTCTTGCTAAATCCTTCCCACAACTTCCCAGAACAGTCAGAATAAAATCCAAATTTCTCATCATAGCCTATGAAACCATGTTCATCAGCCCCTTTCCCCTCATCCCTCCAATCATCACTCTCATCTTCCAGCCCTACTGGCCTTCACTTGATCACAAACAAGCCAAGCTCTCACTAGCTTTGGAGTCTTGGTACATGCTTTTCTCTTTGCCGAGAATCTTTCCTCACCTTTGCACCAGGATCAGGTCTTCACTGGGCTGTATAATATCTGTTATTTAATGTCTGCTTCACTTTCTGTGCTGTACAGTTTTATGTCCATTTTTCCACTTTTACAGACATGAATCCTAAAGCCTGGGGAGAGTAGACATGACCAAGGTCAGCCAGTTGGTAAGCTGAGCTGGGCACAGCTCAGATGATTTAGAATCCCAGTCTGTCCCCAGACTCAAGTACTTAGCTACTAGCCCCCCTACCCCTCTTCACACATGAACTGGAAGAAGATAAGAAGATAAAGAGCTAAGAAATCCAGTTCTAAGCTTCATCTTTAGTTTTGTTATGAAGACAATAAAATCTTGAGGTTATGTTTACTTCAAAAAATAGTGAAATAAAACATATATGGAAATGCAAAAGACCTATAAGAGTCAAAATATTTTCTTTAAAATATAACAAATTTGGACCTTTAAAGATCTGATTTCAAAACTTATTAAAGCTATAACAATGAGTGTGACATTATTCTGAAAAAAGGTGTGATATCCTCATTCACTAAAAAAAAAACCAACAAAAAACAAAACACAAAAAACCCTCAACTCTTACCTCAAAACATTCACAAACTAACCCCAAATGGAACATAGGCCTTAATAAAAGAAACAAAAATATATACCATCTCAAAGATAACATAGGAGGAATGCTTTTCATCCTTGCTTTAGGCCAAGATTTTTTACCTAGGAAAAAACAAACAAACACAAACCATAAAAGAAAAGTATAAACTAGGCAGCAGCTCTTTCTGCCCATGGGTCTTGTCCCTATCCTTTAATAAACCACCATTTTGCACCAAAAAGAAAAGAAAAAGGAAAAATATATGGGGCGCCTGGGTGGCTCAGTCGTTAAGCGTCTGCCTTCAGCTCAGGTCATGGTCCCAGGGTCCTGGGATCGAGCCCCACATCGGGCTCCCTGCTCAGCGGAGAGCCTGCTTCTCCCTCTCCCTCTGCCTGCTGCTCACCCTGCTTGTGCTCTCTCTCTCTCACTATCTCTCTCTCTCTCTGTCAAATAAATAAAAAATCTTTAAAAGAAAAATACAAACTAGACTTTAATAAAATTAAACATTTCTTGCAGTTCAAAAGATACTGTCAAGAAAAAGAAAACTACAGCCCACAAAAAAATATTTGCAAAATCTGTATCTGATAATTGGTAGGTATCCAGAACATGTAATAAGATAAACAACATTATTAAAAATTAGGCAAAATATTTTTTTTTTAAAGATTTATTTATTTATTTGACAGAGAGAGATACAGCGAGAGAGGGAACACAAGCAGGGGGAGTGGGAGAGGGAGAAGCAGGTTCCCCGCCGAGCAGGGAGCCCGATGCGGGGCTCGATCCCAGGACCCCAGGATCATGACCTGAGCCGAAGGCAGACGCTTAATGATTGAGCCACCCAGGCGCCCCTAAAAATTAGGCAAAATATTTTAACACATATTTCACTGAAGATGATTTATGAATGGTAAATAAGCATATGAAAATAAGTTCAGTATTATTAATATTTAAGGAAATACAAATGAAAACCACTACACATACTCATTTTGATGGGAAACATTAAAAGACTGACAAAACATTAAAAGTTGAAGGTATTAAAAAAACCAGAACTTGGGGCACCCGGGTGGCTCAGTTGTTAAGAGTCTGCCTTTGGCTCAGGTCATGATCCCAGGATCCGGGGATCGAGCCCTGCGTCGGGCTCCCTGCTCAGAGGGAAGCCTGTTTCTCCTTCTCCCACTCCCCCTGCTTATGTTCCCTCTCTCGCTGTGTCTCTCTCTGTCAAATAAATAAATAAAGAAATACATAAAATCTAAAAGAAAAAAAAAAAGAAAGAAAACCCAGAACTCTCAGACTATGCTGATGGGAATGCAAAATAATAACAATACATTTGGAAAACATTGGCAGTTAACAAAGTTAATCAATCATCCACTTATTATTTGATGCAAACTTCTTCATAACCACAAGAGAAATGAAAACCTGTATTTGCACATTCCCAGCAAATTTATTCTCAAAGCCGGGCATTAGATAACAAAAACAAACATCCATCCACAGATGAATGGTAAGAAATTATGTTATATTTATAAAAGGAATACTCCTCATCAGTATAAAGAAATGAACTACTGATACAATGAAAAACCCATCAATATCAAAAGCATTATAATTAGTATGGATGTGTGCATCATCTTTATCAACAACTGTCTTAGAGAGACCAAAAGCCCTCCTACTGAGAGGAGATGTTAACAACTAACAAGAAAACCACAAGAAGCCTGGGATGTGGCCCTGGGTGCCCAGTTTTGATGGGCCAGCCTGAGGTGAAGGAATCAAAAATTTGTTCCTCTCCGGGGTGCCTGGGTGGCTCAGATGATTAAGCGTCTGCCTTCGGCTCGGGTCATGATCCCAGGGTCCTGGGATCGAGTCCCGCATCGGGCTCCCTGCTAGGCGGGGAGCCTGCTTCTCCCTCTGCCTCTGCCTCTCTCTCTCTGACTCTCATGAATAAATAAATTAAAAATTAAAAATTAAAAAAAAAAATTTGTTCCTCTCCTCTGAGCTGTACTAAATGGAGAAAGATTGAGGACCAATGGGAGTTGGGAGAGAGCTTTTCAATTCACACGATGGTCTCCTCCACCAACGTATAAATCTCCCTTTCCCCCCTGTCCTGTCACAGGCCCTGCCCCATCTGTTTCACTTTAAATGAGCTGCACCATTTCCCAGTGAGGAAATTCTGGCTTCTCTTTGCCATTCCTACCAGCCTCTATACATATGCCCTCTGGTCACATTGTCATGGTGCCTGCAACAATGGTCACTTGTGCATCCTTCTTGTCCCCTGAGTGACCCATAGTGTGTGTCTTCCTGCCTCATCCCTGAATTTCTTCTGCCACATCCTCCTACATGCCTCAGAATCCAGCAACTTCAGGATCTTGTGTCCATGCCCAACTTAAGCCATTGAATCTCCTACCCATGTGTCTTCTACTGGGTCATCACATACTTTCCCCCTCATTTGGGAAATACTTATATCCAGATTTTGGTAACTCTATTTTCATTTCTTTATATATTCCACAATGATGCTTAGTAGCATTATGTGTTAGCCACTGTTTCAGAAGCATAAAGCAGAAGAATATCCCTTCCCACAAGCTGGATCACGACCTTAGCTCTTTTATGCTTTCTACGTCATTCTTGTGTCCTTTGCCTTTCAGATGTTATCTTCATTCTGATCATCTGACTCACTACCTAATTCTTTAAATATCTCATTCTATTTATTCTACCCAGTCCTATCTTTATAAATGTTTTCCATGACCAGTATTTTCTTAATTTTTTAGCATATCTTCTTCTTCCTATAGCTTTTGTCTTTCTTCAGCTCCTTGATTATTTTTTTAAAGATTTATTAATTTATTTTAGAGAGAGAGAGAGCGAGCAAGCAGGGAAAGGAGCAGAGGGAGAGAGAGAATCACGAAGCAGACTCCCTGCTTTGTGCAGAGCCCGATGCAGGGCTCCATCTCACAGCCCTGAGATCATGACCCAAGCAGAAACCAAGAGTTGTTAACCAACTGAGCCACCCAGGCGGCCCTCCTTGATTATTTTATCTGCTTATTTGAATTTCTTTTTACTCTCTTCCATCACTGTTTTCCAGACGTCAGATGTTGTTTACTATGATTTTTTGTGATTTTTGTGATTTTTCCATATCTAATTACTTTCCCTGGATGTATGAGTTGCTCTGTCTCACATGTGTATGGAGGAAAGGCCAAAGTCAGGCCATGTGCTCTGGCAGATGCAATGAGTATGAAACAATGGGAGGGGGTTAGGGAAAAGAGCCCTGCTCCCCCTATACTAGGCAACCAGGTCATCGGTTTTCAGCTTAACTTGGCCAGGGTGCAGGCATCACCTGAACTGTCATCCAAAAGGTCTGTTGGATGAGAGAGTATGGCACAACAGCCCAGGGACAGCTGATCAGCCTGACTGACCGCTCCTCCAATCCTCTTGCCCTGATATTGCTTCCTATTCCAGCACCATAGATAAGGGTGGTACATGAAGGTGTTGGCTGCCCTAAGGCCCTGTAGGTGATAAATGAAATAGCTTTCTTTAGCTTGTCCTCAGCTCTGGGCTCTCATCCAAACAAGTCTGAGATGGCCTAGATTTCCCCATATTTTGGAACAGGACTCTGGAAGTTGCTCTTCTGTGCTTCCCACTAACTTCTAATTTCTCTTCCTTGATTTTGAGTTGTAGGCAGCAGCCCTTGAGAGAGCACCACCTCTCCTGGATCCTGAAGCCATCTTTACGTTTCTGCTCTATACATCCTTCTGTGGTTCATCTGATGCTGCCCTCCCTGCAGCTGCCATATCTGTTTAGGCCATACTCTCTCACATCTGGAATATTTGTTTCAAACGGACACATAATTAATGAGGACTTCCAAGTGCCCAGCTCTATATAAACCACTCTAGATACAGTATAGAAAAAACAATTTCTGTCTGTGAGTTGGTTAAATTCTATGGGGAGTGACAGATAATAAGACAAGTAAGAAAAATATAGTTTGTCTGATGAAGATCATTGCTATAGAGAAAAATAAAGCAAAGAGGGTGACTAAAGACTGCCTGGTAGGAGTGGGGCACTGAGATGTGAAGAAACACGTCCAGTGCAGCCCCAGAGAGAAGTTGAGGAGAGCTGTGGGTCCCTTTCCCAGGAGCAAAGGGAAGGGGGAATAAAGACCCAAGGTGGGAGTGAGGCTGCCGGTGGGAACTGTAGGAGCCTGTGAGGCTGTGATCTGAAGCCAGATCAACAGGGTCTCCAGGCCACTGTCAGGAAGCTGGTTTCACACTGTGTCTGTGACACTTAGAGTGTGGTCCCAGGGCACTGCTGTTCTCCACACTTGCTCCTGTCTTTGGCGAGGAAAGTACCTAAGCAGAAAGTAAGTGTATAAACTCAGGACAAGTTACAGACATTTTATGTCTGTTGAATCTGATGACATAAAAGCCCTTGCACTTGGAATGCCTTTGTTTTCTTGTTGGTTTTGCATTTCTGTTAATTTATTTTTGTTGCATTTTGTGAAACCGAGTCTGTGACATTTTGGGGAGTGGGGAGGTCCTTCACCAAGGGTGGTTTGCACTCTGGCAGAGTGACTCTGGAAGCCATCGGGGAGCTTCTGCAGAGGAGGGACATGGTCAGAGGGTTATACATGGTCCTCATAAAGCTGCTTTGAGGATAGAAAACTGGCAGGAGGAGAGGAGGCCAGACAGGAGCCGACCCGACCAATGAGGCATGATGGGGGCTACACAGTAGAAGGTGAAAGTGGTTTGACTCTGGATATGACTTGAAAGTAAAGGACAGACAAACATGGTGTTTGGATTGCCCCGTAGGTCCCTTCCCTCAAAAAAAGCCATTCCTCCTTCCCCAACTTTCCCTCACCTTGTACTGAGTGGTCATTCCCATTACAAAGAGTCAGGAAACAGAAATGCTAAGTTTCCAAAATCTATTCCTGTCACTTTTCCCCAGTGAGTACAGGGTGCCCCTCCCAGCTACATTTCAAACCAGGGATCTCTCACCATTGTAACTCCTCCATCTCTGACAGATGAGTCTCAGACATCATGCACTTTCTCAACATAAAATAAGAACCCATCTCTCCCTTCCCATTCAAATGATCTTAGTCTCAGCCCCTGTGGTCTTTTTTTTTTTTGGACTAGGAACCCCTCCTGGAGGTCCAGGTCCCCTCCTCTGGTGGGTCAAATCACCCTCTGACTCACCAGCCTGGGACTTACACAGGAAGAGAGAACAGTAGCCTTGTTCTCTGCCAAACTTGCAATCCACAAATCTCAGAAAATTAGAAAGTATTAGAAAGTTTGTGTGAGACTCACTTAAGACAAAACTTGGCCACAATTTATGTGAGACTAATGTTAATCTTTGTATTCCCACTCAGTGTGAGTGTTGTTACATGTCACTGCAGAAATAGTGTGTTCCAGGGCACCTGGGTGGCTCAGTCAGTTGTCTGCCTTCAGATCAGGTCATGATCCCAGGGTCCTGGGATTGAGCCCCGCATCAGGCTCCCTGCTCTGTGGGGAGTCTGCTTCTCCCTCTGCTTCTCCCCCTGGCTTGTGCTCTCTCTCGCGCGTGCGCTCTCCCTCAAATAAATTTTAAAAAGATCTTTTAGGGCGCCTGGGTGGCTCAGTCAGTTAAGCGGCTGCCTTCGGCTCAGGTCATGATCCCAGGGTCCTGGGATCAAGTCCCGCATCGGGCTCCCTGCTCTGCGGGGAGCCTGCTTCTCCCTCTCCCTCTGCCTACTTGTGTTCTCTCTCTATCTCTCTGTCAAATAAATAAATAAAATCTTTAAAAAAAAAAAAAGATCTTTTAAAAAATTTATTTTTTTTTTAAGATTTTATTTATTTATTTGACAGAGAGAGACACAGCGAGAGAGGAAACACAAGCAGGGGGAGTGGGAGAGGGAGAAGCAGACCTCCTGCTGAGCACGGAGCCCGATGCAGGGCTCGATCCCAGGACCCTGGGATCATGACCTGAGCTGAAGGCAGACGCTTAACGACTGAGCCACCCAGGCACCCCTATAATTTTTTTAAAAAAGAAATATTAGTGTGTTTGGAGAGGATAGTCCATATGGCCGAGGAATAGGAGACCTTAATTTTGTCTGGTCCCAGGAATTCAGCTAGATAGCTATCAAATCATTCTGAACACTTGGGAATTCAACCAGAGATCTAAGAAAAGAATACCTGCAACTCTACAAATAGAAAAGCGACCACTTTCTGCAAGGTAGGAAGTGCAGAGAAGTGAATCCAAGTTGACATATGGGAAGATAAACTGCAAGGGGGAGGGAGATTCCATAAGCTGGCAGTTCTCAGATGTGCTGACCAAGTGGAGAAAATGCTTTCACCAAATGGCTACAGAGCAAGGCAAGGCTGGCCTGGCTGCCATGGATACGAAGTTGGAGGTGGCTGTGCTACAGGAAAGTGTGGCAAAGACGGGCATCACATCCAGGATGGAGTTTGAGAACGGGTTCACTGCAGAGACCCTGGGTGTTTCTGGCACCCTGTACCTGCTGAACTGGAGAAGCGCATCAATAGCAGGACCAAGCTCTCCAAGCACCTGGTGGACCCTAACATGCAGACAGGACAGCTGGAGCCTCTGCTGTCACAGTTCACCGAGGAGGAAGAGCTGCAGGTGATGAGGATGCTGCAAAGGATGGACATCCTGGCCAGGGAAGCCACTGAGATGGGCATGCGGCTGACGGTGGACACTGAGCAGCCTACTTCCAACTGGCAATCAGCCGCCTGACACTGGAAATGCAGCGCAAGTTCAACGTGGAGAAGCCACTCATCTTCAACACTTACCAGTACTACCTCAAGGATGCCTATGACAACGTCACCCTGTACATGGAGCTGGCTCACCATGAGGGCTGGTGCTTTGGGGCCAAGCTGGTGTGGGGTGCATATATGGCCCAGGAACATACCTGCACCACAGAGATCAGCTATGAGGACCCCATTAACCCTATGTACCAGGCCACCAAGGCCGTGTACCACAGGTGCCTCAACTATGTCCTGGAGGAGCTGAAGCATAACACAAGGCCAACTTGAGGGTGGCCTCACACAATGAGGACACAGTTCACTCCATGCTGTGCAGGATGGAGGAGCTGGACCTGTACCCTGCCAATCGCCAGGTGTACTTTGGACAGCTACTGGGCATGTGTGGCCAGATCAGCTTCCCAGTAGGCCAGGCGGGCTTTCCTGTGTACAAGTATGTGCCCTATGGCCCTGTGATGGAGATGCTGCCATAACTGTTCCACTGTGCCCTGGAAGACAGTGGTGTCACGAAGGGTGCCTGGTGGGAGCAGCAGCTGCTATGGCAGGAGCTCCAGCAGAGGTTCTGCACAGGCAGCCTAATGGTTCCACCATCGAGCCTAATGTTCGTAGGCTACCATCATCACCCACCTTCAGACTCGGCCTCCAGCCCTTGCCTGGGCTGAGGGCTCCCAAGGCCCTCAGGCTAGGGTGGGACTCTGGTGGCCCCCAGGCCAATGCCACAGCTATAGCCCAACCACAACCTCACATGGATTCACCTTTTTATGCCCAAAACTGTGAGACCTGCTAGAAGTGGGGCCTTAGTGCCCCTCTGGCCCCTGCTCAGGATGTGGGCACTTGGGCTGTGTCTGATGCCTGCCAGAGCCACTGGGAACTGTCAGGAACCGCCTTTCAACAAGTGGGCACGACCCTCACCTCTGTCTGCCCTCATGACCTTGGACCTGAAGGACCACCTTCTGCCAGGGTTCATCCAACCCACACCCCTTAAGCCCCACAGGTGGGCAGTCGCCAAACTGGGGCAAGCTGGCCTGGTCAATAAACCACTACTCTGCAGCCTTCAAAAATAAAAAAGAAGTGAGAGTGATCACATCTGAGAAATGATATAGCAGCGGAGTGCAAAATCAGAACTTTTAGAAGGCTGCTCCAGTGAGGGATGTCCCTGCCTGAAAGGCACTCAGGTGGTGAAGCAGGGTAGAATCCTAGGTGGGACAGTGTGGTCTCAGGATCCCGGGGTCACAGAAAGAACGGGGGTGCCTGAGTGTGGCAGAGATCCCAGACATTGGAATGGGGAGGCTGGCTACAATCAGCAAGCCCAGGAGTGGGCTTTCAGCTCAGTGTTGCCATAAACCATGAACCAGGGCTCGGACGGGCGACTGCTTTCTGAGCAGGGGCCCAGCAAGCGGCAGAGCCACAGCGAGACCCCCCCTCCCTCCCTTGGGAGAAGTGGCTCAGGAGTGCGCCACTGGAGTTTGCAGGGTTTGGAGACTTGAAGCAGGGTGGTGTGCCTGAGATTGAAACGCTGCGTCACAGGCTGGGTGAGCATAGAGTGTGGATGGAGACAGGACTGATTGATGAATTTTCCCTGAGGGTGCACTGAGGAGTGGGGCACCGAGCTTTTGGCCCCAAGCTTTTGGCTCCAGGACCGCAGGTTGGGAGGCTGCTATTTTCATTCTCATCCTCTAAAGCAGCTTGGAAAGCCTTCAGGGAACAAAAGCCACATAGAACAATCGGGATGAGCTTGCTTAGCCTGGCCCCCTGGCAAGGGCGGTGCAATTCCGCCCGGGGCAAAAATACCTGAGAATCAGCACAACAGGCCCCTCCCCCAGAAGATCAGCAAGAACATCTGGCTAAGACCAAGTTTACTGATCACACAGAACTACAAAACGAGCATTAGGGGAAAATAGTATATACAATTCATGGTTTTTTCCCCCACAATTCTCTAGTCTTCCAATTTTAATTTTTTTTCTCTTCCCCTTTTCAACCAATTTCTTATTTTATCAACTCTTTAAAATTTTTTTTAAATTTATTTTTATTTTTTAAAGATTTTGTTTATTTATTTGACAGAGAGAGACACTGTGAGAGAGGAGACACAAGCAGGGGGAGTGGGAGAGGGAGAAGCAGGCTTACCGCAGAGCAGGGAGCCCGATGCGGGGCTCGATCCTAGGATCCAGGGACCATGACCTGAGCCAAAGGCAGATGCTTAACTGGCTGAGCCACCCAGGCACCCCTTAACATTTTTTAAAATTTTCATTTTTACAGTTACATTCTATCCTTTCATTGTATTTAATATTATATATATGTGTGTGTGTGTGTGTGTGTGTGTGTGTGTGTGTGTGTGTGTGTGTGTTTCTTTATTTACAATTTTGGGTTGTAGTTTCTTCTAACAGACCAAAATACACCCAGAATCTAATGTATTGCTCTGTTCTGTTCACCTGTTTATATTCCTTCCTTTCTTTGTCTTTTAATTTTCATTTTTATAGTTACATTTTATCCTTCCATTATATTTAATTTTAGTTTTGTACATATATAAGTTTTTCTTTCTTTAAAATTTTGGGATCTAGTTTTCTAACAAGCAGACCAAAATACACACAGAATCCACTGTATTGTTCTGTTCACCTGTGTGATTATATTCTCTCTCTTTTTTTAATTGTTTTTTTTTTTTTTTCAGTTTCAGGTCTCTTCTGATTTACTTAGTGTATATTTCTCTGGGTCATTGTTGCCATTTTTGCATTTTGTTCTCTCATTTATCTATTCTTCTCTGGACAGAATGACAAGACAGAAAGACTCACCACAGAAAAAGAGAACAAGAGGCAGTACTATCAAGGACCTAATCAGTATGGATATAAGTAAGATGTTGGAACTAGAGTTCAGAATAACGATTATAAAGATACTAGCTGGGCTTGAGAAAAAGCATAGAGGACACTAGAGAATCCCTTTCTGGAGAAATTAAAGAACTAAAAATCTAATCAAGTTGAAATAAAAAAGGCTATTAATGAGATGCAATAAAAAATGGAAGCTCTAACTGCTAGAATAAATGAGGCAGAAGAGAGAATTAATGATATAGAAGACAAAATGATGGAGAATAAAGAAGCTGAGAGAAAGAGAGATAAACAACTACTGGGATCACAAGGGGAGAATTTGAGAGATAAGTGATACCATAAAGTGAAACAATATTAGAATAATTGGGATCCCAGAAGAAGAGGAAAGAGAGGGAGGGGGTAGAAGGTATACTGGACCAAATTACAGTGGAGAACTTCCCTAATCTGGGGAAGAAAACAGGCATTCAAGTCCGGGAGGCACAGAGAACCCCCCGCAAAATCAATAAAAATAGGTCAACACCTTGACATATAATAGTGAAACTTGCAAATCGCAGAGACAAAGAGAAAATCCTCAAAGAAGCCTGCGACAAGAGGTCTGTAACCTACAAGGGTAGAAACATTAGACTGACAGCAGACCTATCCGCAGAGACTGGCAGGCCAGAAAGGCATAATATATTCAGGGTGCTAAATGAGAAAAGTATGCAGCCAAGAATACCGTATTCAGCTAGACTGTCATTCAAAATAGGAGAGATAAAAAGCTTCCAGGACAAACAAACTGAAAGAATTTGTGATCACCAAACCAGCCCTGCAAGAAATACTAAAGAGAATCCTTTAAGCAAAGAGAGAGCCCAAAAGTAACATAGATCAGAAAGGAACAGAGACAATATACAGTAACAGTGACTTTACAGGTAATACAATGGCACTAAATTCATATCTTTCAATAGTTAGTCTGAATGTAAATGGGCTAAATGCCCCAAACAAAAGACACAGGGTATCAGATTGGATAGACCAATCAATTTGCTGTCTGCAAGAGACTCATTTTAGACCCAAAGACACCTGCAGATTGAAAGTGAGGGGGTGGAAAACCATTTATCATGCTAATGACATCAAAAGAAAGCTGGGGTGGCAATCCTTATATCAGACAAATTAGATTTTAAACCAAAGACTATAAGAGGTGAAGGACACTATATCATACTTAGAGGGTCTATCCAACAAGAAGATCTAACAATTTTAAATACCCATGCCCCTAACATGGGAGTAGCCAATTATATGCCAATTAATAACAAAATTAAAGAAACACATTGATAATAATACAGTAATAGTAGAGGACTTTAACACCCCACTCACTGCAATGGACAGGTCATCTAAGCAGAAGATCAATAAGGAAACAAGGTCTTTGAATGACACACTGGGACAGATGGACTTCACAGATATATTCAGAGCATTCTATCCTAAAGCAACAGAATACACATTCTTCTCTAGTGCACACGGAACATTCTCCAGAATAGATCACATACTGGGTCACAAATCAGGTTTCCACTAGTACCAAAAGATTGGGATCACTCCCTGCATAGTTTCAGACCACAATGCTTTGAAACTTGAACTCAACCAGAAGAGGAAATTTGGAAAGAACTCAAATACATGGAGGCTGAAGAGCATCCTACTAAAGAATGAATGGGTCAACCAGGAAATTATAGAAGAATTAAAAAAATTCATGGAAACAAATGAAAATGAAAGCACAACTGTTCAAAACCTTTGGGATGCAGCAAAGGCAGTTCTAAGAGAGAAATACGTAGCAATACAAGCCTTTCTCAAGAAACAAGAAAGGGAGCGCCTGGGTGGCTCAGTTGGTTAAGCGACTGCCTTCGGCTCAGGTCATGATCCTGGAGTCCCAGGATCGAGTCCCGCATCGGACTCCCTGCTCAGCAGGGAGTCTGCTTCTCCCTCTGACCCTCCCCCTCTCATGTGCTCTCTCTCTCTCTCTCTCTTAAATAAATAAATAAATAAAATCTTAAAAAAAAAAAAAGAAACAAGAAAGGTCTCAAAAATACAACCTAATCTTACACCTAAAGGAGCTGGAGAAAGAACAGCAAATAAAGCCTAAAACCAGCAGAAGAAGAGAATTAATAAAGACTAGAGCAGAAATCAATGAAATACAACCAAAAGAACAGTAGGACAGATCAATGAAAGTAGGAGCTGGTTCTTTGAAAGAAAAAGATTGACCCCTGGCCAGACTTATAAAAAAGAAAAGAGAAAGGACTCAAATAAATAAAATCATGAATGAAAGAGGAGAGATCACAACCAACACCAAAGAAATACAAACAATTATAAAAAACATATTATGAGCAATTATATGCCAACAAATTAGCCAATCTGGAAGGAATGATGCATTCCTAGAGGTGTATGAACTACCAAAACTCAAACTGGAAGAAATAGAAACCTTAACAGACCCATAACGAGCAAGGAAATTGAAGCAGTATAATAAAAAATCTCCCAACAAACAAGAGTCCAGGGCTGGATGGCTTCCCAGGGGAATTCTACCAAACATTTAAAGAAAAATTAATACCTATTCTTGTGAAGCTGTTTCAAAAAAACAAAACAAAACACAGAAATGGAAGGAAAACTTCCAAACTCTTTCTACGAGGCCAGCATTACCTTGATCCCTAAACCAGACAAAGACTCCACCAAAAAGGAGAATTACAGACCAATATCCCTGATGAACATGGATGCAAAAATTCTCACCAAAATAATAGCCAATAGGATTCAACAGTACATTAAAAGGGTTATTCACCACGACCAAGTGGGATTTATTCCTGGGCTGCAAGGGTGGTTCAACATCTGCAAATCAATCAATGTGATACACTACATTAATAAAAGAAAGGACAAGAACCATATGGTCCTCTCAATAGATGCAGAAAAAGCATTTGACAAAGTACAGCAAGCACCCTTTCTTGATTAAAACTCTTCACAGTGTAGGGATAGAGGGAACATACCTCAATATCATAAAAGCCATATACGAAAAGCCCACAGCGAATATCATTCTCAATGGGGAAAGCTCTCGGTTTCTCCCGAGGTTCCTAAGGTCAGGAACACGGCAGAGATATCCACTCTCACCACTGCTGTTCAACATAGTACTAGAAGTCCTAGCCTCAGCAATCAGACAACAAAAAGAAATAAAAGGCATCCAAATAGGCAAAGAAGAAGTCAAACTCTCACTCTTTGCAGATGACACGATACTCTATGTGGAAAACCCAAAAGACTCCAGCCCCAAATTTGCTAGAACTCATACAGGAACCCAGCAAAGTGGCAGGCTATAAAATCAATGCACAGAAATCAGTTGCATTTCCATACACTAACAATGAGACAGAAGAAAGAGAAATTAAGGAGTCGATCCCATTTACAATTGCACCCCAAACCGTAAGATACCTAGGAATGAATCTAACCAAAGAAGCAAAGGATCTGTACTCAGAAAACTATAGAACACTCATGAAGGAAACTGAGGAAGACACAAAGAAATGGAAAAACGTTCCATGCTCATGGATTGGAAGAACAAATATTGCTAAAATGTCTATGCTACCTAGAGCGATCTATACATTTCAGTGCAATCCTATCAAAACACCATCAGCTTTTTCCACAGAGATGGAACAAATCATCCTAAAATTCGTATGGAACCAGAAAAGATCACAGATAGCCAAAGGAATGTTGAAAAAGAAAACCAAAGTGGGTGGCATCACAATTCTGGACTTCAAGCTCTATTACAAAGCTGTCATCATTAAGACTGTATGGTACTGGCACAAAAACAGACAGACAGATCAATGGAACAGAACAGAGAACCCAGAAATGGACCCTCAACTCTAGGGTCAACTAATCTTCGACAAAGCAGGAAAGAACATCCAATGGAAAAAAGACAGTCTCCTCAACAAACGGTGTTGGGAAAATTGGACAGCCACATGCAGAAGAATGAAACTGGACCACTTCCTCACACCATACCCCAAAAATAGACTCAAAATGGATGAAACACCTAAATGTGAGACAGGAATCCATCAAAATCCTAGAGGATTTGCCTAGAGGCACCTCTGTGACCTCGGCCGCAGCAACTTCTTGCTAGACACGTCTCCAAAGGCAAGGGAAACAAAGGCAAAAATGAAGTATTGGGACTTGGTCAAGATAAAAAGCTTTTGCAGGCAAAGGAAATAGTTGACAAAACCAAAAGACAACTGACAGAATGGGAGTAGATATTTGCAAATATCTTATCAGATGAAGGGCTAGTATCCAAAATCTATAAAGAACTTATCAGATTCAACACCCCAAAAACAAAAAAATCAGTCAAGAAATGGGCAGAAGACATGAACAGACATTTCTACAAAGAAGACATACAAATGGTGAACGGACATATGAAAAAATGCTCAATGTTACTCGGCATCAGGGAAATACAAATCAAAACCTCGATGAGATACCACCTCACACCGATCAGAATGGCTAAAATTAACAAGTCAGGAAACGACAGATGTTGGTGAGGATGCAGAGAAAGGGGAACCCTCTTACACCATTGATGGGAATGCAAGCTGATATAGCCACTGTGGAAAACAATATAGAGGTTCCTCAGAAAATGGAAACTAGAGCTACCCTACAACCCAGCAATTGCACTACTAGGGATTTACCCCAGAGATACAAATGTAGTGATCTGAAGGAACACCTGCTCCCCAATGTTTTTAAGCAGCAATGTCCACGATAGCCAAACTATGGAAAGAGCCCAGATGTCCACCAACAGATGAACGGATAAAGAAGATGTGTATACACACACACACACACACACACACACACACACACACACACACACAATGGAATACTACTCAGCCACCAACAAAATCTTGCAATTTGCAATGACATGGATGGAATTAGAGGGTATTATGCTAAGCAACATAAGTCAATCAGAGAAAGACAATTATCATATGATCTCACTCATATGTGGAATTTAAGAAACAAAACAGAGGATCATAGGGGAAGGGAGGAAAAAATAAAACAAGACAAAATCAGAGAGGGAGACAAACAATAAAAGACTTTTTTTTTTTTAATGTTTTATTTATTTATTCATGAGAGTCAGAGAGAGAGAGAGAGAGAGGCAGAGGCAGAGGGAGAAGTAGGCTCCCCGCCTAGCAGGGAGCCCGATGCAGGACTCGATCCCAGGACCCTGGGATCATGACCTGAGCCGAAGGCAGACGCTTAACCATCTGAGCCACCCAGGCGCCCAAGACTTTTTTTTTTTAAAGATTTTATTTATGGGCGCCTGGGTGGCTCAGTTGGTTAAGCGACTGCCTTCGGCTCAGGTCATGATCCCAGAGTCCCGGGATCGAGTCCCGCATCGGGCTCCCTGCTCAGCAGGGAGTCTGCTTCTCCCTCTGACCCTCCTCCCTCTCATGCTCTCTGTCTCTCATTCTCTCTCTCTCAGATAAATAAATAAAATCTAAAAAAAAAAAAAAAAAAGATTTTATTTATATGAGAGAGAGAACACAAGCAGGGGGGAATGGGAGAAGGAGAAGGTTCCCTGCTGACCAGGGAGCCCAATGCGGGGCTCGATCCAGGACCCTGAGATCATGACCTGAGCCAAAGGCAGACACTTAACCGACTGAGCCACCCAGTCGACCCCGTAGGAGACTCTTAATCATAGGAAAGAAACTGAGGGTTGCTGGAGAGGCTGGGGGTGGGAGAAGGGTAAATTAGGTGATGGACATTAAGGAGGGCACATGATGTAATGAGCACTGGGTATTATATAAGACTGATGAATCACTGACCTCTACCTCTGAAACTAATAGTACATTATATGTTAATTAATTGAATTTAAATTAAAAATTAAAAATTAAAAAAAAGTGTGTTTGATTGTGGTCAATTGCCCCAGCCCCAGGGATGTTTTGGGGTTTTTAAAGATTATTTATTTATTTATTTATTTGAGAGAGAAAGCAGGAGCTGGGGGAGCAGCAGAGGGACAAGCAGACTCCCGACTGAGCATGTGAGTCTGAGCTTGGGCCAGGGGCGAGGCACAGGCCAGAGGCAGGCAGGGGCTCCATCGCAGGACCCTGAGATAATGACCTGAGCCGAAGTCAGACGCTTAACCAATTGAGCTACCCAGGTGCCCCTCCAGGTTGTTATGTAGTAACTATTGGAGAGGTGGAGCTGGAGCCAGATGAAGATTCCATCAAGGATTTCATCAGTGAGCCTTTTATCCAATCACATCTGTAAATGCATCATTGACCCCACCCTAAAAAGGGAGGAGTCTTAGGAAGGCCCATCAGATGAATCCAGAGTGGAAAGTGAGTCACATAGCAGCTCAGCTTTCAGCCCAGAATTGCCCAGTTTGAAGTTCAGTCTTCCTGAGGTGAGTTTCCAGGATGAAAGGAAAATGTCTGATTTTGTGTGTGTGAGTGTGCATGCATGTGTATGTAGGCATAGCTCTGGGGAGAAAATTCCTAGGTGCAAACTTATGATGGTGTGGGGGATGATCTATTGTGTCAATTTCTCTGTAAAACCTCGCCTGATGGTGTGGGGGATGATCTATTGTATCAACTTCTCTGTAAAACCTCGCCTGATTGTAGGAGACTTCTTCTTGTGAAAGTCTTTTTATATGGCTCTGTTATCTCATGAATTTTATGTTTCTAGTAATTCACTTTTATTACATCTTGTGAACATGTTGGCCCACAGTAGATTGGAATGAGTGGGTAGGAACTAAAATTTAAAAGTGGGGTATCAGGTATTTAGCAGATTTTACTGAGTGCTTATCATGCACCAGCAAATGCTCCAATAGGCTTCATATGTATTAACTCCTTTAGCTCCCATCAAAACTCTGGGTGCTAGGTGTCATCAGAGATCAGACCCCCCATGACATAGATAAGGACCTGATGGGTAATGTGTCTGCAGTCACACAGCTCGCAAATGCCAGACTCCAGATTAAGAACCCTGGCATCCTGGGCTTTGTTTTGAGATATAATTGATATATAACATTGTGTTAGAGGTGTACAACATATGATTCCATATTTGTATATATTGCACAATGATCGACACAATAAGTCTGGTTAACATCTGTCATCTTACATAGTTTCAATTTTTTTTCTTGTGATGAGAACTTTCTTTTTTTAAGATTTTATTTATTTACTTGAGAGAGAGAGTGCTCAAGAGGGACAGGGAACATGAACAAGGGAAGGGCAGAGAGAGTAGCAGATTCCCTGCTGAGCAGGGAGCCCGACTGGGGCCAAACCCAGGACCCTGGGATCACGACCAGAGCCAAAGGCAGACGCTTAACTGACTGAGCCACCCAGGGGTCCCTGGGATGAGAACTTTTTTTTTTTTTTAAGATTTAATTTATCAATTTGACAGAGAGAGAGAGAAAGCACAAGTAGGCAGTACGGCAGGCAGAAGGAGAGGGAGAAGCAGGCTCCCCGCCGAGCAGGGAGCCCGAGGCAGGGCTCAATCCTAGGACCCTGGGATCATGACCTGAGCCGAAGGCAGACGCTTAACCAACTGAGCCACCCAGGCGCCCCTGATGAGAACTTTTAACATGACAGTCAGGTTTTTAATTCCAAGGTCTTAGCCATAAAAATGCTCCACAGCATTCTCTGTGTGGGATTGAGTGCATGTCTACAAGTGTGAGCATGTGGCCCCTGTGTACCTGGAGTAATCCAGAAAGAGAACTTGTGGGGAGGCCTAGATGAAGAAGAGGGCATGGATTCTACAGAAGAAAGGAAAGAGAGGGAGGGAGGGAGGCTGATGTACCTGAATATAAAGAACCAGCCACAACACCTAAGACGGGGCTGGAGGGGTGAGATGGCCCTGGCAAGGTCTCCTGAGACCAGGAAGGACTTGATATTTTTCTTGAGGGCTAGAAGAGGAAGGCATAGAGGGAGTAAAGTGGAGTGTGACCTGAGCAGCTGAGGATTTTAGAAAGTTTGACTAGAAGCTTTGTGATAAATGAATTAGGAAAAGGCAAGAATGTGTTCAACTTTCTCCTCTTGAGTTTTTCCAGAATTCTCTGCCTTATTAACTGATGGGATCAGGGTGGCTAGTCTGATCAGAGCTTGACACAAAGCATGAAATGACATTGACTAACAGCAATTAATTAGGTCTTTGTATGCCCACATATCAATCCTACTACTCATATTTTTCTGATTTTTGTGGCATGAAATTTCCTTTTTTATTTTTTTTAATTTATTTTTTTAAAGATTTTATTTATTTATTTGACAGAGAGAGACACAGCGAGAAAGGGAACACAACAAGCAGGGGGAGTGGGAGAGGAAGAAGCAGGCTTCCCACCGAGCAGGGAGCCCGATGCTGGGCTCGATCCCAGGACCCCGGGATCATGACCCGAGCTGAAGGCAGACGCTTAATGACTGAGCCACCCAGGTGCCCGGAAATTTCCTTTTTTAAATAAAGATTTTATTTATTTATTTGCGAGAGAGAGCATGAGTGGCGGGGAGGGGCAGAGGAAGAGGGAGACGCAGACACCCTGGTGGGCTCGGCTCGATCCCAGACTCCGGGATCGTGACCTAAGCCAAAGGCAGATGCTTAACCAACTGAGCCACTCAGGCACCCCTGAAATTTGCTTTACAGAAAAAAAAAAATACAAGTCTTCGAAATGTTAACTATATACAAAATGGGCGAAGGACACTAAAATAGAGCAATAATATAGAAGTAGAATTAAATCTGTTATTCATTCGACATCCCAGTGGTGTGCCTACAGTTGCCCAGGTAACGTGATATGCAGTCAGAAATAAATACTGAGCAATGCAAACTCAATTTCATCTCTACTGGATCCTCCACTTGGGTGGAAGAGAACAGGGATTAGAAATGAATCAACATAAAATTGTAACTTTGATAAAAGCAGTGAAGCAAGGACAAATGTTTTTCACAAGGAAGGATAATTGTTGATAGGAGAAAAAACAGTGAAGAGAAAGTTTCCTAAGGAATCTATCATTGGACTGACACAGTGGGCATAGTTGGGGGCTGGTGGGTGGGGTGGGTGCATTGTACAAATGCTCGTGTCTGATGTAGGAGGGGTTTCAACACAGGATGAGATCATTTGTATGGATTCCCATCTGTCTCTTCTATTTCATTCACTTGATTCTCAATTTTTTCTGATAGTTTGTTTTCTTACAATAACTGGGGGAACATATTTGTACCAGATCATTGCCTTCATTCGATTACATGTCCAATCACAATTTTAGACTCCACTTGCTATTTAAAATTGAACATTTTTATTGAAGTGGAATGCTCATACAGAAAATGAAAAAGTGAAATTAGATAGCTAGGTGGATTTTTATAGAGAAACACTTCTGCATAACCACCTCCAAGATCAAGAGGTGGAATATTGCCAGCTGAAACTGGGAGTACGACATCCCAGGAATTCTATTTCATTCTGGGATGGGGTTCTCCTATGGAGCCCTCCATATATGTACCTACCCCAGTATCTACTTTTGTTTCCAAAAGTAACCAACATCCTAAATAATACTGATAATATCTGTATGCCTTTGAAACATAAATGGGAATCAACAAAATGTATTTTTTGGTTTCTGCATTATTTCATTCAACATCATGATTTATGGTTATTCCGTGTTGCAGGAAGCAGTTCATTCACTTTCATTGCTATCAAATATGACTCTATGAGTTAATGATAATCTGTTCCACTTAATGTTGGACACTTAGATTGTTTACAAAATGAGAATATTGTGCATTACGATGTTATAAACACTCATATATTTCTTTGAGGTACATGAGTACATTTTTCTGTGGAATAAATGCCCTGGAGTAACACTGATGAGTCACCTCCCGAATACATAAATACAGATTCAGTAGTTACCAGTCAAAACATTTCCACAGTGAGTACTCAACCAGTAGTGACTGAGAGTTCTAGGTGTTCCAATCCATGCTGACAGTCTCTTTGATTTTAGTCATTCTGGCAGGTATTTCATAGCATGTTATGGTAGTTTTATTATATCTCTTTTGACAAGTACTTTTGATCATTTTTCTAGAAATCAATATTCTGTTTCATTGATTTGAAAGAGTTTTTGCAAACTCATTCTGTGTTTTGGATATGTCTTGAAAATATCTTCTCCTCTACTCTGCTGCATTTTTTAAATGAATAAATGACTTTACTTGATGAGCACTACTTCTCATTTTTATGTAGTTCAGTATGTCAGTCTTTTCCTTGGAAAAGGAAATTCCTGCTTAGTTCTTTCTGTATTGTATAAGAGATATCTTTTTCTACTACAAGTTCTTAAATATATTCTTCCAGGTCGTCTTCTAGGAGCTTTATTTTACATTTCTGAGATTTTTAAAACCCATCTAGAACTAATTTTTGTAAATGGGGTAGGATGGGGATCAGGATGAATTTTCCCCTTTATGAATATTCAGTTGACCAAGCACCATTTATTTTTTTATTTTTTTATTTTTTATTTATTTATTTGATAGAGACAGCGAGAGAGGGAACACAAGCAGGGGGAGTGGGAGAGGGAGAAGCAGGCTTCCCGCTGAGCAGGGAGCCCGATGCGGGGCTCGATCCCAGGACCCTGGGACCATGACCTGAGCCGAAGGCAGACGCTTAACGACTGAGCCACCCAGGCGCCCCGACCAAGCACCATTTATTGAAAGGAAAAAAATAAGCTTTCCTGTCAGCACATGCACTTCAGTGTCATGTTTTATAGAAAACAAGTGACAGTATAGATAACAATCTATATCAGGATAACATTCTGTTCTGTTGCCTTATTTGTCTATCCTTGTGCCATGATCACAGTCTTAATGAATATAGTTTCATAATCAGTTTTGTTTTGTGGTTATATAAATCCTGAAATAATATTATTCTTCAGAATTTTCTTGGCTATTCTTTTTTTTCTAATTTATTTTTTATTTTTACTTTATTTTATTTATTTTTTATTATGTTCAGTTAGTCTTGGCTATTCTTAGCCTGATTATATCTGTGTAATTTTAGAATCAGTTGTCAATGTTCACACACACACACAAAGCACTTGCTGGATTTCCAATGGCATAGCATTGAGTTTATACAGCAACTTGGGGATAATTGATATTTTCCAATTGGAATTGAGTTTTGCAATCCACAAACATGGCTATCCTTTATACATATAATATTTATAATATTGTGTATTTCTGTAGAGGGCTTGCACATTTTCATTGGATTTTTTCTTAGATATTTGATGTTTAATGGCAATATATACAGTTGAGTATTTTTTAAATTTAATTTTCAGCTGCTAGTGTCATAATACAATCCAATTGATTTTGGTAAATTGGTCTTGTATCAGACATCTTGCAAAAATTCACCTTGTCTAATATTTGTAGAATGTTTGATACTTTCTTGAAAACAAAATCAGGACATGTATAAATAATGATATTTGATATATTTTCTTGCCTTTTTTACTGATTAAAGAGTAGTCCAATGTTGCATAGAATTGGCAGTGGCCATCCATCTCTCAATTTTTAAAAAAAATTTTTTTATTGTTATGTTAATCCCCATACATCATTAGTTTTAGATATAGTGTTCCATGATTCATTGTTTGTGCATAACACCTAGTGCTCCATGCAGAACGTGCCCTCCTCAATATCCATCACCAGGCTAACCCATCCTCCCACCCCCCTCCCCTCTAGAACCCTCAGTTTGTTTTTCAGAGTCCATCGTCTCTCATGGTTCGTCTACCCCTCCGATTTCCCCCCCTTCATTCTTCCCCTCCTGCTACATTCTTCTTCTTCTTTTTTTTCCTTTCTTAACATATATTGCATTATTTGTTTCAGAGGTACAGATCTGACCATCTCTCAATTTTAAGGGGAAAACATTTAAGGATAAGTTTTGCTGTATTTTGTATACTCTATGACATCAAGGAAGTTCTCATTATCCCTAGTTTACTAAATGTCTTTTGGTAATGAGCACTGACTTTCATTAAACACTTTTAATGTACCCAAGGAGATGATTATATTGTGTTTTTCTAAACTCTATTCATGTGGTAATTGACTTTTTAATTTTAACCTAACTTTTCATTTTGAAAGTAAACCCCAATTGGGGCACCTGGGTGGCTCAGTTGACTAAGCATCTGCCTTCCACTCAGGTCCTAGGATCAAGCCCCGCAGTGGGCTCCCTGCTCAGCGGGGAGCCTGCTTCTCCCTCTCCCTCTGCCGCTCCCCGTGCTTGTGCTCTCTCTCTCTCAAATAGATAAATTAAAAAAAATTTTTTAAAAAAGAAGGTAAACCCCACTTGTTTTGTGATTTATTATTCTCTATATACGTCACTGGATTTGATTTGCAAATGTTTTGCTTTCCATTTCTACACCTACCATTTGTGAAAGACCCTGACCTATAGTGTACCTTTCTTTAATGTACTTGTAAACTTTTCTTATCAGGGAGTTGCTGAACTCATTAACTAAAAGGGGAGTGTTCCCACTTTTTACGCTCTGGGAGAGTTTGTGTAAGATTAGCATTCTTTCTTTCTTAAAAGTCTAGTAGAATTAATCCATGAACTTATACTGAATTTTTAAAAAATTATGCCAGTGCTGTAATTAATTATATATCTCTTCTATTTCTAGCTTGCACTCTTTAGGTATCTATGAGCCGGTGAAACAGATCTCCGGAGAAACAAATCAGTAGGAATTGAATATCTAAAGTTGAATCTCTCTGAGAATTCCTGTTAAGAATGGCTTTAGATCTCAGAATCTCATTTCAGGGAGAACCATCTAGGAATGATCCTGGGTCAGAAAACCTAGAGCATAAACCCAGTCAAGGACCAGCCATTCAGGAGGAAGAGGAGATCTATGAGTTCCCGAGCACTCAGCTCAGTTTATTACAAAACAGTAATAACTCATGTGCAAGGCAGGAACTGCAAAATCTCTATAAGTTATTTTACTCATGGCTGCAGCCAGAAAAACACAGCAAGGATGAAATTATTTCTCGTTTGGTCCTGGAACAGTTTATGATCAATGGCCACTGCAGTGACAGGTCCATGTTGAAAGAGAAATGGAATGCAAGTGGCAGAAACCTGGAGAAATTCATGGAAGATCTGACTGACGACGGCATGAAGCCACCTGGATTAGTGAGTAGAGGGTCTTAACTCCTGGGGTGAGGGTCAGAGGTGTGTAAGGATTAAGTACAGCCTGGAATTGCCTGGAAGTAGAGAAAGAAGGGTTATTGTAGACCCACTTATTAGTTCTCACCAAAGAGACTCTTTACCATGCTAAGTAAGCAAAATGAAAGCAGATGTTTTATAGGCATCTATTCAGTAGGACATATAAGAGCCAACATATTAAGTGATTTTCGCCAGTGCGATGGTAGGAGGGCTCACTAAGAAATTGACAATAGAGCAGAAACCTCAAGAATGGGGAAAAATGCCTTCACACAACCTCATTCTTCCCTCAGAACACCCTAGTATTAGTCTTTTCTCGTTGAAAATGACACACTAATTAGAAATTACCATGAATTTTTAAGGCCAGCAGAGATAAGGGCAGAATAGTGGGTGTGACAGCATGTAGTAGAGGGATCTTGGGAAAGCCTCATGAGAGCAGGTCTTCCACAAAGGCTTCTGTCACTCAACAGATCCATATACAATAGTGATCAGGCTTTGTTTACAGGTCCACGTCCACATGCAGGGGCAGGAAGCCCTCTTTTCTGAGAATATGCCCTTAAGAGAAGTCATTGTTCACTTCATGAAACAGTTGCCAGCAAGGACCCCAACAGAAGAGAACATGGGGACACGCTCCTGGACTCCCCAAGAAACTTCCCTGGAAACAGGACAAGGTGAGTGGGGTAAGCCAAGGTACTAGCAGGATGTTGTGTGTGGACTCCTTCTTGGGTACAACTTCACTGAGTCACTTTATCCCCACACAGGAGATAAAGATAAAAAAAATGGAGACAACATTTATCACATGAATGACAGTATTACTAGTCAAGGCAATGAAATACCTTCCCTGCTCATTATCCAGGAAGAGGACTGTCCTAGGCTTGAAGAGGACAGTGTTTCTTTGAAGAATCTGCTCAGCTCTGGAAGAGCAGGTCTAGGCACATCCAGGTCCAAGGAAGGGTCCCTGAAGGGATCCTCATATCAAGATGTCCTTATAGAGGGGGGACTAGGGTTTCTCTCTCAGTCAATCCAGGTCATCCCTGAGCCTGTTCCTACCCACCAGAGAACTGAGGGGAACTCCACATGTGGGGGACACCAAGGAAGATGCCATGAAGCCCCAAACTCATACAGATGTGAAAAGTGTCCCAAGATCTTTAGGTATTTCTCTCAGCTAAAAGCCCATCAGAGAAGACACAATAACGAGAGGACATTTACTTGTGCTGAGTGTAACAAAGGCTTCTTCCAAGCATCAGACCTACACGTGCATCAGAAGATTCATGCAGAAGAGAAGCCTTTCACGTGCAGCACGTGTGAAAAATCCTTCAGCCACAAAACCAACCTCCTGGCACATGAGAGAATCCACACAGGGGAGAAGCCCTATGAATGTTCCCTCTGCCATAGAAGCTACCGCCAGTCGTCCACCTACCACCGCCACCTGAGGACTCACCAGAAAAGTGCCTTCAGAGGTGTTCCTTTCACACCAGAAGCTTCCTTGGGTGCAGCCCCAATGGAATGATACATAAATATGTATGCAAACATGTATATTTCTATAGTACTTCCCTATTTAGAACATATAATTTCCTGATTATATTTTCCATTTATTGTCTTCGCTAAAATATAAGTTTAAGGAGAAATTTCTTAGTTTGTTCACTAGAGTATCTCAGGTACTGATATTTGGTTGACAAATTTCAAATAACCAATAAATAATCTGCTCAATAAATGGATGAATGTGTAATGTTGGTGTTTATTCTTTAAAATCCAGGAATGTCCAACTCCAGGACACAAACACCAGCTTCCAGTGGTCAAGTGATGCTTTCCCTCCTGCTCCCCTGTCCTCTGTCCACACACTTTATCTTTACTGGGCCACATGCACCTAAAAAGGTGGAGAGCAGAGGCAGAAACCCAGAAATAGGCCTTAGCCTATAAAAGGGAACCTTTATATTTAAATGATATATTTCTGTAATTCGCTGGAAATATTAATAGCTAAACTAGACCTGATATGATTGGTGACTGAAAGTTTCAGAATGCTATTTTATTGACAAATAAATACCAAAAACGGGCAAATGCTTTCCATTCATTTCTCCCAGAGATGGCAGGTATTGGGGGATGAGGAGCTTATTTGCAGAACTAGTTTGAAAGGGCAGTTTGGAGGAAATGAAAATATTCTGTGCACGGCAGAGGCAAAAAGCACTTATGCTGGTTACTTGGAATACATTTGTGAGCTAGTTTCCACTAGGAAATTAGGGCTCACTTACACTGAGAAACTAGAAGGTACCATGTGGAAATGGCTTGAATCATGGAAGGGGGTATTCTGTGGGGTAAATTGTGACATTTCTCTCACTGCATCCATAATACAGAGGATTATGGGGCTGCAGATAATGCTCCACTGTATGGAGAAGCCCATTTATCTGTTCCCTTTCCTGAGCTGTCTCCAGGTGTTTGCTATTGTGAATATCCTTGCACATACCTCTTGGTACAAAGGAAAGCTTTTGTTTGGAAAGATCTCTGTGAGGTGAGTTGTGAAATAATAGAAAACATATGTTGGTCTCTGTCCCTAGTTCCAGGCACAGAGCTGCTAAAACCCTTGTAATTTCTTAAGTGATGAGAGCACTAGAAACATCTTTTGTTCTAATACTTGGTCTTTGACCCTGGTTCCTGATACAGAACCCCTAAGTCATTTGGAATTTTCTGGGTGATAGGAATGTCTTTCATTTCAGTGAGACAACTCCTGGATCACTTCAGGATGGGGACTGGTCACCAGAAAGACCAAATCATGAGTAGAAGCTTGAAACTTTCAGCCCCATCCTCCACGAGGTGGAGAGGAGATAGAGATCGAGTTAATGATCAGTCATACCACACAGAGTTTAGAGAGCTTGGTGAACACCCACATTCCAGGCTGTCCATGGGGACAGAAGCTCCTGCGCTGGGGACCCTTCCAGACCTCACCATAGCCTGGCAACACAAATGCACAAATACAGAGACTCCTGAGACAGGGATGTCATAGGGACACCCAAACAACACACAGAACTGCACAGTCCCCAAGGACCAAGTGTGATGAGGGGGATGGGTGTTGGGTGCACACCTTGGTACAGCCTGGAGGCTCACACAGGTTTGAAGACCGGCACGTGGTGGGGGAAACCAGCTGGAACCGAGAAGTCTTTACACAGAAATACTTGCCCCCAGGGCCGAGAAGCCTTGGTCTGGTTAGGAGAGGAAGGTGGGAGGTTTATGGGCTTTACAGGAGGGATGGGAAATTTCTAGCAGGTTAGTAGCCATTGTTTGAACAATTTGCAATTTACTAACAATGGTGAGGAAGAGCTGTAAGCACTAAGGTCTCCTGCAAGAGCTGCGGGCAGGGATATGTGAGGGTCTCAGTGGCTACTCTCAGTCCTTCAGGGCCTCACACCATAATAGTGATGGTGATAACTGGGTGACAGCTCAGTATGGGGGCACAGAGTGGAGGGGTCACCCAGAAGCCATATTTAGGCTTCCTCCCTCCTTGGGGAGGAATTATTGGCAATGGTGGTAAGGGGGCAGGATGGTGTATGGTGACACTGATGATGTGGAGAGCCTCACGTGGAGATGTCGGGTGGGGTTACTTGGTCCCAGGCTCCATGGACAGTCTGGCAGGTGAGGTGTCTGGGCGTCCTGGTCCGAGTCCTGGGCAATTTCCGCTGGAGAAGAACAGAAGGGAACAAGGTGAGTAGGTCCAGCACGGTGTAGCCTAACCATTCCCAGCTCAGCCGCATAACAGCTGTGCAGCCTTGTGGAAGTCCCTTGCCCTCTCTGAGAGATAGATCTCTCCTTTGAAAAGTGGAATAACAGTCCCTCCACACAGTATGGTTTTCGGGCTGTTAAATGAGATAATCCTCAAGAGAGCCTATCAGCACTAGGTTCCCCTGAAAATATGAGTGGGGGGCCCTCAGCAAAGTGGAAGGGGGCATGTGACTTCAGAGTGCCCCAGAGGGGCTGATAAGGGCCCGTGGCCAGAGGCAACTCCAGCGAGGGGCCTTCTGTGAACCCCAGAAACGTGGTGGGGGTTTCCTAAGACCCTGGCCTAGTGGGGGTTCTGGAGGCAAGCACCCAGGACACCTCCTGCTGGCTGTTATCATTTTCCTTGCAGAGCAAAGCACCAGCCAAAGAGCAATCTCAGACCTGTTCAAACTAGTATGAGACGTGATGGATGCCAAATTTGACCTTTCACCAACTTTCCCCCTCATTACAATGCTAAAAATCACTCCCAGAGGTGGAGACTTAACACGCAAATGAAACAGAATGTATGAAGAAGCATGTTCTGTGAACTGCGCCTGTGCTCCCAAATCCCTGTATTTCCCCACCCCACATGCTTACACATCACTCCTTTCCCACCTCAGGTTCTCTAAAACTTTCCCTGGCTATTGTTCCGGGAGCCAGTCTGACACCTTTTTTGTGGCTGTATCTCCCTTCAGCTGCAGCTGGTGCCCCAATAAAGCCTTGACTGCCATTAAATTGTGGGTCCAGCCTCATTTCTACTGTCGTTGGGTCCAAGGACCCAAGTCTGGTAACATCATTATGAATGATGATGATGAATGATGAATGAATCAAATAAACTATTTGATGATGAATAATGAATGAATCAAATAAACTATTAATTTCCACACCACATCTACTGATTTCTCTGTCTTTATTTCAATTCATTCTATGTTTCATTTCTAACTTAGTCCTACACTTTCCCTTCCCCTTTTATTTTGCTTCACTGTTCCAGTCTATTATATATTTCATTCCACTCATGATTTCTTAAATGTCTCATTTCAATCCTAAATGGGTTTATAAAATATTAAACAAAATCATTTGTGTACACATTTAAGGTTTTTGATCTGTTAAATAACAAAATTCAACTGAGTAAGTTTTAAAGATCTTACTGGCTTTATTCAACAATTCATGAATCAGACAGCATCCCATCAAGTAAATAGAAAGGAGCTCCAAAGAGCTGTACAAAATGGAAAACTTTTATAGGCAGAAGGTGTGGGACAAGGAAGTTACTAGCAGATAGATAGATTTTGGATACTAGCCCTTCATCTGATAAGATATTTGCAAATATCTTCTCCCATTCTGTCGGTTATCTTTTGGTTTTGTCAACTATTTCCTTTGCCTGCAAAAGCTTTTTATCTTGACCAAGTCCCAATACTTCATTTTTGCCTTTGTTTCCCTTGCCTTTGGAGACGTGTCTAGCAAGAAGTTGCTGCGGCCGAGGTCACAGAGGTGCCTCTAGGCAAATCCTCTAGGATTTTGATGGATTCCTGTCTCACATTTAGGTGTTTCATCCATTTTGAGTCTATTTTTGGGGTATGGTGTGAGGAAGTGGTCCAGTTTCATTCTTCTGCATGTGGCTGTCCAATTTTCCCAACACCGTTTGTTGAGGAGACTGTCTTTTTTCCATTGGATGTTCTTTCCTGCTTTGTCGAAGATTAGTTGACCCTAGAGTTGAGGGTCCATTTCTGGGTTCTCTGTTCTGTTCCATTGATCTGTCTGTCTGTTTTTGTGCCAGTACCATACTGTCTTAATGATGACAGCTTTGTAATAGAGCTTGAAGTCCAGAATTGTGATGCCACCCACTTTGGTTTTCTTTTTCAACATTCCTTTGGCTATCTGTGATCTTTTCTGGTTCCATACGAATTTTAGGATGATTTGTTCCATCTCTGTGGAAAAAGCTGATGGTGTTTTGATAGGATTGCACTGAAATGTATAGATCGCTCTAGGTAGCATAGACATTTTAGCAATATTTGTTCTTCCAATCCATGAGCATGGAACGTTTTTCCATTTCTTTGTGTCTTCCTCAGTTTCCTTCATGAGTGTTCTATAGTTTTCTGAGTACAGATCCTTTGCTTCTTTGGTTAGATTCATTCCTAGGTATCTTACGGTTTGGGGTGCAATTGTAAATGGGATCGACTCCTTAATTTCTCTTTCTTCTGTCTCATTGTTAGTGTATGGAAATGCAACTGATTTCTGTGCATTGATTTTATAGCCTGCCACTTTGCTGGGTTCCTGTATGAGTTCTAGCAAATTTGGGGCTGGAGTCTTTTGGGTTTTCCACATAGAGTATCGTGTCATCTGCAAAGAGTGAGAGTTTGACTTCTTCTTTGCCTATTTGGATGCCTTTTATTTCTTTTTGTTGTCTGATTGCTGAGGCTAGGACTTCTAGTACTATGTTGAACAGCAGTGGTGAGAGTGGACATCCCTGCCGTGTTCCTGACCTTAGGAACCTCGGGAAAAACCGAGAGCTTTTCCCCATTGAGAATAATATTCGCTGTGGGCTTTTCGTATATGGCTTTTATGATATTGAGGTATGTTTCCTCTATCCCTACACTGTGAAGAGTTTTAATCAAGAAAGGGTGCTTGCTGTACTTTGTCAAATGCTTTTTCTGCATCTATTGAGAGGACCATATGGTTCTTGTCCTTTCTTTTATTAATATAGTGTATCACATTGATTGATTTGCAGATGTTGAACCACCCTTGCAGCCCAGGAATAAATCCCACTTGGTCGTGGTGAATAACCCTTTTAATGTACTGTTGAATCCTATTGGCTATTATTTTGGTGAGAATTTTTGCATCCATGTTCATCAGGGATATTGGTCTGTCATTCTCCTTTTTTGGTGGAGTCTTTGTCTAGTTTAGGGATCAAGGTAATGCCCTCTTGTTTCTTTTTTTAACAGTTCCCTCTGACACACTTACCCACTTCTCCCTCCAACCTCCCAACCCAAGAGAATGAACACTTCTAAATTAGTGAAGATCCACTGGACACATTTCCCCCTTAGTTACAAACATTCAGTAAAATATCCATTGACTCGCCTTTACCTAACCTGTTTGTTGAATTAATTCACTGGCTCCATTTGTTTTAAAAAAACTTACTAGTCAATATGCATGGTATGTAGAAGGATATGTGGGATATGTTCTGCCATATTTGCAATTCTGTTCCTATGGTTATTTATCAAAAGAGAGAGTCTCTTTCTTTATTTTGGTTATTTATTATGTATAATATACTGAAAATAACTGAAATATAAGAGCAAGAAACCCCCAGTGCTTTGTTTTAAATATTTCTAAATTTAATATCCTGGAAAAACAGTTCCTTAAAATGTTACTGAGTTTTAAAAGGACAATAACACAAGATTATGTAATTGTAGCATATGCATATTTATGTATTCTGTTCTCTGAATGTTTTCAAACATCTTTAAAATTTCTGGCCACTTTTAGTACTGCAAATTGTAGGTTATAAATGGTGAATTATTGTTTCTTTTTTTAGACGAGAATGTTTATGCACAATTTCTTTCAGAGGAAATTAACCCTTAATAAAATTTCAGTAGGGCAATCCTTTTAGGTCCCCTCCCTCTTTGGGAGCTTTGTACTATTACTCAATAAACTTTGCTTCGCTCCCCCACCCCCCAAAAAACGAATTTCAGTAAATGACTATATGTTGTATTTGAAACATACAATGTTATTGTAAATCTAATTAGTGTTTTGATCATTTCTGAGAAATTTTACATGTGTTCATCATTATTTTTCCTCTAATAATTACCATTCACATACATTGCCTGTCTTACTTGTTCTTTAACCAATGTGATTAGTGACAGCATTGAGATTGGCACAGTCCATTACATACGCACACATAAATTTTTTTACATTTTTATTTTCAATTTTTTTGTTATATTGTGTTATATTCCACCTTTAAGTAAATTTTTACTCTTATGGATTTGAGTATGCCAAGTAAAATTTAAGCCTTCCTAGTCACACTTAATGATGAATTATCCAGTCCAAGATTGTAAAAATCTACTCTACTATATTTATATTAGAGACTTGCCTTTCTTCATGTTTGAACTCTTATTTACTACTTCTAAGATGAGAGCTAAAAATGTTTTTTAAAGATTTATTTATTTGAGGGGCGCCTGGGTGGCTCAGTTATTAAGTGTCTGCCTTCGGCTCTGGTCATGATCCCAGCCTGCTTCTCCCTCTCCCACTCCCCCTGCTTGTGTTCCCACTCTCACTGTGTCTCTCTCTGTCAAATAAATAAATAAAATCTTAAAAAAAAGATTTATTTATTTGAGAGAGAGAGAGAGAGCGTGAATGGGAGGGGCAGGGAGAGAGGGAGAGAGAATCTCAAGCAGACTCTGCACTGAGTATGGAGCCTGACAAGGGGCTCGATCTCACCACCTTGAGCCAAAACCAAGAGTCAGAAACTTTACCAACTGTGCCACCCAGCGCCCCTAAAAATGTTTTTACTTTATATTAAGTTCTAAGATGGGAGCTGAAATTTCCCCTTAATGTTTTCAGTGAAATCTCCAAATATTTTAATACCCTCATTTAAAAAAATCATTTCCCAACTAATTAACAACTTTTATCATATATCAATTCCTAGAAATTATCTGACATCTACTCCTAAACATGGCTTGTTCTTGGGCTCCCTAATAACCTGTGGTTGATAGAGTTTACAATCAGGGGGCAAGTTTTCTTCATTGCACTTAGTTTTATTTTTTGAAATTTTTGTATTTCTGCAATTAGCAGATGACCTTTAGAAATTTTAACATTTTTATTAGAATGTCATTAAATATAATACTTATATTTTCAAATCACATCACTTACCATGAAAGACTGCAGTTTGTTTCTGCTATTATTGAAAATAGACCTGGGTGCCTGGGTGGCTCAGTCGTTAGGCGTCTGCCTTCAGCTCGGGTCATGGTCCCAGGGTCCTGGGATGAGCCCCACGTCGGGTTCCCTGCTCAGTGGGAAGCCTGCTTCTCCCTCTCCCACTCCTCCTGCTTGTGTTCCCTCTCTCGCTGTCTCTCTCTATCAAATAAATAAAATCTAAAAAAAGAAAATAGACCTAATCTAAGGTCATATTGCCCTGAATTTGCCCCATTTCATCTGATCTTGGAAGCTAAGCAGGGCCCATCCTGTTTTAGGACCATCCTGGTAGGACTTGCATGGGAAACTACCTGGTAATACTGAGTACTGTAAGCTTTTGGGGAAAAGGGTGAAAAGAAGGAAAAGGGGTGGGGAAGAAAAAAAGAAAAATAAAAGACAAAAGAAAAAAGGAGAAAAAATAAAATAAAACTTATCTAATCTAAATAGAGTTTTAAAATTTGTTTCCATATCTTCTCCCTATTTCTTAGTTGTATTGAAATTCTACCTCATGGTCTAATAGATATCTAAAATGAAATATATATATTTTTAAGTCCTGACAGTTCCTCCAAATCTCCTCTACACACAGTCTTAAAATAGCCCATAGAAAATCCATCCTTCTGGCTGTTTGGGACAAAAT
The DNA here is from genome assembly GCF_964656455.1 of Halichoerus grypus. Classification (NCBI taxonomy): domain Eukaryota; kingdom Metazoa; phylum Chordata; class Mammalia; order Carnivora; family Phocidae; genus Halichoerus; species Halichoerus grypus. The sequence goes on from NC_135726.1 coordinate 59,823,556, forward strand.
TTTTTTAAAAAGATTTTATTTATTTATTTGACAGAGAGAGACACAGCGAGAGAGGGAACACAAGCAGGGGGAGTGGGAGAGGGAGAAGCAGGCCTCTTGCCAAGCGGGGAGCCCGATGCGGGACTCGATCCCAGGACCCTGGGATCATGACCTGAGCCAAAGGCAGATGCTTAATGACTGAGCCACCCAGGCACCCCTGGGACAAAATTTTTGAGTCATCCCATCTCCTTTTGTATTGTGACCCAAAGAGGCTGCTCTTTGAGAGTAAGCAGGGAAGGGGAGTAAGGAGAAAGAAACGAATCTCTATCCTTTTGTAGGACCTGGGTTGGATTCTGCTGAGGCGTTGCCACCTCTCATGACCCTCTCTGACCACAAGATCCTGTGGCAACAGTGGCACTGACAGATAAGCACAGAGGAGTGGAGGGTTTCCCAGGCCCTCTTCAACTAGACCTCCACTCCCACCCCCATGTATTTAGTGCTTCAGTATAGAGGAGGGTTTTTCCTGGACACTTCATCTTTTTCCCTCCCTGATGTTGAGTCTGGGGACCTTGGAGGGTCACTCCGAACCTAAAGTACTGGATCCAGGCCAGAGATTATATGGGGAGGTTCCCACTTCAGGAATCCAATGGGATACAGTGTGGAAGTATGAAGCGTAGCTTCTCAGAATCCCATTAACCCTGTGTCATCTGCATGGAGGGAACCGCAGAGAAAAGCAGAGCTGCAGAGACCAGAGACCTCAATGTGCATTCTACCTGGGCCCTTCTCCAGGGCTGTGACCTGAAGCAAGTCTCCTTACTGCCCTTGCTGTCTATTTTCTTAAGTATAGAATGGGAATATTAACAATCTCCCTCCCTGGGTGTCATACTGGAAACTAGGGGAGTTCTCGGGCCCTGAGACCTCAACCACCAGCTGGTGCCAGGTTCTTGATTTCCCCACTAGAAAGAATTCAAGAATGAGTCAGGGTAAAATATAACTGAAAAGCTTTATTGCAACGTGAAAGTACACACTCCAATTGATATTGAGTGCATTTGCGCTCAGGAGGATCTGAGTCTTGCCAGGTGCATATGGGGCTCTGATTCTTTTTTTTTTTAAAGATTTTTATTTATTTATTCATGAGAGACAGAGAGAGAGAGAGAAGCAGAGGGAGAAGCAGGCTCCCAAGGAGCAGGGAGCCCGATGCGGGACTCGATTCCAGGACCCTGGGATCATGACCTGAGCCGAAGGCAGACGCTTAACCATCTGAGCCACCCAGGCGCCCTGGGGCTCTGATTCTTAAGGGTGGCTATAATTTGGGTGTGGACTATTCAAGTGGGGTTCTGGGAATAGGCATGGATTTCCGAGAACTCTACATATCATTACCCATGCTCTATGCTAGCTACTACGCACAGGCGCAGTCTGCTTTCAGGCTAACTGGGTATTTGTGCACTGTGTGCCAAGGGCTGGAGCAACAACTTCGCTTAGTCATAAACAGTTAGATTTGAAATTACACAAAACAAATATATAACAATCTATTTTCCTGTTTAAGGTAATTACTTAATTTTGGAAAGTGAGTCCATTAAATTATTTGGCTATGATAATTGCAGAAATGATGTGTCCTTTTGGATGTAAATGGTCAAGAGGCCCTGTGTTCTCTTGTTGTAGTGCTAATCACTGTCAAGACTTAAGTATTTTATTCATTTGTTGTCCCCATGGCTCCCTCCCTCACTTCATTCTAGACTCACTCCAGTATTCCCTTCTCTTAGAGCCCTTCTGGGGTTGCCCTGTTTAAAGTAGCCCTAAAGTCTAGTGTCTTCCCTCTGTTTTGCTTTTGCTTTTTTTCAGGATCTCTAGGGGTATCTGCCATTCTCTTCATCATTTATTTGGTCCTTTGTGAAGATCTGATTCCATCAGTGAAACTAGAGGTCCTCTTCACATAACTCCACATTATCACTCAACACAGAATTATTTTGAACTAAAGGCAGTTAAGAAGCAGCAAAAACAAGAAAAACACTCTACTTTCCGCTTATTTGCCTAAAAGCTGGACAGAAATTTACTAGGACTAAAATTAATCACCAAAGACAAACTTAGACCTTATCAGCCTGGCGACAGCACCATAGGAATTTACATAACACAATTTACTAACTATCCTTTATCTCACATTAGCTTCCCATGTTTGCCTTCCCACAATATGCCACTCCTAGAGACTCGGGTACTTTTCCCTTGTCTTGCTACTTCTCTAATATTGTACTGTTCCATTGCTGAAGATGATATAGAAGACTGAATACAAACCCATGCCTTTGAGTTATTCAACCCAGACTCTCTGTCATGTACGTATGAGATATACATGTTAATAAATTTATGTTCTTCTCTCGTTAACGTCTTTTGTTATAAAAGCCTGAGGAGAGAACTTAGGATGGGTAGCGGAAAACATTTTCCTCCCTTATATGTCTACACAGAAAAGTGATGAGGTGTGGACACGATTCCCCTGCACTACGCCTGTGCGCCTCCTAAGAAGGCACCAAGTCCCCAGCCCTCCGCCTTGAAATCTCTACAATTTCCAGCACCCCTCATGGTGCCCAAGACCTCTTCTCCCGCACGTGACACTAAGGACATCCCTTGCAGCAGGCCCCTGCAGTAATTACCCTGAAAACGCTGCTCCGAGGACCGCTGAGTTGCTCCAGTAAAAGCCCGGGAGAGGGGCATTTCCGTGCCTGGGAATGATGTTAGCGCAGGACTTCCCCCATTCTCCTCCAGGTCTTCTCCATGGCATCAGAGGCTCCGAAACGCTGGGTAAGGATCGAGGTGATTGACTCCAGGCCAGGCCAGGAGCGGCGGGCCCAGGTGCCCCCTCCTCTCCCGCCCTGCTCCATCCACGGACGCCGAAGGCTGGTGAGGTAACAGGTGCAGCACACCCGCAGCAGAGCCATTGGTACCTGAAATCTGATCTGATGCTTGGTAATGATGTTGAAGCAGGAACAGGGAGGGAGGACTTCATCGTAGGACCCAAGGCTGCCTCTGTCAGTGGGGCAATCAGAGTCTAGGACACTACTTGGTCCTGTTTGAATGTGGCAAGCATTTTCAGGGCAACGTATGCTGAGTAACAGTTAGAGAGGCCGAGGAGATGACTATGATGTAGGACAGGAAGGGGCTGTGGCTGTGGGAGTGCGGTTGTGAGAGGTGTGGCAGAAAGAGTGATGTGCATGTGGAGAGGGAGTGTGAACTTACGACCCTGGGCCCTCACAGCCAGCCCATGGACGGTGGCGTCTGGGAGAGGCGATCTGGGGAACCCTAGAAGCATCGCCTGGAAAGAGGGGGTGTTGTGGCCATGCAAGGGAGGTCCAGAGCTTAGGTGCCCTCTGTCTGCCCACCTGCCTATTGTTCAGGGGTGACACAGTCATCAGTGGGACCAAGATGAGACACTGACACTAATTATTAGCTTCCACTAGGCGTGGACACATCAGTGTCTGAAAGACTCTATGGAATGATGTGTTTATTTGGTTTGTAGCCTTTGGGAGCATCCAAACAATATTCTTAGTCTCCGGGAGTATGCTGAGCTTCGCTGGGTCTGAAATTTCTCCGAACACTTGGGTGATCAGCTGCAGAGAGCACTGCGCAAAAATATGATTACATTATGTCAAAGAGGAAGCGAATCCCACAGAATCGGCCTTATCCGTGCTCCATTCCAACAGGACCGTGGACCTTCCCGGCAGGCGGGCCCTAACTCTGGGACTGTGGGGACTACTCTGCCCAGAATGCCCGGAGTCGAGCGGCAGCGTCGCTGTCCAATGAGAGCCTCAGAAGAGGCTCTTCCGCCTGGGGCCGGACCGCGCAGGCGGGACTTCCGGCTGCCTCCTCAAGGCCGCCGTGATAGCGGCGCTTAGGTTTGCTCGCCAAGTAAAACCGTTCTGCAACCGTAGCGACTTGACACGACCGAGGGGGGGCGAGAGGGGGCGCTGGCCCTGCTGCACGGCTGCGGGTCCGGGATTCGGTGACGCCGCCCGGGTGCCCCGCGCCGAGGCCGGGAAAGACCACCGGCCCGGGGTCCGCTCCGCTCCCGCAGTCCGATGGCGGCGGCCGCGCGCAGGGCCCCGGCTCAGGTGAGCGCTCGTCCCCGGGCCCTCCCGCCGTCCCCCCACCCAGACCCCGAAGGCCCGAGCGCGGGGCGCCGGCTCAGGTGAGCGCTCGTCCCCCGGCCCTCCCGCCGTCCCCCCACCCAGACCCCGAAGGCCCGAGCGCAGGGCCCCGGCTCAGGTGAGCGCTCGTCCCCCGGCCCTCCCGCCGTCCCCCCACCCAGACCCCGAAGGCCCGAGCGCGGGGCCCCGGCTCAGGTGAGCGCTCGTCCCCGGGCCCTCCCGCCGTCCCCCCACCCAGACCCCGAAGGCCCGAGCGCGGGGCCCCGGCTCAGGTGAGCGCTCGTCCCCCGGCCCTCCCGCCGTCCCCCCACCCAGACCCCGAAGGCCCGAGCGCAGGGCCCCGGCTCAGGTGAGCGCTCGTCCCCCGGCCCTCCCGCCGTCCCCCCACCCAGACCCCGAAGGCCCGAGCGCAGGGCCCCGGCTCAGGTGAGCGCTCGTCCCCGGGCCCTCCCGCCGTCCCCCCACCCAGACCCCGAAGGCCCGAGCGCAGGGCCCCGGCTCAGGTGAGCGCTCGTCCCCGGGCCCTCCCGCCGTCCCCCCACCCAGACCCCGAAGGCCCGAGCGCAGGGCCCCGGCTCAGGTGAGCGCTCGTCCCCGGGCCCTCCCGCCGTCCCCCCACCCAGACCCCGAAGGCCCGAGCGCAGGGCCCCGGCTCAGGTGAGCGCTCGTCCCCGGGCCCTCCCGCCGTCCCCCCACCCAGACCCCTGCGGCCCAGGCCCCGGTGTGCGAGCGCCGGCGTGCGGGAGCGGGCTCCGGGTGAGGGGCGCGTCCTCGGCCGAGGCTGGGCACTGAGCACGGAGCTGGAGCTGCCGGCCGGCGGGTCGTGGTCTTCGGGGCCGGGCGAGGCTACAGGCAGCCGAGTCCGGGGACCCCGCCGTGGGCCTGTCGGTCCAGGGCTGCACTCTCCCCATTTCCCGCCGCCGCAGCCGCGCCGACGGAACCCACACGAACGAGTGGAGGAGGCGCAGCCCTCGGCGGCCCTGACCGGCCCCCACCCGCCCGTCTCCTGCGTTCCGTGTCCGGGACTCTTCAGTGCCACCCCCAGGTCTCGGGTCCGCAGACCCTGGAGAAACCCCAAGCCGTGCCGAGCGCTCTGTGCGGGGCTGCGTTTCGGGCAGCCGGTGTGCGCACGGTTATTCCGGGAGCTCGTGGCGGGGCGGGCGGTGCCTGTCACCGCTCGGCGGGCTGTTCGGAAGCCGCCGTTCTCCTTTCTTGCGGGGGGACCGCGGCCAGGACGGGGACGGCTGCCTGGGAAGTCGGGGGTGTCCTGTGGCGGTGACGGGGGCGCGCCGGGAGCAGCTGCGTGATGTCCCCGAGGTGCTGGCGGGCTCCGTCCTGCTGGGCGTGAGTACGGACCGTGGGCTGAGGGAGGGGCAGGAAGACCGCGGTGGCGGCCGCCGTCGTAGTCGAGGTGAGGGTTATCGGACCACCGTGCTGGCTTGGGTGCCACTGGATTCTGGTAGGTGTTTTAAAGAAGTGACCACTGACTTCCTAATGTGGACCGAGACAGGCGGAAGGGAGGATTCAGGGATATCTCTGGGGTTTTAGTTCCCAGCAGCTGTAGGAACGGAAGCTCCATGACTGAGATGAGGAAGTTGGTTTGAGTGATGCTGGGAGACGTTCTGGGGAGCACGGACTGATGATTAGGTGAGCAGCCACACACGCACGTCTGGAAACCTGGGGAGGGCCTCAGAAGGGAGCCGCCTAAATACATCACGGCCACTGTGTGGGCCCCGGTGAGTGAGCTGTGGGTCACAGTTGGAGGGACAGTCTCTGGTTACGGTGGTAAAGCTGGTTATGGTGCCAGAAAGTTGTGGGAGGAAGGGGGACCAGGACTGGATACGTAGGTGACGGTGTGACTTCACAGATGACGGATGTGGGTGGCCACGGAGGGAGAGCGCGTCGGGGACAGGATACTCGGGCAGTGGCCAAGGTTTCCAGCGCAAGAGTAGACATGAGAGGGATCCCGAAGTTCAGGAGTACTTAAGGCGAGATGGTGACACTCCGGCCTGTGCTGGTGGCGCTTCTCCACTCGGAACTCCACCAGGGTTTTGTGAGGACTTTGGTAGGACCTGGGGTGCTTCATCCTGGAGGAATAAGGTCGTGTGTGACGTGCTGATGTCATCACCCGTGAGAGACCCTAAGCCTGGGGTAGGCCACCAAGGAGCCTTGCCTTGAATGAGGGTCAGGGGGACAGAGGAAGACGGTGACTGCTGAGGGGACAACAAGTGCAGCACAGGTGGAGGAGAACCTTGTCTGGTGGAAGGTGGAGGAACTCCTGGCCCGAGTGGAAGATCTCCTCCCACTCTTCTGCTGTTGGGAAGGTCTCCTAATCAAACCACCTTCTCATCAAAGGTGCATTTCCTGCTTTTCCCTTTGTATGGGTTTCAGTGCCCTACCAGCCCACGGAGTTACACATCCTCTTACAGGAACCGGGAGGCACCTCACCCTCTTGATCCTATGAAGCGTGCATCCTACAGCTCCTGGTCGTTCCCTCTTTTTCAGGGTGCCACCCCCATGTGGGCCTGTGTGGGGTGTGGTGTCCTCCTCTCCAGGCTGTGAATATCTGTGATTACTAAAGTGCTATCCATCTCATCTGTCCAGTGTTAGGTGTTCTGTGTTTAGCCATCCCCATAACCCTAAGATGGGACTCGCGCCCTCCCCAGTGGGGTGAAGCGGAGGTGATTCAAATACCAGTAACATGTGGGGAGGCCAGGGAGGTTTCTGTGGTGTGGGACAGTGAGGTGTGGTGACCACAGGCATGTGGCTGTGGGATCCAGTCTCAAGAATGATGTGTCCTTGGAGAGGGAGTATGCCTGATAGACGCCAGGGCCCTGGTTTTCAGCAGAATAACCTGGATGGCCAGGAACATCCCTCTATGCCAGGTCCACAACTTAGATATACTTGTCCACCTGCCTCTTCTTGTGTCAGCGGGACCCTGCGATCGGTGGGCCACGAGGAGACAGTGGTGCCGTGGCACCCAGGCACTGGGGCCTGGTTTCTCCTCTCGGTTGGGGAGCTCGGGGGGAGGATGGGCATAGGGTAGATGTGGGTGGGAAAAGGGATATGGGTTCTTGGGAGAGGGGCTTTTTGTGGTTTCATCTGTCCCCATCCTGCCAGGGCAGGGTGACCTTTGAAGACGTGGCCGTGTACTTCTCCTGGGAGGAATGGGGTCTCCTTGATGAGGCTCAGAGATGTCTGTACCAGGATGTGATGCTGGAGAACTTGGCACTTATAACCTCCTTGGGTAAGACCCTCAACCCCACCCCCGTGCCCTGAGCTAGTCTCTGCCCTTCCCTTTGTCCCCAGGAGCAGTCTGTCTTTACATAGGGACCACGAGCACTGCTTCCTTCCCCAGTTCCTGGGGTAGGTGCTGTGGTTGGTGAGGCTGAGGTCAGTGCACTGCCCTCCTTCCTTGAGCAGCCCCAACACCAGCCTTCCTGCTGACTTTCAAGGAAGGAATCAGGGTCAGGAGTCTTGCAGTGAACCTAATGGATAGCCCCTTACTTGCCCTCTCCCTGACTGGGTGACTTTGTCTCGATGCAAGATATCTGCATGCTCCACGTCTGCTTCCTTTCTCTACTGAGGCTTCCCTGTGCCTCCCTGCGCCAGGACCTGCTGTCTGTGACAAAGTTACTACATCTGTGGACCATGGGCTGTCGTCATGAGACCCTCTTCCCGACCTCTCTGGGAACTTTTTAGTTCTCTCTGCCATGGGCTGTCATGTGCTGAGTCGCTCTGGGATACCGATGGCGGCTCATCTGTCCTCTCTTTTCCTTAGCACTTGTATCATGAAGTTGCCATGCACTGCTGATTGTGGGAGTGGGGTTGGACTGGAGAGCCCAGGGCGGTTCACAGTAGGGACATTGACCCACGCACAACACGACGGCTCAGAGGAAGCCAGGCCCTGCAAAGTGGTACCTGGAGGAAGATGATGTCAGTGCTGTGTTCACATCAGACCAGAAGCCTGTTCTGTTTGACTGGTATTGTGATGCCAGGGGCCACATTTCATTTCCGTCTTCTCTTCCCCTTTCTTGGCACTCTGCCGATTTGTCAGCTCTGTTACTTGTCGCTTCTACTCTTACTTCTGGCCTGAGGTTAACCTCACATTTCTGGGATCCACATCTCCCTCGTTTTTCTCACCACTCCACCTACAGTGCTTTGCACATTGGCCGCTGTATAGTACGTCATGAGGTGTGCCCGTGTTCTTAAGCAGTCCTGAATACCACCTGCCAGGTTACAGTCCTATCTCCTTGGGTCTTGTCACTCCCTTCTGCACGGAAAAGGTGTGTCCATAGGAGATAAGTTCCTTTGGAAAGTTGTTTGCAGAGGAATGAATTGCGACCATTTCTCTTCTCTGTGTCACACCACGTGCTTGCATCCTTCTCCTCATGAGGCCTCTCCCATTCTGTGCTCCTTGTAGCCTGCCACTGCGAAGCAGCCCCATCCTCCACCTGCGCCATCTCCCCGGGCCTGCAAACAATCCCAAGCACTGGTTCCTGGGTTTCTTAGACACACATTTGTAGCTCGTAGAGTAGCTGCCCCCTCCCACCAAAGGCAGCATGCACTTCACCAGCATTTCTTGCTTTCAGGTTGTAGGCATGGTGCGGAGGATGAGGAGGCACCTGAGCAGAAGGTTTCTGTACAAGGCGTGTCCCAGGTCAGGACTTTCAAGGCAGTCGTGTCTCCCCAGAAGGCCCATCCTCGTGAGGTGTGTGGCCACGACTTGAGAGACATTTTGTTCTCCACCGAGCACCAGGCAACGCTTTGTAGACAGAATCTCTACAAGATTGGGGCATGTGAGAAACAGTTGTGTTTTGATGCAAACCTTCAGCACCAGAAGGAGCACACTGGAGAGAAATGCTTCAGAAGCAACATGGGCAGAGCTGCTTTTGTGAAGGACTACAAATTGTGTGTGTCAGGGAAGCCCTTTTCCTGCGGGGAGGTTGTGAGGGACATCTTGACCACCTCGAGATTCTTCCAGCAGCAGGCCACACACAGCAGGGAGAAGTCACACAGGACGACGGAGTACGGGGCATCCTCTCGTGGAAGGAAAGCGCAACGCAACTGGGGAGAAGGCACAAAGGACTTCACTTGCAGACACACACTTGTTCACCACCAGAGAGACCTCGCTAGAGAGAGATGCTTCATGTGCAGTGAATGTGGGAAATCTTTTAGCAAAAGCTACAGCCTCAATGACCACTGGAGAGTGCACACTGGGGAAAAGCCTTATGAGTGTGGGGAATGTGGGAAGTCCTTCAGGCAGAGCTCTAGCCTCATTCAGCACCAGAGAGTTCACACTGGAGCAAGGCCTCACGAGTGTGACAAATGTGGCAAATTATTTAGTAACAAGTCTAACCTCATTAAACATCAGAGAATTCACACTGGAGAACGGCCGTATGAGTGTAGTGAATGTGGGAAATCCTTCAGCGAAAGCTCTGCGCTCCTCCAACACCGCAGTGTTCACACTGGAGAAAGGCCTTACGAGTGCAGTGAATGTGGGAAATTCTTTACCTACCACTCCAGTCTCATAAAACACCAGAGAGTTCACTCGGGATCAAGGCCCTATGAGTGCAGTGAATGTGGAAAATCCTTTACTCAAAACTCCAGCCTCATTGAACACCGTAGAGTTCATAGTGGAGAAAGGCCTTATAAGTGCAGCGAATGTGAGAAATCTTTTAGCCAAAGCTCCGCGCTGCTTCAACATCGGAGAGTTCACACTGGAGAAAGGCCTTATGAGTGCAGCGAATGTGGGAAATTCTTTACTTACAGTTCCAGTCTCCTCAAACACCAGAGAGTACATACTGGATCAAGGCCTTATGAGTGCAGTGAATGTGGGAAATCCTTTACTCAAAACTCCAGTCTCATTAAACACAGGAGAATTCACACTGGAGAAAGACCTTACGAGTGCAGCGAATGTGGGAAATCCTTTAGCCACAGTTCTAGCCTCATTAAGCACCGAAAAGTGCACTCTGGAGAAAGGCTTTAGGAGGACAGTGACTTTGGGAAACGCTCACCTCTGTCTTCCATTTCAATGACCATTCACATATTCACACTGAAAACGGCTTTATGAGTATTTGAACGTGGGATATTCTTTACCTATGAGTCCAAGCTCCTAAAACACCACAGTGTCTCCTTAGATGAAGGCCTGTGAATGTGAAGAATGTGGGAAATGGCTAACCAAAGGCTAGCCTCATTGCTCTCCAGAGAACTCACGGTAGTGGAAGGCCTTACAGATGCAGTGAATATGAGAAAGCCTTCATCTGAAGGACTTTACCTCATAGGACTTCACAAATTTCAAATGGGAGAACTACCTTAAATGTGCAGGTATTTAATTGATGAATGTAACCACACGGGAGGAGATCCCTTAGCAAGGTGCCATCTGCCTGTGTTGAAGCTCATACATTCAAACATCTGCATAAATCCCAGGTATGTGGCAGCTGCCTTGCAGTCTTTGAACCTGCCCAGGGGCCATACCCCAGTGTCAGGGCAATTGCTGGGTGACTAATGAATAGCCTGAGCGCTTACTCCTTCCCCGTTTTTCCTCTCTGAGGAGAGGGCATGCATCTCACCCAGTTTTGTCCTGCAGGACTGCTGGTGATTTGAAAAGGTGGACGACAGGGGCGCCTGGGTGGCTCAGTCGTTAAGCGTCTGCCTTCAGCTCAGGTCGTGGTCCCAGGGTCCTGGGATCGAGCCCCGCGTCGGGCTCCCTGCTCAGCGGGAAGCCGGCTTATCCCTCTCCCACTCCCCCTGCTTGTGTTCCCTCTCTTGCTGTCTCTCTCTCTCTCTGCCAAAAAATGAATAAAATCTTAAAAAAAAAAAAAAGGTGGACATTTTTCAGGGATGTTATTGTCCTTGTGAGACTCTGTGATGGCATTTCCCAGCCTCCAAATCACCAACCAAGGAACAGTCTGCCTCCCGTTGCTCTTGCTGTATGACAATAAAGATCTTATTGTTTAAGCCACCAATAATCTTGGGGATTCTGTTCAGTGTCTGTGTGTGTTGAAATTAACTGTGTTTGCGAGCATGAAGGGGTGAACAGAGTTGTGTGCCTCAGAAGGGACCGTATGATGGCAGAAGATAACTCTTCAGTTTGGGCCTAGTTTGCATGGCTGCTGAAAGCCTTTAAGGAAAGACTGTAGGGCTCTGTGGTCCTAATTTATACTTGGATGCCAAGTGTGGGGTCAGAGTTTCAACCCAAAGAGGGGGCAGTTGTTGGTTGGTGTTTTGACAACCTTCAGTGCTACTGAGCGGCATGGTCTTGTTCTCTTGTTCACAGGGGATATTGATGGCATGGTGCTCGGGGCTGGTGAAGGAAATCTCTTCCCCAGACCCAGCAGCAGAGCCAGGGGCTTTGATGTCCTGAATTCTGTAGAGTAACATCACTGGTTTTAAGATTATAAGGGCCAGGGGAATGATTGTTGGTACAGAAACCCTGAATTAATAGAGCGTGCAGGAGACCAGTGAACGAGTTGGAATGTACCTCTTGGAAAAGGGCATGCACAGTGTTTAGGCACTAGGACTGTGAGGGATGAGCAGGTAGAGATATTCTCAGGACCTACACAAGGATGTATCTTGTGCAGCTGAGGGCCTGTCAGAAAAAAATAATCTAAAGGTTTTGTGGATTCCTTGTTCCCTCTGGGCTGTTCATCAGAGGCCACGGTTTTGCATGGCGGCACAGCAAGGACAGAGACGGGAGAGACCGTAGTGCAGCCAACAGGCCTCTTGTGACTCGGCAGGATCCCTGTTGAATGACCTCGGAATACCTTCACTGCTCACCTATGTTTGCAAATGCCTTCTGAGGAGGAAGATGGTGGAGTCAGTATGGTGGCCAAACTTAATTTTCTGAAGCACAGGGAATCCAGACTTAATTTTAACCATATTTTTTTAAGTTTCAGTAAGGTACAAATGACATGCAATGTCCATCATTAAATTGTGCAATTTGACATTTTGACTTTCACATAAACCCATGGAGCCATCAAACATGATAATAAACCTTTCCATCACCCCCACATTTACTTTTTGTCCTTTAATAATCTCTCCTCGAGGCATCCATTGACTTGCTTTTCATTATAGTAGATGAGTTTGCATTTTCTAGAATTTATATGATTGGAGTCTTAAAAGTGTTTCATCCTCCTTTTTCTTGTGTCCCCTCATGTGACATTTTTTTAAATTTTTCTGTGGTGCTTATATGAGCAGTTCATTGTTTGTATCTTCAAGAAGTATGTTCTATCGATATAGCACTATTTATGTATTCATCTGTTTATGGATATTTTAATCGTTTCCAATTTGGCGGGCTGCAAGTAAAACTGCTGCAGAAGGGGCACCTGGGTGGCCCCTTGGGTTAAGCATTTGAAATCTTGATTTTAGCTCATGTCATGATCTCAGGGTTGTGAGATCAAGCCCAGTGAGCCCAGCTTCGGACTCCGCCCTGGGTGTGGAGCCCGCTTAACATTCTCTCTCTCTCTCCCCCCCATCCTTCCCCCACAACTGCCCCCCACTGCCCTGCTTGAGCATGCGCACTGATGCTTTCTGGATAAATAAATATAAATGAATGAATGAATGAATTGCAACCAGCCCAATAATCACTAAAACCCTTTCTTTAAAAAAAAATGCAAAATTTGGATACTGTTCTTCCTGTTGGTATGGTTCCTTTCTATTGTGTTAATACTTGAGTCATAGTGTAGGTGAAGGTATGACCTCATAAAGGACACCAGATTTTCTTGGAAAATGATTATTCATTTTGTATTCCTACTAGCAGTGTATGAGAGTTCCAGTTCTCTGGTATCTTTGCTAATAGTGGGTATGGTTAGTCTTTTAAAATTTGAACCCTTTTGGCGCCTGGGTGGCTCAGTCGTTGAGCGTCTGCCTTCAGCTCAGGTCATGATGTCAGGGTCCTGGGATTGAGCCCCGCATCGGGCTCCCTGCTTAGCGGGAAGCCTGCTTCTCCCTCTCCCACTCCCCCTGCCTGTGTTCCCTCTTTCGCTGTGTCTCTCTCTGTCAAATAAATAAATAAAATCTTTAAAAAAATAAAATAAAATAAAATAAAATAAAATTTGAACCCTTTTAGTAAAATGTAGCAGTATCTCACTGTGGTCCTGGTTGCATTTCCCTGATGGTTCATGATGTTGAGCAAAGCTAGTGTACAAGAAATGTAGGGGGAGGTGGGGGGACGCCTGGGTGGCTCAGTTGTTAAGCGTCGGCCTTTGGCTCAGGTCATGATCCCAGGGTCCTGGGATCAAGTCCTGCATCGGGCTCCTTGCTCAGTGAGGAGCTCTCTCTCTCTCTGTGACAAATAATTAAATAAAAAAAAAAAAAATCTTAAAAAAAAAAAGAAATGTAGGGGGAGGCAGAGCATCAACAAATCAACAAGCCACATCTACACTGTAGCAAATTCTAACAGACAAAAGGCCTGGCAACCTCACCAAGTGAACAATAAAAACCAACAAGTGGTAAGTGGTATGTATAGGTTAATTAAAAGGCTCATAAGAAGGGCAGCTGGCTGGCTCAGTCTGTAGAGCATGGGACTCTTGATCTCAGGGTCATGAGTTCAAGACCCATGTTGAGCATGGAGCCTACTGAATTAAAAAAAAAAGATGACTTGCAAGATTCACCTAATACTTGCCTATGGCTAAATTTCCCATCCTGATTGAAATCAATCTGTGCTAAATAGCCAACACAGCTGATGAAACCCAGCACTTAAAATGACTTTTCATAATTTCAAATATTTTTATTGTAAAAAAGTTTTTGGAGTCATATAGGAGTGTTTCCATTTTATAAACACATTCTGAATGGGGTAGGTGTGAATGACATCATGTTTGGGATCATAAACAAACCACTAAGTGCATGGGGGTAGATGAAAAAATTGACCATAGACTGATAAATAATGACAGAATAACAATTTCCTAATAGTCTTTTCCATTTTGGGAATATATTTGAAAATGCCATTACAAAGGGTAGAATATGTCCTGTTCTGAGTAATTTCCTCTGGCAAGAGGATAAATTACAAAGGAAAGAAGGAAACTTTTAATACCATAAGCATGTAAATTACAAAATGTTGGGTTTTAAATATTAGCAGCTTAAGTCAATTATGCCTGAATTAAACTGTTTAAAAAATATTGAAAACTTGTAACTTTCTGATCTTTTTATTTTTTTAAATATTTATTTATTTGAGAGAGAGCATGAGCGGGGGGAGGGGCAGAGGGAAAAGTAGGCTCCACGCGGAGCAGGGAGCCCAATGGGGGGCTCTATCCCAGGGTCCTGGGATCACGACCTGAGCCAAAGCAGACTCAACCGACTGAGCCACCCAGGTGCCCCTTTCTGATATTTTTAAATAGACATTATTATTTTGTATATGTCCATATTATTCCATTTTATTTGATCTAATAAATCCTGCAAAGATTGAGATAGCCCTTTATAGCTTTAAAGTAGAAAGAAACAATTAGTATTGACTACAGAAAGTTGGAACACGAAAAAGGCTTAGAAATCCCAAGGCCCACTTCCTCCCTTTGCTGAAAATTAAATTAGGGCCCAGCTAGGGGAAGTTGCTTGCAGGGCTAGTTAGTGGCAGGATTGGAAGTAAAACCCAGGCTTACTAACGCTCGGCCAATGCGGTCCAATTATATATATACATATATGTATATATGTATATATATATATATATATATATATATATATATATGATTTAAGGACTTTGTTTTCTTTTAGGGCAGTTTTAGGTTAATAAAATGAAGAGGAAGGTAGCTATCTCCCATATATCCCCTGCCTGCACACATGCCGCGCCTCCTCCATTATCAACATCCCCCACCAGAATGGTACCTTTGTTATAACTGAGAATCATTATCACCCAGAGTACATTGCACATATTAGGTGTGCACATTCTGAGTCTAGCAAATTCATAATCATATAATTACAGTATCACATAGATACTGTTTCACTGCCCTAAAAGTCCTCTGATTCCATTCCATCATCACTCGCTTGCTCACTCATTACTGGGGAACCACTGATCCTTTTAATCTCTCCATATCTTTGCTTTTTCTGGAATGCCACATACTTGGAATCATACAGTATGAAGCCTCTTTAGATTGGCTGTTTTCACTGAGTAATATGCACTTAAGGTTCTTCCATGGCTTTTCATGGCTTGATCATTTCTTTTTAGAACTGAACATTGTCTGCATGTATCACTGTTTATCCATTCACCCACTAAGGAGACATCTTGGTTGCCTCCAAGTTTTGGCAATTATGAATAAAGCTGCTAGAAACAATTGCGTGCAGATTTTTGCATGGCCCCAAGTTTTCAACTTCTTTGGTAAATACGAAGGAACACAGTTGCCAGATATGGTAAGAGTAGGTTTAGTTTTGTAAGAAACTGCCAAAGCGTCTTCCAAAGTGGCTGTACTGTTCTCACCAGCAAGGAATGAGAGTTGGTGTTGTCCCCACATCCTCACCAACTTATGCTGTTTTCAGTGTTTGAGTTTGGCCATTCTAATAGGTGTGTGGTGGCATCTCGGTGAGGATTTTCGCACCTGTGTTCATGAGAGATAGGGTCTAAAGTTTTCTTTACTTGCCATTGCTTTGTTTGGTTTGGGTGTTAGGGTAGTGTTGGTTCTTAGGAGGTGGGGCTTACGCTCTGCCTCTACCCTCTGAAACCACCTGAGGGTGCTGGGTTCTGTTTTGGAGGGTTATTATTTATTCAATTTCTTTTGTTGCTTGCTTTCTTCTATTATTCCTATAATTTGTAGTTGACAGCTTTTGTGGTTGTTCCACAGTTGTGGAGTCTGCTTTTTTCAGGCCTTTCCATTTGTTTTTTCCTAGTTTCCCAGGTTTTTCTTTTTCCTTTAAAGATTTTATTTATTTCTTCATGGGGGGCGGGCAGAGGGAGAAGCAGGCTCCCTGCTGAGCAGGGAGCCCGACGAGGGACCTGATCCCACAACCCTGGGATCATGACCTGAGCCGAAGGCAGACACTTAAGCAACTGAGCTACCCAGGCGCCCTTCCCAGGTTTTTCTGAGAGAACTTCAAGTCAGATTCTTTTCTTAGCTATGTGCAGTCTGCTGATAAGCCCACCAAAGCATTCTTCATTTCTGTTACAGTTTTTGATCTCCAACATTTGTTTTAGAATTCCCTTCTCGGTGTACAATGCCTATTCTTGCATGCTGTCTACTTTATCCAGTACAGCCCTTAGCATCTTAATCACATTTGTTTTAAATTCCTAGTCTCATAATTCCACATCCCTGCCTTGTCTGAGTCTGGTTTGAAGGCTTGCTCACTCTCTGCAAACCTTTTACATTTATTATGCCTTGTGATTTTGTTTTAAGGCCTATGGGTACTCAGTGACTGGAACTGGTATAGATTTGCGTGGTGTTAAGTGTGGGGAGAAGGGGACTGTTATATGTCCATGACTAGGTATCAGTTTGTTTTGTTTGGTTTTATGACTGGAACAGTACTATGATTTCTTTTGCATTGTAATTTCCTCTTTAACCTTTGAGTTCTTTAGGGGTGAATTTTTAAAGTTTGTAAGCTTAAGAAGTTTTGCTTGTAGTGTAAAGTTTTATTTTCTTTTTTTTTAAGATTTTATTTATTTATTTGACAGAGAGATAGAGAGAGAGTACAAGTAGGCAGAGAGGCAGGCAGAGGGAGAGGGAGAAGCAGGCTCTCTGCTGAGCAGGAAGCCCGATGTGGGGCTCGATTCCAGGACCCTGGGATCATGACCCAAGCCGAAGGCAGACGCTCAACCGACTGAGCCACCCAGGCGCCCCAAAGTTTTATTTTCTTTTATCAAAAAAAAATGTATTGACATATAGGTCTCAGTCTTTCAGTGAGTTTGTGCTTCAGGACTGTGAACTTCACACAAGCCTTGTCAGTGTCCCCTCCACCTTGGTGGGGATAGGATAGATGAGTGGCTCAGAGCTGGGTGTTTCCCTTCCTTCTGTTCACCTAGGCTCTGGAAACCTGAGCAAGTTAGGCTCTGCTTAAATAGTGTGCATATTGGTTTAATATGATTTAGATCCATTTGTTGATGACAAAGATGAATCTGTTTTTAGAAGTGTTTTGACATCATCTCATCTGTTTTCACCAATAAGAACTCCGTAGCTCAGCTGCTGAGAGGTCCTGCTGGAACTTATCAGTAAAAACATATGAAGAAGCAAGTATGGTGAAGGGGCATTTAGACCAAAGCTACTGAGAGCTGGTGAGGACCATCTGAGAGTGTTGGGTCTGGGCAAGGCAACCCTTTGCTTATCTAAATAGCTCTTCAAAGACCTTAGGGCATTAACTCCTGCTGTGGTAAAGGCAACTCTTCTGCCAGCAGTGGGGAATCCTGCACTGGCCCGGAAGGAGATCCTCTTGCACACTGAGACTGGCATCATCATACCCTAGGAACTTGTTCTGGCAACAGGGGACTTTTTCTTTTGGGCTGGCAGCTGGGCATCAGCTATGGTTTAGCTAAACTGTCTCTGCAGAATACCAACTCAAAAAAAGTTTTGCCTCAACTAAATTTAGACTTCATTCGTTTCATCTTCTTAGGCCTGCTACAATAGTATGATTAATCTATCATTGATTTGGATGTTATTTTCTTTATTGGCTTATTAAGAAATTATCTTGTATGCTATTACCTTGTGAAATTCCCACTATGAATTTATGTGAAATAAATTGCTGGCAAAGACAAACTCAGTCTCTGAGCATTAATTTGCCCCAAATCAAAACAAATAAGGTTTGCTGCAGGGAGACTTTGTAGAGAACAGTGCTTTGGGGTATTTGAAAATGGTTTCTTTTGGAGAGTCTGGCTGGCTCAGTCAGTAGAGCATGAGGCTCTTAATCTCAGGCTTGTGAGTTCAAGCCCCATGTGGGACATACCTTACTTAAAATAAAATAAAATAAAAAACAGATAACATTTAAAAAAGAAGAAGAAGGTTTCTTTTCGCCTCTGGAAGCATAACAGATTTTTCTCCTGTCACAGGATATCACAGAATATCACGGGATAATCACTGTGAGAACCAGGTAGACCTCTAGGAGATAAAACTCCACAAATGTGTGGGAACTCTCCACGGGACTGGGTTCCCCTGGAGTTTTTCTCTCTCAGATTTGTCCCCACTGAGACTTCAGCAATTTGTGACATACAGTTCAGTTTCCCTACTCCCGCACTGGCTCCCACTGGTTTCCACATGTGTGTTTCTGCTTCAGTACGTTGTGATTCTCTGTATTTGCTGGTGTCAGTTTGGGGACAGCGGCTTTCCCTGTGACCACACTTCTTTTTGGAATCTAAGAATTCTTTTTTCAGCTTGTTCAGTTTTTTCCTTGTTGTTAGAATGGAGTGGCGACTTCCAGTTTCTTACATGTTGAACTGACACCAGAAGTACCTTCTTCTCCTTTTTATTTCAACCTTCTCAAAAAAATAAAATTACTGGGGTGCCTGGCTGGCTCAGTCAGTGGAGTGTGTGACTCTTCATCTTGGGGTCATGAGTTTGAGCCCCATATTGGGTGTAGAGATTAAAGATTAAATAAACAAAATTACTGACATAATGACACTGCTATGGGCCTGAATCTTTGAGTTCCCCCAAAATTCATATGTTGAAATCCTAACCCACAAAGGTGATGGTATTAAGAGGTGGGGCCCTTGGGAGGTGCTTAAGTTATAAGGTGGAGCCCTCATGAATGGGATTAGTGTCCTCATCATAAAAGAGGTTGTGTAGAGATCCACAACCCCTTCCACCATGTTGAGGATGCAACAAATCAGCACCCCAAACGTGGCCCTCACCTGAGCACGCTGGTCCCCTGATCTCCAGCATGCAGTCTCCAGGAATGTAAGAAGCACATTTTTGTTGTGTATAAGCCACCCAGTCTGTGGTGCTTTGGTATAGCTGCGTGAAGAAACCCAAGGCACATTCTGTCACTTCTCCTAGCTGTTTTCAAACAAATACAAGAAAGGAAAACACTGTGTAATGAAGCAAGGTGAAGACTTCCCCCATCTTCCACTATTATTCTTCATAGCCATTCTTGTTTGATCTGTCCTCACAAATACTAGTAGGTGATTTAGTCAGACATTATACTTAATGCATAACAATTTCCTGAGGATAAATTTTTGAAATGTAGGGCTACTTCATAACCCCAATAGCCATCACCCAACATATTTTTAAATATGACAAAATGTCATTAATGCTCCATTTTATCAATTTGACTCAAAAATGTTGTTTCTTGGGGTGCCTGGGTGGCTCAGTCATTAAGCGTCTGCCTTCGGCTCAGGTCATGATCCCAGCGTCCTGGGATCGAGTCCCACATCGGGCTCCCTGCTCGGCGGGAGGCCTGCTTCTCCCTCTCCCACTCCCCCTGCTTGTGTTCCCTCTCTCGCTGTGTCTCTCTCTGTCAAATAAATAAATAAAATCTTTTAAAAAAATTTTGTTTCTTAAGCCATATGTATTACAATTAGGATCCAGAATGTATCCTGACGCCCTACAGTAGCTGTCTCAAATGTCTGTTAATCCACAGGTCCTACTTGCCTTGTTATTATTTGTTGACGTTGCTGAGGCCTTTGTTCATTAGAGATTGCCACGTCCTGGGTGCTGCTTACTGAGTCTCTGACACTGTCCAACTGATCACCCTCACCCATAATCCTACACACTAGCTAGTGAGGAGACGGGTGATGACGTTTGTCCCTGCAGTCGTGTGTGGTGGGGACTGTTGGGGATGTAAAACAGAATCATCCTCTCCACACTCCATCTGCCTCTATCCACCTGGAGATAGCATCATATTGCATAGGTTAAGGGCTCAGTCCCACAGGATGACTGTCCCCTTCAGATGCCCAGTCACAAATCCAGGTGGTCACCTGTGCTTCAGACTGACTGGCTGTAAATCAGAGGTTCTCCCGACCCCTCCTCTCACTCGATTATCTTGCTGGGGTGGCTCACAGAACCCTGGGAAGTATGTTTACAGGCAGATGAAGAAGTACATGGGGTGAGGTGCAGAAGGGTCTCCGGTGCAGGGGCTTCTGTCCTCCTGGAACTTCAGTGTGCCACCCCCAGGGATGTTTACAGATCTGAAGGCTCCTCAATTGTCCTTGTTCAGGAGTTTTTATAGAGCTTTAATCTCCAGCTCCAGCCCCTTCCTGGAAGGTAGTGGGTGGGGCTGCAAGTTCCAAGCCCCTAACCCCAGTGTTTCTGATTCCCACTCCCCATCCTGATTCTATTTAGGGCCCCCACCCTAACACACTTCTTTAGCATAAATTCAAAGGGGGCTCCTTATGGATGACACAAGATACTCCTATCACTCAGGAGATAACAAGGGTTGTAGGCTCTCTGTGCCAGCACAGGGCACAGGGGACCAAGACCAAATATATTTCTTCTTATACCACATTATTGAGTAAGTATTAAGCCAGACTGTGATGTGCACCGCAAGAAATCAACTAAGAGGGGCACCTGGGTGACTCAGTCGGTTAAGCATCCAACTCTTGATTTCAGATCAGGTAATTATCTCAGGGTTTGAGATTGATCCTGTGTCGGGCTCAGCAGTCAGCATGGAGTCGGCTTGAGATTCTCTACCTTGCCCCTCCCCCTGCTGGAGCTCTCTCTCTCTCTCTCTCTCTCAAATAAATAAATAAATAAATAAATAAAATCTTTCTCTTAAAAAAAAAGAATCAGCTAAAAAATGGCAAAGACATGTGGAAAAAAATCACTGTTACACAGACAAGCGGACAGAACCCATTACATACATGTTTTCAGATAAACAGAACTAGTCCTCAAGTAAAGCCACTTGACAGCATCATTTGTCACACATAGTTTATCCTAACTTTATCTTGTTTGGGGCGATCATGTATGGTAGTTTATTGAGTTTATCCAGAGGTAAAACAAACCTCTTTTATCTGTATGACAGGAAGTAGTTTTTTTGAAACTAAACAAGGCACTCACCAAAGTTAGGTTCCTATCCTCCCATAGGAACTGAAAGATAAACCTGCTATCTCCCTGATGTCTGCATTTCAAAATGATGGCTCTCAAGATCTTTCCATTTTTTTCAAGTAGGCTCCACACCCAGCGTCGGGCAAAAACTCATGACCTCAAGATCAAGAGTCGCACACTCTACCCACTGAGCCAGCTGGGCACCCAAGGTCTTTCATCTTAAAGAAATCGGCTCCCATTTGCTGATGAGAGACAATCCTGGGTCCTGAATCTGGGGGGAAAAGAAGCCCAACTGGCAAAAGGCCTGTATAGTCTTTAAAGAGATGCTTTAAAGAGATAAGGAAGTGTTTGCAAGTTCTCTAAGCTAAATGCTGTGACGAAATGGAGGGGGAGTGTCTCTCCCCATTTTCAACAGGGAGAAGTAAGCCTCTTTAATTTGTATTTCCCATACTTGAAAACACAAAGTATAGCTGACATTCTAGCAACTGATGGATCTACCTAAGATACCCTACCTAAATAATCTTTCAGGTAGTCAACTTGGAGTCTAAATTGCATTAGGAAGCCTGTTCATAACAAATATAGAAAGAGGGCCACTGGTGAACCAGAATTTTATTTCTTTTTTGTCCTCTGTGTAAACAGTATTGCAGGGTCCACTTAGGAACTCTGGCGTTAGGTAATTTATGATAAGCTTAATATTTCCTCAATGAATCCTGCTGAATCCTGTCCCTCATTATCCTATTTGTAGCCCTCCTTTCCTTTCTTTTCCTTACCTTTATGGTATTCTGAGTTAGCTGAAATTCCTCAGTGTCCCTTGAGTTTGTAACTTTTTGTGGGGGAGACATATTCCTAGAAAATGGGCATTCAACCGGTTGTGTTAAAATCTGTGGCATTAGTTACTATCAGTCATGTCTGTAACTCCCAAGGGAATAAGGAATGTCCTTGGAAGGTCTTGTAATGTGGTGATTTTTATTTATATTTGGGTGTCTGTGAGGTAAGGTGGTCCCAAGGTTCTTTACCCTGATACGGACAATTTTTAGGTAATGGCCCAATAGTTTACAATATATGTAAGATAGCATCATTTGTTGACCAGAGTACCCAGTCCTAAGACGACTACCTGATATTTGGCCAAGGTTTGTTTGTTTGTTTTCCGGTCCTATTCTTACTCAGGACCATCCTAGCTTAGGGGTGGAGAGCAGCAGCATCCCACTGAGCTCCACCATATGTGACGGCTGGCAGTGCCTTTCATACATCTACAAACTCCCAGGACTTTTTGCTCAGTTAATCCAAAGGGGCTCCCTGGATAGCCCAGGTGTCTGGGAGAGAGGTGACCTTCTCCAGCACCATGGCATCTGGCAAGGGACTGAGGACAGAGAACACCTCCCTCGCTGCAGGTGGACACCAGAGAGCTCAGGTTTAGCTTCATCTTATCTTAAGGAGACCTTGGTAGCTGCGCTGAGCTTGTGGAGGTGCTGTTTTCATGACCCAAAGCAATGGGCAGCCCGGTCAGGAGGGTTGCAGGTTTGGGGTCTGTGAGGGGTCTCTTTTTTATCAAGCCATTATTTCCTCTTATTTCCCTGAATCATGCTGAGTTGATACTAGTTTTAGGTTGTTGTGATGAGTCTTGTAGAGAATTAGCATTCCTTTACAGGCCATCTGCCCCAGGTGGTATTAGCAGAAGAAGGCTGGTCTCTTCAGACACCTGGTAAGAGAGACTCAGGTTAACTTAGAATCCAGATTGTCAGTTTCTTTGCATCCAACCAGATGACCCCATTCCAGCATTCAGAATCCCCCTTTATCAACCAACACCCTTTCACATGAGAAACATTGTGAGATTGTGTATTCAACAGTCATTGTAACTCAGCAAGTTATAGATTTAATGCTTTGATTTTCAGCAATAGGAATGCTGCAGCTACAGAGTTTCTTTTAGGGCTATCATAGAATCTCTCTTTCTCATATGGAGACTTCAGCTGTGAGATAATGTTCTTTTTTTTTTTTTTAAAGATTTTATTTATTTATTTGAGAGAGAGAGAGCACATGAGAGGGGGGAGGGTCAGAGGGAGAAGCAGACTCCCTGCTGAGCAGGGAGCCCAATGCGGGACTCAATCCCAGGACTCCAGGATCATGACCTGAGCCGAAGGCAGTCGCTTAACCAACTGAGCCACCCAGGCGCCCGATAATGTTCTTGAGCTTACCATTTTCACTTTGTAAGCAATAATGTGAATTCGAATCCTTCCCAGACCAAACTCCTTGTAGTCACCATCACTGCCTTAATACTCATTGCAGCACCCACTTGGTCCCAGGCATGTGCTGCAGTTGCCATTTCATCGTAATCGACCCTAGGTAATGGATTCATTATGATGTCTATGCATACCATGGGTCATAAGCATCCCATTTCCTATTGGCTAGGTGTTCAGCACTTCATTCAAGCCCAAGGGCTTGGTCAAATCAATTCCCAAATCCCATCCATAGGGGTTTATCTACTAGGACTACTGCCAGAACTAATCCATTATTAGTTAGGAATCAATCAGGAGAAAGAACCTCCACATTAAATTGAATTGGGAAAATTTAATAAAAGGAGTATTAACTAAGACATTGGAGTATTGAAGAATTTCTAGTAAAAGTAAAGATGACCCTAAAAACATTGGAATAACTCAAAAGATGCTTATTAAAAATTGTAACACGGAGGGGGGCGCCTGGGTGGCTCAGTCGTTAAGCGTCTGCCTTGGGCTCAGGTCATGATCCCAGAGTCCTGGGATCGAGCGCCGCATCGGGCTCCCTGCTCAGCAGGAAGCCTGCTTCTCCCTCTCCCACTCCCCCTGCTTGTGTTCCCTCTCTCACTGTGTCTCTCTCTGTCAAATAAATAAATAAAATCTTTAAAAAATAAAAATAAAAAATAAATAAAAAATAAAAATTGTAACACAGGGGCGCCTGAGTGGCTCAGTCGTTAAGCGTCTGCCTTTGGCTCAGGTCATGATCCGCGGGAAGCCTGCTTCTCCCTCTCCCACTCCCCCTGCTTGTGTTCCCTCTCTTGCTGTGTCTCTCTCTCTCAAAAAAATAAATAAAATCTTAAAAAAAAATTGTAACACAGAATGGTAGAAACAAATTTGTGAACATCTAACTGAAGGACCATATATAAAAGAAATCATAGGGCATCTGCCTGGCTCAGATGGTTAAGCATCTGCCTTCGGCTCAGGTCATGATCTCAGGTCCTGGGATTGAGCCCCACGTCGGACTCCCAGCTCAGCGGGAGTCTGCTTCTCCCTCTCCGTCTGCCTCTCCCCCTGCTTGTGCTCTCTCTCAAATGAATAAATAAAAAATCTCTTTAAAAAATCATAAAAATCAATGAGAAAAAGACAAAAAATAAAATAGACAACATATTGAGCAAAATCTTCATTAAAGAACATTTTTAATGGTCATTAGGCCTAGAAAAGTTATAGAACACTAGTCATTATGAAATTATAAGTTAAAACTACAATGAGAAAGACTACAAATCCACTAGGATGAAATTGATTAAAAAGAATCACAATGCCAAGATTGGACTCAGCTTGGGGACACCCGGGTGGCTCAGTCAGTTAAGCGTCTGTCTTGGGCTCAGGTCATGATCTCAGGGTCTTGGGATTGAGTCCCACATGGGGCTCTCTGCTCAGTGGGGAGCCTTCTTCTCCCTCTGCCTGCTTCTCCCCCTGCTCTCTCTCTGACAAATAAATAAATAAATAAATCTTAAAAAAAAAAAAAAAAGATTGGACTCAGCTTAACTCTCTCTCTCTCTCTCTTTTTTTTTTAGTAAACTCTAGGTCCAACATGGGGCTCAAACTCACAAACCAAAATCAAGAGCCACATGCTTTACTGAGTCATCCAGGCGCTCCAGCTTAACTGTTTCTTCTCAGACTTAAGTGTGTCCTGATAAAAATTATCTGATGTCTTACCTTTTTCACCCTCCACTGATACTTCCCCAGAGCTATTTCTACCACTATCTTTGAATAATTACATAATCATTATTAATAGCTCTCTGAAATTTGCATTTCACAATTTTTTTTCAGCTATATCATCAATTCCTCATGCACAACAGTCCCAGCAATCACTTGAAGAAACAATAATCCCTCAGCAAGGAGATGAGACAATGGTGTTTAGATGACTCTTTTGTACATGCACTCTGCCTCAGAACGCTGTAGCCACTATCACAAAACAAAACAGAATTTAATAGGTTGTGTTCCGTTTGAGATAGATGTCAGATTTCTAAAGGATTTGAATATTTCTTAAGATATGAAGAAATATTAAATGAATAAATAGTGTTGCTTTGTGATTTGGACATGATCACTGAATATACAGGCAGGAAAGAGGTTCTCTTTGGGAACCAGATGCAGAGATAACTCCTTGTCCTCTTACTTCAGGGCGGCCTGAACATCACTGTTTCTTCCAAGTCATGGCCCTGACCAAAGATACAGAGTTACAAAATCGACTAACGCTTCTGACTACATGCATTTGAAGAGCAAGAAAGTGTTTATCACATTCTAGCTAAGAGTGGATGCATTTTGAGTCTGAAAGAGACTGTGTCCGGGGCGCCTGGGTGGCTCAGTCCTTAAGTGTCTGCCTTCGGCTCAGATCATGATCCCAGCGTCCTGGGATCGAGCCCCCGGTCGGGCTTCCTGCTCAGCGGGAAGCCTGCTTCTCCCTCTCCCACTCCCCCTGCTTGTGTTCCCTCTCTCGCTGTGTCCCTCTCTGTCAAGTAAATAAATACCATCTTAAAAAAAAAAATTAAAGAGACTGTGTCCATTTAAATTTGTAGCATTTGAGAATAATTGAAATATTTTTGGCTTAAGGGACAATCTTGAGCTTCATGGAGTCTGAAATGTCTCTAACAAGGATCAGTTGCAGACAACACTCTCCAGAAGGGGTAAACAGCTTCCTTTCCCTGAAGGCTAGATGACTCTTATTTCTCAGACTCGTGGCACCACGAAGCCTTTATTCGCTGAGGTCAAGGACTAGCACACTCTAACCACCTGTGCGGCTGAGGAAACTACATTACCCAGATGGCAATGTGCCTAACGGTGGCGGAGTTGACCAATGAAAGCCCAGGACAGGAGCATTTCCATGCGGACGCACCAGGTCGGGGCGGGACTTCCGGCGTCCTCCTCGTGGCGGTCATTTTGGCTTTTCTGGAGTCTGTTCGCTCTGAGGTTTCGGAGCCCCCGGTCGGCGGCAGAAGCGTTCTCCCCGCTACAAAGAGACTGCCTAAGGCTTGGAGGCGGCGCACCCGGGGTGACCCGCAGCAGGCTGAGATCAAGATCTCCCTGCCCCACAGCCCCGCTCCGCCCAGCGAGTCCGATGGCGGCGGCCGCGCCCAGGGACCCGGCTCAGGTAAACGCTCGTCCGCCGGGCCCTCCCCCACCCACATCCTAAGGTCCCGAGCGCGGGGCCCTGCTCGCGTCCCTGCGGCCAGGCCCGGGTGTCCGGGACAGGGAGGCGGCGGCGGGCGGGGGCCCCGTGCGGGAGCGGGCTCCGGGTTGGGACAGGTTCGTGCGAAGACTAGAGGTGCGACTGAGCCGGGAGCATTGGGGAAGCCCGGGTCTCGTGTCTCCAGGCAACAGTGTGAGGCGAAGTTGTGCCTCCGGAGTTTTACCTTCATTCTCAGAACGGTGGAAGCCAGGGAGACCTGGGAACGAGAGGGACAGTGTCTGAAACCGGGTCCTCGCAAGTTTCCTGAAGCTGCTCACGGGATGAACGGCCGGGAAGAGGGGTGATAATAGGCCCGGCAGGTTGAGTTCTGTAAAGATCACCTAAGTAGCGAGAGCGCACCGAGGACTGAAGCCCAGACGTAACGCAGTCCTCTGAGGGTCACCAGATCCTGCGCTGGGCTAGGGCCTTAGCCCATGAGATGGGAAGGTGGTCCCAAGCACAGGTAACGGAACGTGCAAAGGCTTCAGGGCTCAGGGGCCTGCAGGTGTCCTTTCTTTTTCGCGGGAACTGGGAGGAATGGGGCAGGAGTCAGGTCTGGACACCCTGGTGCTGGCTGTTACGGGAGGTTTGGAGGAGTGACGGCAGGTGATCTGACCGAGGCCTTACCAGGCGCTCTGGGGCTGCAGCATGCAGAAGAGTAAACGTGTGAAGTTGGTGGTAGGAAGAGAAGAGAGGAGGCTCCTGTAACAGTCTGGGTGAGTGTGATGGTAGCCGGAGCAGGGTGGTGGCCATGGAGAAGTGGCTGGATTCTGCATTAGTGTTTTAGGTGTGGCTTCCAGGGTTTTCTAACTTTGAGGTAGAGAGAGGTGGGAGTCAGGGATGACTTGAAGGTTTGGCTTTAGCAGTTGGAAGGGTGGAAGCTCCATCAGTTGAGATGGGGAAGTTCATAGTAAGAGTAATTTTCACTGGAGATATCAGAAGATTTCTTTTTGGTCCATTAAGGGTAGGAGACGTTCCGAGAACAGTTTGTGGGCCTCTGGAGCTCTGAGGAGGAGTTCGGGAGGTAGACTTCTCCAAAAGGTAGTGGAGAGTGTGTGGACGAGGGAGGAGCTGTGGATCACTTAATATGGGGAATCCTGGTCAGGATAATGGTGATAGTAGCCCAGGAAGAAGAGGGGGGTCTGAGGACTAGGTTTCCTGCTTGGCTCCCTGGTTGTGGGATGTGGGTGTCCCAACACAGATCAGGGAGAGAAGTGATCATAGAGAGGGTAGGGGAGAATGTGTGGTTTGGTATGTGGCCAGGGGCTCCAGGGGACAAGTGGACATGAGATGGATGTGGGGACATAGGAGTAATTCAAACAAGATGACGCTGAGGTGGAAACTGGTGCTTATTCTCTGTTCTACAGACTCACCAGGATTTCATTGTATTCCATGGTGGGGCCTAAGTGTTCAGGTTAGGCTGGTGGATTAGCTTAGGGGCACAAGTGGTCATTTATGAGACTAATCGGGGGTAGGGTATAAGGCCGTACAGGGCCACTGGAGCTGAGTGTTGAATGAGGGTTAGATGGAGAGAGGACAGCTGTGACTGGAGAGGGGACGTCAAATGCATGCGGCACACAGGTGGAGGAGAGCCATGTGTATCTGCAATCTGGTATTTCAGAATATAAATATTCTTGGTAGTGAGGTTCAAGCAAGGAACAGGGTGGGAGGTCTTCATAGTAGCACCAAAGGCTGCCTCTGTCAGTGGAAACCATCAGTCTGGAGTAGTATTTGATCCTGTTTGAAACTACCAGGCATTTTCTGGGCCACGTATGCCGAGTAACATGTAGAAAAGCCAAGGAGATGACTGTGGTAGGAGGGGGCTGTAGCTGTGGGAGTGCAGTTGTGAGAAGTGTGGCAGAAAGAGTGAGTGTGAAAGCATGACCACAGGACACTAGAATTGGGGTCATAAGGATGAAGGATAATGCCACATTTTTTGCATCTTGGAGGGATGATCTGGGGACTTTGGTGGTATTGCCTGATAAGACCAGAGTCAGATCATGCACGCCCTCCCTATAGCTAGCTTCTCCCCCTAACCTGTGTTTGTGACACTGACTACACTGATAAGAGGCATCGTGACTACCAGGCCAGGTCCACCGTTCAGATATCCTCTATCTGCCCATCTGCTTGTTGTTGTGGGAAGACACAGTATCAGTAGGAATGTGAGGAGAGAGTGGCTCCAAGGACACCCAGGCCTGGTATCTCCTCTGAGGTGTGGAGTAGACTGAGCTGAGGATGGATGTGGAGGGTGGGGGTTATAATGAACTTGGACTCCTAGGAGAGATGTTGATCATAGAATGAACTGTCCACATTGTGACAGGGTATGAATTTTGAGGACGTGGCCATTGACTTCTCCCAGGAGGAATGGGGGCTCCTTGATGAAACTCAGAGACTCCTGTACTGCGATGTGATGCTGGAGAACTTTGCACTTGTAGCATCGCTGGGTAAGATTGTCACATTGCTCCTTGTGTCCTGAGGTGACATCCTGCCTTCCTTTTTTTCCCCAGAGTTTGCTCTTTCTTTCCCACAGTTGGACCACGGGCTCTCCTAATTTCCACCACTTTCTTGTTATGTGTGCTGTGGGTGCTAGTGCTGAGCTGTGTATAGTGCCCCGAGCAATGGACTGCCCAAGCATCGCTGACACCTGTAACTCAAAAAGTACACGGGAGGGTCTGGGAGTCAGGAGTCTTGAAGTTAACTTAATGGATCCCACCTTGCCTTCTCCCTGGCAGGGTGACTGTGTCCAGATCCCTGGCTTCTAGTTTTGCCCCCTTCCTCTAGCTGACAGTTCTTTGTGACTGCCTGTGCCAGGTCATGGTCATTATTCACATGGACCATGGGCTGTTCTTGTAAGACCCTCCTTCGATTGTATTTTACATTTTCTTTCCTGAATATTACTGCATGACAAGTTGCACGGGGCCAGCGGTGGCCACTCACTGTGCGTCTTTCATTAAAACTTGCGTCATACAGGTTCTGAGGGGTTACACAGTGGAGAGTGCAGGGAAAACACTGGTTTTACAGGGTGGACATGGCAAGATGGTCTCAGAGGAGGTCTGGCCCTTGTGAGTGGCAGCTGGGGGAGGGCATGACGTCAGGGCCTTGTTCAGATCATACCAGGAACTTGCCATGGGTTCGGTAGTGTTTTGGTTCAGGTACCACCAGCCATGTATTGTTTCTACCTTTTCTTCTGCATACTTAACAGTTTGCTGACTTGTCATTTCATCCGAGACTTCTGGCTCCTTCCACTTTTGTGGCCTTCCCGGGCCACCAGTTCCTCTGCACTGCTCCCTTTACGATATCCTCCAACATTGACCTACACATGGTGTCATGAGGTGTGCACATATCCTTACACAGTCCTTAAACCAGCTACTCAGGTCCAGTTGAACTTTACTGGGACAGGCCACAACCAGCCTCCCACACAGCATGCCCATGTTGCCAGCAGATAAGGTCCTACTGAAGGAGGAGTGAGGAGGCAGGGACCTCTCCTCCATGTGGTGCACCCTGTGCTTGTGTATTGTCTGTTGAGGTCTCTCCTATTCTGGTCTCTTCAGAGGCCCAATACCACCAAGCAGCCCCTACCTCAACCTGCCCCCAGCTGCCTTGTTCTCATAACAATCACATGGATGCAACTTGTTGCGTCAGACACACATTTGAAATGGGGCTTCCCCCTCCCACCGAAGTCAATATGCATTTCTTCAGCATTTCTGCTTTCAGGTTTTAGGCATGGGATGGAAGATGAGGAGGCCCCTTCTGAGCAGACTATGTCTGTAGGAGAGTCCCAGGTCAGGGCTTTTCAGGCAGGTCTGTCCACACAGAAGATCCACCCCTGTGAGATGTGTATCCCAGCCTTGAAAGGTATTTTGCACCATGCTGAGCACCAAACAGTATACCCTTGGCAGAAACCATACTTGGGTGCCACATGTGTGAGATGCTTCTCTTTCCATGCAGACCTTCACCAGCAACAGAGGCATGGCAGTTGGGAGAAGCCCTGGAAAAGAGATGTGGACAGGGCCTCGTATGTGACAAGCTGCAACTTCTGTGTGTCAGGGCAGCCTTTCATATGTAGGAAGGTTGGAGAGGACTTCCCAGCGACCTCAGGACATCTTCAGCTCCAGACCAATCCCAACAGTGAGGAGCTACACTGTGGCAGCCAGAGTGGAGAGGCCTTTCACAGTGGAAAAAGTCAGTACAACGGGGGTGAATGTGAAAAAGCTGCCAGCCACAACCATGGACTTGATCAACATCAGAGTGTTTGCTCTGGAGAAGGGCTTTATGAGTGTGGCAAAGGTGGGAAAGCCTTCAGCTCGAACTACAGCTTTGTGCAGCACCAACAGATTCACAGTGGACAAAGGCCATATGAGTGTGGTGAATGTGGGAAATTCTTGAGCCAAATCTCTGGCCTTATTAAAGACTGGAGAATTCACAGTGATAAAGAGCCTTATGGATGCAGAAATTGTGGACAATTTCTTACCCATAACTTCAGTTTCATAGAACACTGGAGAATTCACACTAGAGAAAGAACTTACGAATGCAGTGAATGTGGAAAAGTCTTTATCCACAGATCTAAACTCATTCACCATCAGAGACTACACAATAGAGGAATGCATTATGGGTGTGGTGAATGTGGGAAGTCTTTCAGCTACAAATCCAACCTCATCGAACACCATAGAGTTCACACTAGAGAAAGGCCTTATGAGTGTAGTGAATGTGGGAAATCCTTTAGACAAAGCTCTAGCCTTTTCCGACACCGGAGAGTTCACACTGGAGAAAGGCCATATAATTGCAGCGAATGCGGGAAATCCTTTAGACAAATCTTTAACCTCATTCGACATGGGAGAGTTCACACTGGAGAAGTGCCTTACAAGTGTAGTGATTGTGGGAAGTCTTTTAGCTGCAAATCTGAACTCATTCAGCACCAGAGAATTCACAGTGGAGAAAGGCCTTATGAGTGCAGTGAATGTGGGAAGTCCTTTAGACAGTTCTCTAACCTCATTCGACACCGGAGTGTTCATACTGGAGAAAGGCCTTATGAGTGCAGTGTTTGTGGGAAATCCTTTAGCCGTAAATTTATCCTTATTCAACATGAGAGAGTTCACACTGGAGAAAGACCTTATGAATGCAGTGAATGTGGAAAATCCTTTACCCGAAAATCTGACCTCATTCAACACCAGAGGATTCATACTGGCACAAGACCTTATGAGTGCAGCGAATGTGAGAAATCTTTTAGGCAGCGCTCTGGTCTTATTCAACACCGGAGAGTTCATTCTGGAGAAAAGCCATATGAGTGTGGGGAGTGTGGGAAATCCTTTAGCCAAAGTGCTAGCCTTATTCAACACCAGAGAGTTCACACTGGAGAAAGGCCTTATGAATGCAGTGAATGTGGGAAAACCTTTAGCCAAAGTTCTAGCCTCATTCAACACCAGAGAGGTCACACTGGTGAAAGGCCTTATGAGTGCAGTGAATGTGGGAAGCCCTTTACCCACAAATCTGACCTCATTCAACACCAGAGAGTTCACACTGGGGAAAGACCTTATGAATGCAGTGAATGTGGGAAATCTTTTAGCCGCAAATCTAACCTCCTTAGACACAGGAGAGTACACACTGGAGAAAACCCTTAAATGTGAGAAATGTTAGAATTCTGTGTATTATTGATGAGTAGCATTCTATTTTGTCAATAATGACTTTATCCACGCATCTGTTCTGGACATACAGGTTATTTCCAGGTTTGGGGTATTTACAAATAAAGCTGCTATGAATATTTACATTCACTTCTTTATGTGAATATATGTTTTATTTCTCTTGTTGTAATAACTGAAACTGTTAGAGTGGAGGTGAATGTTTCACATTTTAAGAAATGGGAAACTGTGATCTATAATGGTTATTCTCTCTTGCCTTCCCACCATTAGCACATGAAAAGTCAAGTTCCGTGACATCCTTGAAATAAGTGTGTAGTGGTAAGTCACTTTGGTTTCAATTCCATTTCCCAAAGTGTTCATGATGTTGAGCATTTGTCATTTATTTGCTCTGTGTTTATCTTCCCTGATAAAATATATGCCCATAATCTTTGCCTATTTTCTTTTTATGTACTTAAGTATTATATGGAACAATTGTTTTTGAGTACTAGAAGATTTTTCTCCCTCAAATTTTTGTCCTCACAGTTGAAAGCCCACATGCACCAGACTTATGCATTTAATCTGCATTAACATATTCTTTGCTATCTTAACTCAGTAACACATTAAATCAAGCCTAGATTTTAGTTTTTGGCAATCCCTGTTGTTCTCATGGTAAATGTCAAATTGCCAAGGTGATGTCACTGAACATGGAGTTGGTAAGATATTCCGGTAGCACCTCATTAAATTCTATTCCCAAAGTACTGATACAGTAGCCAGAGATAACTTTAATAGGTAATAAAACCATAAAATGACCAGTAAGTGGCAAGTTTTAAGTATTTGTGGGTGTTTTTGTTTTGTTTTTTAAAGATTTATTTGAGAGAATGTGTACAAGTGGGGGGGGGAAGGGCAGAGGGAGAGCGAGGGGGGAAGCAGACTCCCTGCTAAGTACAGAGCCCAACAGGCTCGATCCCACAATCCTGAGATCACGACCTGAACGGAAACCAAGAATTGGATGCTTAACTGACTGAGCCATCCAGGCGCCCCTAAATATTTGTTTTGTAAAAAGAGTATGATTTAAATATGCTTGACTTAGGGGCTCCTGGGTGGCTCAGTCATTAAGCATCTGCCTTCGGCTCAGGTCATGATCCCAGGTCCTGGGATCAAGCCCTGCATTGGGCTCCCTGCTCAGCAGGAAGCCTGCTTCTCCCTCTCCCACTCCCCCTGCTTGTGTTCCCTCTCTTGCTGGTCTCTCTCTGTCAAATAAATAATAAATAAATATGCTTGACTTAAACTGCACGTATTTTAAATATACATTTTGATGTTTTCATACATGCTTGCATCCCTGAAGCTAAGTTCCTCCTGCCCTTTCATCTTTTTCAACATATAAAATTATATAAGGAGATATTCTAGCTTTTGTAATGGCTATTTACATATATATCTGTGAATAAGACTGTTAAGAAGTCCCATTAACCCTATCACAGTCTTCCATCATTATCATTTTCATGGTTGGTCTTGAATCCCCATGCATACTACTGGGTGTCAATGCATAACCTCTTAAGAATTTCCAAAATGTCAGGACTCTAATAACTCTGATAACTTGAATGGACAAAAAATATTTTTAAATATAAATGTTAGTGCTAAATTTTATTGATGGAATTAGCTGCTGAAGGCAGATTGAATGCAATCATGATACCAATTGTATGGCTTTTATTACATGAGTCTTTTGAGTATTCACCTTACCTTTTTTGTTCACTGAAGAATTAGTTAAGGTGTTAATATTTTTATATAGTTTAATATTTCTTCTCTAATTTGAAATCCTGAGTTGCCCTTGAATAATGCAGATGTCTATTTACAGTACTAACATATGTATCAGCTATACCTCCTGATACTTAACACAGACTTCTCTACCTTCCATTTGTCAAATAAAACATTAATGTTTCAAAGTTACTTCTTCAGAAGTTTACAAATCCCAATTTCTCTGCATTTTAAAATTTTTAAACTTTTTTTTAAGATTTTATTTATTTACTTGA
The DNA here is from genome assembly GCF_964656455.1 of Halichoerus grypus. Taxonomy (NCBI): domain Eukaryota; kingdom Metazoa; phylum Chordata; class Mammalia; order Carnivora; family Phocidae; genus Halichoerus; species Halichoerus grypus. The sequence continues at coordinate 59,857,632 of NC_135726.1, forward strand.
CAGAGAGAGGGAATACAGCAGGGAGAGTGGGAGAGGGAGAAGCAGGCTTCCCGCTGAGCAGGGAGCCCGATGCGGGGCTCGATCCCAGGACCCTGGGATCATGACCTGAGCCGAAAGCAGACACTTAATGACTGAGCCACCCAGCACCCCCAAAATTTTTAAACTCTTAATACGAAGCTGAAATCCCCAAATCAAAAGTCTTAATCTTCCCTTATCAGTGTATACATCTGTGAAATCATTACTTTATATTACAGTTTCATTTGCCAATTATACTTCAATACAGGTAAAGGAAAAATAAAAGATTGAAATCATGCAAAAGCCTTAATCTGAACTAACATTGAGAAACAGCAATGGAAGAGGAGCTTTTCATTCATCATACACAGCAAAAATACAGAATATGTTTATTAATTTATTTTCCTCTGAAGACAAAGCACTTTGTATTTGGAGAAATAAAAGATTACTTGTAATGAGTTGCTTTGAAAGATGATCAGTAAGTGCCTTATCAAGGGTCAGATATTGCTACCAGGGACCATCTGGCACACATTAATCTTAGCAGTTCTTTTTTTTTTTTTTTTTAAGATTTTATTTATTTATTTGACAGAGACAGAGATATCGAGAGCAGGAACACAAGCAGCAGGAGGGAGCCCAATGTGGGACTCCATCCCAGGACCCTGGGATCATGACCTGAGCCGAAGGCAGACGCTTAACAACTGAGCCACCCAGGCGCCCCTTACCAGTTCTTTTAACTATAATCCAGCCCTTTTGGCTTTAATTTGCAGGATAGCCACTGTTGTTTCATAATTATTTTCAGGACTATCAGAGAAAGTGGGCAGTGTATCTTGATGGGTTGAAATATTGCCAGTGTTCTAATACATTAGCCTTCCGGATTTCCTGCTAACTCAGCTTCACCAGTCAATACATTTACTAAAATTATACTGGTTGCTACTGGAATTCCACTCACAAAAATGTAGAATTTCATTACATTCAAAAAACAAGTATCCTAGAATCCAGAAGGTGTGATGATAAATAGCCTTTTCCCATGGTCTCCACTGTGTCACACAGGAGCTACAATCTTGACAAAGCCACAGGTGAAGACCACCTGAAGCCCACTGCAATAAACTCATGGTTACTATGGGCAATAAGGAAGCCACTTACTCTTATTATTTACTGGATAAAGTTTATAAACATTTTGTCCATTAGTATTCTCCACATCCTCTATTTGGCTGACTGAATCTCTTGATTCTGTTTAATATGTTCACTTTTTTCTTCTTTAAAGATTTTATTTATTTGAGAGAGAGAGTGCACGAGAGGGGGTAGGGTCAGAGGGAGAAGCAGGCTTCCCACTGGGCAGGGAGCCCGATGGCAGGACTCGATCCTGGAACTCCAGGATCATGACTGGAGCTGAAGGCAGTTGCTTAACCAACTGAGCCACCCAGGCGCCCAATACGTTCACCTTTTAAAAATCTTTCCTGCATGCCTCGTAGCTTTGGCACAATTTTTTTAAAAAGCTAAATCTGTGTACTATTGGGTACACAGTCTGTAAGCCTACATCTATACAAATTATTACAAAATTTAAATTACTATAAATGCTGGAAGGGCAACTAGGTGAATATGATCAAGTACAAGAAGAACTAGTCTGAGGGTGAAGAAAACATTCCTTGAGAATATATTTTTTTTATGTCTGGAATGAATATTGTGCGGTAATTTACTAAGTATAGTATTGGGAAGGGTATTCCAAAGAGAAAGTTCCTGAGAAGGGTGGTGCATATTTAATGATCTAGAAGTCAGGCGATGATTCAGAATCACAGCTTAACAATTTTTTCTTGTAAAACAACTGTGAGCCTGATTCTCTGGCAGTATAAAGAGCTCATCCCTTGTAAAGCATTAGAAAATTAGTAGTTAGCTTTCTTTTATGCTATGTTAAGGTGCTCCTTTTTTATGTTATACTATCAATAAGCAGACTTGTAGTAAGTTTTATTTTTCATTTCATCTTAAGCCTTAAATTTTCATTAACTTTCAAATCCTTTTCAGATTAGGTCTTTATACTTATTCCAATAATGTTTTTGCATCTCTTGGTTCAATCAAAGATGGAGAGATTGATTCCTCTTTTTGTGTGCAGAGGAGAAGAATGAATGATTTAACAAATTTTTCTTTTTTTTAAGTCTTTTTATTTGAGAGAGAGAGTGAGCACAAGCAGGGGGAGCAGCAGGCAGAGAGGGAGAAGCAGGCTCTCTGCTGAGCGGGAGCCCAGTGCGGGGCTCGATCCCAGGACCCCGAGATCATGACCTGAGCCAAAGGCAGACGCTTAACTGACTGAGCCACCCAGGTGCCCCAGATTTTTCTTTTCCAATGTGGGATTTGAGAAGTCTTTTGACAATTCCACAGATTTTAACAAAACCAAGTTGAGTGTCCATTTTCCAGATATGTGTCTCCTGCACAAAGGTATGTACTCAAGTGACACTTAAGAATTTTAGCCAGCTCAGAATTCTGCAGATGGAAGGAAAGCTAAGGAAAGGACGTCTACAAATAGGATAAAGAGAGACAGCTGGGGCGCCTCGGTGGCTCAGTTGTTAAGCGTCTGCCTTCAGCTCAGGTCATGATCCCAGGGTCCTGGGATCGAGCCCCGCATCGGGCTCTCTGCTCCGCGGGAAGCCCGCTTCTCCCTCTCCCACTCCCCCTGCTTGTGTTCCCTCTCTCGCTGTGTCTCTCTCTGTCAAATAAATAAAATCTTAAAAAAAAAAAAAAAAGAGTTGAAAAGGAAGTACCGGGGAGGAAGTTTTAAGCTTATCATAAAGTACCTAATGCCAGAGTTCCTACGTGGACCCTGCAAATACTGTTTATACACAGGAAAAAAAGAAAATAAAATTCTGGTTAACCAGTGGCCCTCTTTCTATACTTGTTACAAACAGGCTTCCTAATGCAAATTGGACTCTTAAGTTGCCTACCTGAAAGATTAGGTAGCGTATTTTCTTAGGTAGATGTCAGCTATACTCTGTGTTTTCAGTTATGTGAAATAAAGGTTAGAAATAAGAGGCTTAGGGCGCCTGGGTGGCTCAGTCGTTACGCGTCTGCCTTCGGCTCAGGTCATGATCCCAGGGTCCTGGGATCAAGTCCCACATCGGGCTCCCTGCTAGGCAGGGAGCCTGCTTCTCCCTCTGCCTCTGCCTCTGCCTCTCTCTCTCTCTCTCTGACTCTCATGAATAAATAAATAAAACATTAAAAAAAAAAAGAAGAGGCTTAATTCTCCCTGTTGATAAAGGGGAGAGACTCCCCCTCCCTTTTGTCACAACATTTACTATAGAGAATCTATAAGCACCTCCTGATCCCTTTGAAGACTACATAGGCCTTTGGCCCCTAGGGCTCCCTTACTGCTGCATTCATGACCTATATTGTTTAATTCCAAAAAGTACTGTCATGCAAGTAAGTTTCTTTTTCCTCTGGATAAGGTCAATAAACTAACACACATAGTCACGCCTATTACAAACATAAAGTTAGGATAAACTCTGTGTGACAAATGATGCTTTCAGGTGACCTTACTAGAGAACAGGTTCTATTTATCTTCTAAATATGTATATAATGGGTTCTATCTGCTTTCTGTATAATAGGGTGAGATTTTTTTCCTGTAAGTCTTTGTAATTTCTTAGCTGATTTCCGATGCACATCACAGTCTGGCTTAATACTTACTCAATAATGTGGTATAAGAAGAAATATATTTGGTCTTATTCCCCTGTGCCCTGTGTTGGCACAGAGAGCCTACAACCCTTGTTATCTCCTGAGTGATAGGAGTATCTTGTGTCATCCATAAGGAGCCCCCTTTTGAGCACACCTGAATTTATGCTAAAGAAGTGTGTTAGGGTGGGGGCCCTAAATAGAATCAGGATGGGGAGTGGTCATCAGAAACATTGGGGTTAGAGGCTTGGAACTTTTAGCCCTACCACTGACCTCCAGGGGCTGGAGCTAGAGATTGAAGCTCTATAAAAACTCCTAAACAAGAACAGTTGAGGAGCCTCCAGATCTGTAAACATGCCTGGGGGTGGCACACTGAAGTTCCATGAGCACAGAAGCCCCTGCACCAGAGACCCTTCTGCACCTCACCCCATGTACTTCATCTGCCTGTAAAGATACTTCCCAGGGTTCTGTGAGCCACCCCGGCAAGATAATCCAGTGAGAGGAGGGGTCGGGAGAACCTCTGATTTACAGCCAGTCAGTCTGAAGCACAGGTGACCACCTGGATTTGTGACTGGCATCTGAAGGGGACAGTCATCCTGTGGGACTGAGCCCTTAACCTATGCAATATGATGCTATCTCCAGGTGGATAGAGGCAGAATTAACTGCATGGTGGTGTTGGTGAACACACATACCAAATAATGGAGTGTGGAGAGGATCCATGGGTGGAGGAAGATTCTGTTTTACATCCCCAACAGTCCCCACCACACACACCTGCAGGGACAAACATCATCACCCGTCTCCTTACTAGCTAGTGTGCAGGATTATGGGTGAGGGTTATCAGTTGGACAGTATCAGAAACTCAATACGTAGCACCCAGGATGTGGCAGTCTAATGAGCAAAGGCCTCAGCAATGTCAACAAATAACAACAAGGCAAGTAGGACCTGTGGGTTAACAGACATTTGAGACAGCTACTGTAGGGCATCAGGATACGTTCTGGATCCTAATTGTAATACATATGGCTGAAGAAACAACACTTTTGAGTCACATTGAGAAAATGGAGCATAAGGGGCGCCTGGGTGGCTCAGATGGTTAAGCGTCTGCCTTCGGCTCAGATCATGATCCCAGCGTCCTGGGATCGAGTCCCGCATCGGGCTCCCTGCTCCTTGGGAGCCTGCTTCTCCCTCTGCCTCTCTCTCTCTCTCTGTCTCTCATGAATAAATAAATAAAATCTTTAAAAAAAAAAAAAAAAGAAAAGAAAATGGAGCATTAATGACATTTTGTCATATTTAAAATTTTTATTCATTTACTTACCTATCTATCCAGAAGGCACCACAGTGCATGGGAGGGAGTGGTGGACGGAGGGAGGCTGGGGCAGAGGGAGAGAGGGAATCTTAAGCAGTCTCCACACCTAGGGCAGAGCCCAATGCTGGGCTCACTGGGCTTGATCTCACAACCCTGAGATCATGACCTGAGCTGAAGTCAAGATTTCAAACGCTTAACCCAAGGGGCAACCCAGGCGCCCCTTCTGCAACAGTGTTACTTGCAGCCCGCCAAACTGGAAACAATTAAAATAACGATAAACAGATGAATACATAAATAAATAGTGCTATATCGATACAACCTACTTCTCAAAGATATAAAGAATGAACTGCTCATTTAAGCACCACAGATTAAAAAAAAAAAAAGTCACATAAGGGGACATAAGGAAAGGAGGATGAAACACTTTTAAGTGGCGCCTGGGTGGCTCAGTTATTAAATGCCTGCCTTCGGCTAGGTCATGTTCCCAGGGTCCTGGGATCGAGCCCCGCATCGGGCTCCCTGCTCAGTAGGAAGCCTACTTCTCCCTCTCCCACTCCACCTGCTTGTGTTCCCTCTCTCCCTGTGTCTCTGTCAAAATCTTTTTAAAAAGAAACACTTTTAAGACTCCAATCATATAAATTCTAGAAAATGCAAACTCATCTATAATGAAAAGCAAGTCAATGGATGCCTCGAGGAGAGATTATTAAAACACAAAAAGTAAATGTGGGGGTGATGGAAAGGTTTATTACCATGATTGATGGCTCCATGGGTTTATGTGAAAGTCAAAATGTCAAATTGCACAATTTAATGATGGACATTGCATGTCATTTGTACCTTACTGAAACTTAAAAAAATATGGTTAAAATTAAGTCTGGATTCCCTATGCTTCAGAAAATTAAGTTTGGCCACCATACTGACTCCACCATCTTCCTTCCTTCCACCATCTTGCAAACATAGGTGAGCAGTGAAGGTATTCCGAGGTCATTCAACAGGGATCCTGCCGAGTCACAAGAGGCCTCTCGACTGCACTACGGTCTCTCCCGTCTCTGTCCTTGCTGTGCCGCCATGCAAAACCGTGGCCTCTGGTGAACAGCCCAGAGGGAACAAGGAATCCACAAAACCTTTAGATTATTTTTTTCTGACAGGCCCTCAGCTGCACAAGATACATCCTTGTGTAGGTCCTGAGAATATCTCTACCTGCTCATCCTTCACAGTCCTAGTGCCTAAACACTGTGCATGCCCTTTTCAAAGAGGTACGTTCCAACTCGTTCACTGGTCTCCTGCACGCTCTATTAATTCAGGGTTTCTGTACCAACAGTCATTCCCCTGGCCCTTATAATCTTAAAACCAGTGATGTTACTCTACAGAATTCAGGACATCAAGGCCCCTGGCTCTGCTGCTGGGTCTGGGGAAGAGATTTCCTTCACCAGCCCCGAGCACCATGCCATCAATATCCCCTGTGAACAAGAGAACAAGACCATGCCGCGCAGTAGCACTGAAGGTTGTCAAAACACCAACCAACAACTGCCCCCTCTTTGGGTTGAAACTCTGACCCCACACTTGGCATCCAAGTATAAATTAGGACCACAGAGCCCTACAGTCTTTCCTTAAAGGCTTTCAGCAGCCATGCAAACTAGGCCCAAACTGGAGAGTTATCTTCTGCCATCATACGGTCCCTTCTGAGGCACACAACTCTGTTCACCCCTTCATGCTCGCAAACACAGTTAATTTCAACACACACAGACACTGAACAGAATCCCCAAGATTAATGGTGGCTTAAACAATAAGATCTTTATTGTCATACAGCAAGAGCAACGGGAGGCAGACTGTTCCCGGGTTGGTGATTTGGAGGCTGGGAAATGCCATCACAGAGTCTCACGAGGACAATAACATCCCTGAAAAATGTCGTCCACCTTTTCAAATCACCAGCAGTCCTGCAGGACAAAACTGGGTGAGATGCATGCCCTCTCCTCAGAGAGGAAAAACGGGGAAGGAGTAAGCGCTCAGGCTATTCATTAGTCACCCAGCAATTGCCCTGACACTGGGGTATGGCCCCTGGGCAGGTTCAAAGACTGCAAGGCAGCTGCCACATACCTGGGATTTATGCAGATGTTTGAATGTATGAGCTTCAACACAGGCAGATGGCACCTTCCTAAGGGATCTCCTCCCGTGTGGTTACATTCATCAATTAAATACCTGCACATTTAAGGTAGTTCTCCCATTTGAAATTTGTGAAGTCCTATGAGGTAAAGTCCTTCAGATGAAGGCTTTCTCATATTCACTGCATCTGTAAGGCCTTCCACTACCGTGAGTTCTCTGGAGAGCAATGAGGCTAGCCTTTGGTTAGCCATTTCCCACATTCTTCACATTCACAGGCCTTCATCTAAGGAGACACTGTGGTGTTTTAGGAGCTTGGACTCATAGGTAAAGAATATCCCACGTTCAAATACTCATAAAGCCGTTTTCAGTGTGAATATGTGAATGGTCATTGAAATGGAAGACAGAGGTGAGCGTTTCCCAAAGTCACTGTCCTCCTAAAGCCTTTCTCCAGTGTGCACTTTTCGGTGCTTAATGAGGCTAGAACTGTGGCTAAAGGATTTCCCACATTCGCTGCACTCGTAAGGTCTTTCTCCAGTGTGAATTCTCCTGTGTTTAATGAGACTGGAGTTTTGAGTAAAGGATTTCCCACATTCACTGCACTCATAAGGCCTTGATCCAGTATGTACTCTCTGGTGTTTGAGGAGACTGGAACTGTAAGTAAAGAATTTCCCACATTCGCTGCACTCATAAGGCCTTTCTCCAGTGTGAACTCTCCGATGTTGAAGCAGCGCGGAGCTTTGGCTAAAAGATTTCTCACATTCGCTGCACTTATAAGGCCTTTCTCCACTATGAACTCTACGGTGTTCAATGAGGCTGGAGTTTTGAGTAAAGGATTTTCCACATTCACTGCACTCATAGGGCCTTGATCCCGAGTGAACTCTCTGGTGTTTTATGAGACTGGAGTGGTAGGTAAAGAATTTCCCACATTCACTGCACTCGTAAGGCCTTTCTCCAGTGTGAACACTGCGGTGTTGGAGGAGCGCAGAGCTTTCGCTGAAGGATTTCCCACATTCACTACACTCATACGGCCGTTCTCCAGTGTGAATTCTCTGATGTTTAATGAGGTTAGACTTGTTACTAAATAATTTGCCACATTCGTCACACTCGTGAGGCCTTGCTCCAGTGTGAACTCTCCGGTGCTGAATGAGGCTAGAGCTCTGCCTGAAGGACTTCCCACATTCCCCACACTCATAAGGCTTTTCCCCAGTGTGCACTCTCCAGTGGTCATTGAGGCTGTAGCTTTTGCTAAAAGATTTCCCACATTCACTGCACATGAAGCATCTCTCTCTAGCGAGGTCTCTCTGGTGGTGAACAAGTGTGTGTTTGCAAGTGAAGTCCTTTGTGCCTTCTCCCCAGTTGCGTTGCGCTTTCCTTCCACGAGAGGATGCCCCGTACTCCGTCGTCCTGTGTGACTTCTCCTTGCTGTGTGTGGCCTGCTGCTGGAAGAATCTCGAGATGGCCAAGATGTCCCTGACAACCTCCCCACAGGAGAAGGGTTTCCCTGACACACACAATTTGTAGTCCTTCACAAAAGCAGCTCTGCCCGTGTTGCTTCTGAAGCATTTCTCTCCAATGTGCTCCTTCTGGTGCTGAAGGTTTGCATCAAAACACAACTGTTTCTCACATGCCCCAATCTTGTAGAGATTCTGTCCACAAAGCGTTGCCTGGTGCTCGGTGGAGAGCAAAATGTCTCTCAAGTCGTGGCCACACACCTCACGAGGATGGGCCTTCTGGGGAGACACGACTGACTTGAAAGTCCTGACCTGGGACACGCCTTGTACAGAAACCTTCTGCTCAGGTGCCTGCTCATCCTCCGCACCATGCCTACAACCTGAAAGCAAGAAATGCTGGTGAAGTGCATGCTGCCTTTGGTGGGAGGGGGCAGCTACTCTACGAGCTACAAATGTGTGTCTAAGAAACCCAGGAACCAGTGCTTGGGATTGTTTGCAGGCCCGGGGAGATGGCGCAGGTGGAGGATGGGGCTGCTTCGCAGTGGCAGGCTACAAGGAGCACAGAATGGGAGAGGCCTCATGAGGAGAAGGATGCAAGCACGTGGTGTGACACAGAGAAGAGAAATGGTCGCAATTCATTCCTCTGCAAACAACTTTCCAAAGGAACTTATCTCCTATGGACACACCTTTTCCGTGCAGAAGGGAGTGACAAGACCCAAGGAGATAGGACTGTAACCTGGCAGGTGGTATTCAGGACTGCTTAAGAACACGGGCACACCTCATGACGTACTATACAGCGGCCAATGTGCAAAGCACTGTAGGTGGAGTGGTGAGAAAAACGAGGGAGATGTGGATCCCAGAAATGTGAGGTTAACCTCAGGCCAGAAGTAAGAGTAGAAGCGACAAGTAACAGAGCTGACAAATCGGCAGAGTGCCAAGAAAGGGGAAGAGAAGACGGAAATGAAATGTGGCCCCTGGCATCACAATACCAGTCAAACAGAACAGGCTTCTGGTCTGATGTGAACACAGCACTGACATCATCTTCCTCCAGGTACCACTTTGCAGGGCCTGGCTTCCTCTGAGCCGTCGTGTTGTGCGTGGGTCAATGTCCCTACTGTGAACCGCCCTGGGCTCTCCAGTCCAACCCCACTCCCACAATCAGCAGTGCATGGCAACTTCATGATACAAGTGCTAAGGAAAAGAGAGGACAGATGAGCCGCCATCGGTATCCCAGAGCGACTCAGCACATGACAGCCCACGGCAGAGAGAACTAAAAAGTTCCCAGAGAGGTCGGGAAGAGGGTCCCATGACGACAGCCCATGGTCCACAGATGTAGTAACTTTGTCACAGACAGCAGGTCCTGGCGCAGGGAGGCACAGGGAAGCCTCAGTAGAGAAAGGAAGCAGACGTGGAGCATGCAGATATCTTGCATCGAGACAAAGTCACCCAGTCAGGGAGAGGGCAAGTAAGGGGCTATCCATTAGGTTCACTGCAAGACTCCTGACCCTGATTCCTTCCTTGAAAGTCAGCAGGAAGGCTGGTGTTGGGGCTGCTCAAGGAAGGAGGGCAGTGCACTGACCTCAGCCTCACCAACCACAGCACCTACCCCAGGAACTGGGGAAGGAAGCAGTGCTCGTGGTCCCTATGTAAAGACAGACTGCTCCTGGGGACAAAGGGAAGGGCAGAGACTAGCTCAGGGCACGGGGGTGGGGTTGAGGGTCTTACCCAAGGAGGTTATAAGTGCCAAGTTCTCCAGCATCACATCCTGGTACAGACATCTCTGAGCCTCATCAAGGAGACCCCATTCCTCCCAGGAGAAGTACACGGCCACGTCTTCAAAGGTCACCCTGCCCTGGCAGGATGGGGACAGATGAAACCACAAAAAGCCCCTCTCCCAAGAACCCATATCCCTTTTCCCACCCACATCTACCCTATGCCCATCCTCCCCCCGAGCTCCCCAACCGAGAGGAGAAACCAGGCCCCAGTGCCTGGGTGCCACGGCACCACTGTCTCCTCGTGGCCCACCGATCGCAGGGTCCCACTGACACAAGAAGAGGCAGGTGGACAAGTATATCTAAGTTGTGGACCTGGCATAGAGGGATGTTCCTGGCCATCCAGGTTATTCTGCTGAAAACCAGGGCCCTGGCGTCTATCAGGCATACTCCCTCTCCAAGGACACATCATTCTTGAGACTGGATCCCACAGCCACATGCCTGTGGTCACCACACCTCACTGTCCCACACCACAGAAACCTCCCTGGCCTCCCCACATGTTACTGGTATTTGAATCACCTCCGCTTCACCCCACTGGGGAGGGCGCGAGTCCCATCTTAGGGTTATGGGGATGGCTAAACACAGAACACCTAACACTGGACAGATGAGATGGATAGCACTTTAGTAATCACAGATATTCACAGCCTGGAGAGGAGGACACCACACCCCACACAGGCCCACATGGGGGTGGCACCCTGAAAAAGAGGGAACGACCAGGAGCTGTAGGATGCACGCTTCATAGGATCAAGAGGGTGAGGTGCCTCCCGGTTCCTGTAAGAGGATGTGTAACTCCGTGGGCTGGTAGGGCACTGAAACCCATACAAAGGGAAAAGCAGGAAATGCACCTTTGATGAGAAGGTGGTTTGATTAGGAGACCTTCCCAACAGCAGAAGAGTGGGAGGAGATCTTCCACTCGGGCCAGGAGTTCCTCCACCTTCCACCAGACAAGGTTCTCCTCCACCTGTGCTGCACTTGTTGTCCCCTCAGCAGTCACCGTCTTCCTCTGTCCCCCTGACCCTCATTCAAGGCAAGGCTCCTTGGTGGCCTACCCCAGGCTTAGGGTCTCTCACGGGTGATGACATCAGCACGTCACACACGACCTTATTCCTCCAGGATGAAGCACCCCAGGTCCTACCAAAGTCCTCACAAAACCCTGGTGGAGTTCCGAGTGGAGAAGCGCCACCAGCACAGGCCGGAGTGTCACCATCTCGCCTTAAGTACTCCTGAACTTCGGGATCCCTCTCATGTCTACTCTTGCGCTGGAAACCTTGGCCACTGCCCGAGTATCCTGTCCCCGACGCGCTCTCCCTCCGTGGCCACCCACATCCGTCATCTGTGAAGTCACACCGTCACCTACGTATCCAGTCCTGGTCCCCCTTCCTCCCACAACTTTCTGGCACCATAACCAGCTTTACCACCGTAACCAGAGACTGTCCCTCCAACTGTGACCCACAGCTCACTCACCGGGGCCCACACAGTGGCCGTGATGTATTTAGGCGGCTCCCTTCTGAGGCCCTCCCCAGGTTTCCAGACGTGCGTGTGTGGCTGCTCACCTAATCATCAGTCCGTGCTCCCCAGAACGTCTCCCAGCATCACTCAAACCAACTTCCTCATCTCAGTCATGGAGCTTCCGTTCCTACAGCTGCTGGGAACTAAAACCCCAGAGATATCCCTGAATCCTCCCTTCCGCCTGTCTCAGTCCACATTAGGAAGTCAGTGGTCACTTCTTAAAAACACCTACCAGAATCCAGTGGCACCCAAGCCAGCACGGTGGTCCGATAACCCTCACCTCGACTACGACGGCGGCCGCCACCGCGGTCTTCCTGCCCCTCCCTCAGCCCACGGTCCGTACTCACGCCCAGCAGGACGGAGCCCGCCAGCACCTCGGGGACATCACGCAGCTGCTCCCGGCGCGCCCCCGTCACCGCCACAGGACACCCCCGACTTCCCAGGCAGCCGTCCCCGTCCTGGCCGCGGTCCCCCCGCAAGAAAGGAGAACGGCGGCTTCCGAACAGCCCGCCGAGCGGTGACAGGCACCGCCCGCCCCGCCACGAGCTCCCGGAATAACCGTGCGCACACCGGCTGCCCGAAACGCAGCCCCGCACAGAGCGCTCGGCACGGCTTGGGGTTTCTCCAGGGTCTGCGGACCCGAGACCTGGGGGTGGCACTGAAGAGTCCCGGACACGGAACGCAGGAGACGGGCGGGTGGGGGCCGGTCAGGGCCGCCGAGGGCTGCGCCTCCTCCACTCGTTCGTGTGGGTTCCGTCGGCGCGGCTGCGGCGGCGGGAAATGGGGAGAGTGCAGCCCTGGACCGACAGGCCCACGGCGGGGTCCCCGGACTCGGCTGCCTGTAGCCTCGCCCGGCCCCGAAGACCACGACCCGCCGGCCGGCAGCTCCAGCTCCGTGCTCAGTGCCCAGCCTCGGCCGAGGACGCGCCCCTCACCCGGAGCCCGCTCCCGCACGCCGGCGCTCGCACACCGGGGCCTGGGCCGCAGGGGTCTGGGTGGGGGGACGGCGGGAGGGCCCGGGGACGAGCGCTCACCTGAGCCGGGGCCCTGCGCTCGGGCCTTCGGGGTCTGGGTGGGGGGACGGCGGGAGGGCCGGGGGACGAGCGCTCACCTGAGCCGGCGCCCTGCGCTCGGGCCTTCGGGGTCTGGGTGGGGGGACGGCGGGAGGGCCCGGGGACGAGCGCTCACCTGAGCCGGGGCCCCGCGCTCGGGCCTTCGGGGTCTGGGTGGGGGGACGGCGGGAGGGCCCGGGGACGAGCGCTCACCTGAGCCGGGGCCCCGCGCTCGGGCCTTCGGGGTCTGGGTGGGGGGACGGCGGGAGGGCCCGGGGACGAGCGCTCACCTGAGCCGGGGCCCCGCGCTCGGGCCTTCGGGGTCTGGGTGGGGGGACGGCGGGAGGGCCCGGGGACGAGCGCTCACCTGAGCCGGGGCCCCGCGCTCGGGCCTTCGGGGTCTGGGTGGGGGGACGGCGGGAGGGCCGGGGGACGAGCGCTCACCTGAGCCGGGGCCCTGCGCTCGGGCCTTCGGGGTCTGGGTGGGGGGACGGCGGGAGGGCCCGGGGACGAGCGCTCACCTGAGCCGGGGCCCTGCGCTCGGGCCTTCGGGGTCTGGGTGGGGGGACGGCGGGAGGGCCGGGGGACGAGCGCTCACCTGAGCCGGGGCCCTGCGCTCGGGCCTTCGGGGTCTGGGTGGGGGGACGGCGGGAGGGCCGGGGGACGAGCGCTCACCTGAGCCGGGGCCCCGCGCTCGGGCCTTCGGGGTCTGGGTGGGGGGACGGCGGGAGGGCCCGGGGACGAGCGCTCACCTGAGCCGGGGCCCTGCGCTCGGGCCTTCGGGGTCTGGGTGGGGGGACGGCGGGAGGGCCGGGGGACGAGCGCTCACCTGAGCCGGGGCCCTGCGCGCGGCCGCCGCCATCGGACTGCGGGAGCGGAGCGGACACCCAGGCCGGCGAGTCCCGGTCCCGGCCCCGGTAACCCGGGTGGCGTCGCCGAGCTGCGGACCCGCAGCCGTACAGCAGGGCCAGCGTCTCCTCGCGCCTCTTCTCGGTCGCGTTACGTCTGTAGGGATGATAACTCCCGAACCTTTTTCCAGGTGGCAAAACCCAGATCAGCTAGCTAATTTGGCCGAGCTGAGGCGACAGCCGGAAGTCCCGCCCGCACTGTACCGGCCACAAACGGAAGAGCCTCTTGGACGCTTTCATTGGAGAGCAGTGCTGCCCCTCGACTCTTCGCATTCTGGGTAACGTAGTCCCCACAGTTATGAAGCCCGGAGGCAGGTTCGGCCTTCAGGGAAGGTCCAGGGTCCGCCGGAAAGGGCGAAGGGACAAGGCCGATGCTGTTGGGCTTCGCTTCATATTTGAGAGAATGTTACCATATTTCTGCCTAATGCTCTCTGACGCTCATCACCCAAGTGTTTGGAGACCTGTTTCAGACCCTGGAAAGCTAAGCATGCTCCCGAAGGCTACAAACCAAATAAACACATCATTCCGTAGCGTCTTTCAGTCGCAAGGTGTGTCCACGCTTGGTGGAGGCTAATAAACATTATCTTATTTCAGTTCTAATGCGTTCACTCCATAGCATTAAATTCACTTGATCAAGAGAGAAAATACTCCAGGTTGTGCCATGTCAAGAAAGTTAAGAGGAATGGTGTTGGGCCACCTGGAATCACAAGTACAAGGATAGATATGACAGAGTCTCTCCTTGACTAGTCTTTAGTTAGGGCACTATAGGCTTTTCTTTTTTTTTTTTGACCTGGCCCAGTACTTGGCAAGTGCCAGAATCCTGCCAAGTAGGTTTGGCAAGATTTTCTCCCGAATATCTGATCACCACTGATACGTGACCAAATTTCCTCATCCCTCACCATCACACAGGTGATCTGTGATCATACTGACCTGCCTTCAGCAAGGATTTTTTAGGTCAGTTTAGGAGGAATTTCCCTAATCTCCTAGTGATTTTCTATCCATTGACCCCCCCTCCCCGCGAACAACTGTGTTCCTTGGCTATAAAGCCCAACTTTTAAAAAATTCTGAAGTTGAGTCCAATGTGTCTTCCCCATACTGCAGGTTCCCACTGTCCTTGCACCTGGGGGAATGCTCCTGAATAAAGGCTTTGTGACTGTCTCAACAAGTGTCGTAATAATTTTTATCTTCTTCTTAAGATTTTATTTATTTATTTGAGACACAGAGAGAGAGTGTGAGCTGACTCCCCACTGAGCTGGGAGCTCGATGCGGGGCTGGATCCCAGGGCCCTGAGACCATGACCTGATCCAAAGGCAGACGCCTAACCGACTGAGCCATCCAGGCGCCCCAATAATTTTTCTCTAACAGATCTGTGTATTCTGAATAAAACATCTCTCCTGCCTGTAGAGTCAAGTATTCTGTCCCATTCACTGAGAAACACTTTTATCCATTTAATATGTCTTACTTGATATCCAGATTACATTCAGTTCCTTTTAGGAATATAACATCAATCTTAAAAAGACAATAATGAGAAAAACGCTACTTTGGTGTGGTACGGTGGCTGCAGCGCTCCACGTTGAAGCAGGTGTGTAAATGATTCTTTCTACCTGGAGATACTGGGAGTATCTTAAATTCATTATTTCACTGCTGCAAACTGATGATCATTTCTGTCGTGATGGTGCAGGGACTGTTTTGCTTGAAAAAGTAATATAATCTCAGGAAAACAGTTGTAAAATTCAAATTACAAAGCTATTATCAATGTTTATGTAGTGCTTCAAAGGTGGTGGCAGAAATAGCTTTGGTGAAACATCTGTAGAAGGTGAGAAAACGTAAGACCTCAGAGGAGTTTTAGCAGTGATGGCTGAGAACACGTCAGATCGGGCTGAGTGTGTGACCAGGTTGGTCATTCTGAAATTTTGTCTCCAAAATGCACATCTCCATTCTTGTAAAGTCTGAGCAATACCTGCATGGAAAAAGAGTTAAAGAGGACATTTAGAGTACCCAGAATTGTACAATTTACAGGGAAATTGAGATGTCATGTTTATTCCTGGTCTCACTGATGATCAGTGAACAAAAATTTGGTTTTAGGCACTTATTGTAGTTGCCTGGAGGACATTGGGTCCTAAGATAGACAAAGACCCTTGCATTCTGGGACTTGTGTTGTTTTCAAGGAAGAAAGACCAGGAACAGAAAAGAGTAACTAAAGAAATATGTACTATGCTAGAATGTAGCAGACGAAGTGGAAGGGGAAGACAAGGTGAGTCTCCTGAGAGGTAAAGTATGGGATGTAATATTACTCAGCCCAGTAAGGGAGGCCTCCTTAATAAGAGGAGAAAACACTTGAAATTGTAAGGGATGAGCCTCGTGGATATGTTTGCAGTAAGTTCTGGGCAGAATAAAGCAGTTTTCTAGGTTATTCAGTCAGTGCAGGCTTCACGGGTCTCAGCGGTGGACGGCCTGGGACTCGAGGCCAGTTGGCCTTTCCTTTACTTGGCTTACTACAGATACACTCAGGGCATGCGGCTGAGAAATCCTGGCTCTGTCTCTCAGAGCCTGCAAATCTCCACTGAGGTGGGCTGGGGGGGCCTGGAACCAGTCAGCGTCACCTTTCCTAGAATTCTGATTTTCAGAGTTTGATCCCTGGACCTTCACCCAGAGTGTCACCTACGGACTCTTGAAAAGCGCATTCTGAATCCTGAACGCAGATCTACTGAATCAGGCACTTTGTGGATCAGGCCCAAGTGTCCGTGTTTTAACAAGCTTCCACATGATTCTCACACATATTCCAGAAATTTCCACCGAGTTTCTGCTGTGTTGTGCAGAAACATGTACCTGCATTTCCTGTGATTAACAGACATTCTGTCTAAATCTGTAGAGTTTTAAAACTGAAGTTGGCAAAAACAAAAACAAAGAGAAAAACAAGAAACTGAGTCGGTACATATTTGTTTTCCTAATAGAAACAAAAGTATAAAATGTTTTCTATCTTTTATTGAAGGAGCCCTATCCCATATACAGTTATAAAGTAGCATGGCAAAGTCTCAGATAATTAAATCTCCTGGAGAAAGACAAAGTTTGCGGTATAGCATCCTTTGAGAATGGCTTGTGCACATGGACTCCACTGAGTGTCTATATGTTAAAACATGTTCCTGTACCAGCTGCTTTCTGTAGTAAAAATAAAGTCATATTTTGTATACAGATCAGTACTTTGCTATCTCATTTAACAATGTATCTTGGACAACCTAAAGCTACTTCAACCTCTTACACCTGCTACCTCCTAAAGGCCACGCTTAGTAGACCTGAAGCTGCCTCTTTTATTTTTTTTATTTTTTATTTTTTAAAGATTTTATTTATTTATTTGACAGAGAGAGACACAGCGAGAGCAGGAACACAAGCAGAGGGAGTGGGAGAGGGAGAAGCAGGCTTCCCGACGAGCAGGGAGCCCGATGTGGGACTCGATCCCAGGACCTTGGGATCATGACCTGAGCTGAAGGCAGACACTTAATGACTGAGCCACCCAGGCGCCCTGAAGCTGCCTCTTTTAAAAGACTGCTTGGGGGGCGCCTGGGTGGCTGAGTTGATTAAGCATCTGCCTTCAGCTCAGGTCCTGATCCCGGGGTCCTGGGACCCAGCCCCACATTGGGCTCCCAGCTTAGCAGTGAGTCTGTTTCTCTCTCTGCCCCTCTGCCTGCTTGTGCACTCTCTCTCTCTCTCCCTCTCTCTCGAATAAATAAATAAAATCTTTTAAAATATACCTACAAATAAAAGACTGCTTGCATTTCACTGTCTGCATGCTCCATGGCTGGCCAGCTGCACTGGGGAAGCTGGGCCTACCTACTGATCTCGCCTCGGTCCTATCAAGATCCCTTCTCAACGGCCATGGAAAACTCTGTACAGGCACCCAAGGTAGTTCCTTGACGCTAGAGAAGTGGGATTTGTGAGAATAGCCCTGGCTCATGGAAACATGTGGCTTGGGAAAATAAAGGACGTAAGGGCAGAGGTCAGGAAACCGCTTCCTGGGTGGCCACCTGGTTATGGGTGGTATGAGCAGCAGCTGTGATGCACTCAAGTACTAAAGGTGAAAACTACCAATGGAATTTACAAATGGATCCAACTCCTGGAGACTTGGTTTTGTAGATGCATTAAAAAAAAGAGAGGAGAGTAAGAAAAAAAGCAATATATGCAATCCCTTGATTATTGTTGTGTAATAGCTAAATGTAATTTAGAAAGAGGCTGGCAGAGAGAAAGCAAGGAAGGTGAGGTCTCATCCTTCCATCCTCCTTTCGGGGCATTTCCCAAGCTACACTTGGATGTGGAGGCAGTAGAGATCATAGCCAAGGGATATGAAGGCAACAAGAAATCCCACTGCTTAGTCCTTGGGGGAGGAGATATCCATGGACAGGGCTGATCTATAGCCTCAGTCTGGGCTCTTTAGTCCCCTTCACCACAGAAGCAGAGATCACCACTCTTTCCCAGCAGAGGTCAGGTACAGACAGGTGACATCATCCACTGAATCCCATGTTCCTCTTCCAGAGGCTGAATCCTCACTTCTCACTTTAGAGGCTAACTCCCAACCTGTGGCACCTGGCAGTGCCCCTGCATGTGGGCGGATAATCTTGGGGACCTGTTGAAGCCAGCATCCATCTTCTTAGTTCAGATGAAAGAAGGAACACTGTACGTCATATTGTCCCCATGCACAGCTGGACTGACCATGGAACATGCAGACACAGGCCCAAGAGATAGGAATACTTGCTTATCATTCAAAGGAACATGAAGGAATGCAACCCTGTTAGCTTATGCATGTATAAGTGGTTAATTTAGGCACATACAAGCAGCTGACCAGCACTATCCTAAACACATAATCACCAGATGTACCTAATGAAACCTGTAACATAAGAAATTAATATATTTTTCAGATTTTAAGTCTTGTGAGATAGAACAGACTTCCGTGGGACCAGATGAAAGGGCACCAGAAGTATGTAACATCTGTTAACATGACTTCATGGGCTCCCAATCTATAGTATCCACCTTCTCTGGAGACCCCTACTCCCATCAGGGAGTTCAGGACTTTGAGCATTAGCTCCCTGTTCTCCTGGGTGGTGCCACACCAATAAATAGCTGATTTTTTTTTTCACCTTGGAAGCTGGGTGTCAGTCTTACTGGCTTGCTATGCATCTGGCAGATGAACTGTCCTTTGATTCAGCTACACTCTCTTATGGACAGGATACAGCCAGTATGATGTGGCCCTTGCTTCTGCCTTCTGGACTCTAAGGAGGGCAGCAAGACCAAACAGCACCCCAACCATAGGGATCTGGAACCTAAGGCTTGTGTCTGTGTCACCAGCCTCCTGGCCTTAATACCTTTAATAATCTGGCCCAATTCTCAGTACAGGAGACCCCTGAGAGTGGCCAGGTGGACAAGGGACTAACCCAGAAGTCTCCACAGAGTTTTCTGTGGGCTTGGAGGAAGGACCTTGGGGGCACATAGGAGAGATTCATAGGCTGGGCCAGCTGGCCAGCCACGGAGCAGGAGGACAATGAAATGCACAGCAGTCTTTAAAAAGAGTTGGGTTTAGGTCTAATATGTGTGGGTATAAGGAGGTGTGGATATAAAATGAGGAAGTGGCTTTAGAATGTCCAAGATATATAGTTAAGTGAGAAAAGCATAGTGCAGCTCTGTATACAAAGCATGTCTTCACTTTTAACCACAACAAACAACTTTTATAGAAACAAATCTGAATTCAGGACCCAGACAGAATGACACACACATGTGCAGACTCAATTCTAAAAGGATAACACTATACAGTAAGCCTCAGCTTCTCTGTATATTTTTATAATTCTGTCTACTCTGTCACATTGTTTCTTTTCTCCACTGATACTGCGCAATGTTTTCAAGAATGAAAAAGATCATTTTGGAGAAAACCATCAGAGTGAACATTCTGGTCATGCATTCAACCTAAATATTCCCGTTCTCAGACATCACTGCCAAATCTTCTCTGAGGTCTTAACTTTTTCCCCATCCACTGATGCTTCATCAAAGCTCTGTCTGCCACCGCCTTTGAATCACTACATAGCCACTAGTAATAGCTTTCTGTAATTTGCATTTTGCAGCTATAGTTCTGAGGTAATACCAATTCCCCATGCAGAACAGTCCCTGCAAGAGAAATGGTAATCACTTCCAAACAATGAGATATCATGGTTTTAAGTACCCCAAATTCCTTTGAAAAGGAGAGCGGACTTTGCATACATGCTCCATCTTTGAAACACTGCAGCCATTGTCCCCTTCTAAAACAACATTTATGACATTGTTCTTTTATTGATGGATGTTAGATTCCTAAAAGGAACTGGGTTTATGCCAGGATATTAAATGGATAAAAGTATTGTTCAATGAATTGGACACAAAAATTAATGATCAGATTAGAGAGATGTTTTCTATGGGTGCATTTTTTAAAAAAAAAACGCTTGCTTTAGGGTGGCCTCACATTCATCCTATATCTTCTGTGTCACGGCCCTATATGAAGTATTTTTACCTTGTCCCTGACCTAACATACACAGACTGACAAAACTGTCTCTAATGCTTCTGGGTGTATTTGACTTGTAGGATGATAACGTTTACTAGGTTCTGCTTCCAGGGACACATTTTGTATCTAAATGACTGTATCGAATGATATGTGCATTTGGATCTGTAGCCTTTGGGAGCATATGAAATGGTTTTAGCTTTGGGACCACGCTGAGCATCAAGGAGTCGGAAATAATGTCTACAAACACTTGGGTGATCAGTTGCAGACACCACTTCCCAGAAATCTGGGTACGGATCCTTTAAGAAGGAGCGAAGCCCCTCCGGCCTGGGACGGAAGACCCTAATTTCCAGGGCCCTTAAGGGGGCGTGGCCTTTCCTCCCAGAGGTCGATGGGACTGCCTTATCCGCGTCCTGTGCGTCTGTGAACTACATTACCCAGAAGAGCGCGCGTCGATGGACTGCATCTCTGACCAATGAAAAGAGTCGTTTCTGCGTGTGCCCCTAACGTCGGGGCGGAGCTTCCGGCCTCATCCGCCTGGCGGTCTTTTTGCCTCTTTCACGCTTGTTCGTCTGCTAATGTTCTGGAGCGCAGGTTCAGGTCGGGGTGACTAACCGAGAAGGCGCGAGGGAAGGCGCTGTCCCCGCCGCACACACTTGGGTCCGCGGCTGGCGACGCCGCCCGGGCTGCCCTGCGCCGGGGGCCGGGACGGGGACCACCGGCCCGGGTGTCCGGTCCGCCCACCGTGTCCGATGGCGGCGGCCGCGCCCCGGGACCCGACTCAGGTAAACCGCTCGTCCTCCTGCCTCCCCCGACCCAGACCCCGAAGGCCCGAGCGCGGGGCGCCGGCTCAGGTGAGCGCTCGTCCCCCGGGCCCTCCCGCCGTCCCCCCACCCAGACCTCGCGTCCCTGCGGCCCAGGCCCCGGTGTCCGGGACGGGGAGGCGGCGGCGGGCGGGGGCCCCGTGCGGGAGCGGGCTCGGGGCCGAGGGCGGCTGGGGCCGAGGCTGGAGGGGGCTGCGGCGGGAGGACTCTGCCCTCAGGGGACAGCGAGCGGGAGGGGGTCACGCCTGGACTGCGGGCCGGGGTGAGGTGCGGTACCTTCAGGTCTAGAGGACTCCAGACGCCAAGGGGACTTTTGGCCAAAGGAGGGACCCGATCTCCGTTTGGGATTTCAAAGTTTTCCGAAGGCGGTTCAAAGGAAGAGCAGACCGGAGGGCAATGAAGAGGACGTTGAGGCCTTGGGAGGTTGGATCTTAGTTCGGGTGGCACGGTTGGCAAGAGGGGACAGAGCATCGAGGCACAGCGGTTAGACAGCCATCGTAAGGTCACCTGACTCCAGGGCCAGGGAAGGGTACGGGTAGCAGGAGCCCAACGAACCCTGCCATGGCCGTTCCTCCACTGCCAGCCTGGGCACAGATTCCCATTGCGGCAGAGGTGCTGTGGAACTGAACACAGGTTGGTGGAGGGTGTCTCAGCCCCTCACTGGCCCTGGCCACCACGCACATAGTCTCTGGATTATGGTGTCCTGGGGCTCTTAAGTGTCATTCCCCCAGGCCTGGGTCTGGGGGCCCTGGGGAAACCCTACGCAGAGGGTCCTAAGTCCATGTAAGGCTTTATATAGAAATGTTCCCGTTTCTGGCAACCGATGTACTGGGAACTGGTTCCTAGATACGCGGAAGCTCAGAGGTGTAACTGAACTGAGTGTTCAGAAAACCACAGTGTCCTTTTAGGTGGGAACAAAGAGCAGGGGGGACAGGAATCAAGACTGGAATGACTGAGAAGTTGGGTGTGTATTCTGGAGGTGATGGGGCGTGTGCACCAGAGGCAGAAAGTGGTCTTAACAGGATCTTACCAGACTCCGTCTGGCTGCAGAGTGTAGAACAGACTGTGAGACCGGGGGAGAAGGAAGGAAGATCAGGCTGCAGCTACTGCCAAAGCCCAGGTGAGAGTTAATGGACCAGAGTTGTGGCTTAGGAAAGGTAATGGGATTCTGGATGCATGTTTTAAGTGGGCAACTAGATTCTCTGATGCAGGAGAAGGAGTGAAATACAGGACTCAGGGATGACCCCAGTGTGTTAGGTCTCAGCAGCTGTAGGAGTGGAAGGTCCGTTATCTGAGAGGAAGAATGTAGTAGTAATACTCACTGTGGGGGTGTTAGGAGCTTTGATTTAGGTATATTGAGAGTCTGGGGTGTTTCAGAGACCACTGAATGGATGTATGATGTAGGCAGTTGTACACATAGGTCTGGGAATCTGGGGAAGGTTCAGGATGGAGGGTTCAGGATGTTCACGATTAGGAGGGGTAATCAACAGGTTATGATTGTAAAGCTATTAGGGGCCAGGTAGGGGAGGATGGGGACTGTGGACTGGGTCTCTTGCCTGGGTACCTGGGTGATGGGTTGAGGCTTCACAAACAAATGAGGCAGGTACATGGCCCTGAAAGGAGTGTGTGTCAGGGACGGGATAGTCTGGCAGGTGGCCAGGGCTTCCAAGGCAAGGGTGGACATGAATGAGGTGGACACGGAGGGAAGGGATAACCGAGGCAAGATGTCACGCAGACCGGAGTGGGTGTTCAATCACCATTCTGTGCACTCACCAGGATTTTTTGAGGACTTTGTTGGGGTCTGGGCTGTTTCATTCAGGCAGGAGGATAAGGTCAAGGGCAAATGTGGTCATTTGTGAGAGTCACTAAGGCCTGGGGTGGACCACTGATGGAGCTGGGCTTTGATGAGGGTTAGGTGGACAGAGGAAAGTTGTGATTGCTTTGGGGACAGCAAGCCCAGCACCTTGTGGAATAGGGCCATGGGTATCTGAGATCCATACGTCTGAGGCAAGGAACAGACCCAAGCAGTGAAGGCTTCGTAGGTGGATTTGGGGCTGCGACGTTTAGTGGGCGTCCTGGGAAGTCAGTAGCAGTATTCAATCCTGTTTGAATTTGCAAAGGATCCTGTGGATGCTGTATTCAGGTTGTGGTGCAGGGTGTAAAATTAAGAGCTGGGCACCTGGGTGGCTCAGTTGGTTAAGCGACTGCCTTCGGCTCAGGTCATGATCCCAGAGTCCTGGGATCGAGTCCCGCATCGGGCTCCCGGCTCAGCGGGGAGCCTGCTTCTTCCTCTGACCCTCTCCCCTCTCATGCTGTTTCTTTCTCACTCGCTCTCTAATAAATAAATGAATAAAATCTTAAAAAAAAAAAGTTTAAAAAAAAATAAAATTAAGAGCCAATATTACATGCGGCACTGATGTCTGGAAACCATGAGGGCCTCTGATGGCCAGAGTGCTACTTCTGCTCCCCATTCTGCTCCCAGAAATAAGATCTCCTAACCAAACAGTGTTTTTATCAAGGGGATCAGGAGCAGTTCCTGCTTATCCCTCTGTACTTGGTTTCAGTTCCCTGCCTGCTCGTGGAGTTACTGAGATAAGTCAGTGGCATCTTCCCAGGGGAAACAGGGGTACCTCTTTGTACTGATATTACAAATCTTGGATCTCACAACCACCATCTGTTCACTCTTTCCCAGAGTGCCACCCCGCTGTGGCCCTGTGTGGCGTGTGGTGTCCTCTCTCAGACTGTGAATATATATGGTTAGAAAAGTGCTGTCAGTCTCATCTGTCCAGTGTTAAGTGTTCTGTGTTTGGCCATCCCCCTAACCCTAGCACACAGCCGATTCCCATCCTCGCCAGTGGCATGAAGAGCAGGTGATTGAAATACAGTCATACGTAATTGTAAGGCCAGAGAGTTGCCTAAGGTATGCAGGGCAGTAAGCTGGTGGCAGCCGTGGGCATGTGGCAGTGTCTACAATGTGGGGATGTGCCGTCTAAGGAATGATGTGTACTTGTAGAGGGAGGATGCCTGATGCCCTAGGGCCCTGGGATTGGGAATTGCATGGTTTGTCCATATTAGGGGAATTGCTTAGCAGAAATGGGTGAATGCCTCTGTGCCAGACCCTTGTTTTATGCCTTTTTATCCACCTGCCTCATCTTACTGATGGCTGGTGCCCATGATCAATGGACCTGTGAGGAGACAGTTGCACCAGCGGTGCGAGGGCCTGGTTTCTCTTCTGTGTTGGATGCTTAGGAGGAGGATGGGTGAGGGGTAGATGTGGAGATGGATTGTCATCTATGAGGGAGAGGCTGTTTATGGTTTCATCTGTCTCCATCTTGCCAGGGCACTGTGACCTTTGAGGACATTGCTGTGTCCTTCTCCTGGGAGGAGTGGGAGCTCCTTGATGAGGCACAGAGACAGCTGTACCAGGATGTGATGCTGGAGAACTTGGCGCTTATAACCTCCCTGGGTAAGGTCCTCACGCCCGCCTCTGTACCCTGAGCTAGTCTCTCCCTTTCCCTTTTTCCCCAAGGGCAGATCTGTTCTCCCATCAGGATCGTGGTCTCTGCTTCCTTCCCCACGTCCTTGAATAGGCAGTGTGGTTGGCTGGTGAGGTATGTGCACTGCCTTCTCCTTGAGCAGCCCCAACACCTGCTACTCCTAAGCCTCTCAGGGAAGGAACCAGGGTCTGGACTGTTCCATTCAGCCAGTGGATCCCACTTTGCTTGCCCTCTCCCTGCCAGGTGACTTGCAGTTACAAAGCACCCGAGTATCCCAGGTTCCACTTTCTTTCTCTAGCTGACATTTCCTCATTCCTTCTTGTGCTAGAAATTACCATCACTGTAATATAGACCACGGTCTGTTCTTGCAAGATCCTTCTTGGAAGTTTTCTTTATAATAGTTTTCTTTCCTGTGCACTGCATGTGCTGAGCTGTTCTTGGCCAGTGCTGGCCACCTATCTCTCCTGTCTTTCCCTTATTTATACTTGCATCATCCAGGTGCCACATAGTTGCTCATCTCGGGGTTGTGGAGAGTGTGTTGTGGTTCACAGCCTGGCTCTGAACAGTGACACCTGGGGGAGGCATGTCCTCAGGGCTGTGTATACATCATACCAGAAACTTATTCCACATGACTGGTCTTTTGTTGGTAATGACAGTGGCCCCCGCACTTCATACCTGCCTTTCCTTCCCCAGTCTTTACACTCAGGTGACTGGTCAACTGCTATTCATCACTTGTACTCTTACTTCCTGCCCAGGGCTAATCTACACCTCTCTGAACTCCACATCTTGACCATTTTAGTCACTGTTCCATGTGGGGTACTGTCCTCCTTGGCTCCTATGTGTTGTGTCGTGAGGTGAACACAGATTGTTAAACAGTCCTTGAACACCAGGCTCTCTTTCACTGTTGAATTTTCCTGGGCCTGAACACACCCTTCTGCATGGCAGACTAGGTCCTGTTGAAAGTTATGTGTAGACCTTGTCTCTCTTCAGTGTATTTATTTCACCTCATAAGTGCCCCTGAACCCCCATTTTGTGAGCTGCTAAGCAGCCTCATCCTCAGCCTGAACTCAGACCTCTTATCCTATGAACAGTCTCATGGACTCGTTTCTGGGTTTATTAGACATGCTTGGGTAGCAGCTGCTTACCCACGAAAGTCACTGTGCACTTCACCAGCATTTCCTGCTTTCAGGTTGTTGGCATGGAGCAGAGGATGAGGAGGCACCGTCTGAGCAGAGCGTTTCTGTAGTGTCACATGTCAGGACTCCCAAGACAGGTCTTTTTCCCCGGAAGGCCAACCCCTATGAGGTGTGTGGTCCAGTCTTGAAAGACAGTTTTCACTCGGCTGAGCACCAGGAAACACAATTCAATGAGAAAGTGTACACTGGTGGGACACATGGGAAAAGATTCTGTTTCAACGAAAACCTTCAGCAGCAGCAGAAGCAGCATGTGAGCGATAAGCCCTTCAGTAACAATGTAAGCAGAGCTTCAGTGGTCAAGAGCTGCAGATTGCAAGTGTCAGGGAAGCCCTTTATCTGTGGGGAGGTTGGGAAGGATTTCTTGGCCAGCTCAGGATTCCTCCAGCAACAGGCCACACAGACTGGAGAGAAGTCAAGCAATGCAACTGAATGTGGGGCAGCCTTCCACAAGGGAAAAACTCAACACCACTGGGGGGACAACACAGAAGCTTTCAGCCACAAGCACACATTTGTTCATCACCAGAGAGTCCGCCCTGGAGAAAGATGTTACATGTGCAGTGAATGTGGGAAATCTTTTAGCCATAACTCTAGCCTTATTAAACACCAGAGAGTTCACACAGGAGAAAGGCCTTATGAGTGTGGGGAGTGTGGAAAATCCTTTAGCCAGAGCTCCAACCTCTTTCAACATCGGAGAGTTCACACTGGAGAAAGGCCTTACGAGTGCAGTGAATGTGGGAAATCTTTTAGCCAAAGCTACAGCCTCAATAACCATCGGAAAGTTCACACTGGAGAAAGGCCATTTGAGTGTGGAGAATGTGGCAAATCCTTCAGTCAAAGATCCAACCTCATTCAGCATCGGAGAATTCACACTGGAGAAAAGCCTTATGAGTGCAGTGAGTGTGGGAAGTCCTTTAATCAAAGCTCTGCGCTCCTGCAACACCATACCGTTCACACTGGAGAACGGCCCTATGAGTGCAGTGAATGTGGGAAATCCTTTACCTACAATTCCAGTCTTTTAAAACACCAGAAAGTCCACACAGGATCAAAGCCTTATGAGTGCAGTGAATGTAGGAAATCTTTTAGCCAGAATTGCAGCCTCGTTCTACATCTGAGAGTTCACACTGGAGAAAGGCCTTATGAGTGCAGCAAATGTGGAAAATCTTTTAGCCAAAGCTCTGCGCTCCTTAAACACCAGAGAGTTCACACTGGAGAAAGGCCATATGAGTGCAATGAGTGTGGGAAGTCCTTTAGGCGAAGCTCCAACTTCAGTGACCATCGGAGAGTTCACACTGGAGAAAGGCCATATAAGTGTAACCAGTGTGGGAAATCCTTTAGTAAAAGCTCTGGCCTCACTCGACACCAGAGAGTTCATACTGGATTGGGCATTATAAATATCTTGAATGAGAAAGCCATTAGCCGAAGCCCTTACCTCATTGATTACCACAAAATTCACATGGGAGAAACAACTTAGATATGTAGCAAATGTATTTCCTTGTTCAGTATAACAACACTCGAGGAGATCTCTTTTGAGGGTGCCATCTGCCTGAATTGTGCCTCATACATCCAAACATCAAAATAAATTCCAGGTATGTGGAGCTGTGTTGCATGTTTCAGCTTGGGGCCGTGTGAATTTTTATTACTGTTGATTCTGTAGCAGCAGCCATTCACCTCTCCCACCTGCAGGTGCCCATATGTATATCATTTATCTGCTCTGATGTGTTCAGCGAAGTAAACCTTGGTGTTTTCCCATTCGCTGGGTGAATGTGAGAAGCCAGAGTACTCATTTTTTTCTCTCTGATTAGTAGGGCATGGATGACCCCGTTGTGTTCCAGAGGACTCCATCTGAGTTCTGCCTGTGACCTGAAAAGTCATCTTTTTTAGGGATATTGGTCTGGTAATTCTTGTGATGGAATTTCCCAGCCTCCAAGTCACTAACCGAGGAACAGCCTTCCTCTATTATTCTGGTTTGTGCTGTAACAAAGGCCTTATTGTGTAAGTCATCTTTATCTTGAAGGTTAGATTCACTTTATGGGGTGGTTTCAGAATGACAGGAGAAACAGCTGCCGTGGGCACCCCAATCTTTGTGTGCTTCAGGGGGATAGAAGGATGGCAGTCCTCTCTCTAGTTTGGGCCTTGTTTGCATTGTTGCCTAAGGCCTCTAAGGAAATTACGTAGGGTTTTGTGGTTAAATTGTAGCCTGGATGCCAGGACGTTTTGTGCTGTCAGCGCTCACCTTGAAGAGGGGGCAGTTGTGACAACCTCCGGTACTTCTGGGAACAACATAAAATTGTTCTCTTCTTTGCAGGGGATGTTGCATTGTGCTCAGCACTGGTGCAGGAAATCTGTTCCCAGGTCTTGCAAAGGAGAGAGGTACCCTAATGCCCAGAATTCTGTGTGGTAGTGTCACTGGCTGAAAGATTATAGGGGGAGTCATAATTGTACACAAACAGTGGATTAACAGAGAGGGCAAGAGACTGCAACAAACTGGTTGGAATGTGCCTCTTTTAAAAGGGCACCTGCCATTGTTCTAGTCAGTATGGCTGTGAAGGATGAGCAAGTACGGAAATTCTCAGATCTTTCTGAACTGTGAATCTTGTGTAGCTGAGGGCCTTGTCAGAAAATAATCTAATGGGGGGCGCCTGGGTGGCTCAGTTGGTTAAGCGTCCGACTCTTGGTTTTGACTCAGGTCATGATCTCAGGGTTGTGAGATCAAGCCCTGCATACAGATCTAGCCTCAGTGCAGAACCTGCTTGGGATCCTCTCTCCTTCTCCCTGTGCACACACTCCCCCCCACCACCACGTTCACACTCTCTCACGTGTGCTCTCTCTATAAGAAAAGGAATCTAACAGTTTTATGGATTCCTGTAGTTTCTCTGCATTGTTCACCGTAAGGCCTTTGTTGCACAGGAAGGAAAACAAAGAAAGAAGGAAGATCTCAGTCCAGAAATGCAGGCTTTACGCAGCCTGCATTCCTGATGACTCAGGTGGAAATGGCTTTCATTGCTCACCTGTATTTGCTGCCACCGAGGCAAGGTGCTGATCCCAGGGCATTACAAGGGATATGGTGGGGTCAATACAGGTTTGCCAAACTTTGTTTTTTGAAAACAGAATTTTTTTTTTATTATACCGTTAATGCCTTTTTGGTATGGTTAATAAATAATAAATTGTCCATATTTAAACTGTACCATTTGATGAGTGTTGACATTCATATAAACCCATGAAACCATCATCATAAATCATAACAATGTGCATATGCATCACCCCACATTCACTCATGCCCTTTAATTATTATCTCCTTCTCTCTGCCCTCCAGGCAAACATTGATTTACTTTCTTCTACAATAGATTCATATGTATTTAATGTAATTTTACATGATTGAAAATAAAATGTTTAGTTTTTTTTCCCCTCTGGGTGTTCTCGTCTGGTATATTTATTTTGAGATTTGTCAATGGGTCTGTGTAATTAGTTCATTCTTTTAATGTGTCAGGAAATGTAATGTTCTGTCCACTATTTGTTTATTTACTCATCTGTTTCAGATATTTGAGTTGTTTCTAGTTTGGGGCTTTATCAAACAGTTGTTAGAGACATTTGTTTGATTCTTAAATTTATGATTCTTTGTATGGATGTGTTTCATTCCTGTTGATACCTCAGAGCGCCTCAGAGCCGTAGTTACAGGGCTGTGATTTGGGGACTGTTAAATGAGGTCATCCTCAGGAGAACTCCTCCCTGTTAGCTCCCTATGAAAAGATGTGTTAGTTATGGGCTGAATTGTATGTTCCCAGATTCATATGTTGAAGTCATAATCTCCAGTACCTCAGAATGTCACTGCATTTGGAAATAGGGTTTTTGAAAAGGTGAAATAAAGGTGATACTGTGGACACAATCCAGTGTGACTAGTGTCCTTAAGAGGACATTAGTACACAGACACACACAGGGAAGGTCATGTGAGACAGAGGCAGAAAATGCCCACCTACAAGCCAAGGAGAGAGGTCTCAGGAGAAATCAGTGCTTCTGAGACCCTGATATCAGATACCTAGCATATGAGAAAATGCATTTCTGTTGCTTAAACCACCCAGTCTGAAGTAGTGTATTATGGTGGCCTTAGCAAAGTCTTATGGGGGCCGTCAGCATCTGGGAAGGAGAGGGTCTGCAGGGTGCCCTAGGGACAGAGGGAGGAAGTGATCCGTAAAGTAGTTGGGACCAGAAGGAGGGATGGGCTTGGAATTGATTCCTCCATCCCCACCTCTCAGTGGAGGTCACAAAGAGAAACTTGCTGCCCAGCCTCCCCCTAGGTTCAGTTTCCAGCTGTGTAAAATGGAGATCATGAGCAGACCTGCCTCTGGGGCTATTTGAGATGTAAAGAACTCATGGCCTAGGAAAGGGGCTCAGATGGAGAACCTTTTTTTTTTTTTAATTTTTTTAAAAGATTTTATTTATTTATTTGATAGAGACACAGCGAGAGAGGGAACACAAGCAGGGGGGGTGGGAGAGGGAGAAGCAAGCTTCCTGCAGAGCAGGGAGCCCGATGCGGGGCTCAATCCCAGGACGCTGGGATCATGACCTGAGCTGAAGGCAGACGCTTAATGACTGAGCCACCCAGGCGCCCCTCAGATGGAGAATCTTTTAAGAGTGATGATTGTCCTAAGGGGTGGGGAGTAGGGTTAGCAGTGCCTTTGGAGAGGGGGGCAAAAGACCACTGGGGGAAAATATTGAGATATTTATACCTGGGGGGCCTTGCAGGGGCTGTGGTTGACATGAGGGGGTGGGTAAGGTTCCCACCTGGCTCTTCCTGAAGCTCTGATCCCTACTGGACAGTCCCAAGCCAGTGGGGGACAAATAGGGACTGAGTGGCTT
The DNA here is from genome assembly GCF_964656455.1 of Halichoerus grypus. Taxonomy (NCBI): domain Eukaryota; kingdom Metazoa; phylum Chordata; class Mammalia; order Carnivora; family Phocidae; genus Halichoerus; species Halichoerus grypus. Next base: position 59,888,275 of record NC_135726.1, read on the forward strand.
GGACCATGCACACATCACCAAGGGGACCTGGATAAGCGGTGGCCATACCTCAGGGGCCCCTTGAATACCTTCAAATGGACTTTATCCAGCTTCTACCCTCTGTGGGACTTGAATATATTTTAGTGATTGTATGTCTATTTGCAGAGTGAGTTAAAGCATTTCTTTTCTGAAAAGCTGATTGATTTTGTTTCCAGCCCTGGATCATCCCAATGTTTACATCTACATCAGGTCATCATGTCACACACTTTATGGGAACCATTATAAACACTCTCTTTTATCACTCACAATCTTGTAGAAAAGTTGAATGGACCACTGGCATTGTTAACATCAGCAAAACTTTCGGAAACCTTTGAGCTCCCTTGGCCAAAGATATTCCCTCTCGCCCTTATGGCCATGGAGTCCACTCACTCAGTTATCCCCCTATGAATTACTAACTGGAAGACTCATGCATGTGTCTAGGGATTTCACTTCCAATACTAGTTACTGCTCTGCTACATGCAGACATGGCAAAATATTGCCAGGGATTCACATAATATATCCAGTCCTGTCACCAACTGACTAAGGCCACCTTCTGAAAACATGTTTTAAAGAGCTTTTTCATGATCTTCAACTAGTAGATTCCATCTGTTGGAACAGACCTCAGAGAATAACTGCCGGAGTCCAGCTCCAGCCGGGGTGGGTCTCTCGTAGGAAAGGACGGCGTCGGCGAATGAGGAGACACAGACACAGGATCAGGTTGTAAGCATCTCCTGACAGCCTCGGAGGAACTTTATTTATATGTTAGGATATTTTTGTTTTTCCAAATCTTAGATCATTTTCTGGATTACAGCCATAGCCTTCTTTCATTTTTCCTTTGTAATGATTAACATGACCTTTATTGATTTCTGCTTATTGGCTTTCGCTAAAACTAAAAAACAGTACGCAAAGAGAGAGGTGCTAGACAGAGTGTGACCGTCTTGTTATTTTGTTCTATAGAAACTAATTCTTCGTGGAATTAGTTTCATTACGATTGCTTAGATAGGCGTAACTAAGATGAGTAGTCACTTTATCATGAAACCCCAGAAATACTCCAGTTATAAAGATTGCCATAAATAAAATGAAAGAGAATAGCAGGAGCCAGCTGTGGAGTCTCCTGTTTTCAGGATCGTCCCCCATACTTGGACTTTGTCAAACAGCATGAGTAGCTTGGCTCGCGCCAAATAACTGCTCATAAATCTCATTGGAAGGAACCTATCAGGTGCTGTTAGCAATAAATAGAGCAGTGAAACTCCAGGGAGTCACTCTGGCTCATGTTTCACAACTAAAGAAGAAATCCAGAATTCCACACAATTGGAAGGCTACTCCAATCCAAGACCTCAAACTGAGGATTCTGAGCTGATCTTCAAAAGCAGACAGGTGACCCAAGACCTTCGGAACAAACAGATGACAGCTTCCACTCGATACCTCACAGCAAGACATCTGTCTAACAAATTACTGTTTTGTTCTTTTAATCTGCTTGCCTGTAATTGTTCCACTTCTCATTTTCCACAGACCCCTTGTCATCACCACTAATGGCCCTTTTACTCGTTTCTTCCTTATAAGGTTAGGTTAGGTCAGAACATAATCTTAACCTTATTAGGTTATCCCTAACAGCAGCCCCTACCCTCAGTCACTTACTGCAGGATATGCCATTCCTCACCAGCCTACCATGATGAAACCTCTGGGCCATGCAGGTTGCATCAAATGAGACCATAGGGAGTTACAGCACATGGCATTTCCACTTGCACATACATGGACCTTGACCTTACACGAATCAATGTGTGACAGTGCTAGTGTCCCTCTCGCCCAGAAAAAGAACCGATTATTTCAATCTTGATGAGAACTCAGGCGATCCTAAGTTTGATTTCAATAATCTTCATAGGGCAATGTGCCCAAAACTTACTACCTGGAAGAGACCGATAGAGATCCAAAAATGTAACCCAGTCCTGTAAGCCCTTGGTTCTGACCTTATATCATGAATGACTCCTTTGTTCCCAGATGTCTATGTGCCCTGGACAGATCACTACTTCCTTTGTGGCCAGGACCCACAGGATTCATACTAACACCTCATGCACTTTAGGAATAGTATCTTTTTTTTTTTTTTTTTTTTAAAGATTTTATTTATTTATTTGAGAGAGAGAATGAGAGAGAGAGAGCATGAGGGGGGGAGGGTCAGAGGGAGAAGCAGACTCCCTGCCGAGCAGGGAGCCCGATGCGGGACTCGATCCTGGGACTCCAGGATCATGACCTGAGCCGAAGGCAGTCGCTTAACTAACTGAGCCACCCAGGCGCCCTAGGAATAGTATCTTAAAACTTGTCCATACATGAGGGATCCTAGTTCTATAAATCACCAACGTTGGAAATCCAACTCAGGTGTGATTTCCAAAATGAGGTCTGTTCTACTATTCAGCACACTGAGGGAAGTACTGACTCTATGTGAACGATGTGAGTAGTGTTCCCATCAGTGGGAATCATACAAATATAAAAGACTAATAAACCTGTCACTAGCATTGGCAGAAGTTTTAAGACAGCAGTTCTGCCCTAGATGTAGTAAACATTTGTCTCAACTCCCGGACACAAGTAGTGATGGACAGTCTCGTTGCTCTAGATTTCTTGTTGGCTAGTCATGGTGGGATCTGTGCCATTGCTAATACTGCTTGTACTTGGATCTATGAAACAGACAAGGGACTATTAATTGTGCTTGCTTTTGTCATAGTGGTCATGATGCTGGTCTGTTTGTCCAGAGTCTTAAATGCTTCTATGCAACTGCACTGTTATCAGATGATCACCGAGATGATATAACAATAAAAAGGTCAAGCCAATCTTGCAATACCCACTATGAAGATGAACAGTCTCTGAGCAGTGAAGATTTGAATCTGTGTTTTCCCCAAATTAGTCAACTTCTCAGAAGTGAGAGAAAGATCAGGGTGAGACTGAGAGAATATAGAAACAGACAATGGCCAGACCATATAGAGAGATAGAACTCAGACCCACAGTCTCTGGTAACCAGCACAGGAAACCAACCCATTATCTATATAACCAGCCCAAGATGCCAGCTATCTAGAAGAGAAACCTGTAGAAAATCATACCATTATATCTAGCAACATTCCAGGACGCCAAAGGATGACCTCAGTAAGGATGGCACCAAAGAGCCAGGACATGATTAATAATGGACAATTCCATTATTAATCATGATTAGTAATAATGAAGATTCCTTCATTTTTGTCCTTGTTTGCAACATAATACCAACCAGAGAAGGCCAAATATGTACCCCTAACCAATCATGTAGGATGCATCTTCAATGTAGCCCACCTCCAGCTTCCCAATCAGGGCATACCTGAAGTCTTACCTTTTTAAACTATAAGGCTTTACCACTCCTCTGCCTGCCTTTGAGAATCTGCGAAAATGCACGTGATGGATTCTGACAACCTTGTTGCAGGAAGGGCTGAATAAACAGCCTTTGAGTGTTCTCATTTGGTTGGTCTTCATCTATTTCCATAGCTCTTGGACATTCCTCAAAATACTGTGTTATAAATTGATTTGAAATAATTTTGACTGTGATTTTACAAGGATTTATTAGCAATAGTGTTAAATTTACTTGTTGTGTTTCATTTTCCATCTTAGGTTATTGACATTTTGGCAATTGATCTGTCAAAGAACATACCCTTATCTAAACATCTTTCAGGGAGGCAAGTTTGAGTGTAAACTGCTTTGGAGTCTTTCCATACCAAGTATAGAAAGATGGTCATTGATTAATCAGAATTTTATTTCCTTTTTGTCCTGCAAATAAACAGTATTGCAGGGGCCACTGAGGAACTCTGGCATTAGGTAACTTATGATAAGCTTAAACCTTCCTCACTGGTGAATCCTCCTAAACACTGTCCCTCTTTGTCCTATTTTTAGTCCAACTTTCTTTCTTTTCCTTCAGTCCACAGTATTCTGAGTTGGCCTCCATGTCCCTTGAGTTTGTAACTTCCTTGTAGAGGAGAGACATTCCTGAAAATGGACATTTCACCTGGTTATGTTAAAATCTGTGGCATTGTCAAAGACTTCCCAAATCCCAGGGGAAAAAAGAAAAGTCTGCTAAGTCACTTACTCTTCTGCTGTGCACACACTCTCCAGGAATCAGTCTATCTTCTGATTGAGCCAAGAGATGCAAAAGCATGGTTGGAAAGAGTCCAGTAGACCTGACCTTAAAATATTTTAAGATTGGGGCACCTGGGTGGCTCAGTTGGTTAAGCGACTGCCTTCGGCTCAGGTCATGATCCTGGAGTCCCGGGATCGAGTCCCGCATCGGGCTCCCTGCTCAGCAGGGAGTCTGCTTCTCCCTCTGACCCTCCCCCCTCTCATGTGCTCTCTCTCTCCTCTCATCCTCTCTCTCAAATAAATAAATAAAAAATCTTAAAAAAAAAATATTTTAAGATTAGTGAAATTTTAGTGCTTAAAAATGAAAGAACTGAAAATCTTCTGAAACTTTTACAAAGGACACTGATAATGTAAGAGAAAATTATTGTCCTAAAGTAGCATAAAGGAAAGATAAATATTAGTCTAATGCTTTTAAGATTTTATTTGAGAGAGAGTGAGAGAGAGAAGGAGCAGGGGGAGGGGCAGAGGGAGTCTGATGCAGGGCTCGATCCCAGGACTCCAGGATCATGACCTGAGGCAAAGGCAGACGCTTAACCAACTGAGCCACCCAGGTGCCCCTGGGGTTGGCTCTTTATGTTGCTAAACATAACCATCCTCAAAGCTGTTTTCCTAAAAAAAATTGGCTACCTGTGATTTTGAATAATGGCCTCGACCCCTAGATCACCAAGCGAGAATGAGAGAGGAGACTGCAGAGCTTTTGTGTAATTCCAAGTGTGTTTTTTTTTTTTAAGATCTATTTATTTGAGAGAGCCTGAGCGAGTACAAGATGGGGGGGGGCAGAGGGAGAGGGTGAGAATCAAGCAGACTCCCCACTGAGCTTGGAGCCTGACGTGGGGCTTGACCTCCCTACCCTCCCTACCCTGGGATCAGGACCTGAGCCAAAACCAAGAGTCAGATGCTTGACTGCCTGAGCCACCCAGGCATGCCCTAAGTGTGTACACAGATGTTTACAAATTATGTATATATATACGCACACATGTTTTAAGATTTTATTTATTTATTTGGGAGAGAGAGCACATAAGCAGGGGTAGCAGCATGCAGAGAGAGAGGGAGAAGCAGACTTTCCACCAAGCCGGGAGCCCGATATGGGGCTGGATCCCAGGACCCCAGGATCATGACCCGAACTGAAGGCAGACACCCAACCGAGCCACCCAGGCGCCCCTACAAATTATATTTTTTATTTTTAATTTTTATTTTATTTTATTTTTTTAAAGATTCTGTTTTATTTATTTATTTGAAAGAGAGAGAGATAGCGAGCAGGAACACAAGCAGGGCGAGTGGGAGAGGGAGAAGCAGGCTTCCCACGGAGCAGGGAGCCCGATGCGGGACTCGATCCCAGGACCCTGGGATCATGACCTGAGCTGAAGGCAGACGCTTAACGACTGAGCCACCCAGCACCCCCAAATTATATTTTTTAAAAAGTTCATATACCCCTATCAATTTGTCTTTTTGAACCACTTAGACTTTTTATTTTCTAAAAAGGAATTACATCTTTTCACTGATTTTTCTTAAAGATTTTATTTATTCATTTGAGAGCAAGAGACAGAGAGCACACAAGCAGGGGGAGAGTCAGAGCGAGAGAGAAGAAGCAGGCTCCCTGCTGAGCCAGCCAGAAGCCTGATGTGGGGCTCGATCCCAAGACCTGGAGATCATGACCTGAGCTGAAGGCAGACGCCTAACCATCTGAGCCACCCAGGCGCCCCAAATACATGTTTTTAATTCAAGACACAAAACAGCAGGCACAAGAACACGGAGACTCTCCCCTTTTTTCTCTGAAAGAAGGCTATAAAACTCCCACAAAAGACAGGAACAGGAAGACCGAAGATATTGTTATCAGTCCCGAGAAAGCACCAGAGAAACCTACATACAAAACCTTACTACATTAGTCTCCTCCCATATATTTACCTTTCTCACAAATGCCAACCTGGGAACCCTAAGACTGCTTCGTTTTCTCCTGTCATTTCTCTACAACCTAACTGTTCTTTGTTGATGCTCTAGAAGCTGGAATTTGGAGCCACCGTTTTGAGTTACTTCTGGTTTAGGTTCCTCCTGGAGATGTGCGCTGCATGCTGCAGTAAGCTTCCTCTCTCCCTCCCTCCCTCAGATCTATCTTTATGTTACATGGACCTCAGCCAAGAACACAGAAGGGTAATAGAGGGAACATCATTTTTCTTTTCCTACACCTGCTGGATGTAGACATACGAACAAAAAAGTATACCCCACGCCCTCACCAATTTTCTGTACATCCTTGGGGCCACACAGTCTACCCCCTGGGCCCTGACGGAAGGTTCGATGATAGCTTTGATTGCTCTGCAATGTTTTGATGCTCTGGTGCCATCCCCCAAAGAAAGTACGTATGATTTATAATGTAAATGCTGTGAAAGGTGGACAGAGTATGCTTCTAAATGTCAAAATTCCCCCTGCCTTTCCATTTGAATTATAGCAACTACACCTACTGTCATTTACAATTTTTGTTCACCTCAAGAGGAAGAAAATTTTCCAAATTGCTGAACCCTGGTTTTTCACATGGGCAATGACCCTCTCTGACAGACCCCAAACTGCCTTACTCCAAGTCAAGAAGAAGGTGTTGTTTTGATTTGTAAAAGTGTGGTAAATGGACATCACGTACAATTTATCATTTTAGCCATTTGTAAGCATCCAGTTCAGTGGCATGAAGTCCATTTACATCCTCCTTGTCATGTTACCTCTTTTAAACCACCTTTAGGGCGCCTGGGTAGCTCAGTTGGTTAAGCGACTGCCTTCGGCTCAGGTCATGATCCCAGCGTCCTGGGATCGAGTCCCACGTCAGGCTCCCGGCTCGGCGGGGAGCCTGCTTCTCCCTCTGGCCCTCTCCCCTCTCATGCTGTTTCTCTCTCTCTCAAATAAATAAATAAATAAATAAAATCTTTTAAATAAATAAATAAATAAACAACCTTTAGAGTTAAAACAACACTTAGAGTCATGATTTGCCCAATGAGTGTCCTCCCTTCATTTGGAAGTTCTATGTATGGGGGTGCTTGTCCATCTTCCTCTTTTTACTCGTGAGGAGGTAGGGCATGAAATCCCCAAGTAGCCAGATGGTAGCACCGTCGATTCAAAGTTACCTGCACACTAAATCTATAAACATGGTCTGGAAATCATTTAAGTTCATCTGCCTCCAGTGAAATTGTTGCTCTGGATTATAACCAATCTTCTCCATGTTCTTCTAACAATATTTCTCCTTCTTTTCACCTGGTACTTTGCCTGATCATGAAGCAGTCCCATCTGGCAAGAACTGTATTACCTGCCTGCCACACGAGACAAAAGTATGCACAGGCCTGTCCCCATCTTACCCTTTTTGCCTACCCCGTCATTTCAGAAAATGTGTCCTTCATAAAAATGTGTGCTTCCTCCTGTCAGAAGCCAAACCTGAAATAAAAGACTTAGATGTAAAGAAACAAGAATATTGATTGATTAAAAAAAAAAAAGAGCCCCCCAAAACAGCAGGTGCCTGAGGGTGCACTGACCTCTGCCCTTTCCTTCCTGGAAGTGGGAAATACCACCCTTTCCATGGAAAATGTCCTCCCTATGCCAGAAGGAGAGTGACATTCTTGTCAAGGACAGGAAGCTAAGAATAAGAAAATTCTGTACAGACTTTGTTATAAATAATGCTTATCTTCCTGTGGTTTCTCCACAGAGTTTAGTTACTTTTCCACAACCACCTGTCTGTTCAGCCCAATATAAAAGCATTTAGGTTCTGCCACTTCTTTCGGTCCTTGTTTCCTTAGGAGGACTCCCTTGTCATGTAAAATTTATAAGCAATAAATTTGTGCACTTTTCTCCTCTTAATCTGTCTGTGTCAGTATAGTTCTCAGACCCAGCTGCAACCCTAAGATGACTGAGGTATGGTTTTGCCTTAATGACATCTTCCTTTTGGCATCTTGGAATTCTACCTCCTTCATTGGTTTGATTCTTCAGTATGCGGACGTGCTCTCAGCTACCATCTTAAGAAATTGTATGAATATTTTCAGTGTCTTACTTTTTTTAATTTAAATTCAATTAACTAACATATAGTGTATTATTAGTTTCAGTGGTGGAGTTCAGTGATTCCTCAGTCTTATAGAACACCCAGTGCTCATTACATCACGGAGTGAGATCATATGATAATTGTCTTTCTCTGATTGGCTTGTTTTGCTTAGCATAATACCCTCTAGTTCCATCCACGTCATCGCAAATGGCAAAACTTTAGGTTTTTTGATGGCTGTGTGATATTCCGTTGTATATATATACCACATCTTCTTTATCCATTCATCTGTCGATGGACATCTGGGCCCTTTCCATAGTTTGGCTATTGTGGACATTGCTGCTATAAACATTGGGGTGCAGGTGCCCCTTCAGATCACTACACTTGTATCTTTGGGGTAAATACCTACTAGTGCAATTGCTGGGTCATAGGGTAGCTTTATTTTCAACTTTTTTTTTAAAGATTTTATTTATTTATTTGTCAGAGAGCACAAGCAGGGGGGAGCGGCAGGCAGAGGGAGAAGCAGGCTCTCAGCCCAATGCGGGACTCGATCCCAGGACCCTGGAATCATGACCTGAGCTGAAGGCAGACACTTCACTGACTGAGCCACCGAGATATCCCTAAAAATTTTCAACTTTTTGAGGAACCTCCATACTGTTTTCCAGAGTGGCTACACCAGCTTGCATTCCCACCGACAGTGTAAGAGGGTTCCCCTTTCTCCGCATCCTCGCCAACATCTGTTGTTCCTGACTTTTTAATTTTAGCCATCCTGATGGGTATGAGGTGGTATCTCATTGTGGTTTCGATTTGTATTTCCCTGATGTGGAACATTTTTTCATGTGTTTCTTGGCCATTTGTGTGTCTTCTTTGGAGAAATGTCCGTTCGTGTCTTCTGCCCATTTCTTGACTGGATTATTTGTTCTTTGGGTGTTGAGTTTGGTAAGTTCCTTATAGATTTTGGATACTAGCCCTTTATTGCAGTGTCTTTCAAAATAAAACCTGCTCCTACTACAGGATCCAGCAATAAATTACTGACCCAAATGAGTAAAAAACTTACATTCACACAGAAACCTGCACACCAATGTTTACCACAACTTTATTCATAACTGCCAAAACTTGGTTGGAAGCAACTAAGATGTCCTTCAGGAGGAACCAACATACTGCTCTGGTGCAGGATGTTGATAGGATAGCGTAGGGGTGGGGTGGGGCTCTGGGTACCCGTGTGTGTGTTTGGTGGGCAGGGAGCAGTGAAGGCAGAGCAGAGAGCATATGAGAAATCTCTGTACTCTCCGCTCAATTTTGCTGTAAACCCAAAATTGCTCTTTAAAACACACACACACATACATACACACACACACAATAAATCCTGTGAATTAAAAAAAAAAAAAATTATTCCAGGGATGCCTGGGTGGCTCAGTCGGTTAAGCGTCTGCCTTCAGCTCAGGTCATGATCCCAGGGTCCTGGGATTGAGCCCCACATCGGGCTCCCTGCTCAGCAGGGAGCCTGCTTCTCCCTCTGCCTGCTGCTCCCCCTGCTTGTGCTCTCTCTCCCCTCCCCTGACAAATAAGTAAATAAAATCTTAAAAAAAAAAAAATTATCCCTGGGGCACCTGGGGGGCACAGTTGGTTGCGCATCTGACTCTTGGTTTTGGCTCAGGTCATGATCTCAGGGTCGTGAGGTGGAGCCCCCATGTCAGGCTCCCCGATCTGCAGACAGTCCGCTTAAGATTTTCTCTTCCTGTCTGTCTGACCCCCGCCCCCTGCCCTCACTGTCTCTCTAAAATAGATTTTTTGTTTGTTTAAAGATTTTTATTTATTTGAGAGTGAGAGAGAGAGCACAGAAACAGGGAGAGGGGCAGAGGGAGAGGGAGAAGCAGCCCGACGCAGGGCTCCCTGGGATCGTGACCTGAGCCAAAGGCAGATGCTTACCCGACTGAGCCACCCAAGTGGCCCTGCTTTTGCATAAATCTGTTGGGCTTGGACAAATGTCAGTTTGCAAGCTCCTTGGGAGCTTCCTGGGTATAATCTGAAACCGGCCCCTGTACACAGAGGGCAGGAAGAGACCAACCAAGGAGGAAGTCCACCCCAGATTGGTAGGTGGCAGGTTTAATAAGCAAGGAAACTAATATATGAGGCTTGTCTTGGATGCCACCAGAGGAGTAGATCTCCTTACCTGCCCACCAAATCTTGAACATTTATAGAGATCTTAACTGTGTTTAGTCACCTATACCATCAAGATGGTCTCAACAACGCTGTATTCCCTCAAGGCTGTGTCCATGGAATAGCTTCCACCGGGGACGGTAGGCACAGCATACATTCCAAGGACAGGGGAGAGGGTGAGGAACCTCCAGTTGTTGGGTTCAACTCAAGGGTCAAGCAGACCTCCTCTGACAGCCTATTTGTTTGGGTTTCTTCTTCTCCCTTGGTCAATGTGTCTATCTGCCAATTTTATTCTTGTTTTTTGAAATTGCTGTAGCGATTCTAATTCCTTTGCATAGGGGCGCCTGGGTGGCTCCGTCAGTTATGCGTCTGCCTTTGGCTCAGGTCATGATCCTAGGGTTGGGGGGGGGACGGAGGGGGGGACGGAGGGGGACGGAGGGGGGAGGGGGACGGAGGGGGGACGGAGGGGGAGGGGGAGGGGGGCTTTCCTCCGGGGACCCTTCCACCGATTAGCCCGCCGCCATCAGTGGTGGCGAGCCGGCTGGAGCAGTGGGGTAAAGAGTTGCAGGTCACGTCGGTCCCCGCAGGGTGTGTGCTCGGGGTTCCCTCGGAGGGGCTCGTGCTGTCCCCCCCGTTGGAAGGGCTCAGAGGCCGAGTCGTGCGTGGGGCCGTGCCAGGGGGTGCTCCCCCGGCTCTGAGCGTGGCTGCCCTGCGCCCGCCCTCGGCTGGCGGTCGGTCCGCGCGGCTGAGCGTGGGGACGGACGTGCGGGCGGCCGGCGGTCCGGCTCCGCGCCCCGGTGGCGGCGTCCTCTTCCCCGGCAGCCCCCACTGTCCGGCCCCCGTGGCCGCCGCCATGTGTCGCGTTCTCCTCCCACCCCGCGTGTATGGGGATGAAAATGGGCGCCAGCGGCGGCCTCCTGCTTGGCCGGGTGGTCACGGCGGCCCGGCGTCCGCTCGGACGCGGTAAATCGCAGCGAGTTGACGGACGGTGGCTCCTGTCTACACGGACGCACGAACAGCGGGGAGGAGCCCGCCGCCGCATGCCCGCCCTCGCTGGGGCGCGGTGTAGGGCCCCCCGCAGGCCGCATGTTCGCAGGAGCGGAAGGCGACGGGCCTGTGGAAGGCGCAGAGCGGGGAGCGCGAGCCCGCAGCCCGCCCGGTGGGGCTCCTCCCGCCCAGGGCCTCCGGCAGGCAGGGCAGGCGTCCCCTCCGCGGCGGTGCTGCTGCTCCGCGACGGGCGCCACCGGGCGTGGGTCAGGGTGCACGGCGTCCTGGGCGTTCGGTCCTGGGGAGCCCACGGGCGACGCCAGTGTGGAGGGAGGGCCGGGCTTGTCCCCGGGGCGTCAGGGCCTCGCTCGGAGCCCACGGGGCACACGGAGGCGAGGCTGGCGTGGCCCGCGGGACGAGGCGGCTCCTCAGGACCCCGCAGGCTGCCCGGCTGGTGCCGCTCGGCTGGAGCTCGACCGTGAACGCCCACGTGAGGCGGCGAGAGGACCAGGCCTCAGCTGGGTGCAGGCGGGGAGGGAAGGGTGTTAGCCTCGCGGCGCTCCTGTGGGGTCTGCCCTTTCGGGGAACCTTAAATTTATGACAAGCTGGAGTATGGTGTCTGCAAAAGCCCCGCAGGGCCTGCTGGGTTTGTCCTTTTTCAGTTGTGCTGAGTGGGCGGCGGCGGTCAAGTGACTTGCAGGGTGTTGACAATAAAGATGCGTGGGAGCCAGAAGGTGGAGCAACCACAACCCAGATGTTTGCCTTTCCTTTGTGGGACCGAGCCCTGCACGGGCGCCCTGCTCAGCGGGAAGACGGCTTCTCCCCCTCCCCCTCCCCCTGCTTGGGGTCCTGTTCTTGCTTATCGCTCTGTGAGAGTCTTTAAAAAGAAAAAACAGATGAAAAGGTGTAGATTCCGTGCCCAGGGGCTGAACTAAGAACCAGGTTCCACACTGGGATCATTCTTCCTGTTGTGGAGCTAGCTGTGAATGTGAGTGAGTTAAGATCGACCTCTGGCTCAGACCCGGGGGTGGGGGGGGGGGGGTTGAGGAACCGTCTGGGCCAGTGACTTCTTAGCTTTAGAAAGGCGGTCCTAGGATCTACAAATCCTGGGGGTGAAGGGTGTGTGTTGTGTTTTGATTCCGTTTTACAGGGTTGTTTTTTTTTTTTTTTGTATTATGCTTATGAGTCTTCCATTTCAGGATTTGGGGGATAATAGGTCTGTTTTTGACTTTTCACCCTTGAAAGCAGTACTTTTTTTTGTCCCTAATAAAGTAATATATTTAGACTCTCTTAAGTTTGTTTCTATCCAGAACATGTTTGTAAAAATCTAGTCAAGACAATATAAACAATGACTACATGGGGGGAAAGGGGTCCTTAGAAAGGTTCATTTATACGTTTGAAGTTTTATTTGTGGTGGTCAGCAGCATAGATAAATGAAGCAACATCTTGGTTCTCTCAAAATAATCAACATTAAAGGAAAATGGTTTTTAAAAGTAAACATTGGAGTTATATATATATATAGATTTATTACCATCTGTGGTTCGGTTATACAATTAATATGTGCAGTTTTACAGCCTGTTCATTAACCTTCAATAAAGCTTTATTAAAAAAATCAAAGAGAGGTCTTAGGTCCCCCCACTTTTTTTTGCACAAAAGTCCATCGCCCCTCATTGTACGTCAGGGAAGGGATGCCCTGCATCACTGAGAATTCAAGATAATTTCGATCCTGGTGAGCAACATCCTGTTGCCATTTTCTGGACTATAAAACTTAAGTCTGAGAACAGCCTCAGGTTCCTCAACTACAGATGTGGAGTGTTATAAACTTGAACCACAGGCATGGTCACTGAAATATCTGTGGATGTAAGTTCCTGTATCATCCCACAGTCCTGTTTCTGTACAAGTCACCTGGCCCCTCTATGTCCTCTTACTACAAGCAGTGATACCCAGAAAAGTGAACCCACACATGAAGGCACATGATTCCTTTGCAGTACTTGGGACAACTTCCCCCCACCCTAGTGTTCCACAGTATGTGGTGACACAGAGATTATGCTGTTCTCATGGCACTCTAGGAGGCCTGGGAAGGTAAATAGTATTCTGAACTCCCACCCCCCAAGCTTCATCAAAACTGGGTCAGAAACTTCGTGAGGAAGAAGGGAAACAGCTAGCCCTTCATTCAGAAAGTTCAAGAGAGAGCAGGGGAAGTCTTTGGGGGACTCTCTTACCCCTGGTTTATATAATATCCTAGTTGGTTCCCTCAGAGTGAATGTTAGACCTTATAGGGAAGGCTTTCCCACTGCATTCATGAGGTTATCTGGTGTGCAGTTTTCGGTGTTGAATGATGTGGGAGCTTTGGCTGAAGGATTTCCCACACTCCCCACACTCGTAAGGCTTTTCTCCTGTGTGGACTCTCCGGTGCTGGATGAGGTTGGACTTTTGGCTAAAGGATTTGTCACACTCACTGCACTTATAAGGTCTGGCTCCAGTGTGAATTCTCTGGTGTTGATTGAGAGTGGACCTGTGGCTGAAAGATTTCCCACATTCGCCACACTCGTAAGGCCTTTCTCCTGTGTGAATGCGCAGGTGCTGAACAAGTTTGCATTTGTAGCTGAAGGATTTTGCACATTCATTGCACTTGTAAGGCCTGGCTCCGCTGTGAATTTTCTGGTGTTGAATGAGGTTGGAGCTTTGGCTGAAGGAATTCCCACACTCCCCACACTTGTAAGGCTTTTCTCTCGTGTGAACTCTCTGATGTTTAATGAGAGTAGAGCTGTAGCTGAAGGCTTTCCCGCATTCGCCACACGCATAAGGCCTCACTCTAGTGTGAATCTGCAGGTGCTGGACAAGTCTGAATTTGAAGCTGAAGGCTTTTCCACATTCACTGCATTTATAAGGCCTTGCGCCAGTGTGAATTCTGTGGTGCTGAATGAGATTGTAGCTTTGGCTAAAGGATTTCCCACATTCATTACACTCGTAAGTCCTTGGTCCTGGGTAAGCTCTCGGGCAATTAGTAAGGGTGGAGCTTTGGTTAAAAGGTTTCTCACAGTTATCCCAGTCCTGATAACCTTCTCTGGTGTGAACCTGCTGATGCTGGAAAAGCTTGTATTCACAGCTGAATGATTTCCCATAGCTGCTGCATGTGTGAGGACTTTCTCTACCCTGAAAGGACTCCTCAAGTTCCAAGCTGCTGTGTGGATTGGCCCCTTTGAGAGTGGCCTGATGCTGGAGAAGACTCAATATGGCCAGGAAGTCCTTCCCAATTTCCCCACAGGGGAAAGGCTTCCCTGACACATGCAGTTTGTAGCTTGTCACAAGCTCCATGTCCCATCGGAATGGCTTCTCTTCGTTGTGCTGGTGAAGATCTGCACTGAACCACAGTCGTTTCCCACATGCCTCGCAGGTGTAGGATTTCTGCCCAGGGTGTGATCCTTGGTCCTCAGCCATGTACAAAATGTCTCTCCCAAGCAAGACACACTTCTCACAGGGCTGAGCTTTCCAAACGGAGGAATCTGGACTTGGAGTCTTGCCCAGTGCCATTTGTTGCACAGAAACGGCCTCCTCGTCCTCCATTCCATACCAACAACCTGAAAGTACAGAAATGCTGGTGTGAAATATGTGTTATCTTTGGTGGAAGCTGTCACAAATGTCTGTCGTGCACAGTTGAATAAGGCCACTGGATATGTTTTCAAAAAGAGGGTGTTGGGGTCAGGTTGATAAAAGGGGCTGGAGTCCCGGAACTGTAAAGTCACAGGTGTTAGGGAGGCCTCACAAGATGGGGGTGGTGGTGGTGAGGTGTGTGAAGCACAGAAGCAGCAGCAGGGTCTCAAATTCACTCCTCTGCCCCCGGCCTGCAGCAGGGCTGGAGTGCTGTGTGCAAGTTTAGGCCTAGGGCCAGGAACAGATGGTTGCAAGTGACTAGATTGCTAGTCCAAGACTAAGGAGGGGTGTATCCAATGTTGAGAAACAGGTGTGAAGGTATGAAAGGTGGAAGCAGTGCAAGGGGTTGAAAACTGAGGAAGAGGGAAGGAAAGGGAGAGAGAGGTGTGGGCACTTCCATCAAGGATCCTGGACTCCTCTAAACCCCAGCTGAAAACTGGGACTTGGATGAGGCAATGACAGGACCGGTGATGCTCCGGAGCAAATTCATGCATGACCAAAACCAGAACATACTCTAAGCAGACCCCACGGGAATAGCCCCTCGTCCTCAATGCAACTGGTGGCCTCAGACAAGAAGAAACATGAGCTTCTGAGAAGGAGGGAGAAAACCTGGGCAGGTGCCATGGGTGTGGACAAGAGTGGCCGATGCTAACCCATCAGGCTCCTGGGGGGGTTGGCAGGCAGCTCTACAAGAGGGTTGTTGTTGAGCCCACTCCTAGTGATGGCAGTACCCACGACCCAAACGTGAGAAAAAAAGCAGAATCTGGCTGGGGGAGGGCTGGGGTTCTTACCCAGTGAGATCACAAGTGCAAAGTTCTCCAGCATCACATCATGGTACAGGCATCTCTGAGTCTCATCCAGGAGACCCCACTCTTCCCACGAAAAGTATACAACCACGTCTTCAAAGGTCACACTACCCTGCCATGATTGGGGAGAGATGAAACCACAAACAGCCCTCCTCCAAAGGACCCACACTCCAGGCCCGGCACCCGCCTGCCCCCACTCATCCTCCTCCCAGGCCTCCCACCTTAGAGGAGATGTCCAGCCCTCTAAACAATAGGCGTGGGGGCAGACAGAATCTTAAGCTCATGGCCAGGTGGCAAGGCCTCAACAACCTCCCCAGTGCATTCACCAGGCACAACCAAAGACAGCCTGAACTACTGCTCCTCAGTCCCTAATACCAAGGAGATGGGAGCCATGAGCTCACACACCTCTTTTATAGCTTTATGGCATCATGAGTGCTTGGCAAGTCAGAGCCCACGGCCTAGGGCAGCCTCAAGTCTACTATCAAGGATACTAGAGCAACCCCACTAAAATTTAAAATCCAATATCCCTATATCCAGATATGGGGAATGAGTATTTAAATAGAACACCAGGCCAAGTATTTAACCCTTAAATTAAGCTCATCTACCAGGCTCCAGGTAAGGATGCCATCACTAAGCAGCAGCCTGCTCATGTCTTCTCTTCCCCTCGAAGTCTTCTGTCCCTTACCTCTGTTTGAGACCACTTGCTGCAAAAAGCAGGTCTAGACTCCCAGTACCCATCCTCTTCTGCTGGGCCTTTTAATAATCTTCTCACCATCATTTGAATTTCCCTTCCTCCATGTGACACAAAGTTCCACCTATGTGTCTAAGGCTGAACCCCACCTCAAATCTGTAGACTTTTATATCCAGCTGCCCACCTACTGCCGGCATGGAGTAGTATTTTCTGAAACATGTCAGGCTCTCTTAATACGGTTGCTGAGACAAAAAGCCCTAGGGGTCATCCCTGTCTCCTCCTGTTGTGTCTACCTTACTCTCTTAAAACCCACCCAACACTTTCTCTTACTTCCAGAGCCACGACTTACATCTCTGTAGTAACGTCAGATCCAAGCCGTCAGAAGGAAAAGAACACGTGCATCTCCCTGACTACTCACAGCTCAGCCATACTGGTAGCTGTGCCCCATGACCACCTCATTTTGCTGACTTTTGCTAGACCTGCAAACACTTCCATCCATATAACCTCTAGTTTGATGTCATTCCACCGTCCTGGACACCCTCCCCCTTACATGTTGGGCTCCAAAAGTGCTTCATCAGTAGAGGTGTGGGGCTCAATGAGCTCCCATCTCCACTGTTCCTGATTGTCCCTCGGCCTGTGAATCCAGGCCTTTCCCTGCTTACGGTGGAGACCAGGTTTGGCCTGGGCCACAGCGATGCAAGCAGGGGTCTTGAGGGTCTTAGGCATTTACCTGAGGTGGGTCCCTGGGTGTGGCCGCCGCCATCGGACTCTGTGGGAAGAGCAGGGCCGGGAGCAGTGCGGTGCCGCGGGGATGCCTCCTCTCGTGCCTCCCCAGTCGTCACCTTGTCCTGACCCTGTGCTCTGGAACCTCTGAACAGGAAACAGACCTGAGAGCTGCCAAAACGACTGCCACAAGGACCCCGGAAGTCCTGCCCCGACGTGATGGCACACACGGAAACGCCCGTCTCCTGGACCTTCATTGGCTCCACGCGGGCGTCACTCGGTGCACAGTCCTCTGGGCAATGCCGTTCTTTGCGCTCCACAGGCCTCTGCGAAGGGTGCCACACATCAGAAAGTCCTGGGCCACTGGGAAGTGTGGTGAGGGGGCTGTGTCCTGGGGAGTTGCCTGCAACTGATCACTTTAATGTTGTAAGCACACTCCCAAAGGTTACAAATCCAAATGGACGGATCATCCCATAGAGTTACTCGTAACAGTGTGTCTGTGTGACCTCACCTCCTACTTTTTTGCTTTTCTCAAGGTGCACTGCCCATTCTGTGCTTTTGTCCAACATCAGAAAGCCACCGATTCTGGTATTTGGAGGAGTATGAGGGGGACTACAATAGCCTTAAAGCCACGAAAGTGATTCAAAGCTTTCAAAACCAAATTCTCAACGCAGAGTGGTCTCCAGACTTTGCAAATGCTAGGAGTTGTTAAGTTCCAAACCAAATTCCATGTCCTATTAGAGATTCACTGACCCCAGCTGCGCCTCCCTAGCTTACAGAGCTGTCTGCAGGACCCCCCGTGGAAGGGATACGCCCTTGCAAGGACTGGGAATACACGAGTACTCACTTCCGTAGAGGTAGTTCTATCTATCTAGGAGGTTTGAATAGATGAAGATATAGATCCATTAAGGACAGTGTGAGCTGCTTACTCCTGAACTGAGGTGCCACAGAGCACATACCTAGTCTTACTTTGTCACAGTGATTTGGTAAATCTGCATGTATATGAAGGATACGGCATCACAGATGCTAGGAGTTTCTCACTGGAAATGCCATGTAAATGGAAGCGCCTGGGAAGGAGAAGCCCTCCCACAAGTGTGTGCGTGAAGAACATTCCCAAAACAACTGCATGAAGAATTTTTTTGGCTCTTAAATTAGGAAACACTCTAAAGCTCATAACTAACTCTCCTGTGGAACAATTTAGCAGGTCTGTCATTTCCAGGTAATGAAGCCCTAGTCAAAGGGCCATCTAGAATTGATAAATGGTGTGGTATCTGTTCTGATGGCTCCACCTTCAGGCTTCCTTATTTCCCTCCAACTAGACAGTAGTGAAATTACGCCTATTAATAACATTAGAACACAAGTGAAAGGAAGGGCCTTGTACATCTTTCACTTTAAATCAGAAGCTAGAAATGACAGCCAAGTGTAGCCCAGTTGTGAATGCAAAATAACCACAAAAAGCCTTTGAAGGGAATAAATAAAAGTTAAAAGTGCTACTCCAGTGAACACACAAATGGTAAGAAAGCAAAACAGCCTTACTACTGATAGAAAGTTGTAGTGGTCTGCAAAGAAAATCAAAGTGGCCCCAAAGTTCCCTTAAGCCAAAACCCTTAACTGTCTCCAATTCTAGGAAGGCTGAGGTGAGGAGTCGGCAGAAGGATAAGCTGAAAGTCAGCAGAGAGGCTGGTTCCTGAGGTTGAAGGAAAATACAAGGTGAAGCAGCTAGTGCTGATCTGGACGATTAGCTGAGATCAGTCGCGAAGGTGGCTACACTAAACCACAAATTTTCAAGGTAGACAAAACAGCCTTCTATTGGAAGATGCCATCTAGCACTTCCAGAGCTAGAGATGTCAAGCCTGCCTGGCTTCAGAGGAGAGGACAACTGTCTTGTTAGGGGCCCAGTGCTCATTTAAGAATTAAGCTGAATCCACTCTGCCTGAGGTATAAATGGAACAACAAAGCCCAGATGACAGTACATCTGTTTATATGTTTATATGGTTTACTGAATACTGAGACCTGACTGCTCACTGACAATGCACCCAGTCACCCAATCACCCAAGAGCTCTGATGGAGATGCTAACGCAACATCCATTCTGTAGCCCATGGATGAAGGAATAATTTTTGACTTTCAAGTCTTTGTAAGGCGAGAGAAGGGATATAGGACTTCCATGGAAGAAATAACAGTAGATGTGGGGTGGAAACTGCAAGACAACTAGATGTAAAGAAGATGTGACTGAATGGCTGTAAGGTACGATCTCATGATAAAACTTGAACGGATGAGGGGCGCCTGGGTGTCTCAGTCGTTAAGCGTCTGCCTTAGGAAGCCTGCTTCTCCCTCTCCCCCACTCCCCCTGCTTGTGTTCTGTCTCTTGCTGTGGAATCTATTCCTGGTGAAGATGCTGAAATGACCATTGACAAAGAAGGTTTTTCTGAAAGGAAGAGTCAACTGCTATGGTAAACTTCATTGTCTTAAGAAAATGGCACAGCCACCCTGAGCCACAAACAAAAAGATGAGGACTCGCCGAAAGCTCAGATGAAGGGTGTGCAAGAAAATATTTTTCTTAAGTAAGGTCTGAATATTGGTTGTTTTTTTGACCTAATGGTTTCTGTACACTTAAAAGACTACAGTGTAAAGTGTAAACCTAGCTTATTATTATGTATGTACTGGGAAACCAAAAACTTCATTTGACTTGCTTTATTGCAGTGGTCCAGAACCCAATCTATGCCTGTAGTATTTGCTGGAGCTGGCTCTAAAAATGTAAGCAGCAGCACAGGCAGAAAGGAGCCTTCCCTGGAGCATCCATTATGTGACAAAAGCAAAAACTTTTTAGAAAAGAGGAGTGTCCTCCCTCAGAAGACAGAAAGTTGGCACTGAGATCAAACTACACAAACCAACCTCCAGCTTTCTCCCATTTTTTAAACCTCTTGTGCTCAGAGTGTGTAGGGAAAGAGGGAAAGAGGTCCCTACCCAAGAAATGTGCTCTTTTCCCTGTCATTCATAGCATTAGATTAAAAATGCTATTTAGACAGACATTTATTATTCATCACAGTCCACATGCATTGTCTCTTCACACAACATTTTTCACCCAATGTGTTCATAAAATAAATATGTTGGGTATTAGTTTAAAATTCAAATCAGCATAGGATTTCTACTGTCAAAAAGCCAAAATCATGAAATTCTCTCTGAATTAATTGCTTACACAATGGCTCCTTTTGGCTCCTTTTGTATCCTACAACTGTTACTCAACACTGAATTTAAAATTATTCCCAGCAGATTAACTGGCACAGTTTATGAGACTACAAATATTTTTTAAAGTGTTACTAAATACTACACAATTGCATATTCTGGAGGGAACTTAGAGCCCAAAGACTCTATGCGGAAAAAGTTTTCCTTGCCCCCAAAGCAGAACGGAGAAACACGTTTGTCACTGCTAATGAAGTAGAAAGGGCAGAAATGTTGAGAAAGATGAAGACACAAGGGAAGGGAGGTGGTCGTGAGCCGAGAGCTCGGATTCACAAACAGGGTCAAACATACTCACCAGGATCAGGATGGTGCATACGGCCCTCGCCTCACAAGAAGAGAGCTACTGCTGAGAAGGTAACTGACCCCTCTGCTTGTATCTGGAAAGAACAAAGACAAGGTGGAGTCAGGCCCACCATGAGGCTCAAGCACATTGTATCAATATCCCCGGATGCTGTAAAGTTTCGATGCCTCCTAAGCTGCTCAATCTGTCTGCAACAGCCCAGGGAAAATGTATCCATTTCCCTCAAGTACTTAATGTTCTGCTTCTCAACAAAACTGATACGAACTCATGTAGAAATGTCTGAAGTAAAGGGTGAGGCATCTCCAAGGACCCCAACTCTAGTCTGAGTGAGAAAGACAATATTCTGATTTAAGTTAGTGGAAACTACCTTATCAATTTAGACAGCATGCTAAGGCTGACTTTAGTGATGAAGAAAGAAAGAATACTGGGCCAGCAGACTGGGTCATTATCATTATACCTACCAGAGAATTTCTTTGTTCACATAATGAAACAAATTGTTTCAATTTAAATTATATATTATAAATTATATAACAATTCAACAATAAGTAATAAATAGAAATATTTATATTATAAACGGAAAACAGTCTGTGTGCTTAATAATACTAGATTTAAAATTCCTAAAAATAAAAAAATGAAGCTTATATTCACAAATCAATGTTCACAGTATCTTTACTCATTATATAGCACAGTACTAGGAACAAACGTCAACGGATGAATAACTGAAAAAATTCTTCAACATCCATACAACGGAATACTCTCAAGCGTGTTACATTTAGTAGGAAAAAATTTCATAAAACTACAGAGATGGAGAATGGATTAGTTAGTGCTTTTCAGAGGACAGGGAGGGGGGTGGAGTGTAAATTGGTGTGAATACAAACAGCATGAGGAAGTTTTTGCAGTCACAAAACCAGTTTTATATCTTGATTGTATTGGTGGTGATCTGAATCTCTGTATGGGGAAAATTTTGTAACAGTACATACAATGTGCAAGTTAGAAACTGAGTAAGATCTATAGCTACCTAAGATGTCATCATTTTGGGAGGCTGGGTGAAGGGAACATGGGACTTCTATACTATTTATGCTGTGAATCTATATTTATTTTAAAAAGAGAAGTTAAATTTATTCATTTGAGAGAGTGAGTGCACAAGTGGGGGGGGAGGGGCAGAGTGAGAGGGAGAAGCAGACTCCCCATGGAGCAGTGAGCCAGGTGTGGGACTCAAGCCCAGGACCCGGAGATCATGACCTAAGCTGAAGGCGGACACTTAACCATCTGAGCCACCCAGATACCCCAAGAGAAGTTAATTTTAAATTCAAGAATATAACTGCTGCAAAGAGATGACAACACGCCATGGAGAGGACACCGCGCCCCTCTAAAACTGAAGAGTGGTTTGCGCACAAAGAAAAAAGGAAAGATTTCCAAAAGCCTTTTAGCATTGTGGATGTCAGATCAGAAATTATACATTTGGGAAAAGTACTTCTGTTTCACAAATGTATTCTCCTTAAAACCAAATAGGACTACTCTGACATTGCCTGAGCACACCTCAGATCTCTCTGCCTGAGTTGCTTTGTCCTCAAATAGCCACGTGAAATGCTTGCTGCCAGGTCCTTTCATGACAGCCCTATTTAAAACAATAGCTGAAAAATGCACTTCGTGTACAGTTCTACATGTTTTGACAGCATAATCACAAACTCATAAATTTACAGAACAGCCCCGTCTCTCCACAAGTCCTCCCTACCCCAGCCTTATGAAACCTTACAATGTGATGTCTGTCCCTCAGGTTTTAGGCACACACTTTCCCAGACAGGCATCCCTACAAAACGCTGATGTGATTCCTCGTGGATGTTCACAAGTGCTTCCGTAGCGAGCGTGTCTGCCAGCGCAACCGTGTGCGTGCGTGCGTGCACAGTCCTGCGTCTGCGTGTTTGTGGGTAAGCAGGGAAGGGAAAGGGACAGGGAAGGGTATTGGTGACTACTCCTAAAGCTGATCCAATTGTATATCCTAAAAGATTCGGTTATTCTGACTCAAAGTAGTGCAATTGCATATAAATGCATCAAGGCCCCAGAACGTCTCCCAAGTCATTCACAAGGTTCTCCTAAGAGCCTGAAGCTAAGTGGACACTTACCTGTGTACCAGTATTTTGTGTGCTTTCAGGTTTTATCCTACCAGCAGTCAGCTAAGTGATAAATGCCCGTTTCTTTTTATCCTTCTTTATTATAGAGAATAACCAGGATTGCAAAACATGCTCATAGTGCTTTCTAGTATACCTAGAGTTCCCTGACAGAGCATAGGATATCCAGTTTAATGTGAGTTTCAGATGAATAATTTTATAAGGTATATTGCAGGGGACATACAGTAAAAAAAAAATATTGTTTATCTGAAATTCACATTTAAGTGAGCGTCCTGTATTTTTATTTTCTAAATCTGGCAACCCTAAGTATGCTGGTTGGTAATGCACTATTTCAACTGTGTGTAATTTTAACATGTTAAACTGGCCTTTTTAGTTTCTTATTATTGCTTAAACAATACAAACTTATTATATTACAGTTCTGGAAGTCGGGAGGTCCAAAATGGGTCTCAGTGATGTCAGCACGGCTAACTTCCTTTCTGGAGGCTCTAGGAAAGAATTCATTCTTTTGCCTACTTTAGAGGCCACCCACGGACCTGGGCTCATGGCCCCCTTCCATCTCAAAGCCAGCAACGGCCAGCTGAGTTGTCCTCACCGTGCATCATTCAGACACTTCCCATCTTCTGCCTATCATTTCCCCATCCAAGAACCCATATGATTACACTGGGCAGGCCCAGGTAATCCAGCATCGTCTCTCCACTTCTAGGTCAGTTGATTAGCACTCTTTACCTACTACTACCTTAACTCTCCTTTGCTGTGTAAGTGCGACATTATTCTACTTATCCCATTGGCTTAGAAACTACTGTAACTGCCCAAATCCAGCACAAACCTTCCCTCTCATTAACAATAACACTGGGTCATATGAGTTTAGGAATATCTGGTGCTGGGTCCACCTTAGGCCCTCCTAATATGACAGTGACTCCAAGAACTCCATCTTTTTAGGGGGTTTCTGCTTTATCCTTAACTGCATATTGATACCATCGGGCAGAGAAAGAGAAAAAAGAAACAAATCGTTTCCCCTCTTCTTCAGGATTCTATGCTCCCCCTTACTGCTTTCATTCCAACCATTCCAACCTCAGATACTTTACCTTGCTGGAAGTAAATGTATTTTTTATTTATCTGTATCTTTGCGGTTGTATTAAGCTGTGAATACATTGAAAGTGTACAGTGTGGCGAGTTTTAACACAGATATATACCACCGAAACCATCGCCACAATCAAGACAGGAAACATATTCGTCGCCATCCAAAATTTTGTCATAATCCTTTCCACTACGTCCCTCACTCATTCAACCACCATTCTCAGGAAACCACTGATCTGCTTCTGTGATAACGGATTACTCTGCATTTTCAAGAATCTTAAATAAATGGAACGATGCTGTGTGTTCATTTTGTCTAAATTCTTCCACTCAGCCTAATTGTTTAGAGACTCATCCATGTTGGTGCATAAATCCATATTACATTCCTATTAAGTAGTGGATATGTGCCCCCCAAATTCATATGTTGAACCCCTAACCTCAATGTAATGGAATTAGAAGGTAGGGTATGGGGAGGTAATTATGTTAGATAAGGCCATCTGGTTGGGACTCTCATGATGAGATTACTGCCTTTATAAGAAATACCAGAGGGGAAGATGGCAGAGTAGGAAGAGGAGGGCTCACCACCCACAGATGAACCAAGGCAACAACTACATATAACACAACTCACTCTGACAACGGCCTCAAGACTAGAACACTTATTCCACAGCTGAAGACAAAAAGCCAAATGGAGTAGGTAGGAGGGGGTTAGAGATGTGGTGCAGAACCAAACGCCTCGCACAGCAGGCCACAAGTGGGAGGGATATCACAGGCACGTAGGTAAGAGGATCAATCCCCACACTGGGCACTCCTGACCCTGGGGACCTGCACAGGAAGATGAGCCCCATAAAGTCTGACTTTGAAAATGAGCAGAGCTTAACCCTGAGACATCCGAAAATCAGCAGGGCTTAACTATGGTAATGGCAGAGCCAGAGGCTACAGGAAACGGAGATTCTGTTCTTAAAGGGCCAGCATACTATAACACTCAGTCTGAAACCTAGCACAAAAGGCCGCAGTTTGAAAAGCACCTAGGTTACAGATGAAGATTTACTAATTCTGGAGCATGTGCCAGAGGAGCAAGGATCTGGAGAAACCTTCTCAAGGCAAAGAAGTGCTGGCAGAAGGAAAAAAAAAAAAAGAAGTGCTGGCAGAGACCATTCTTCTGGCTCTCCTTCAGCCTAGCTGGCTGGATGCTTCTGGGAGCCAGTTCTGCTCCCCCGACCCTAGCATTCCCTTGCAAACCCACCCCACCTAAGCTACCCATCCCCTCCAAAGCAGCTCCTGTCTTGCCACAGCGCATGGGTAGCCCCAGCTGGGACAGGCACCTCTTCAAAGGGACTCCTGCCCCAGGGAGGAGGAAACGGCCCCACCCACCAGCATACCAGCAGCAGCTACAGCTTGGTCTCTCAGCCAGCCACCTGCAGGAGTATGGGCTGAGGGCCAGCCCCACCCACCAGCATGCCCACAGCAGTCCCTGGCCAGTTACAAAAGAGCTCAAAAAGCACACACAGGGGACACACCCTACAGTGACTGGTTCTGGTGACTGGGGGGACTGCACTACTGAGACCCACATGATGCCTTCTACATAAAAGGTCACTACTTTCAAGACCAGGACCTGTAGCTGACCTAATACATACAAACAAACAAGGAGTCAGACAAAACGTGGAGAGAGGAATATGTTTCAAATGAAACAAGACAAAACCTCAGAAAAAAAGAACGAAATGAAACAATCTACCTGAGAAAGAGTTCAAAGTAATGGTCCTAAAGATGCTCACTGGTCTTGACAGAAAAGTGGATGAGTTCAGTGAGAACCTCAATAAAGAGATACAAAATATAGGGACACCTGGGTGGCTCAGTTGGGTAAGCGTCTGCCTTCGGCTCAGGTCATGATCCCAGGGTCCTGGGATCAAGTCCCGCACTGGGCTCCTTGCTCAGCAGGGAGCCTGCTTCTCCCTCTGCCTGCTGCTTCCCCTGCTTGTACACTCTCTGACAAACGAATAAATAAGATCTTTAAAAAAAAGGGGGGGGGAAGAGAGAGGGAAAAGAAAAAAGAGAGATACAGAATATAAAAAAGAAACAGAAATGAAGAATACAATAACTAAAATGAAAACCACACTGGAGGGAATCAACAGATCAAAGGATGCAGAAGAATGGATCAGTGATCTGGAATATATGGCAGTGGAAAGCACCCAAGTCTAACAACAAAAAGAAAAAAGTACTTTTTTAAATTGGGATAAGTTAAGGAACCTCTGAGACAACATTTACATTACAGGAGTCTCAGAAGGAGAAGAGAGAAAGAATGGTGCTAAAAATTTTCTTAACCTGGGAAAAGGAAACATCCAATCCCAGGAAGCACAGAGAGCCCCAAACAAGATGAACCCAAGCAGGTCCACACAAAGACACGTAATAATTAAAATAGAAAAAAACCTCAGTCAAGAGATGATCTTAAAAGCAGGAAAAGAAAACCTAATAGTAACACACAAGGGAGACTCCATAAGGCTATTAGCAGAATTTTTTCAGCAGAAATATTTCTGGCCCAAAGGGAGGGTCATGATATATCCAAAGTACTGAAAGGAAAAAACCCTACAACCAAGAACGCTTTCCCCAGCAAGACTATCATTCAGAATTGAAGGAGAAATAAAGATTTCCCAGACAAACAAAAGTTAAAGTTCATCACCTCTAAACTGGCTTTACAAGTAATGTTAAAGGGATTTCTTTCAGCAGAAAAGACAAAAACATAACTAGAAGAAAATTATGAAAGGAAAAAAGTTCCAGTAATAAATATAAATATATAATAAAGGTAGTGGATCAATGACTTATAAAGCTAGTATGAAGGCTAAATAGCAAAAGTAGTAAAATCGATTTTACCTACAAAAATTAGTTATGCAATACACACAAAAGAGATGTAAAATATGGCTATACATAAAACATAGAGGGGGGAGTAATAAATGTAGTGCTTTTAGAATGTGTGTGAATTTAAGTGACCATCAACTTAACAGAGACTACTATATATTTGGAATGTTATATATGAACTTCCAAGGTAACCACAAACCAGAAAACTGTAGTACTAATGAAAGTCATCAAATCACAAGATAAGAGCACAGAAGAAAGGAACAGAGAAAAATTACCAAAAAAAAGGGAAAAAAATCAAAATGCAGTAAGTACATACCTACCAATAATTACTTCAAATGTAAAAGGACTCAGTGCTCCAATCAAAAGACACAGGGTGACTGAATGGATTAAAAAACAAAAACAAGGCCCATCTATATGCTGCCTACAAGAGACTCACTTCAGACCTAATGACACATACACACTGAAAGTGAAGGAATGGAAAGACATATTCCATGCAAATGGAAGTGAAACACAAGCTGGGGTAGGAATACTTATAATAAACAAAGTAGAGCTTAAAACACGGATTGCAATGAAAACAAAGAAAAGCACTGCATAATTATAAAGAAATTAATCCAACAAGAGGATATAACAATTGTAAATATCTATGCAACCAACACAGGAACACCTAAAAATATGAAGCAAAGATTAGCAGACATAAAGGGAGAAACTAACAGAATACAATAATAGAAGGGGACTTCAACACTCCACTTACATGGAGGGATTGATTGTCTACACAGAAAATCAGTAAGAAACGGTGGTAATAGACCACAAAGACTTAACAGACATATGCAGAATAATTCCATCCCCAAAGAGAAGAATACACATTCTTTTCAAATGCACATGCAACATTCTCCAAGACAGATCACATGTTAGGTCACAAAACAAGTCTCAGTGAATTTAAGGAAGACTGAAATCGTATCAAGTATCTTTTCCAGCCACAACAGTATGAAACTAGAAATCAATTACAAGAAAAAAAAATGGAAAAAACACAAACACATGGAGGCTTAACAACATGCTACTAAACAGGAAGTCAAAGAAATCAAAGAGGAAATTGAAAAACAGCTGGAGACAAATGAAAACAAATCTAACACTTCAAAATCTTTGGGATGAAGCAAAAGCAGTTCTCAGAAGGAAGTTTATAGCAATATAGACCTACGTCAAGAAACAAGAAAGATCTCAATCTAACCTTACACCTAAAGTAACTAGAAAAAGAACAAACAAGATCCAAAGCTACTAGAATGAAAAAAACAATAAAGATCAGAATGAAAATAAATGAAATAGAGATTTAAGAACACTAAAAAAAGATCAAGGAAACTAAGAGCTGGTTCTTTGAAAAGATAACATAGATAAACCCTTTAGACAGACCCATCAAGGCAAAAAGAGGACTCAAAATCAGAAATGAAAGAGAAGTTACAACTGACCTCACAAAAATATAGAGGATTCATTATATACCAACAAATTCCTAGAAAAATACAACCTTCCAAGACTGGATCACAAAGAAATAGGAAATTTGTACAGACTGTTTACTAGTCACAAAACTAAATCAGTAATCAAAAACCTCCCAACAGGGGCGCCTGGGTTGCTCAGTCAGTTAAGCATCCAACACTTGATTTTCGCTTAGGTCATGATCTCAAGGTCATGAGACTGAGCCCCACATGTGCTGGGCGTGAAGCCTGCTAAGATTCTCTCTCTCTCTCTCTCCCTTCCTCCTCCACTCCCCCCCACCCGCCCCCAAACAACCCACAACTCCCAACAAACAGAAGTCCAGGACCCAGTGGCTTCACAGGTGAATCCTACCAAACATTTAAAGTGTTACCACCGGGGCGCCTGGGTGGCTCAGTCGTTAAGCGTCTGCCTTCAGCTCAGGTCATGATCCCGGGGTCCTGGGATCGAGGCCCGCATCGGGCTCCCTGCTCCGCGGGAAGCCTGCTTCTCCCTCTCCCACTCCCCCAGCTTGTGTTCCCTCTCTCACTATCTCTCTCTCTGTCAAATAAATAAATTTAAAAAATCTTTAAAAAAAAAAATAAATAAATAAAGTGTTACCACCTATCCTTCTCAAACTACTACAAAAAAAATAGAAAAGGAATAGAAAAGGAATGCTTCCACATTCATTCCTCAAAGTTACCCTGATACCAAAACCAGATGAAGATACTACAAAAAAAGAAAATTACAGACCAATATCCCTAATGAACACAGATGCAAAAGTCTTCTACAAATTGCTAATTTAAACTAAATTCAACATACATTAAAAAAATCATTAACACCCGTTCATAATAAAAACTCTCAACAAAGTGGGTTCAGAGGGAAAATACCTCAACATAATAAAGGCCATATATGAAAAAATGACAGCTAACATCAAACTCAATGGTGAAAAGCTTCAGCTTTTCTTCTAAGAACAAGACAAGGATGCCCGCTCTAACCAGCTTAATTCAACAAAGTACTGCAAGTCCTAGCCATAGCATTCAGACAAGAAAAAGAACTAAAAGGCATCCAAGTTGGAATAAAAAAAGTAGAACTGTCACTATTTATAGATGGCATGATACTATATATAGAAAACCCTAAAGACTCCTCCAACTAATAAATGAATTCATAAAGTTGCAGGATACAAAATTAATATACAGAAATCTGTTGTGTTTCCCCTCCCTCTGCCTCTCCAGCTCATGCTCATGCTATCTAAAATAGCTGAACAAATCTTTAAAAAAAAAAAAGAAAGGGGCGCCTGGGTGGCACTAGGTCATGATCTCAGGGTTGTGAGATAGAGCCGCGCATCAGGCTCCATGCTCCTTCTCCCTCTGCCCTTCCAACTCATGATCTCTCTTTAAAATAGATGAATAAATCTTTTAAAAAAAGAGAGAAAGAGATCTGTCGTGTTTCTATACACTAATAACAACCCAGGA
The DNA here is from genome assembly GCF_964656455.1 of Halichoerus grypus. NCBI lineage: Eukaryota > Metazoa > Chordata > Mammalia > Carnivora > Phocidae > Halichoerus > Halichoerus grypus. Next base: position 59,917,994 of record NC_135726.1, read on the forward strand.
GAAAGAGAAAATAGGTTAAAAAAAAAATCGTAAGAATAAATAAATAAATAAATGATTGGGAAAACAATTCCATTTATGACTGGATCAAAAGGAATAAAGTACCTCGTAATAAATGTAGGCAAGGAGGTGAAAGACTCATATTCTGAAAACTGTAAGGCACTGATGACAGAATCTGAAGACAATACAAATAAATGGAAAGATATACCACATACCAAGTTCACAGATATACCATATACCCCTTCACAGAATGGAAGAATTAATACTGTTACAATGTCCATACTACCCAAAGCAATCTACAGATTCAATGCAACCCCTATCAAAATATCAAGAGTATTTTTCACAGAAGTAGAACAAAGAATCCTAAAACTTGTATGGAACCACAGAAGACCACAAATAGCCAAAGCAAGCTTGAGAAAGAACAACAACACTGGAAGGATCACAACCAGATTTCAAATTATACTACAAAGCCACAGTAATCCAAACAGTATGGTACTGGCAAAAAATACACACATAACTCAATGGAACAGAATAGAGCCCAGAAATAAACCCATGCTTATATGGTCAATTAATCCATGACAAAGGAGGCAAGAATATACAATGGGGAAAAAGAGTCTCTTCAATAAATGGTGTTGGGAAAACTGGCCAACTACATACAAAAGAATGAAACTGGGCCACTTTCTTACACCATACACAAAAATAAGCTCAAAATGGATTAAAGACCTAGAGGTAAGTCCTGAAACCATATAACTAAAAGACATATGCAGTAATTTCTTTGACATCAGCCTTAGCAACATTTTTCTAGATATATCTCCTCAAAAAAGGGAAATAACAAAAATGAACAATTGGGACTACATCAAACTAAAAAACTTGCACACAGCAAACCAAACATCAACAAAACAAAGAGGCAACCTACGGAATTAGAAAAGATATTTGCTAATGATATATCCAATAAGGGGTTAATATCCAAAATATATAAAGAACTCACACACCTCAACACCAAAAAACCCCAAACAATCCAATTAAAAATTGGTAGAAGACCTGAATGCACATTTTTCCAAAGAAACATACAGATGGCCAACACATATGAAAAGATGCTCAACATCACTAATCTTCAGGGAAATGCAAATCAAATCCACAATGATTTATCACCTCACACCAGTCAAAATGGCTAGTATCAGAAAGACAACTCTTGTGCATTGTGTGTGTTTGGGGGTGGCAGGTGGGATGTAAAGTGGTGCAGCCACCCTGGAAAACCGTATGGAGGATCCTTAGAAAACTAAAAATAGAAATATATATGATCCAGTAATTCCAATTCTGGGTATCTGCCTGAAGAAAATGAAAACACTAATTCAAAAAGATATACGCATCCCTGTTTACCACAGCATTATTTGCAATAGATAAAATACTGACCCAACCTAAGTGTCCACTGATAGATAAATGAACAAAGATGTGGGGTGTGTGTGTGTATATGCATGCAAGGGAATATTATTCAGCCATTTAAAAAAAATTAAATCAGGGGGCGCTTGGCTGGTTCAATTGGTAGAGCATGCGACTCAATCTCCAGGTCGTGGGTTCAAGTCCACACTGTGCATGGAGATTATTTAAAAAAACAAAAAAACAAAAAAAAAGACAAGAGAAGACATCTTGCCATTCACAACAATATGGATGGACCTAAGGAGTATTATACTAAATGAAATAAGTCAGAGAAAGACAAATACCATATGATTTCGGTTATGTGTGCAATCTACAAAACAAAACAATCAAACAACAGCACTAACAGAAGCAGACTTATAAATACAGAGAACTGGTGGTGGCCAAAGGGGAGGAGTGTGGGGAGATGGGCAAAAGAGGTGAGAGAGATTAAGAGGTACAAAATTCCAGCTCTAAAACAAGTCACAAGGATGAGAAGTACAGCACAGAGAATCACTGATAATACTGTAATAGCTTTGTTTAGTGATAGATGGTAAAGTATACTTATGATGAGCATTTTGTAGTGTGTGTGTGTATAAAGATTTTATTTATTTATTTGAGAGAAAGAGAGACAGAGAGAGAGAAAGCACGAGCAAGGGGAGGGGCAGAGGGAGCCAAGCAGACTCCCTGCTGAGCAGGGAGCCCTACAGGGGTTCGATTCCAGGACCCTGAGATCATGACCTGAGCCGAAGGCCTACTCTTAACAGACTGAGCCACCCAGGCGCCCCTTGTAATGTATGTAATAGTCAAATCATTATGTTGTACACCTGAAACTAATATTAATGTCAACTATACTTCAATTAAAAAAGGGGGGGGGACATCAGAGAACTTGCACTTCCTGTCTTTCCATCATGTGAAGACACAAAAAAGCCATCTGCAAACCAAGAAGAGTCCTCACCAGGAACCAAGGCAGTAAGCTCCTTGATCTGGACCGCCTTCCCAGCTTCCAGAACTGTGAACAATAAATTTCTGTTCTTCAAGCCACTCAGTCTATGGTATTTTGTTACAGCTGACTAAGACAATTCTTATTTATTTCTGAGTGGTATTCCATTATATGGAGGTACTATAATTTGTTTATTCATTCAACTGTTTTTGATGGACTTTGGGTTTTCCCCCCTTTACCATTAAAAATAAAGCTGCTTTAAACATTTGTTCACAGGTCTTTGCATTAACATATGCTTTTATTTCCGTTGGATAAATACCTAGGAATGGGATGGCTGGGTTGTATAAAAGCTGTATGTTTAATTTTAAAGACACTGCCAAACTGCCTTCCGAAGTGCTTGTACAATTTCCCTTCCTACCATCAGTGGATGAGAGTTCCACATGCTCTACATGCTTGACGACAGCTGGTATGGTCAGAGTTTTTAATTTTAATGATTTTAAAAGTGCACAGTGGTTAAGTCATTATGGGTTTAAGTTTTCATTTTCCTAATGACTCTTTCCAGCATCTTTTTATGTAATTTTTTGCCTTAAGTTCCTTTGGAACTATCTGTTCACATTTTTGGCCTTTTTTTTTTTTTTTAATTGTTTGTAACTATTGAGTTATAAATGTTCTTTATGTATTTTAGCTCCTTGTCCTCTGTTGGATATGTTTTGCAAATAAAGTCCCTCTCTTCTCCTTCTGGGCCTGCCATAATGCATATATTGGTCAGCCTGCTGGTATCCCATAAGTCCCTTAAGAGGGACTCCTCTGACTTGACAATTTCAAATGACCTGTCTTCAAGTTTATAGATTCTTTATTCTACCTGATCAAGTCTGCTACTGAACTCCTCTAATAAATTTTCCAGTTAATTGTTGTATTGTTCAGCTCTAGAATTTCTGGTTGGTTCTCTTTTACAGTTTCTATATGTTGATATTCTCACATCGTCCATGAATTGTTTTCTCATATTGTTGTCTGTGTTCTCTTAAGTCACTGAGCATCTTTAGCACAGTTGTTTTAAAATTCTGTCAAGTAATTCAGAGGCCTACATTTTTATAGGGCCAGTTTCCAGACAATTTATTTTGTTCTTCTGACTGGGCCATGTTTCCTTATTCCTTTGTATGCTCTGCAATCTTTTGCAAAATTTGGGCATCTGAAAAAACAGCCAACAGTTCCAGTCATTAAGAAGTGGGCCTGTGCAGGGGAAGACCTTCACTCATCTCCCTAGCTCAGAGGTTCTGGCGTCACTCAAATCTCTTCTGAGAATGCACATTCCCTATGCTTGTGTGTGTTAACTACAGCATATAGGATTGCCTTTAAATATCTTAGTTTCCCGGAGAGGCTCTTCCTTGCTTCTTTTTAGAAGCCGCAGCCACTTCCTGCCCCACAGGACGGCACAGGCATCTCCCCGGGTCTCCCCATGTTACCTACTGCATGGTATCCAGAGAGGTTCTCGTAAAGCCAATCAAGACCCACTGACCCTCGTCTGATGATCCTCACTGTAGAGGCAGCTCTGAAGCTGGCTATGTAGTCCTCCTGCTTCCTGCTGAAGTCTGTTTCTTGCTTGGGCGCCTGGGTGGCTCAGCTGTTAAATGTCTGCCTTAGGGGGGCGCCTGGGTGGCTCAGCTGTTAAATGTCTGCCTTAGGGGGGCGCCTGGGTGGCTCAGCTGTTAAATGTCTGCCTTGGGGGGGCGCCTGGGTGGCTCAGCTGTTAAATGTCTGCCTTAGGGGGGCGCCTGGGTGGCTCAGCTGTTAAATGTCTGCCTTAGGGGGGCGCCTGGGTGGCTCAGTCGTTAAGCGTCTGCCTTAGGGGGGCGCCTGGGTGGCTCAGTCGTTAAATGTCTGCCTTAGGGCGGCGCCTGGGTGGCTCAGTCGTTGAGCGTCTGCCTTCAGCTCAGGTCATGATCCCAGGGTCCTGGGAGCGAGCCCCACGTCGGGCTCCCTGCTCCACGGGAAGCCTGCTTCTCCCTCTCCCACTCCCCCTGCTTGTGTTCCCTCTCTCGCTGTGTCTCTCTGTTTAAAAAAAAAAAAAAAAAGTCTTTCTTGCTCCAACCTTCACAGCCCAGAATGACCTGCAGATTTCAGATACCCATGGCCTCATTCCATTTCTGTGCTGCACTTGCTGATCACTCTGCAGTCAGAACTTTCCTCTTTTGACTTAACCCTCATTCAAAGCCCAGCCCCACTAGCCACCCATCTGAGTCCTAGTGGTTCTCACGGATTTGCCCCTCTAACCTTATCCTCCAGACTGAATGAAATATCCCAGGCCCCACCAAGGTTGCCACAAAATCCATGAAGTCCTTTGAATGGAATAAATACTAGCTCCAAGGACTGAGTATTAATGCGCCAACTCCTATGCCTCTGTACCCATCTCATGTCCACTCTTCTACTGGTACCCTTCATTAGTTCTGAGTCTACCCTGTCCTTGACATTTTCTCCCTTTGTGCCATTTACTTCTCTAACTTATTTAAGTATGTGAAACTCAATGCCATCAACCAGATATCCAAGCAAGAGGCCCAGTTCCCAGCCACCACCTTTCCTTCCCTAGTCTGGAAATGGTTTTACCGTCATTACCTAGAGACTGCGCCTCCCAAATGTAACTCACCTACCCGGACATATACAGTAGCCACAATATGTTGGATGTCTCCATCCTGAACTCCTCCCCAGAATTCCAGAGACGCATGTCCAGCTGCCTACTTGGTGCCTTCACTCAGTGGTCTCTGAAACACCTCAGATCTTAAAAGAGCCAACAGAAAGTTCCTGATATCCCCAGTTAAAATTACTCTATGGTGAACTTCCCCTATCAGTTGAAATTTTCATCCTTCCTGCTGCTTAGATCAAAACCTTAGGGTCATCTCTGAATCCTGTGCTTCACTTTCTCACTGTTCTAGAAAAAATGTTTATGTCCCCCCAAAATTCATATTTTGACACTCTACCCCCCACAAACTGATGGTATTAGGAGCTGGGGCCTTTGGGTGGAAATTAGGAAGGAGGCCCTTACTAGACACAGAACCTGACCATGCAGGCATCTTGATCTTGGACTTCTCGCTTCCAGAACTGTGAGAAATAAATTTCTGTGGTTTATAAGTCACCGAGTTTGTGCTATTTTCTAATATAGCGATACAAGCAGACCAATCATGTGACTTCCCTTGCACATTAGGAAATCTAGTTGACTCTTAATAAAAATAGATCCAGAATCCAGCCACTTCTAAGCCACCACTCTGTCCCATGAACCCTCCACTGGCCCACTACAGTGGACTCCACCCTAGTTTACCTTCCTCTTCCCTCATCCTCACAATCTGTTCTCTACAGTGCAGCCAGATGAAGCCTGCTGAGAGCTGGCTAAGGTCATCGCCCTCCTCTAATCCAAAGTTCCCACCACCTCCAGTACAGATAACCAACTTCTCAGGCAGCCATTCCAGTCCTGAATCCCATCTTACTGCTCCCACCTGAAGGAAAGGGAATCTATGGTTTCCTTAATGCTCCCAGCTCACCTCTCCAAACATTTTTACACCCCTGTACTGAGATAACCTTTTCACACCTGTTTACATCAGGTGCCCAAAATGGAAATACCTCCATATAATTCCTCCTACGGACCCAGGGCGAAGGCTAGGGGTTTCTCCAGGGTCCCTAGACCCAAGGTCTGGAAGAATGGCATGCAGAGTCCCGGGACACTACAACGGAGAATATATGAGTGGGAGGAGGAGCCAGTGAGGGACTAGGACACCCTACACATTCCTGCGTAGGTTCCGTAAGTGTGTCTGCAGCCATGTTTTAACGGGCAGGTTACAGATGAACACAAAGTGGGGTTTCGATGGGCTCAGACTCCTCTGTGTACCTATGCCTGGCCGGTAAGCCAGGTGAGTTTATAACTGGATGTCCACCTTTTATGCCTCAGTGTTTCACCTTACTAGCTCTGGGTCCTCGAAGATTCAACCTCCTAATGCCTCGCTGTCTCCATGACCCTCCTTCAGTCTGTTTTTCCAATCAACAACCTTTGGGAAGCTTTTGAAACCCTAATGTAACTCGTGTCGCTCCTTTGTTTAAAATCATCCACAGCTTCCAGAGTCCTGAGAACGCAGGCAAAACCCTCGGCCTGCTCTTCCAGGTGTGCCTCCGCCCCAAACACTGTTCCCCGCAGGCACAAGAGCCCCAGCTCTCCCGCATACCCCCAGCTCGGTGGCACCTGCACGCCTCTGCACAGGTCGGTTCCTCTGCCGGTAACACTACCCCACACCGAATCACAGCAGTAAAACTGAACACGCCCCCACACCGAATCCCGTCGGTAAATTAAACAGGGAAGCTGAGATGTCAGGTTTATTCAGGGCCATTGTCAGAAAGGGGACCCCACCTACCAGTGCCTCGTTATCCTGGACAGTAAGACCTGGGATGTGAGCACGTGAGCAGGCGCCCCTCAACCGGAGCTGTAGGATCTGGGTGGCGGCGAGGGGCGGAAAACGCAGTATTTACCTGAGCCGGGTCCCTCAGCGTGGCTGCCGCCATCCGGGCCTGTGGGCGGAGCGGGGCCGGGAGCGGGCAGAAGGTTCTTACACCGGCCCCGGTGCGGGGCACCCCGGGCGGCGTCGCCTCGCTTCAGACCCGCCTCTGTATGGCTGGGCCAACGACTCCTCTGAGTCCTTCTCCTGCAAGTCACCCCGCGCACGCCCTGCGCTCCGGAACTTCTGCCCGGATGAACACAGGGGAGAAGCCAAAATGACCGCCCGGAGGAGGACGCCGGAAGTCCCGCCCCGCGCTCGGCGTCACACACGGAAGGCCCCTGTTCTGAACCTTTATTGGCTCAGGGAGGCGGCCGTTAGGCGCGGAGCCTACCGGTTAATGTAGTTCGCGTGGATTCAGATGCGGCGGGTAAGGGTGCTGGGCAGCCGACCCACAATTTTAGACCCGCAAGCTGCGCTGGGAGATGGTGTCCACGAGTCCAAGAGATTAAAAGGGTCTTTGTCCCTTCGTAAAGAAGCAGAACTCAAGTTTTGGGGGTAGTGCTGTGTGTTGCCTGTAGCTATTCACCCAATCGTGTGGGGACGTGTTATTTCGGACTCCGTGAAGTTGAGCTTGCTCCCAGAGGCTAAACACATTTCAGATGCTCCCGAAGGCTACAGACCCAAATACACTTATCATCCGTGGTCATGCAGGCTCCAAATGTGTCCACTGGTAGCAGAAGCTAACACGTCACGTTGCATTTCAAATCCATACGCTATGAAGTGTTAGAGTTGGTTTTATCAGTCGCCCTATGTTTGATCAGGGACGAGAGAATAAGCAGATTGGGTCATGACAGGAAATATTGTAGAGGGATGTTGGATACACTGAAGCAGGAACTCAAAGGTGAGCTCTGTAATTCCCGCAGAAAGTATCTCCCTTGACTGCATAGTAAATTACTGTGTTCAACTCAGCGACACGTTTATCTATTTAATATCTCTCTTCCGATAGCCTGATAGGCACTTCCTTTTGGAAATCTGACATCACTTCAACAACGTAACTGTGAGAGACGTGCTATTTTGATACTGGACAGTGGCTTCGGTGTTTCCAGGTGTTAGCATGTATGAAGAGGGTGCTCTGATTTCCAAAATGCTGAGGGTAACTTAAATCGACGACCTCATCTCATTACTGGAAAGTGGTTATCAGTTCCCCTGTGATTACAGGGAGTATTCTGCATGAGGAATTGGCATTATCTGAGGAAAAACAGCTGTAAAATGCAAATTACACAGCTGTTAATAATGGCTATATAATGATTCAGAGATTGTGTCAGAAATGTCTTAGTGGAAATACCAGTGGATGGTAAAAATGTGAAGATCTTAAGAGAAATTGTATCAGTGATGTCTGAGAAAAGATAGTTAAGCTGAGCATGTGACTAAAACAATCATTCTGAAGACTTTGTCTCCCAAATTTGATTCTTATTCATTCCTGAAATTAAGTGATACCAGCATTCACGGAAAGCTAACGGGGACGTTAGAAATAGGTAGAATTGTAAAAATACAAAGGGAAGCTAAAGTGTCCTGTTTATTCACTGTTCTAACAAATAATCAATGAGTGTTTGGCTTCAAGAACTTATTGTAGATGCATAGGAGACATTTGGACACAAAAGGACAAAAGACTCCTGCCCTCCTGGGGGCTATATTATATACAAGGAGGTCACAGAAATCATGAAAGAAGAAATGCTAAATCATACACCATCTTGGAATGTGCTAGGCACAATGGAAGAACATAAGGTGAATGTGCTTAGAAGAGGGAGGCCTCTTTGCTAATAGGGTCATTGAGCAAAAACTTGAAGGATATGAGGGATAACTATGTGAGTATTTTTGGAATAAGTTCTAGGCAAAATGTGCAGGTGGCTAGATAGCTTTGGTAGGTGGAGCCTTCACAGGGCTCCTCAGCAGTTGAGGACTCCAGCCAGGCTGGCCATTAGCCTGACTTGCTCACTGCAGAGACACTCAGGGGATGTATGTGAGAAACTTTGGCTCTGCCTCTAGGAGTCTGCAATTTTTCACTGTGGTGGACTACAAGGCCTGGAACTAGGCAGCCTCGTTTTTCATCGAATCCTGGTTTTCAAGTTTGATTCCTAGACCTTTACCATTCATGTCACCTGGTGATTTGTTAGAAATGCTCATTCTCCTCTGGTAAGCGCTGTGAACTGTGCAAGACTGTTGAATCTCAGATCTGTACCTCTGAAACAAATAATGCAATATATGTTAAGAAAAAATAAAAAGAAGAAGATAGCAGGAGGGGAAGAATGAAGGAGGGGAAATCGGAGGGGGAGACGAACCATGAGAGATGATGGACTCTGAAAAACAAACTGAGGGTTCTAGAGGGGAGGGGGATGGGAGGATGGGTTAGCCTGGTGATGGGTATTGAGGAGGGCACGTTCTGCATGGAGCACTGGGTGTTATGCACAAACAATGAATCATGGAACACTACATCTAAAACGAATGATGTAATGTATGGTGATTAACATAACAATAAAAATTTTTTTAAAAAAGAAATGCTCATTCTCATTTCAGAAACTAGCCTAGTGAAATAGAGATTCTGTGGTCAAGGCCTAGAATCTGTGTTTTAACAATTTTCCAGGTGATTCTGATATAACATTCCATTGTACTGTTGTGGTTTCTGTTTTTCATTCATTCTGTAGACCAGGTCACAGTGTTTCTCACAAAAGGAGTCACCTCTAAATCTGCAGGATTTCTGAACTGATATTAAAAAAGAAGGGATCAGTATATACAATTATAAAATAGAACGTGAAAGGCGCCTGGGTGGCTCAGTCATTTGAGTGTCCAACCTTTGGTTTTGGCTCAGGTCATGATCTCAGGGTCATGAGATCAAGCCACCTGTCACGTTCCATGCTCAGAGAGGAGTCTGCTCAAGATTCTCTCTCCCTCTCCCTCTGTCCTTCACCTACTCTCTCTCTCTAAAATAAATAAAATCTTTGGGGCGCCTGGGTGGCTCACTCGTTAAGCGTCTGCCTTCGGCTCAGGTCATGATTAAGGGTCCTGGGATCGAGCCCCACATCGGGCTCCCTGCTCCACGGGAAGCCTGCTTCTCCCTCTCCCACTCTCCCTGCTTGTGTTCCCTCTCTCGCTGTGTCTCTCTCTGTCAAATAAATAAATAAAATCTTTTAAAAATTATTTAAAATAAATAAAATTTTGAAAAAGAACATGTACGTAGGGGCGCCTGGGTGGCTCAGTTGTTAAGCGTCTGCCTTTGGCTCAGGTCATGGTCCCAGGGCCCTGGGATCGAGTCCCATATTGGGCTCCCTGCTCATCGGGAAGCCTGCTTCTCCCTCTCCCACTCCCCCTGCTTGTGTTCCCTCTCTTGCTGTCTCTCTGTCAAATGAATAACTGCAATCTTTAAAAAAAGAAGAACATGTAAGTAATAGGTTGTATCTGCCTGACTGTATAAAAAAGTGAGATTTCTTACTGACTTCACAATCTCTTTATTGGATTGCCTGTGATGCACATCACATCTGTTTTAATGCTTATTAATAATAAAACTGTTTTGTTTTCTTTCCTTCTACTTGTGTGCAAAGGTTTTCTGGGTTAGCAGGATATTTTGTTTATGTTTCCCCAAGAGATCCTCCTACCTCAGAACTCCAAAATGCTGAAGGTACAACACCAAAAGTGAACTCTAAACTATGAACTTTGGGTGATAATGATGTGTCAATTTAGGTAATGAACCACTCTAATATAGGGAGGCTGTGCATCTGGGGACAGGCAGGCAGTATATAGGAACTCCCTGTAATTTCTGCTCTATTTTCTATGAACCTAAAACTGCTCTAAGGTAAGCTTTTTCAAAAATTAAAATTTATTAGTGAAAAACACTTAACGATTTAGAAAGTCATCTTTGAGTAATTATTTTAACATTTTTTATTATGATAAAATATACATAATGAAAAATTTACCATTTTAACCATTTTAATTGTACAATTCAGTGGCAGTAAGTACATTCACATTGTAGTGCAACTGTCAAGACTATCCATCTCCAGAAATCTTACATCACTCAATGAGGTCCTTCTGTTCTCATGGACCTTAGGGCCTGGCTTGGTGGCACATGGAAACGTCCTGGTTCTCCAAGTGTGAAACCTCTCCAAAAGGACCAAAAGACTGTCCTCTTGGGTCTTTATGAAGGCTTTATTACAAAGTCATGATTGCCTAAGTCACCGGCCATTGGATGATGCAACCTCCAGCTTCTCTCCTTCCCTGAAGGTAGGGTGTTGGGAATAGGGACTGAAAGTTCTAATCCTTTATCACATGATTGCTCCTCCTGGCACCTTGCCTCTGAACCTTGGGTGGGTTTGAAAAGGAAAAATCACCTTCATTAATAACAAGACACTCATTTTACCTTTATAGCTCTGAAGCATTTTCAGGAATTATGGATGAAGACCAATATATCTAAGAAATGATATAATATATAACAATATAACATTCCTTATAAATCACTGTATCACACCAGCAATGAACAAATGGAATTGGATATTAAAAATATTACCATTTACATTATTAGTACCATCAAAATAAATTACTTAGGCATCAATCTAACAAAACATGTACAAGATATATATAGGGAAAATTACAAAATTCTGATTAAAGATATCAAAGAAGAACTAAATAAATGGATGTACCATGTTCATGAACAGGAAGACTCAATATTGTCTAAATGTCAGTTTTCCTCAAATTTGCCTATGTATTCAACACAATCTTAAAAATCCCAGCAAATTATTTTGTGGATATTGACAAACTGATTCTAAAGTTTGTATGGACAAGCAAAAGAGCCAAAATAGCTAACTAATTCAATACTGAAGAAGAACAAAGTCGAAGACTGACACTACCCAACTTCAAGATTACTGTAAAGCTACAGTGATGAAGACAGTGTGTTACTGGCTAAAGGATAAAAAGATTAATGGAACAGAATAGTGAGCTCAGAAATAGACCCACAAACTCAACTGATCTTTGATAATGTAACAAAAGCAATGCAATGGAGCACAAATAATATTTTCAACAAATATGCTAGAACAACTGGACATCTACATACAAAAAAAAAAAAAAAAGAATCTAGACATAGCCTTTATTCCCTTCACAAAAATGAACTCAAAGTGGATCATAGACCTAAATGCACAGCAAAAAAACCTATAAAATTCCTAGAAGATAACATAGGAGAAAACTTAGATAACTTTGGGTATGATGCTAACTTTTTCAATACAAAACCAAAGGCACAATTCATTACAGAAATAAGTGGGGGCGCCTGGGTGGCTCAGTGGTTAAGCGTCTGCCTTCGGCTCAGGTTATGATCCCAGGGTCCTGGGATCGAGCCCCACATCGGGCTCCCTGCTCCGCGGGAGGCCTGCTTCTCCCTCTCCCACTCCCCCTGCTTGTGTTCCTTCTCTCACTGTGACTCTCTGTCAAATAAATAAATAAAATCTTTAAAAAAAAAAAAAAAAAGAAAGAAGTGATAAAGCTGGACTTCATTAAAATTCAGAACTTCTGCTCAGCAAAAGACAATGTCAATAGAATAAGAAGAAAAGTCACAAACGAGAAGAAAACATTTACAAAAGACACATCTGATGAAAGGTTGTTATCAAAAATGTACAAAGAACTCTTAAAACCCAACAGTAACAAAACACTTTTATAAAAAATGGGCAAAAAATACCAAAAAAAAAAAAAAAAAAAAGGACAAAAGACCTTAACAGACACCTCACCAAATAAGATACACATATCACCACCAAACATATGAAATTATGTTCAACATCATATGTCATTAAGAAATTACAAATTCAAATGAGATACTACTACACACCTAACAGAATCACCAATATCCAAAACACTGACAATATCAAATGCTGGTGAGAAGGTGAACAACAGGAATTCTCATTCATTTCTGGTAGGAATGCACACTTGCACAGCCACTTTGGAATGTAGTCTGACAGTGTCTAACAAAACTAAACATACTCTTACTACACAATCCAGTAATCACATTCCTTGGTATTTACCCAAATGGGTTGAAAACATGTCCACACAAAAACCGGCACACAGATGTTATAGCAGCTTTATTCATAGTTCCCAAACTGGGAAGCAACCAAGATTCACTTTAATAGATAAATGCATACATAAACCCTAGTATATTCAACAATGGAATATTATTCAGAACTAAAAAGAAATTAACTTTCAAGCCAGAAAAGACACAAAAGAACCAAAAATGCATACTGCTAAGTGAAAGAAGATAATCTGAAAAGGCTACATATTTGTCATTCCAATTATTTAACACTTAGGAAAAGGCAAAACTTTGGAGACAGTAAAAAGATCAGTGGTTGCCAGGGCTTACAGTAAGGAGTGGATGAATATGCAGAGCATGAAGGACTTTTAGGGTAGCAAAATTATTCTGTATGATATTATGATAAATACATATCATTATACATTTGTCAAATCCATAGAATATACAACACCAAAAGCAAATTCTAATTTCAACTATGAACTGTGGGTGATAATGATGTGTCAGTTTAGGTTCATTGATTAAGACAAATACACCACTCTAATATAGGATGTTCATAGTCAGGGAGGCTCTGCGTCAGGGGACAGGCAGGCACTATACAGGAACTCCCTATACTTACTGCTCTATTTTGCTATGAACCTAAAATTCCTCTAAAATAAGTTTATTTTAAAAACTAAAAATAGGTGGGATGCCTGGGTGGCTCAGTCGGTTAAACATCTGCCTTCAGCTCAGGTCATGATCCCAGGGTCCTGGGATCGAGTCCCATGTCGGGCTCTGCATCTCCCTCTCCCTCTGCACCCTGGCGCGTGCTCTCCCTCTTTCTCAAATAAATAAAATCTTTTAAAAAATAAAATTAAATTAATATTAAAAAATAAAAATTTTAAAAAAATTTAAAAATAGGGGCGCCTGGATGGCTCAGTCGGTTAAGTGTCTGCCTTCAGCTCAGGTCATGACCCCGGAGTCCAGAGAGGGAGCCCGGCATAGGGCTCCCAGGAACCTGCTTCTCGCTCTGCCCCTCCCCCCACACTCGTGCTCACTCTCTTTCTCAAATAAAATCTTTTTAAAATAGATTAATTAACTGGGGTGCCTGGATGGCTCAGTTGTTAGCATCTGCCTTCAGCTCGGGTCATGATCCCAGGGTCCTGGGATCGAGCCCTGCATCAGGCTCCCTGCTCAGCAGGAAGCCTGCTTCTCCCTCTCCCACCTCTCTCACTGTTTCTCTGTCAGATAAATAAAAAATAAAATTGTAAAAAATAATAAAATAGATTAATTAATTAATTAAAAATTAAAAATAGAGGGGCACCTGGCTGGCTCAGTCGGTAGAGCATGCAACTCTTGATCTCAAGGCCCTGAGTTTGAGCCCTACACTGGGTGTGGAACCTAATTAAAATTAAATAAATAAAATTAAAAATAGAAATTATCACACTTTTAATTAAAAGCTTTTATATAATTAAATGGGAAAATGTACACATTTAGGGGCATGGAATGTACATGAGTTTGAGTAGCTCTTCTTTCCCCTTTGATCTCTGGGTGAAAAGTTGATGTCAAAAATAGGTTTATAGGGTGCTTGCTTGGGCAGCACATATACTAAAATTGGAACGATACAGAGATTAGCATGACCCTTGAGAAAGGATACACGCACATTCGTGAAGCATTCCATATTTTTATAAGTGAAATCTTTTTTTTTTAAAGATTTTATTTATTTGACAGAGACACAGCGAAAGAGGGAACACAAGCAGGGGGAGTGGGAGAGGGAGAAGCAGGCCTCCCGCCGAACAGGGAGCCTGATGTGGGGCTCGATCCCAGGACCCTGGGATCATGACCTGAGCCGAAGGCAGATGCTTAACGACTGAGCCACCCAGGTGCCCCTATAAGTAAAACCTTAAAAAAAATCAATAAATTTGACTTTCTCCTGTTTAAAAAAAAAAATACTAGGTTTATAGGGGCACCTGAGTGTCTCAGTCAGTTAAGTGTCTGCCTTCGGCTCAGGTCATGATCCCAGAGTCCTGCAATCGAGCCCCGCATGAGCCCCTGCATCCGTTCCCTGCTCAGCAGGGAATCTGCTTCTCCCTCTGTCCCTCCCCCGACTTGTTTTCTCTCTTTCTTTCTCTCTCTCTCTCTCTCTCTCATGCGGCGCACACGAGCAAAAATAAATAAATAAAATCTTTAAAAAAATAAATAGGTTTGGGGGCGCCTGGGTGGCTCTGTTGTTGAGTGTCTGCCTTCGGCTCGGGTCATGATCCCAGCATCCTGGGATCGAGCCCCACGTTGGGGTCCCTGCTCACCAGGAAGCCTGCTTCTCCCTCTCCAGCTCCCCCCCTGCTTGTGTTCCCTCTCTCGCTGTCTTTATCTTTAAAAAAATAAAAAATAAAAATAAATAAATAAATAAATAATTAAATAGGTTTGTAATAAAAATTTCTTGCACCTAGTTACTTGAGAAAAAATTTTTGGGCACTATCTACATACTCTGTTTGATTGTAGGGTACAAGGGCAAAGTCTTCACTGCTTATTCTTAGCCCTCGTAATTATTCAGAACCTTTAAGATAATTCTAGATTCTAGAAACTGATCAGTGACTAATTATCACCCAAGTGTATTTTGACTAATTATCATCCAAGTGTATTCTCAATCTGAGTTTTAGGATATTAGCACATGATTCTAGAAGAAAGATGGGGAGGGGGCGCCTGAGTGGCTCAGTCGTTGGGCGTCTGCCTTTGGCTCAGGTCATGGTCCCAGGGTCCTGGGATCACGCCCCATATCAGGCTCCCTGCTCAGCGGGAAGCCTGCTTCTCCCTCTCCCACTCCCCCTGCTTGTGGTTCCCTCTCTCACTGTGTCTCTCTCTGTCAAATAAATAAATACAATCTTTAAAAAAAATAAATAAAATTTTAAAAAAAGAAGAAAGATGGGGGAAGGTCCTAGTCACATACATAAAGATCCTCAATGCATAGCCATGCCGTCTGTTCTAACAATGGAACTATGGATGCTATCCTGATGAGAGGGGGAGTACCAGGTTTAGAACCCAACAGAGACTGGGATTCAGAGAGAAACAGCCCAACATGGAGCACAGCACACCAGGCCATTCCTGTAACAGCTGTTTCTGACTGTGTTTTCTTTGTGAATCCACTCTGCTTCCCAAAACCATTCCTACCAATTCTTTTACATCAGGGCACAGAGACACTTTGTTGGCTTAGCAAAGTAAACCTTTATTAGAATTCTGTATTGATTATTCTCCTCTTAAGTCCATTTCAATTGTGTCAGAAAATGTATTTTAGTTCAGTTCCTGACATGCAGTTTTAAGCAGTCCTTTTTCTCATTACTGAAGACTTTTACTGTCCCATCTGTCTTAGAATCTGGGTTTTCATCAGTCTAGATTGTAGCTTCACTACAGCTTGCCCTCTATTTTTCTAATGAACAGTTGCTCATTCTCTATACCCTAAGGAAACAATTGACTTAAATATGATTTTCACCAGAAAACATCTCACGTTTTCCACAAAAAAATCATGTCTCTCATTTTCTAGAATTGTGCCACACTCTGAATGTTTTTTTATCTGTGATTTCTAACATGATTCATCTCTTATTCCTTCTCTCTCTCCCTCTTCTCTCCTTCTCTCACCTCTGTTTGCTGCATCACTCTCTTGCTTTACCCTATGTGTTTACTCTCTCTCTCTGATATGAGATCACACCTGGCCAGATAATTTACCAAATGTATGCAGTGACTGTGTACTAAGCTTCCATGAAAGGGGAACACAGGAAAATGATGACCATCTAGAGTGGCTTCCAAGACTTGGAATATTCTTCATAGGGATTTATTCCTGGCAAATGAAGAGGAAATGGGACTGAGCTGAATTCAGGACAGGTCCTAGATGTCAGACATTTTCTCTGTTTTTCATACTATTTAGTGGAATCC
Source organism: Halichoerus grypus (assembly GCF_964656455.1). Lineage (NCBI taxonomy): Eukaryota > Metazoa > Chordata > Mammalia > Carnivora > Phocidae > Halichoerus > Halichoerus grypus. Next base: position 59,934,780 of record NC_135726.1, read on the forward strand.
TCAAGAGTGGAGTTGTATGAGCTTTGATGTAGTTATGAAACCAAATCTTTATAGTACAATTAGATTGTATTTGTCTTCTATCTGCTGTTCCATCTGCCTTTTGAAATCCTCATGTTGCCTCTTCACACTGCAGAGCCATGAATTTTTTTTTTTTTTAAGATTTTTGTTTATTTATTTGACAGAGAGAGAGACAGTGAGAGAGGGAACACAAGTAGGGGGAGTGAGAGAGAGAGAGAGAGACAGAAGCAGGCTTCCCGCGGAGCAGGGAGCCCGATGTGGGGCTCGATCCCAGGACCCTGGGATCACGACCTGAGCCGAAGGCAGACGCTTAATGACTGAGCCACCCAGGCGCCCCAGAGCCATGAATATTTTTATAATGCACTCTTGTAGATGAGGTAAGATAACACAGTATGTAGGAAGTTCCCAATTCAGAGAGACTCCAAATCTCACGACCCCATCTGGAGTATGATAATGTTTCTCTAACTGGGTGAGTACATGCTTAAGAAATCAAGACTGTACTTCCATAGGAAAAAATTCTGTGAACTGCAAAAGAAAAAAAAATCTTCCCTCCCCTCTTAAATGGAGAAAATACGAATTTAAGAGACGGAGTTACTTCAGGTAGCAAAGGTTGTGATTTTATCAGTTTCAAAATTCAAATGTCTTCCTAAGATGTTTTTTCCTAACTTAAGCAGCTTTCACCTAATCTCATCCTTTCTCTTGACCACTTTGCTCTTTCCATTCCTCCTACTCACAAATATTTTTTTTTTTTAAAGATTTTATTTATTTATTTGACACACAGAGAGAAAGCACAAGTAGGCAGAGAGGCAGGCAGAGAGAGAGGGAGAAGCAGGCTCTCCACTGAGCAGGGAGCCGGACGTGGGGCTCGATCCCAGGACCCTGGGATCATGACCTGAGCCGAAGGCAGCCGCTTAACCGACTGAGCCACCTAGGCGCCCCCTCACAAATATCTTTTTAAACCTTTTAGTTCTATTTGGATCTGAGTGACTGGATTCCAGGGATGAGGCAACTGATGTTTGCTATGAGTTCATTTGTTTTACAAATGCCGTCAGTGCTCATATACTATACATTTAAAATCTGGTAGGAAACTTAAGTGTTTGAGAGAAGAAATACTGTTTCAAATGAAACAAAACAACCTAACATCTAAGGGACCATGGAATTCTGTCTTGACAGAATGTGCATGTGCAAGAAGACACAAATGTCCTTTGTGATGTGGAAAGCTGTCTTCCCAACTTTTGAAAAATATGTGAATGTGTTTGGTTTTCTCCATATAAGTAGGATTTCAACAACTCTCATCTAGAGCACAAGGGCAGCTTCTTATCAGTCACTGCGGTCAATAGGTGGACCTCAAAACACCAAACCTTCCTGCTTTACAGTCTTACTCAGCGCTCTGTGCTTTTTCACAGAAGTCTCTTGTGATCCTTTTATTTCTGTGGTATCAGCTGTAAAACCTCCACTTTTTTTTTTTTTAAGATTTTATTTATTTATCTGACAGAGAGCACACAAGCAGGGGGAGCATCAGGCAGAGAGAGAGGGAGAAGTAGGCTCCCCAGTGAGCAGGGAGCCCGATGCGGGACTCGATCCCAGGACCCTGGGATCATGACCTAAGCCGAAGGCAGACGCTTAACTGACTGAGCCACCCAGGTGCTCCAAGGCTTCATTTTTTATATAATTTTAATGGGATCCTTTCTCTTTTTTACATTGGTTAATCTAGCTAGTTTTGTCAATTTTGCTTTTCTTTGCAAAAAAACCAATTCTTGGTTTCATTAATTTCCATTGTTTTTCTAGTATCTATTTCATTTATTTCTGTTCTAATCTTTATCGTTTATTTTCTTCAGCTAACTTTGGGCTTAATTTATTGTTTTTCTAGTTCCTAGAAGTGTAAAGTAAAGGTTGCTTATTTGAGATCTTTTATTTTAACATAGATATTTATATCTATAACCTTTTCTTATAACTGCTTTCCCTGCATCCTATAAGTTTTGGTATGTTGTATTTTCATTTTCATTTGTTTCAAGATAATTTTTTAATTCCCTTTTGATTTCTTCTTTGACCCACTGGTCGTTCAGGAGTGTGTTGTTTAATTTCCATTTATTTGTGAGTTTTCCCATTTTCCTCATGTTATTTACTTCTACTTTAATACCACTACGGTGAGAAAAGATACTAGATATTATTTCAACCTTCTTAAATTTGTTGACTTGTTTTGTGGCACAATACGTGATCTTTCTTTGTTTTTTCACTATCTTATTTGCCAAAATTCATTTTTAAAAAGCAGGTAAAAGGGGCACCTGGTGGATCAGTCGTTAAGCATCTGCCCTCGGCTCAGGTCATGATCCCAGGGTCCTGGGATCAAGCCCCACATCTGGCTCCCTGCTCAGCGGGAGGCCTGCTTCTCCCTTTCCCTCTGTCCCTGCTTGTGTTCCCTCTCTTGCTGTCTCTCTCTCTGTCAAATAAATGAATAAAATCTTAAAAAAAAAAAAAGCAGGTAAAAGATAACCAACATTCTACCAAAGAAGACAAACATCTGGCAAATAAACAAATGAAAAAATGCTAAACATCAGGGAAATGCACCTAAAACCACAGTTGAGATAAAGTTGCTAAATATTCATTAAAAGGGTCAAAATTTTAAAAGATTAACTGTATCTACTATTGGCAAAGATAAGGAAGAAGTGGAACTCTTACACCCTGCTAGTAGAAAGAACCATTTTAGATCAGTTTGACATTTCTTAAAAAGTTAATACATTCACCCAGCTTGTGATTCCAGCTGAAGTATTAACACAAGAGAAACGAAACACAGCCACATAAAGAACTGTATTAAAACGTCTGTAGTAATTCTATTTGTAACAACCAATACCGTAAAGCAGTCAATATCCATAAACAGATGAATGAATATATAAACCGTGGTATTTCATAGAAAATCATACCTCTCAGCGATTCATAAAAATTCATAAAAATTATGAACTATTTATGTAAGTGTCATTGCTGAATCTGAAAATAAACGTTCTGCAGAGGGCACCCATGGGAGGAAAAAAAGGGTAAACAATTTATTATTTCAATCATATAAAAATCTAGACAATGCAAACTAATCTGTTATAAAGATCAATGGTTGCCTGAAGGGCAGAGAGAGAGAGCCATCATTAAAGTGCTGCACATAAATACGGGAGTGATGGACAGGTCCATTTTCATGATGGTGATGAGTTTCCTGGGTTGAGTGAAGTTCAACTTACTGAGCTGTACAGTTTACATACGTACAGTTTATTGCATGGCATCTCTATCTTATCACAGCTTTAGAAACATGGTTCAAAATAAAATCTGGATTTCCTACTGGTTTGTAAAATCTCCCTCTATTGACTCCACCATCTCCTCGTGCCCCAGGCGGGGATGCCTTGCCTCAGTGATAACATATAAAGGTAAACAATGAAAGCCATTTCCACTTGATTCAATAAAAGGAATGCAGGCTGCGCATGAAGGCCACGATCACTGACCAAGACATCTCCTTTCTCTAGACACCCTGGTTTTCCTCCCTACACAGCAATGGCCTTGAGACAGAGCGCCCAAAAAAGCTACAAGAGTCACAAAAACTTTACATTATTTTTTCTGACAGGCCCTCAAGCTACACAAAATACACCCTTCTGGAAATCCTGAGAATTTCTGTACCTGCTCACCCTTCACAGCCATAGTACTAAACCTTGTGGACACCCTTTTAAAAGAGGCCCATTCCAACTAGTTTTTGTAGTCTCCTCACTCCCTATAACTCCAGTGGGGTTTTGTTTGTTTGTTTGTTTGTTTTTAACAATCATGATTCCCCCAATAATCCTTCAACTAGTGGCACCACACTAAAGAATTCTGGACACCAGAGCACATGGCCCCTTTGCAGGACATGAGGAACAGATTTCCCTTACCAGTGCTGAGCACAATGCCACATCCCCTGTGAATAAGAGAACAATTCTCACAAACACCAGAGGTTGTCACAGCTGTCTCCTCCTCAGGTTGACCTCTGAACCTACAAAATATCCTGACATCCAAGCTATAAATAAGGACCATAAAGCCCTGCAGTCTTTCCTGGGAGGCTGTGGGCAGCAATGCAAACTAGGCCAAAATGAGAGAGCTATATATACTCTGCCGTAATACTGTCCTATCTGAGGCACACAAAGTTTGGTCCCAACGAAAGCTGGTCACACGTTCATGCTAGCAGAACTCAGTTGTTCTCAGCAGAACAACTTAAATAGTTGTTTTCAAACTGCCACATACACAGTGAATAGAGCCCCCAAGATTAAAGGTGCCTTAAATAAGGCCTTCATTATCACACAAACCAGAACAACGGAAGGCAGGCTGTTCCTAGGTTTGTGATTTGGAGGCTGGAAAATTCCATCACAAGAGTCATGTGAGACCAGTAACATCCCTGGGAAGTCTACGTTTTCAGATCATGAGCATTGTCTTCTGGGCCCGAACTGGGTCAGGTCCATGGCCTAACTCATCAGAGAGAAAGAAATGAGAAAGGAATGAATGATCAGGCTTCTCACATATCCTTTCACAAACAGGAGAACAGGGAAGTTTTACTTCCCTAAACACAATGTAGTCAGTGAATGAGACACACCTTGGGTACCTTCCAAGGGGCAGAAATAGAAAAGCTTCTGCAATAGAACGGAGGGACATAAATCTGGCAATGGCCCGGGCAGTTTAAAAACATACCTCTCACATGCCTGGAATTTAGTGGCTGTTCTGATGTAGGAGATTAAATTCGGGTAGATGGCACCCTCATAAGGGACCACCTCCAGTGTTATAAAGAATACAGAACTAGCACACTCCCCGCACATCTACGTGAATTCCCGAAGTTTGCTATGTGAGTTTTCTGGTATTCAGTGAGACAGGGCCTCCACCTGAGCCGTCAGCACATTCATGAGGCCTTCATCCAGTGTGAACTCTCCGACACTGAAGGAGCAACAGAGCTTTTTCCCTCATACTCAAAAGGCCTTTCTCCAGTATGAATTCTGACGCTGAAAGAGCACAGAACTTTAGCTAAAAGATTTCCCACATTCCCCACACTCATAAGGCCTTGATTCACTGTGAAACCTCAGGTAATTAAAGAGACTGGATCTGTAAGGAAAGCAGTTCCCACATTCCCTGCACACGTAAGGCCTCTCCCAGTGTGAACTCTGTGGTGCTGAATGCGATTGGCCTTGGTGCTAAATAATTTACCACGTTCCACACACTCATTAGGGCCCTTTTCCAGTGTGAACTCTCCAATGGTGATTGAGGTGGTACCTTTTGCTAAAAGACTTCCCACACGCACCACATACATAATATCTTGTTCTAGAGAGGTCTCTCTAGTATTAAATAAATGTGTATTTGTTCTCACAAGTTTTCATGCATCTTCCCCATTTATAATGAATTTTTATATCATGTAAGCCCACCACACACTCGGTACTGTTCTTCGACTTCTCCACAGCGTAAGTGACTTATTGTTGGAGAGATCCTGAGCTGGTCAAGAAGTCCTTCCCAACCTCCCTGCAGGTAAAGGGCTTCCTTGACACACAGAACTTGCAGCTCTTTACATGTGAGGCTCTGCTTCTGAAGTGTTTCTCTCCAGTGTCCTGCTTCCGGTGCTGTGGAAGGTTTCCAATAAAACATAATCATTTCCCACATGCCCCACAGGTGTATGGTTTCTGCCTGGTATGTGTTCCTTGGCGCAGCCAAGTAAAAAATCTCTCTCAAGACTAGGCTACATACCTCACAGGAGTAGGCCTTCTGGGCAGACACACCTGCCTTGGAGTCCTGACCCGTGACACTCCTACAGAAATGCTCTGCTCAAAAGGTGCCTCCTCGTTATCTGCTCCACACCAACAACCTGAAAGAAATAAAATGCTGGAGGGTCCATGTTGACTCTGGTTGGAGGGGACCACCCATACACAAGAATGTGTTTCCCAAACTCAGGACAACTCCATGCGATTGTTGGCAGAACCAGAACTGTTTCAGGTTGAGGACAGAGAGCCTCTGCTCCAGGGAAATAAAGAGCATAAAACGGGGAAGGTCTCAAATGGTGAAGGACGCAACTATGACGTGTGACACGTGGAGGAGAGCAGGGTCTATAACCTGTTTCTCTGCAAATAACTTCCAGCCAGCTCTTGTTTCCTGGTGACATATGACCGCTATGTGGAAGGGTATGTCCAGGATCAAGAAAATCCAAATGCAATAGAGTTGCTCATGTTCAAGGACTATTTGAAGATATATGCACACCTCATGACAAAATATGTAGAGGTCACTGCTGGGAAGCACTGCAGATGCAGCAGTGAGAAAAGCAGGTAAGACGTGGAGTCCAGAGAGGTAGGGACTGGTCCCGCAAAGGGTTTAAGAGCAGAAGTGACATGTAGAGTTGACAAGTAGGCCAAGTGTCAAGACTGGTGAAGAAACAGCCGAAATGTGCCCATTGTGAATCCACAGAGACGTGAATAAGCAAGAGCTTTGGCCTGAATGACATCTTGCCTCAATTACCCCTTGTCTCTGCATCTCTCCCATGTCCATTCTTATCTTTTTTTTTTTTTTTTTTTTAAAGATTTTATTTATTTATTTATTAGAGAGCGAGCGAGAGAGAAACAGCATGAGAGGGGGGAGGGTCAGAGGGAGAAGCAGGCTCCCCGCCGAGCCGGGAGCCCGATGTGGGGCTCGATCCCAGGACTCCGGGATCATGACCTGAGCCGAAGGCAGTCGCTCAACCGACTGAGCCACCCAGGCGCCCTGTCCATTCTTATCTTAAGCCTTGGCCACCTCCTAGACTAGTCTGTCTGATACACCCTACCTTTAAGCACACATACCTCCCTCACCAGCATTTATTAATTACAATACCGTCACTCAGGTACTCAAGTGAGAGACCCAGTGCTCAGCCCCTACCCTCTATTTCCTGGCCTATGAACATCTTCACGCCAGGTAACAAGAAGATTATACCTCCTAAATGTAACGACAGGTTACTTACGTGGGTCCACACAGTAAATACCACATTTTGAATGTCTCCAATTTGAACCGCTCTTTTGATTTCTCAACTTGTGTTTCCAGCTGCCAATCTGATGCCTCCACTCAGCGGTCTCTGAAATACCTCAGAATCTAAACATGGCCAAAACAAAGCTCCTAATATCCCCGGTGAATATTATGCCTACTACCAACTTCCCCCCTCTCAGTTGGAACTTCCATTCCTACAGCTGCAAAGATCAAACACCCTGGGGTTATCCCTGATATCTCCGTTTCTCTCCCTCACCTCCCACATTAGAAAATCTAGTTTCCCGGGGCGCCTGGGTGGCTCAGTCATTAAGCATCTGCCTTCGGCTCCGGTCATGATCCCAGGGTCCTGGGATAGAGCCCCGCATCAGGCTCCCTGCTCGCTGGGAGGCCTGCTTCTCCCTCTCCCACTCCCCCTGCTTGTGTTCCCTCTCTCGCTGTGTCTCTCTCTGTCAAATAAATAAATAAAATCTTAAAAAAAAGAAAATCTAGTTTCCCGTTTTAAAACATGCATCCCACGGTTGCATCCAGAAATGCAACCACCCTAACTCACAGTCCTGGTCAATTAACCCTCACTAGTCTATGGTAGTAGCCTCTGCCCTGATTTCCCTTGTGCTTCCCTCATTCCCATGGTCTGTTCTCTGCTTTAGTCAGGAGACTGTTTGGACTTTCCTAAGTTTATATCTCTCCTCTAACCCAAACCTCCCATTACGTCCAGAATAGACACCCAATTTTTCAGGCAGTCATTCCTGTCCTGACCCCTGTCCCCCTGCTCTTTGTTCTTTCATAAAAGGACACCTGTGGTTCCTGAACACCCCTCGCTCAGATCTACCTCCATGTATTTGCACATCCTGGTACCCGCTCCTCGGTTAACCCTAAACACTCATTTATGTTGGTTGACAGGAATGGGAACACCTTCGTATAACCCCTGACATCAACTGAGGATTCTGAAAACAGCAGATAAGAGTCGCAGGGCACCACAGTCCAGACAACATCTGGGGGTCAGCCAGGGTCAGTAAGGGACTAGGACACCCTCTACATACCCGTGTTGTTTCCCTCAGTGCTTCTGCAGTCCTGGGACTCTGCGGGAAAAGGCAGGCAGGCCCTTAAAGAACGCGATCATGGGGGAAAGGGAGGTTGATGGGCTCATGCCTCCCTGTACCCTTCCCTGGCCCTGGAGCCAAGTGACCTCAGGATGGCTGTCTAAGCAGTGCGCCTCAGTGCTCCATGTTGCCTTTACCAGCGGTGTGACCCTGAACAGACTCAGCCTCCCAGTGCCTCAGAGCACCCATCTCCCTCCTCCACTGCTCTTTAGAACTCCTCGGGGGGTCTTGAAACCCTCAGGGAGATCGTGTCTCTCCTTCGGCCAAAGTCCCCTCGGCGCCTAGAGTCCTCACCTGAAGGTCCGGCACCTCGGCCCGCAGTCCAGGCGTGACCCCCTCCCGCGCTGTCCCCTGAGGGCAGAGTCCTCCCGCCGCAGCCCCCTCCAGCCTCGGCCCAGCCGCCCTCCGCCCCGAGCCCGCTCCCGCACGGGGCCCCCGCCCGCCGCCGCCTCCCTGTCCCGGACACCGGGGCCTGGGCCGCAGGGACGCGAGCCGGCGCCCCGCGCTCGGGCCTTCGGGCTCTGGGTGGGGGGACGGCGGGAGGGCCCGGGGGACGAGCGCTCACCTGAGCCGGGGCCCTGCGCGCGGCCGCCGCCATCGGACTCGGTGGCGGAGCGGACACCCGAGCCGGCGGTCCCCGTCCCGGCCCCCGCGCAGGACAGCCCGGGCGGCGTCGCCAGCCGCGGATCCAAACCTCTGCCGTGAGGACGACCGTTTTCACGCCTACTCCCCCCTGTCACCTACGCCTCAGCCCTGCGGGAGGGATTCCCCAGAACCGCAAACCACCACGGCCCGGAGCAGAGGCCGGAAGTCCCGCCCCCACGCGATGCGCACGCACAGATATGCCTCGTCCTGATCCGTCATCGGCTCCTCTGAACGCATGGTCTTCTGGGTAATGTAGTCCTAGAGCTCCGGAGGTGGCAGGAAAGGGGGTTCTCCGCCCTTGATAAACCAGAACATCGAGCATCGGCTAGGAGGGAAGCTAGGAAAATGGTACTCCTACCTCAAGGGAGGAAAAGGCTTTGCCCATGTCAAAGGCGGAGAAAAGACATTGTTTCAGACTCCATAAAATCACCCTACTCGAAGAGGATAAAAATCTTATTTGAGATGCTCCCAGATCTACTTAACATAAATGGCTTAATCATCCCATAATCAATCATAAAATGACTCCTTCAATAGCTGGAAACGTTATGTTATTGTTCTTCAAATGCTGTGGCCTGAAGCTCTATTCAGTGTTTCATTATGTTTGGTCAGGAAGAATAGAAAAGACTCCAAAGAGCGCCATATGTGGGAAGAAAGAAGAGGAATGTTAGACTGTCCTGAAGCCGGTGGACAACTAGGAGCTCTGCTTCTGAATGCCACAGAAAATTTCTCCCTTGCCTATATCATCAGGGATTGTAACCATCGGGGATTGTGTCCTACACACTGAAAAACACTTTTTATCCACATTTTTTACTCCATATACTAAGATATACTCAATTTCTTTTAGCAATCTGAGAAGCAGCTCAATCAGAGAGCAACTTAACTAATGCTATCTTTTTTTTTTTGTAATAGACTATATTTTATAGCAGTTTTAGGATCACAGCAAAATTGAACAAAAGGTAAAGAGATTTCCCCTATATCTCTGCCCCCCCCAAAGCTCCCCCATTACCTGTATACCTCCACCAGAGCAGTAATTTGTTAAAATTTATGAACCTTCACTGAGATATCATTATCACCCAAAGCCCACAGTTGTATAAGGATTCACTCACGGTGTTGTACCATACATGGATTTGGACAAATGTATAATGACAGTATCCACCATTATAATGTCATATAGAGAAGTTTCACTGATCTAAAAATTCTCTGTGCTCCATCTGTTCATCCCTCCCTGTAGTGCAAGGGCCTGACAATAAACTTTTGATTGCCAGGACATCAATTTCAAAGACATCCATGTGGAAAAACGCATATTGCCAGCTACATATCACAGCTACTAGTAAAATGACTAGTATAAAGCCCCAGGTAGGCTAAATAACCAATCACTTAAGTGATCCTGTTTTTCCCTTTGTTCCCCAATTCCTACTCTTATATCTTAAATTCTCCAATAGAGAGGGAACCTGTGAAACCCTAGGCAGCCCACTCATGACCATAATCAAGGCAGAGCCCCAGGTTCACACTCCCTCCCTCTCTCTAGTGGTGACTTTCTTGTGTGGCCCTTGGGTGTGCCTTGTATCCTTCACTACCTGTGAGTAATAACCCTTAGTTTTTCAAAGTTCTTGATGGTTTTCCCTGAGGTGTGTCCTGCAATCATAATAAAAACCATGAGGGGCGGTCCAGCCACATTAGCTCCAGGGAAGTACCTCTGAGGGCTCACCACAAGTGGTACCGAACCTCAGGCATTCTTAACTGGTTCCATCATTATTGATAAGCTGAGACCAATACAGAACCCTCTCTCTCTTACCCTAACTATTGCTATTTTGTAAAGGTCAAGGTAGAAAGTGAGCACTGAGCACTGAACTCTGAGATGAGGCATCTGAATCCCATGATCTCCTCTCTTTGCTGCAAAGTGATTATCAGAAATACAGCAATGCGGGACGCCTGGGTGGCTCAGTTGTTAAGCGTCTGCCTTCGGCTCAGGTCATGATCCCAGGGTCCTGGGATCGAGCCCTGCATCGGGCTCCTGCTCAGCGGGAAGCCTGCTTCTCCCTCTCCCACTCCCCCTGCTTGTGTTCCCTCTCTCGCTGTGTCTCTCTCTGTCAAATAAATAAATAAAATATTAAAAAAAAAAAAAAAAAAGAATGGGCTTACAAATGTGGGAAATTCTTTTTCAGAACATTTCTGCTCCTAGAACATGAGAGAGTTCACGGTGGTGGGACTCATGAGTGCAGTAAATGTGGGAAATTCTATAGCTAGAACTCTAACCTCATTCAACACCAGAGCATTCACACTGGAGAAAGACCATCTGAGTGCAACAAGTGTGGGAAATCCTACAACTAGGATGGCTACAACTCTAGTTTCCTAAGACATCAGATTGTTCACATGAAGTGAAGGCCTTTACCTAAGACAGTACATTGTTATAGACTAAATTATCTTGCTCTTCTCCCTACCCACCATTCTTGTTTAAAGCCTAATACCCAATTTGGCTACATTTGGATATAGAATCCTTAAGAAAGTAATTAAGGTTAAATGAAGTCTGATCCGGTAGGACTACTTTAGCATAGAGAAATCTGGATCTGGATCTGGATCTGGAAGCTAGGAGACCAAGATCAAGGTGCCAGCAAGTTGGTTTATCCTGAGGCCTCTCTCCTTGGTTTGCAGATGGCCACCTTCTTGCTGTGTCACATGGCATTTTCTCTGTGCATGCACCTTCCTGGTGTCTTTCCCTTTAAATTAAGAAAAAATAAAAAACAAACAGTAATTATATTGTATTAAAGCCCCACCATTATGATCTCAGTTAACCTTAATTACTTCTTTTAATGTCCCAACTCCAAATAGTTACATTAGGCTTAAGGCTTCATATGTTAATGGGGGGGCACACAAATCAGTCTACAACAATTGTTTTTAAGTATTGAAGAATATATTCACAATGTTTTGTGCTATTCATAGTGTAACAGTCGGGGCACCTGGGTGGCTCAATCAGCTAAGCGTCTGCCTTCGGCTCAGGTCATGATCCCAGGGTCTTGGGATGGAGCCCCACATCAGGCTCCCGGCTCAACTGGTAGTCTGCTTCTCCCTCTCCCACTGCTGCTTCCCCTGCTTGTAATCTCTTTCTCTCAAATGAATAAATAAAATCTTTTTTAAAAATAGTGTAACAGTCATAGACACTTCTTAGTATAATCTGCTTTGTTAACATTGTTCACCCCTATCTATAGTCTAAACATTCAGTAAAAAGCAAGCCCTGGTTTATACTGTTTGTCAATTTCCCTGGTATAAATACTGCCTCCTCTGCCAACTTCAAGCTGCCATAGTGTCACAGAATATGGAGGTGGGAAGAGATGTGTCCTAGAGAAACACTGTTTTCTGTTCCTAGCATACTCATTTGGTAGTCATAAATAACCTCAAGAACATACATAATGGTAAAACATAGTAAAATAACTAGGAAGTGACAAACGCTGACAATCTTTGTTTTTAACAGCTTTATTAAAGTAAGTCACTTCTTGTTTCTCACAGTAGCTGTTTTCTAAAGCCATGGTTATTCACAGTAGTTATGTTCTCTAATGGTTCTGTGTGCACTAATTCGTGTTCCCAGTTCCGAATTTTTGCATGTAAAACCATCGTTCCTAGAGAAAATACAGATTTGGGTTCCTGAGAGCTTCTAGTCACAACATTTTTGTCAAGTGATCAAAACATAACATTGTTTCAACTGTGTTTCTGTTTAAAGACATCTTGCTTGCTGTGTGTTGATTTATTAACACAGGACTTAGGGCCAACAGCACTGCTACTCATGCCTGAACAAAGCGCATCTAACACATGTATTTTCTTTCTAAGGCACATCCTAGCCTTGTGCTTAGAAATGCTAGACAGCAAGTAAGCATCATATTTGGGGGCCATTTGAAACAGTGAAATCATCAACAAAAAGCAAACATGACACAAGCTGACCACACAAGGACACCTGTTTATAGTACGCATGCTGAACGGAGAAAGGAACCTTAGCTGTGACAACTGCTATTACTTTTATCTTGAAACTGATGTTCTGTCTTAAACAGATTGTATTCTTTTTTTAAAAAAATATTTTACTTATTTATTTGACAGAGAGAGACACAGCGAGAGGGAACACAAGCAGGGGGAGTGGGAGAGGGAGGAGGCTTCCCGCTGAGCAGGGAGCCCGATGCGGGGCTCGAACCCAGGACTCTGGGATCATGACCCGAGCCAAAGGCAGATGCTTAACGATTGAGCCACCCAGGCGCCCCTAAACAGATTGTATTCTAAAAGGCACATTTGCCTCTCTGATAATTAGTAAAACCAGTTTGACTTGCCACAAATGGAAGTCTACCATGAAATCAAAATAATGCTCTTAAGTCCCAGGGAACTTGTGAGGCTTACTTAGGCCTGCTCTCTCTGTTTTTTTGTGGTTTTTTTTTAATAAAGATTTTTTTTTAAAGATTTTATTTATTTGAGAGAGAGAATGAGATGGAGAGAGAGCATGAGAGGGGGGAGGGTCAGAGGGAGAAGCAGACTCCCCGCTGAGCAGGGAGCCTGATGCAGGACTTGATCCCAGGACTCCAGGATCATGACCTGAGCTGAAGGCAGTCGCTTAACCAACTGAGCCACCCAGGCGCCGTGAGAGCAAGTGAGTGGGGACTGGGGGGTAGAGAGAGAGGAAGAGAGAGAATCTCAAGCAGACTCCATGCTGAGCATGGAGCCTGACACGCAGCTCGAGCTCATGACCCTGATATGACCTGAACTGAAACAAAGAGTTGGATACTTAACTGACTGAGCCACCCAGGCGCCCCTGCTCCCTCTGTTGAAAAGGGAAATCAGTAAAAAGGGGTATTAGAGATTCAGCACGCCACCAAGACTCTCTCCAGACAACAATAAAAAGGAAAAAGGATCAGCTTTTTCAAGGTGTCCACACGTGCCCCCTGATGTTGTGTCTGTGTGTCCTCTGAAAGCATCTCCTGAACCAGGGCAGGAGTGTGGCTCAGTCCTCAGGAAGCAAGGGACAATGGTGCAGCCCTTAGGGGCATTTTTACTGAGACTGTATTGTTTTGGAAGATACCTGAGGAACACTGATGGTGCACACACCAGCTCCGCAGCCCCTGTTGCAGAATCATTTGTGGGTGCACTTTTAGAAGAGGCACATTCCATCTGGTTGGCTGTGGTCTCCTCCACTCCCTATGAAGCCAATGTTTCTGTAGCAGTTCTGGTTTCCCCTGAACCTTATGGCCTTACAACCAATGACCATCACCTACAGAACTGTGGACATCAGGGCATATGGCTCTTTGCCAGACCTGGGGAAGGGGTTCCCCTCAACAGTGCTGACATCTCCCATGATACCCTCTGTGAACAAGGGAAAGAATTCATGCTGCTCCCAGAAGCGTCTGAGGTTCTCACACCTGATCCTCCTCGGGGTGACCTCTGAGACTCCCCAAACTCATAGCATCCAGTCTCAAATGAGGACCAGAAAGCCATCCCTGCAGGCTTTCCTAGGAGGTCAGTGGCAGCTGTGCACATTTGGCCAAAAGTGACAAGCTCTTTTTGCCATCATACTGTCCCTACTGAGGCAGAGAGTTTGAGACTCCCACAAAGATTGTTCATCCTTCACGCTTGTGGAGCACAAATCTATTTATAAAACACACCATACAGCAAATAGAACACCTGAAATTAAGAGGACTCAAACAATAAGGCTTTCGTATTATACAAAACAAAGCAATACAAAACACAGCTCAGGCTGTTGACTTAGAAGCTGGAAAAATTCATCATCTGAGAACAACGTGTCCCTGAAAAAGGCTGTCCTCTGCAAATTGCCAGCCAAACTCATATGAAATTCCTTTGGGCAAACACTGAGTCAGGTTCTTGCCCAAGCCAGGCAGAGAGAGGGGAACACAGACCCAGAGGGGCTCAGGCTACTCCTCATCTGCTCCAGCATGAGAGAAGAGAGGTCGGCTTCCCTGAGCACAGTGGGGTGGTGACTGATGCACACTGTGGGGACCTGCCAGGCGGTAGAGGTGAAATGGCTTCACCCTGGAAATGGCATTGACATAACCCCAGAAAGAGCCCTGAGCAGGTTAGGTGTAACATAGCCACACCTGCTTCCCACAGAAGTGAAGCTTAGGGGAATTCTCCCCACTGTGGACAACTGGATGCAGGAGACCAAATTCAGACACATGGCTCCTCAGGGTTTCCTCCAGTGACCTTAAACTGAACAAGGAAATACCACACTCCATTGCACATCTAAGGCCTTTCTCCAGTGTGAACTCTATGAGTGTAATGAGGTGAATTCTCTGGGGAAAACATTTCCCACATTTACCACACACATAGGACTTTCCTCCTGTGTGAACTCTGACGTCAAATCAGTGCCGAGCTCTCGGTAAAAGATTTCGCACATTCACTATATCATAAGGCCTTGACGCAGTGTGAACGCTCCAGTATTCAGGGAGATAATTTCCTCGACAGAATTTTCCACACTCGGTGCATTCATAAGACTTTTCACCAGTGTGATCTCCCAAATGATACAGGAGTTTCCTCCTACGGATAAAAGATTTGCCACATTCATGGTACTTGTTAAGGCCTTCCTCCTGTGTAAACTCTTTGATAACAGAGCAGGTAGCCAGAGATAAAACATTTCCTGTGGTTACTGCACTGGTAAGGCCTATCTCCAGCATGGACTCTCTGGTGATACCAAAGGTAGAGCTAGAGGTAAAAGATTTCCCACCTTGGCTGCACCTATAAGGCCTTTGTTCTCTGTGAATACTCGTGTTGAGAGAGCTAAGATTGATAGCTAAAGGATTTCCCGCACTTAATGTACCCAAGAGGCCTTTTTCCTTTATGTATTCTCTAGTGTAGAATGAGTACCAAACTACTAGTAAAAGATCTCCACATTTACTGCATTCATAAGGCCTTTCTCCAGTGTGAACTTGCCAGTGCACAATGAGGGCAGATTTTCATCAAAAGCATTTCCCACATTCAATGCGTTCATAATGCCTTTCTCCAGTATGTACTATCTGTAGTTGAATAAGGATGGAGCTATGGCTAAAAGACTACACACATTCACTGCACAAGTAACAATCTTCTCCAATAGGACTTCTCTGGGGATGAATGAGGACAAACTTTTGGTTGAAGGGTTTCCCACATTTGTTGCACTTGTACTGACTTGCCCCAGTATGAACTCCTCCATGTTGACTGAGGGTTGAGTTTTGCCTAAAAGACGTACCACATTCACCACACACACAAAGCCTGTCACCACTGTGGACTCTCTGGTGAATAACCAGTGAAGATTTATACAGGAATGCTTTCCCACATTCACGGCACATGAAACAGTCTTCCTATGTCAACACACTGGTCCTGAACAAGTGTGTATGTGGGGCTAAAGGTGTTCTTACATTTCCCCCAGGTGACATAACTTTTTCTGCTTTGAAAAGTTGCCCCACACTGAGTGATTTTGTTTGGCTTCTCTCTGGTGTGAGTGGCCTGCAGTTGGTGTTCTGAGGTGGCCAGGAAGGCTTTCTCAACCTCTCCACAGGTGAAGGGCTTGTCAGACACATGTAATTTGCAGCTCTTCACAAACACGGCTTCTGAAGGGTTTCTCTCCCATTTGCTGTTTCTCATGTTTTCTGAAGTTTGTAATGAAATAAAATCATTTCATACCTGCCCCACACCTGAACACTTTCTGGCTGTTTTCTTTTCCCTGGTGCACAGCCAAGTGGAAAATGTCTCTCAAGACTGGACCACACGGGGCGCCTGGGTGGCTCAGTCGTTAAGCGTCTGCCTTCGGCTCAGGTCATGATCTCAGGGTCCTGGGATCGAGCCCCACATCGGGCTCCCTGCTCGGTGGGAAGCCTGCTTCTCCCTCTCCCGCTGCCCCCACTTTGTTCCCTCTCTCGCTGTGTCTCTCTCTGTCAAATAAATAAATAAAATCTTTAAAAAAAAAAAAAAAAAAGACTGGACCACACATCTCACAGGGGTGGGTCTTCGGGGAAGACTGAGCTGCCTTGGGCGTCCTGGTCTGCGACACGCCTACCGAAGTGCTCTGGGCAAAGGGTGCCTCCTCATCCTCTGCTCCACAGCAGCAACCTGAAGGCAAAGAAGCGCTGGTGAAATTTGTGTTGACTATAGCGAGGGGGTGAGCCATCACATCATGCACCCGACTCATCTAGGCATGAATGTATGGCATGCATTTCTAGGTAAGGGAGCTGGAATCTGGTCAGAGAAGTTGGGCATTTCTGGGCTCCTAAGGCAAAAGAATGGTAGAGACCTCATCATGGGAAGGACACAAGGATAGTCCGTAACACAAAGAAGAGAGGCATATTCTAAAACTTGTTCCTCTGCTAAAGGAGTCCTGCAGGACCTTTTCTGCTGGTGACATGAGGGTGTGTAAACTGTATGTCCAAACCCAGGAAAACTAATTGCCACAGAGCTTCTGCTGTTCAAAGCCAATTTCAGGATGTGTGCACGCCTTGTGGCAAGTGTGGGCCGTGCTGCAGAGCGACAGAGGAAGACTTGGGAGAGAAATGAGATACAAAGTCCAGAGAGGTAGAGATTATCCCTGGCTGGAAGTCAGGGTAGAAATGACAGAGTAGAATTGACTAGTCAGTAAAGTATCAACAAAGGGAAGGAAAAGTAGAAATGGAGAATGGTACTGGCAATAACAACAAAACACTGGTTAAATGGGAAACATTCCTGGTATAATCTGAACACAGTCCTGAGGCCACACTCTCCCCAGTTTCACCAGGGGCAGGCACCTGTAACCTCATCTGCAGCCTTGGCTACTGAGAATCCCTACAATCTTTGCTGCATCTGACCTCTGCTGATGGTGCTGCACTGTGATCACATGGCTGGTCCCTCCCTAGAGCCAAAATGGCCACAGGCCCTTCAGCTGGTGACCTTGCAACCAACCCAAGGTGAAGGTCTTTCCCCACCAAAACCAGCCTGTAAAAGCTGGAAGAGGTGACTGATCCATCACATGTGGGGACATCAACAAAAGGCTATCAGGAACACACAAAAAAATCAAGGAAACGGGACATAACCAGAGGAGCACAGTAAGTTTTCAACACGTGAACCCAAAGAAACACAGATCTACAAGCTGTAGGACAAACAATTTAAAATTGTTTAAGGGGGTGCCTGGGTGGCTCAGATGGTTAAGCGTCTGCCTTCGGCTCAGGTCATGATCCCAGGGTCCTGGGATTGAGCCCAGCATCGGGCTCCCTGCTCGGCGGGTTGTCTGCTTCTCCCTCTCCCTCTGCCTCTGCCCTTGCCCCTGCTTGTGTTCTCTCTCCCTCTCTCTCAAATGAATAAATAAAATCTTAAAAAAAGCTTTAAAAAATAAAATAAAGTAAAATTGTTTAAGGAAGCTCAGCCAAGGCACCTGGGTGGCTCAGTCATTAAGCGTCTGCCTTCGGCTCAGGTCTTGATCCCAGGGTCCTGGGATTGAGCCCCGCATCGGGCTCCATGCTCCGCGGGAAGCCTGCTTCTCCGTCTCCCACTCCCCCAGCTTGTGTTCCCTCTCTCTCTGTCAAATAAATAAATAAATCTTAAAAAAAAAAAAAAGAAACTGTTAGAAAATATGTTTCCCACATGGGATATAACTTCCCTAATTTCCAGTGATCAAGATACCCACTTCACTGGGCAAATCATACAAGCCTTAATGAATAGCTCGCAAACTTGGAATTATCACTGTCCCTATCACTCTCAATCATCAATCAAGGTTGAGAGAACTAATGGGATCCTAAAACTTAAAATCTCTAAGCTTGCTGAAACTACTGTAGTCCCTTGGCCTACGGAATTGCCTCTGACTCTGCCAACTATTTGCAGTATCCCCTCCAGAAAACATAAACTCACTCCTTATGAGATAGTCACCAGTAAACCAATGTCTATTGGCTGATCCCACTTTCTGCTGATCCCTTGTTATCCCATACTAATATAACCAGTGATTGTAAGTCTTTAATGTCTTATGCTAAAGCCTATCATCAGGTTAGCAGCTTTCCCTGTTCCCAATTCAAATGATCCTGTTAATCATAGTCTGGAGCCTGGTGACTGGGTATTTTGGAAACATCACAAGAGAAAAACAGCTCTTGAGCCCCACTGCAAAGGACCTTCTCAAGTGTTCCTGACCACTGATACTAATGGAAAACTAGAGGGCACTGAGTCTTAAATACACATCTCACAGCTAAAGTCACCAGCTGACTTCTGGTCCTGTATTGATGCTGGAGACCTTCAAATAAAACCAACACATAAGAGAAGCAACTGACATTGAGGTAGACTGCTTCCACCCAAAATGCCAGATCAAGACTTCAGATTTTAAGCATGAAATGCTTTTTTCATTTTCTTTCCTTTACTGTGGCATTGACCTGGAAAGATAACGCTTTCGGTATCTCCCAGGCCATTGCTAAGGGGGTAACCTTTAAGACTGCTGGATTCATCATCAAAGATCCCAATCTTCCCATGACGCTAGGGACTCCCTGGTACTCTTTGTGACCAACTACTCTTCTATTCCCCATGTAAATGGGGAATAACTAACTACAACTAACTACAATCAATGCCCCCACCCCCACCGCCCCGGAAGAAGTCTCTTACCAAGTTTCACTTTTATGACCAGAACAACTTGTGCCTTGTATTTACCCTTCTTCAATTATATTCATATATACCAAGTTAGTAAATTAACATAAATCTTTGTAAATACTTAACGTAAATCTTAGTACGTGTGCACCATCACCTTCCCATAGGGGATTCAGATCTGCTCCTACTCACTAAGAGATCTCACCAGCAGTAAACATCTTTGCAAGGTATTTAGAACACCTTTGCAAGGTTCTTTTAGGCTAGGAGATTTTCTTCCCATATGTGCTAAAAACCTAAATTATTCCTGGCTTGAATGGGTAGAACCAGCAATCTCTACAAATGAATCCATGAACAGTAACACTTCAATGAGAAGTTTGGGCTCTGACAGGGTCTATCTTTCCCTGTGGTTGTTATCATTCTCCTCGGGCCTGTGAATGCCTACATAGCTAGCACACAGCTGGGCAATGCCTCTTAGGTTATCTAATGGTGTCCCTAACTTTTCACAAGCAAACTAAGACATCTTATTGATCAACTCCCCTGGATTTATATTGTCCAGACATACCTACCCAGAGGCATTCATGGCTCAGGATTTGCTTCCTTTGGCAAGGCCATAGTTTCCTGCTTATAGGAGTAAATGTAAAGGTGATTATGATCAGAAACCCATCCTTAACTTTGGAAGATATTACATAATTTATTGCTAAGACAATTGCTTCCAAAAAAGATCTTTAGACTCTGGCCAAAGTTGTTGTTGCTTTTAAAGATTTTATTTACTTATTTAGACAGAGCACACAGGGAGCTTGATCTCACAACCCTGAGATCATGACCTGAGCTGAAATCAAGAGTCAGACGCTTAACTGACTGAGCCACCCAGGCGTCCCCAAAGTTGTTCTTTATAATAGAAGAGCTCTTGAATATCTTTTAGCTGTGACCAACACCACCTACTGTACCTGGATTAACACCTGCATAAGTTGAAACTCAAATTGCATAAGATCACAGAACAAGCCACTTGGTGGCATAAGAGGTGATTCCTTCCACAAGGCATTTCTTTGACTTATTGGATTGGGTTTTAGGGACCATGGCTCCAAAATGCACTCCAAACATCAGGAATTATCCTGTTTATAATAATCTCCGTGCCATGTATTCTCAAAATTATGCCTCTTGGCAGCAGTTCACAAGAAGCAAATCCCCTCCCTCCCCCTAGGTGTTCAGCATTCTTTCGGAGGCGCCTAGCCATGCTCTGATTGGTCAGGATGGAGAAAACCCCTCCACTGGCCTCGAGCGGGCCGCCAACTACATTACCCAGATCAGGCGCGCAGCTGACCCAATGGAAGCATTTCCGTGGTGATTTATCGCTGAGGGGCGGGACTTCCGGCCTCGTCCTTGTGGCGTCCTTCTTGCAGCTCTGGGGCGTGCGGGGGCGGTACCGAAGTGACGGAACCGTCAGGGCGCAGAAGTCGTTGTCCCCACGGCAAAGAGGCGGGTCCGCGGCTCGGCGACGCCTTCCAGGCTGCCCCGCGCCGGGGCCGGGACGGGGACCGCCGGCCTGGGTGTCCGCTCCGCCACAGAGTCCGATGGCGGCGGCCGCGCGCAGGGCCCCGGCTCAGGTGAGCGCTCGTCCCCCGGGCCCTCCCGCCGTCCCCCCACCCAGACCCCGAAGGCCCGAGCGCGGGGCGCCGGCTCGCGTCCCTGCGGCCCAGGCCCCGGTGTCCGGGACGGGGAGGCGGCGGCGGGCGGGGGCCCCGTGCGGGAGCGGGCTCGGGGCCGAGGGGGCTGCGGCGGGAGGACTCTGCCCTCAGGGGACAGCGCGTGAGGGGGTCACGCCTGCACTGCGGGCCGAGGTGTGCTTCCTCTTTCCCGAGGGCCCGGGGAGCCGTGGGAAGACGGTGAACAGGCAGATACAAGTCCAGCCTTCCCAAGCTGCTGAGAGAACATTGATCCATAAATAACCCCGCTGACACGTTCTCAGGGTTGTGGTTTCCTGTTAGTCTAAATTCCATTTCTTCAGTCCCTGAGTTTGGAGATCATGGAGAAACCCAAAGCCCAGGGTGTGAGGTCCGTGTCGGGTTTTATATGTTACCGTTTCTTGCAACCACTGTAAACAGGTGTGGAGGGTTCTATCGGGAACTGGTTCCGAGATGGGTAAAGGCTCTGGTAAAACTGTTAGGCAACCACCAGGCCGTCTTTGATGTGGGAACAAAAAGCAGGTGTGCAGAAGTCACGACTGGAATGGCTACCGGAGAAGCTGTGTGTCTATTCTGGAAGTCCTAAGAGATAAGGATCAGAGGATAGATGATATATGTCTGGAATATTCAGTGCTCTAAGACTTGGGACATATTTATGAATTATACTTAGAACAAATGAAGTACTCAAAGTTGACATTTCTGTAGCTGAGAATCCTTTTAAAATCATATGAAATATTAAACAAGATAATTATGGAAATGCAATAAAAGTAAAAAAAATTCATGGTAATCCTGTACGAAGCTTTCTATTTAAACATTTAGAGAAAATATCTTAATGAAATAAAAATTTGAAAAACAAATTAATACTAAGAAATATGACAAGAATTGAAAGAAATCCAAAAACATCAGGAATTGTGAAAAGCAGACCCAAATAAATATAGATGCAAGCCATTTTTTACATAGAAAGATTAGATGTTATAAATACAACTACTACAAAAAGACAATTTGTGTATTTCAAACAAAAATGCTAATATTCCTGAGGTTATTAATTCAAATTGAGAGCCCAAAAATAAACACACACTTATCATTTAATCTATGACAAAGGAGGCCGTGGGGAAAAGACAGTCTCTCCAATCAATGGTATTGGGAGAACTGGACAGCTACATGGCAAAAAAATGAAACTGAACCACTTTCTTACACCATTCAGAAAAAAACAAACTGAAAATGGATTAAAGACCTAAATATAAGACCTGAAACCATGAAACTAAAAGGAAAACAGGCAGTAATGGCATGGATATCAACCTTAGCAATATTCTTCTGAATCTGTCTCCTCAGACAAGGGAAACAAAAGCAAAACTAAACAAATGGGACTAAATCAAACTAAAAGCTTTTGCATGGCAAAGCAAGCCATCAACAAAACAAAAAGGCAAAGATATTTCCTAATGATGTATCCAATTAGGGACTAATATCCAAAATATATAAAGAACTCCCATACCTCAACACCAAAAATCCCTAAAAACTCCAGTTAAAAATTGGCAGAAGACCTGAATGGACATTTTTCCAAAGAGGACATGCAGATTGCCAAAAGACCCATGAAAGAATGCTCAATATGACTGATTATCAACGAAATGCAAATCAAAACCACAATGAGGTATCACCAGTCAGAGTGGCTAGTATCAAAAAGACAATAAATAGGGGCGCCTGGGTGGCTCAGATGGTTAAGCGTCTGCCTTCGGCTCAAGGTCATGATCCCAGGGTCCTGGGATCGAGCCCCACATCAGGTTCCTGGCTCAGCGAGGAGCCTGCTTCTCCCTCTCCCTCTGCCTTTCTCCCTGCTCATGCTTTCTCTCTCTCTCTGTATCTCTGTGTCTCAAATGAATAAATAAAATATTTAAAAAAAAAAGAATAAGTAAGCGTTGGCAAGGATATGGAGAAAAAGGAACCCTCATGCACTGTTAGTGGGAATGTAAATTGGTGCAGCTACTCTGGAAAGCAATATTGAAGTTCCTAAAAAAAACCTAAAAATAGGGGCACCTGGGTGGCTCAGTCATTAAGCGTCTGCCTTCGGCTCAGGTCATGATCCCAGGGTCCTGGGGTCCAGCCCCGCATTGGGCCCCTGCTCAGCGGGAAGCCTGCTTCTCCCTCTCCCACTCCCCCTGCTTGTGTTCCCTCTCTCACTGTCTCTCTGTCAAATAAATAAATAAAATCTTAAAAAAAAAAAACCCTAAAAAATAGAATGATACAGCCCAATAGCTCCACCTGTGGATATCTACCTGAAGAAAACAAAACACTAATTCAAAAAGATAAGTGTACCCCTTTATTTATTGCATTATTTACAGTAGACAAGATATTGAACCAAAGTGTCCATCGATAGATGAATGGATAAAGATGTGATATATATGTATACACAATGGACTATTACTCAGCCATTTAAAAAAAAAAATCTTGCCATTCCGATGGAGAAAGATACTGTATGATTTCACTTACATGTGGAATCTAAAAAAAAAAAACCACCACCAAGGAGAGAAACTGACTCATAGAAAACTAGTCGTTGCCAGGGAGGAAGGGTTAGGGGGATAGGCAAAATAAGTGAAAGGTATTAATTAGTACAAACTTCCCATTATAAAATAAGGAAGTCACAGAGATGAAGAGTACAGCATAGGGAATATAGTCAATATTGTAATGACTTTGTATGGTGACAGATGGTAACTACACATACGGTGAGCATTTCATGATATATGTGTCAAATCACTATGTTATACATCTGAAATATATTACATGTCAGCTATACCTCAATTAAAAATTTTTTTAAAAAAATGTATTCTAAAGGGTAATAAATGTAAGTTTATTGAGAAATCTTACATTTATATCTAACAACTTATTCTGGAAAGGAAACCAGAATGGGTTAGTGGTACACAGGAGACAGCCTGGGAACACCCCTGACATCTATATATTGGTAAACTTTTATAAACATATATGTATTAAATTTGATTATCAACGTGTAGAGAAAATAGGTAACAATAAAATATTAAGATGGATTGCAAATGAGAAAGAAAAAGAAATCTCAATTTATATCTCAGGTCAAATAGAAAATTAACTGCATCAAGCTGAACATGGAAACAAAAAGCCTAAGGTTATTTAAGAAAAAAAAAAAATTCTTTTTTAACAAACCTGCACTTGAAATGTGCGAGCCATTACAAAACAAGACCCCAATTTAAAACCACAAAATACG
Organism: Halichoerus grypus; assembly: GCF_964656455.1. Classification (NCBI taxonomy): domain Eukaryota; kingdom Metazoa; phylum Chordata; class Mammalia; order Carnivora; family Phocidae; genus Halichoerus; species Halichoerus grypus. The sequence continues at coordinate 59,958,992 of NC_135726.1, forward strand.
CTTTTCACTTTTTTTAAAATAAAAATATATGCAGAATACAAAACTAAAAAATTTAATCACAAAAATGACATATAATGTAAAAAGAACTATATTTTCAGTATCCATACAAGCCATATTAGGAAAAGTTTTAAAACAGGCAATTTTTGTGAAAACTACTCAGTATATGGAGATACACACAACTATACAATATATTAATTTGTGAAAATTTCATTTTGATTTCAAAATTTACCTTTAACACATTCAAAACTAAAGTGGACTGAAATTTTTAAATGTTTAAAAAACATTCTAATTGTAGAAAACATAGTTATATATTTATCACTTTATCATTTCTACTTTATATCAGCCACATTTCACTGAATGTTTTAAAAATGTATTTGGAAGCTTTCCAGTGCACTCTAACAAAATTCATTAAAATAAGAATGCTTTTTGTTTTTCCAAGTGGTCATCTGTTGTATACATCATGTTAAACAGTTTAGGTTTTAAATAAGTAAAACTTGCATTGAATTTTTAGGAAAGAAAAAAAAAATGACTCTTAATGAACCAAAACATAGCTATGTGAAAAGAATCTCTGGTGTGTGGCATAACATACCTTAATGGTGTTGATCATTTCGCATTTAAGCATCACAAATCAAATATGTCTAAAGAGGGTCTGAAGAGAATTAATCTGGCAGGGCAAGTAGAGATCCATAAGAAGAGCTCTCTCAGTACATATGAAAATGAATCAGGGCACCTGGGTGGCTCAGTTGGTTAAGCATCTGACTTCAGCTCAGGTCATCATCTCAGGGACTTGGAATCAAGCCCTGCATGGGGCTCTCTGCTCAGCGGGATGCCTGCTTGTCCCTCTCCTCCTCCCCCCACTGGGGTGCGCTCTCAATTTAAAAAAAAAAAAAAAAAGAAAATGAATCAAAGGATTTCTGTGATAATCCACCAATTGGTGAGCATGCTCTTGGTCTCACAGAGTGATTCAGAAGAGAAAATAAGCTAGGTCACACACAGATGGATTAGACAAAATTTCACAGTAAATATATTGATTTACGTGGCACTCTATAGAATGAACAAAACTTAGGATATTACTAATGCAATATAAATGCCAATAACTGAGAGCTAAGCACAGTAAGAACTGTGAAAAGGAAAGTTATGTTAATATTTATATTAAAAACTTGATATAAAAACATTATATACAAGATCAAAATCCCATAGAATTCTGTCATGAGTAAGTGATCAGTGTTTTGTTAGTTTTATTGATGCTCCCAGGGGCCAAGGTAAACACCATCATCACTTCTATGTCATAGTCAGCAAACTGAGGTTCAAGGGGCTCTGGGGAGTTGTCCAGATATTCCCAGGAATCCACAGAGACCTCAGTACTGTGCAGACCCTCCTCCCTGCAGGTGGGTTTTGGAGACTGACTTGGATCAGAGGCTCCTGAGAAGCTCAATTCCTGACACACCTGGGGGCACAGTGGTCTGGTGGTGGTAACAGGGAGAGCTGTAGGTGCCTGGCTCTAGGATGCTCCCCACAGGTAGAACTATACAGGAATGGACACCTCTTCACAATTTCCAATGGACCAGGGATAGAGCAGCTCCTAATTCCCATTTTACATAGGATGAAACTGAGGCCCTGGATGGGGGCATGTGCCTGTGGGTCTAATTAATGACCTCTACATCACCCCCTAGCCAGGCTTTGAGGCTCAAAGTAAAGCCCAGACCATACTGATGCAACCTTGTCCCCCATCTGCTCCAACCCACCAACCCCAGTGGTGATAAACCAGGAAAATGGGTAACCACTACTAGGCAAGGCTTTATTGTATTCTTCAATGACTGGACTTAAGGAGAATGTGATGGAGAGGGGCTCCTGGGTGGCTCAGTCGGTTGTGACTGCCTTTGGCTCAGGTCATGATCCCAGGATCCTGGGATTGAGCCTCAAGTCGGGCTCCCTGCTCAGCCGGGAGTCTGCTTCTCCCTCTCTCTGCCCCACCCTGCCCCGCACTAGTTCTTGCTCTCTCCCTCAAATAAATAAAATCTTTAAAAAAAGAATGTGATAGAGGCATGTGGGTGGCTCAGTCGGTTAAGCATCTGCCTTTGGCTCAGGTCATGATCTCTGGTTCCTGGGATCCAGTCCCACATCTGGCTTCCTGCTCAGCAGGGAGTCTGCTTCTCTTTCTCTCTCCCTCTGTCCCTCCCCACTGCTCATTCTAATAAATAAATAAAATCTTAAAAAAAAATAAAGAATGTGATGGAGAACATGTTAATAATGCAGAAAAAATTTAAAAGGCTACAGCTGTTCAATCCATTGTGAATAGCGCATGTGCACGCACACACACTTGTTTCATTGTCCTGTTAAAGGAAAATAGCCGAAGCTCAAAGAATAAGAAAAAGATATGTGCAGGCATTTTACCAAAGTTGTAGATAGCAAATTAGCATTTGAAAAAATGCCCATCGTGAATCCTTACAGAAATGCAATTAAAACAAAATGAGAGAACATTAAACACTTATTAAAAAGGCTAAAATTAAAATGGCCCAACCAAGTATTCAGAATATGGAGGAAATGGAACTCTCATACACTGCTGGGAAGATGAAAAAGGTATAATCAAAAGTAAAACATTACCTGTCCTGTAACCCAGACATTTTACTCGTAAGTTCCCGACAGAAGATCAAAGAAACATACATTCACATAAAGAACACAAATATTTATACTAGCTTTATCTTCAATAGTCAAAGTCTAGAAAAAACCCAAATCCTCATACACAGATAAGTGGATAAACTGGTATATCCAAAGATACTACTCAGCAAAAAACAAAAAACCCGACTACTCATATAGTATCATTGATGAATCTCAAAGTAATTGTGACACATAAGGAAAAACAAAATACTCAATTCCAAACATAAATTCAAAAAATTCAAAGGTATCCATCCATCTATTGTAAGAGAAAGTAAATCAGTGGTTACCTGAAGGGTGGGACGGGCAAGGGAGATTATAAAAGGACATGAGGTAAGCATAGTGTGACAGATAAGGTCATTATCAGGACTATGATGATGGTTTCAGAAGTTCGTAACTATGTCAAAACTCGCCAAATTATACTGTAAATATATGCAAGTTAGTACATATAAACCATACCTCAATAAAGCTTTAAAAATGGCTCAAGATAGAATGTCTTTGTCCCACTTTTTGGAAAATAGGTTTGACAACCCCACACTGACTCCATCTCTCTTTCTCATGCCTATGGGGATATTACCTCAGGGGCAGCAAATATGGAGAACAATGAATATTTCCAAACAAGTCACCAGGAATGCTTCCTGGGTTACAAGGGCCATATCACAGAAATACAGAGCCCCTTTTACCTTTTTTCCCCGCATCTGTGGTAGTGGCTTTGAGGCAAACATCACTGAGAGGAAACCACAGAACCTTTTGATTATTTTAGTTTTTATTTTTTTCTCCAACAATGATTACCTACACAAGATAAATATGCCTAGAGGTCCTGAGATTTGTATACACACTGATTCTATAGTCACTGTCACAGAAACTTGTCTGGATCCATTTTTAGAAGAGGCACATTCTATCTACTTAGATGCAGTCTCCTCCACATCCTATTAAGCCAGTGTTTCTGTACCAATTATGGCTTCCCCTGCACACTATGATCTTAAAACCAGCGACCGTAGCCCAATAGATTGTGGACATCAGGGCACATAGCTGTTTGTAAAGCTGAAGAAGATAACCCCTCAACAGTGCTGACATCCCCTGTGATGTCTCCTTTGAGTAAGGGGAAGAAATTCCTGCTCCTTTCAGAAGCATCTGAGGATCTCCCAACTGCCCCCTCCTTGGGGTCATCACTGAAACTCCTAAAACACAAAGCATCCAGATCTCAAATGAAAACCAGAAAGCCCTGCAGTTTAGGTTGTGGGGCAGCAATGCAAATTTGGTCAAAACTGGCAAGCTATTTTCTGCCATCCTCCTTAAGCACAGACAATTTGAGACTCCTAAAAAGTTCACCCAGCAATGCTTGTTGAGCCCAAATCTGTATATAAACTACCCCATAGAGTAAGTAGAAATCTAAGATTAAAGAGGACTTAAAGAGTAAGGCCTTGATAATCACATAAGCCAAAGCAATGTGCGGCAGACATTTACCGTTTCGGACTTGGAAGCTGAAAAAAACTCTCACAAGTGTCACATGAGACTAACATGTCCCTGAAAAAGGTAGTCATTCTCTGTAAGCTACCAGCCAAACCCATATTTCCTGGGTCATCAATGATTCAGGTCCATGCCCAAGGTACTTAAGGAGATGGGGAAACTGATCCTAAGGGCTCAGGTTACGACTAATTTGTTCTAATTCATGAGAGAACAAAGGTCAGCTTCACTGAATACATTGTGGAGGTGACGGATGCATACTTTGTGGACCTGCCAGGCAGGAGAGGTGAAAAGGCTTTGGTCACAAAATCTAGCAGTGAGCTAAATCCAGAAAGCGCCCTGGACAGCTTAGAAAGTGCAACATATTTACACAAGCTTACTACAGTACTGAAACTGAAACTTCCAAGGGATATCCCACTGTGCATGTTTAGATGTCTGAGATTCAGTTCAGATGGCTCCTCAGAGTTCCCTCCAGTGTTGTTAACAGTGAATAGGAAATTACACATTCCCTGCACACCTAAGGCCTTTCTCTAGTGTGAACTCTTTGATGTTGAGAGAGGGTAGATTTTCGTGTAAAAAACTTCCCACATTCACTACACTCGTAAGGCCTTTCTCCAGTATGACCTCTCCGGTGTTGACTGAATTGGGAACTATCCCTGAAGGATTTTCCACATTCACTGCACTCATAAGGCCTTTCTCCAGTGTGAACTCTTTGATGATAACGTAGTTTGGAGCTAGAGATAAAAGATTTTCCACATTCACTACACCCGAAAGGCCTATCTCCTGCATGAACTCTCTGATGATAACGAAGGGTGGAACTGGAGGTAAATGATTTCCCACATTCACTGCATTCATAAGGCCTTTTACCTGCATGAACTCTCTGATGATAAGAGAGGGTAGCGCTACTGGTAAAAGATTTTCCACATTCACTGCACACATAAGGTCTTTCTCCTGTGTGAACTCTCTGGTGTCGAATCAGTATTGAGCTATTGGTGAAAGATTTCCCACATTCACTGCACTGATAAGGTTTTTCTCCCCTATGAACTCTATGATGATAACCAAGGCCAGAGACAGATGTAAAAGATTTCCCACAAGCACTACACTCATAAGACCGTTCGCTATTATGAATTCTCTGGTGTATTGACAGGGAAGATTTTTGGCTAAACGTCTTCCCACATTCACTGCATTCGTAAGGCCTTTCTCCCGTGTGAGTTCTCCGGTGTTTATTGAATTGTGATCTATCCTTAAAGGATTTCCCACATTCAGTGCACTCATAAGGCCTTTCTCCACTGTGAACTCTGTGATGATAACGAAGGCTGGCACTAAAAGTAAAAGATTTCCCACATTCACTGCACTTGTAAGGCCTTTCTCCTGTGTGAACTCTCTGATGGTAACGGAGAGTGGAACTGGAGGTAAAAGATTTCCCACATTCATTGCATTCATAAGGCCTTTTACCTTCATGAACTCTTTGGTGGTAACAGAGTGTGGAGCTACAGGTAAAAGATTTTCCACATTCACTGCACACATACGGTTTTTCTCCTGTGTGAACTCTCTGGTGTTGAATGAGCGTCCACCTATTGTTAAAAGATTTCCCACATTCACTACACTTGTAAGGCCTTTCTCCTGTGTGAACTCTCTGATGTAAAATGAGGTTATTTCTTCGGATGAAGGATTTCCCACATTCACTACACTCATAAGGCCTTTCTCCAGAATGAACTCTATGATGATAATGGAGGTCAGACCTAGAAATAAAAGATTTCCCACATTCACTGCACTCATAAGGCCTTTCTCCAGTATGAACTCTCTGGTGATAACGGAGAGCAGAACTAGTGGTAAAAGATCTCCCACATTCACTACACTCATAAGGTCTTTCTCCAAGGTGACCTCGATGATGATACTGGAGAGTGGAGCTACAGGTAAAAGATTTCCCACATTTACTGCACACATAAGGCTTTTCTCCTGTGTGAATTCTCCGGTGTCGAATGAGTGTCCACCTATTGTTAAAAGATTTCCCACATTCACTACACTCATAAGGCCTTTCTCCAGTGTGAACTCTGTGGTGGTAACGCAGGCTGGAGCTAAAGGTAAAAGATTTCCCACATTCACTACACTCATAAGGTCTTTCACCTGAGTGAACTCTTAGGTGTATAATGAGGTTATTTCTTCGAGTAAAGGATTTGCCACATTCACTGCACTCGTAAGGCCTTTCTCCAGTGTGAACTCTGTGATGATAACGGAGAGCAGTACGAGTGATAAAAGATTTCCCACATTCACTGCACTCATAAGGCCTCTCTCCAGAATGAACTCTCTGATGATAACGGAGGTCAGACCTAGAGATAAAAGATTTCCCACATTCAGTGCATTCATAAGGCCTTTCTCCTGTATGAGATCTCTGATGATAACTGAGGGCAGAGATAGAGGTAAAAGATTTTGCACAGTCACTACACTTGTAAGGCCTTTCTGCAGTTTGAACTCTACATGGAATCAACACTGAGCTATGGCTAAAAGATTTTGCACATTCACTGCACACATAACTGTTTTCTCCATTGTGCCATTTCTGGGGATGAATGAGGACAGATTTGTGGCTTAAGGATTTCCCACAATTGCTGCACTTGTATTGCCTGGACCCAGTGTGAGTCTTTCCATGTTGACTGAGGGTTGAGCTCTGCCTAAGGGATTTTCCGCATTCACCAAACTCATGATGTCTTTTTCCAGTATGGAATCTCTGGTGTATAGCAAATGAAGATTTGTACCTGAATGTTTTCCCACATTCATTGCACACAAAACAGTGGTCCTGAACAAGCGTGTGTTTGGGACCAAAGGCTTTCTTGCATTCTCCCCAGGTGTAATGACTTTTTCTGCTTTGTAAAGTTGCCCTGCACTGGGTGATCGTGTGTGGCTTCTCCCCAGTATGTGTGGCCTCTTGCTGCAGATGCCCCAAGCCGGACAGGAAGTCCTTCTGAACCTCTCCACAGGTAAGGGGCTTTCCTGAATCATGGATTCTGCAGCTCTTCACAAAAGACGCCTTGTCCACAGCGCACCTAAATGGTTTCTCTCCCACGTGCTGCTCCTGCTGCTGAGAGTTTATGTTGAAATAAAATCGTTTCGCACATGCCCCACACCTCATCAGTTTCTGGCTGTTTTCTTTTCCCTGGTGCTCAGCCAAGTGGAAAATGTCTCTCAAGACTGGACCACACATCTCACAGGGGTGGGTCTTCCGGGAAGACTGAGCTGCCTTGGGCGTCATGGTCTGTGACACACCTATAGAAGTGCTCTGTTCAAAAGATGCCTCCGTATCCTCTGCTCCACAGCAACAACCTGAACGCAAAGAAATGCTGGTGAAATATGTGTTGGCTATAGTGAGGGGGTGAGCCCATCACATATATGCATCCATCTCATCTAGGCAGGAGTATATGACATGCTTTTCTGGACACAGCAGTTGGAATTCAGTTGAAGGAACAGCCACTGTGCATTATTTGACCCCTAAGGTCACAGAATGGTGGAGACCTCACCAGGGGAAGGATACAAAGACAGGATATGAGACAAGAAAAAGAGGCAAGGACTACAACTCATTTCTCTGCCAAGAGTCTTTGGCAGGACCTTTGCTACTGCTGATGTGAGGCTGGGTAAAAGCATGCATCCAAGCCCATTAAAACCCAACTGTAACAGATTAGCTGCTGTTCAGTGTCAAGTTAGGGATGTGTGAACATCTCATGGCCAATGCTGGAGTACAGAAACAGTGAGAGAAATGGGTGAGATGTGGAGTCCAGAGAGGTGGAGATTATCCCTGTGCTGGAAATCATAGTAGAAATGATGAGAGAACTGACAAATTGGCAAAATGTCAAAATGGAAATGAGAAGGTAGAAATGAAGTGTGGCCACTGAAAACAGCATGAAAGTGTGGGTGAATAAAGACAGGTTCACCATGGGGGACCTGGTGTGATCTGAACACTCTCTCCATCCATTGACCAGGACCATGACCCTCTGAGTCCACTCTGTCATGTCTGGAGTCCTGCCCATCCTCTGATACACAAAGGATTCTTCCGTGTAAGCCCTGAGCAACTACATGGGACATGGACGATACAAGTCCTAAGGGAAAAACAGGACAAATGAATAGCCAGCACTATCCCGGGCTATTCAGCACAGAAGACAGCAAGGTGATGTCAGCGTAATACAAGAGGAAACCAGCCTTTGTCTTTGGCAGGCTTAAGAGTCAATTAAGATACTACAGGGGCACCTGGGTTAGTTAAGCATCTGCCTTCGGCTCAGGTCATGATCCCAATGTCCTAGGATTGAGCCCCGCATCAGGCTCCCTGCTCGGCGGGAAGTGTGCTTCTCCCTCTCCTTCTGCCACTCCCCCTGCTTGTATATACGCTCTCTCTCTCTCAAATAAATAAATAAAATCATAAAAAAAACCCCAAACTACTACAGTGACACAATGGAGCACACAAAAAGGAGAATAACCACACAGGAAGGATTGATGGGGACACTGGCTTAGTGAAGACAGCTGGATATAGGCAGCAAATAAGAAGGGTGGGGCTGTGTCAGCCAAAGGACTGATGCCACTGCATTCCCCTACTCTGCAGGGCACCTCAGAAGCCTCTGCTGCAGAGAACATCAACAAGTCCTGCTATAGTGGCAGAACATGACAGATTACACAGCAGAGGTGTCCAAGTGTTTGCAGGCATGGACCCCATATGCCTGCTCTGCAGAAGACCCCGGCAGCTTTTGCACTAAGGTAACCAATAGCTATCACCATGGGGGACCTGCCAGAGAATAATATACTGAGCTGCCCCCTCCACCAAAAAAGGAGCTCTTGCTCCATTCCAGGAGCAGAGCTGCCACTCACACCAACCCTGCATACACCCTGGACCCCAGCCCCACAACTGCTCCACAGCTGCCTATATTCCATAACCTCACTCCATGGCTATCAGCTGAGTGCCCAGGTCTCAGGCACGACAGTCATGGCTGTTGCGGGCTAGTCAGCTCCTCCGATCCCAGAGACACTGAGTGTACCCATGCTCCAATCACAGGCGCCATCGATGCTCAGTGTACAACTGCATCTCACACAGCAAGTCAACACTGCTGCGGGCTATTCAGAAACTGGGACCCTACAACTGCTATTGCTCCATGTATATTTACACTCTTAGAACCCAGACACATACCCACTGCACAGGTGCCTGCACATAACACACCAATGCTACCACCACCACAAAGACACCCAAGAGCTGGACTTGGCATCAAGAGAACCGCAGAGCCAAAACATTTTCTGTAGGAGAAAGAGATCAGGAGGTTCCCAGTAGCACTGTCTACTACTGTGGACACACACAGCCTTGGCTATTGAGGACTCCTACAGTCTTTGATGACACTGATCTCAGGTAACAGAGCTGCACAGACACTAAGCCTCTTGACCAAACTGTAGTCAGAACTGCCACACCCCACCAAGCCGGTGCACTCACATCCACACACAGGTAAAGATCTTCCCCACCAAAACCTTTCTGTAAAGTCTGGAAGAAGGGACTAACTACTTCATGAAATGTACAGACAAAAATGCAAGGCCAGGGCGCCTGGGTGGCTCAGTTGGTTAAGCGACTGCCTTCGGCTCAGGTCATGATCCTGGAGTCCCGGGATCGAGTCCCGCATCGGCTACCTGCTCAGCAGGGAGTCTGCTTCTCCCTCTCCCGCTCCCCCTTCTTGTGCGCTCTCTCTCTCTCACTCTCTCTCTCAAATAAATAAATAAAATCTTAAAAAAAAAAAAAAGCAAGGCTATAAGAAACACACACAAAAAAAAATCAAGGAAACAGGACACCCCCAAAGGAACACAGTAATTGATCAGTCAACCCAAAGAAATGCAGATCTAAGAATTGTCAAAGATTTCAAAATAATTGTTTTAAGGGAGCTCAATGAGCTACAAGAAAACACAGACAATTCAATGAAATAAGGAGAACAATTATAAACAATACAAGCTTTTTCAACAGATAAGAAAATATAAAAAAGGACCAAATAAATTATGGTATACTATACTATACGCCTTAAACAAATAAAACACTGTATGTTAATTATACTGTAAAAAAGTTATGGTAAAGAATACGATAAATGAAATGAAAAATGGTGGTGCCTGGGTGGCTCAGTCATTAAGCGTCTGCCTTCGGCTCAGGTCATGGTCCCAGGGTCCTGGGATTGAGCCCCGCATCAGGCTCCCTGCTCAGCGGAAAGCCTGCTTCTCCCTCTCCCACTCCCCCTGTTTGTGTTCCCTCTCTCGCTGTGTCTCTCTCTGTCAAATAAATAAATAAAATCTTAAAAAAAAAAAAAGAAATGAAAAATGCAGGGGGCGCCTGGGTGGCTCAGTCAGTTAAGCGTCTGACTCTTGATTTCGGCAAAGATCATGATCTCAGGGTTGTGAGATCGAGCCCTGTATCAGGCTCTGCACTCAGCACAGAGTCTGCTTGAGATCCTTTCCCTGCCCCCAACTTGAATGAATGAAAGGGAAGAAAGGGAGAGAAAGGAAAAGGGAAAGGAAAGGGAAGGAAGGAAGGATGGAAGGAAGGAAAAATGCAATAGAGAGCATCAACAGCCAGCCTGATCAATCAAAATCTGAATCGGAAACTGAAAATATATCTTTTTCTTTTTTTAATAGTGCTCTGCACATTTTATTTTTTTTTTTATTTTTTATTTTTTATTTTTTTAAGATTTTATTTATTTATTTGAGACAGAGAGAATGAGAGAGAGAGAGCACATGAGGGGGGGGAGGGTCAGAGGGAGAAGCAGGCTCCCTGCCGAGCAGGGAGCCCGATGCGGGACTTGATCCAGGGACTCCAGGATCATGACCTGAGCCGAAGGCAGTCGCTTAACCAACTGAGCCACCCAGGCACCCATGCTCTGCACATTTTAAAAAAAAGATTTTATTTCAGAGAGAGAAAGAGAGAGGGAGAAAGCACAAGCAGGGGGAGAGGCAGAGGGAAAGGGAGAAGTAGGCTCCCCACTGAGCAGGGAGCCTGATGCGAGGCTCGATCCCAGAACCCTGGGATCATGACCTGAGCCAAAGGCAGATGATTAACCAACTGAGCCACCTAGGTGCCCCTGAAGATATGTCTTTTGAAATCATTCAGTCAAATTAGAAAAGAGACAACTAAAAAGAGTGAATAAAGAGAGTCTATGTGGATTATAGGACATCATGAAAACAGAATAATATTTGCATTATGGGGGCCCTGAAGAAGACAGGCAGGGACAGAAATCTTATTTAAACAATAATGGATTAAAAAATAATGGATGGGGCTCCTGGGTGGCTCAGTTGTTAAGTGTCTGCCTTCGGCTCTGGTCATGGTCCCAGGGTCCTGGGATCGAGCCCCGCATCAGGCTCCCTGCTCTGCGGGAAGCCTGCTTCTCCCTCCCCCACTCCCCCTGCTTGTAGGGGTTCCCTCTCTCACTGTGTCTCTCTGTCAAATAAACAAATAAAATCTTTAAAAGATAAATAAATAATGGATGAAAATTTCCCAAATCTGGGGAAAGACATGGAAATCTGGGCACATGATGCTCGTAAGTCCCCAAAAAGATTCAAACCAGGGGCGCCTGGGTGGCTCAGTCGTTAAGCGTCTGCCTTCGGCTCAGGTCATGATCCCAGGGTCCTGGGACCGAGCCCCATATCGGGCTCCCTGCTCAGCGGGAAGCCTGCTTCTCCCTCTCCCACTTCCCCTGCTTGTGTTCCTGCTCTCGCTATCTCTCTGTCAAATAAATAAATAAAATCTTTAAAAAAAAAAAAAAAAAGATTCAAACCAAAGAGGACTTCACCAACACATTACAGCTGACCCTTTTGAACAACATGGGTTTGAACTGTGCGGATTCATTCATAAGCAGACTTTTTCCAATAAATACACTAAAATACTATAAATGTATTTACTCTTAAGATTTTAACATTTTCTTTTCTCTAGCTTACTTTAATATAAGAATACAGTATACATATAATATACAAAATATGGGTTAATTGACTTTATGTTATTAGTAAGGCTTTGGTGGAGAATAGGCTATTAGTGGCTAAGTTTTGGGGATAGTCAAAAGTTATATACGGTTTTTTGGCTGCATGGGGGTTGGCACCCCTAAACCTCATGTTGTTCAAAGGTCAACTCATGATAAAAGTCAAAATGTAATGACAGAGAATTTGAAAGCCCTGAGAAAAACTCATACAGGAGAACTCCCCTCCCCCTCATAAGGATATGAGCAGTTTTCTCAGCTATAACACTGAATACTAAGAGAAAGTGGGATGATGTGTTCTAAATGCTGCAACAAAGAAACTGCAAACCAAAAATACTTTACCAGCAAAGCTGTCCTTCAGAAATGAAGGAGAAAGACTTTCCCAAACAGAAGCTGAGGGAGTTCATCACCACTTGACCTACCCTACAAAAGATGCTAAACACAGTTCTTCAAACTAAAATGAAAGTATGCTAATTAGTAACATGAAAATACAGAACACACTGATAAATGCAATTGTACAGTCATATTCAAAATATAGGAGTCCTGGGACGCCTGGGTGGCTCAGTTGGTTAAGCGACTGCCTTCGGCTCAGGTCATGATCCTGGAGTCCCGGGATCGAGTCCCGCATCGGGCTCCCTGCTCGGCAGGGAGTCTGCTTCTCCCTCTGACCCTCCTCCCTCTCATGCTCTCTGTCTCTCATTCTCTCTCTCTCAAATAAATAAATAAAAATCTTTAAAAAAAAAAAACAAAAAAACAAAAAACAAAATATAGGAGTCCGTCCTTATCTATTTCACTTTCCATGGTTTCAGTTACCCACGGTCAACTATGGTCCAAAAGCAAATGATCCTCCTTCGTTGTAACATATTGTCAGAAGGTCAATAGTAGCCTAATGCTACGTCATAAAGCCTAAGTCATTCACCTCACTTCATCTCATCATTTAGGTATTGTATCATCTCACACCATCACAAGAAAAGTGAGTATGGTATAATAAGATATTTGGAGAGAAACAGAACACATTTACATAACTTTTATTGTACTATTATTATATTTTATTATTATTGTTAATCTCTTACTGTATCTAATTTATAAATTAAACTTTATCATAGGTATGTATGTATAAGAGAAAACATACTATGTATAGGGTTCAGCACTATCTGAAGTTTCAGGCATCCACTGGGAGTCCTGGAACATACCCCCCCCCCCCCCCCCCCCCCCGTGCATAACAAGGGACTACTATACTCTAATAGTGTGTTAATCACTCAACACCAGTAAGGAGGACAAAAGACTATTAAAAATAACTATCTACAACAATCTGTGAATGGTTACAAAATATAAAAAGATGTGGGGCGCCTGGGTGGCTGGGTGGGTTAAGCATCTGCCTTCTGCTCAGGTCATGATCTCGGGGTCCTGGGATCGAGGCCCCCGTCCCACTCCCTCTGTCGGGCTCCCTGCTCAGTGGGGAGTCTGCTTCTCCCTCTAGCCCTCCCCGCTGCTCGTGCTCTCTCTCAAATAAATAAATAAAATCTAAAAAAAAAATGTAAATGGTGACATTAAAAACAAAAAATGTGAAGGAGGTGAGTAAAAGTTTTTGTATGCAATTAAAGTTATCAGCTTCAAACAGAATGTTATAAGATGACTTAAAGAAGCCTCATGGTAACCACAAAGCAAAAACCTACAGTAGAAACAAAAGATAAACGAATGAAAGCATAACACCATGGGAAATCCTCAAATCACAAAGGAAGACAGTGAGAGAGGAAGAAAGGTGCTACAAAACACTCAGACAATAATTAACAAGATGGCAAAAGAGATACCATGGCTGAACTCAAAACAAAACAAAAGGCTGAAAGTGAAGGAACTGAAAAAGATATTCCACACAAATGGAAACCAAAACAGAATATGGGTAGCTATACTTATAGGTGATACGACAGACTTTAAGTCAACAACTGTCACAAGAGACAAGGTCATTATATAATGATAAAGGAATGAATTCACCAAGAAGATGTAAAAATTGTATGTATGCATCACACATCAGAGCATATAAGTTAAGTCTTGAGCAAATTCAACTAGATCTGAAGGCAAAAAAGACAGCAATTGAATATTAATATCAATATCCCCCTTTCAACAATGGGTGGATATCCAGACAGAAAATTAGTAAGGATATATCTGAATTGAACATTCTGGTCCAAATGGATCAAACAGACATATATAGAACATTCCATCCACTATAGCAGCATACACATTCTCAAGTGCACACAGAATATTCTCTGGAATAAATCATATGTTATGTCAAACAAGTCTTAACAAATTTCAGAAGACTGAAATTCTATCATGTACCTTTTCCTAACATAATGAATAAAACTAGAAATCAGTAACATGAGGAAGGGGTGACTGGCCGGCTTAGTCAGTGGAGCCTGCAACCTGGTCTCGGGGTTGTGAGTTCGACCCCTCATGGGTGTGGAGATTACCTAAAAAAATAAGATTTCTTTTTTTAAAATAAAATCTTTAAAAAAAAAACACACAAAAGGGGCACCTGGGTGGCTCAGTCGTTAAGCGTCTGCCTTCGGCTCAGGTCATGATCCCGGGATCCTGGGATCAAGCCCCACATCGGGCTCCCTGCTCCGCAGGAAGCCTGCTTCTCCCTCTCCTGCTCCCCCTGCTTGTGTTCCCTCTCTCGCTGTGTCTCTCTCAGTCAAATAAATAAATAAAATCTTTAAAAAAAAAAAAACAAAATAAATAAAAATTAAAAAAACACAAAAAACCATGAGGAAGCTTAATAATTCAAATATGTGGGCATTAAACAACACATGCCTATCCAATCAATTGGCCAAAGGAAAAGTCAAAAGCAAAATAAAAAAATACCTTGAGAAAAACAAAAGTGGAAACAAAACATGGAATGTGAAAAAGCAATTCTAAGAAAAAAGTTTAGAGCACTAAATGCCAGCACTAAAAAAAAAAAATAATAAAGCTCTCAAACAGCCTAACTTTACACCTTAAGGAACTAGGAAAAGAACAAACTAAGACCAAAGTTAGTGAAACAAAGGAAAAGACAAAGATCAGAACAGAAGTAAAATAAAAACTAGAAATACAATAAAAAGAGGTGCTTTTCTAAAAAGATAAAATTGAAAAACCTTTAGCTGGACTAACTTAGAATAAAGGCAAGACTCAAATAAATTAATTCAGAAAGGGCGCCTGGGTGGCTCAGTTGGTTAAGCGACTGCCTTCAGCTCAGGTCATGATCCTGGAGTCCCTGGATCGAGTCCCGCATCGGGCTCCCTGCTCAGCGAGGAGCCTGCTTCTCCCTCTAACCCTCTCCCCTCTCATGTACTCTCTCTCTCTCTCATTCTAGCTCTCTCAGATAAATAAATAAATCTTAAAAAAAAAAAAAATTAATTCAGAAATAAAAGAGGAGAAATTACAACTGATAGCAGAGAAACACAAAGGATCATAAAAAAGACTACTATGAACTATTATACACCAACAAATTAGATAACCTAGAATAAATTCCTAGAAACATATGACCTATCAACACTGAATCATTTTTTTTAAAGATTTTTTTAAAATTTATTTATTTGACAGGGGCGCCTGGGTGGCTCAGTTGGTTGAGCGACTGCCTTCGGCTCAGGTCATGATCCTGGAGTCCCGGGATCGAGTCCCGCATCGGGCTCCCTGCTCAGTGGGGGGTCTGCTTCTCCCTCTAATCCTCCCCCTCTCATGCTATCTGTCTCCCATTCTCTCTCTCAGATAAATAAATAAAATCTTAAAAAAAAAAAAATTTATTTATTTGACAGAGAGCAGGAGAGCACAGGCTGGGGAGCGGCAGAGGGAGAGGGAGAAGCAGGCCCCCCCACTGAGCAGGGAGCCCGATGTGGGGCTTGATCCCAGGACACTGGGATCATGACGTAAGCTGAAAGCAGATGCTTAACCGACTGAGCCACCCAGGCGCCCCCCAACACTGAATCATAATAGAAAATCCAAATAGACAAGGAAATTGAATCAGTAATCAAAAATATCCCAACAAAGAAAAGGTCATGACCAGATAGATTCAGTGATGATTTCTATCCACATTTTAAATATTAAACTCTCAAGTTCTTCCAAAAATCTTGGAATTTGAAAATTCCAAGGAACCCCTTGGAATTTCAAACTCATTTTAGGAGACTAAAATTAGGTGTCCTAATATTAGGACACCAAAGCCAGGGAAGGACATTACAAGAAAACAAAATTACAGGCCAACATCCCTAATGAACATAGATGTAAAAAAGCTCAACAAAGTACTAGCAAACCAAATTCAACAGTATATGAAAAGAATCATAAACTATGATCAAGTGAGATTTATCCCTGGGATACAAGGGTGGTCTCCTCATAAGTAAATCAATAAATGTGCCATATATTATTAACACAAAGAAGGCAACTCATATGATCATCTGAATAGATGTGGAAAAAGCATTTGACAAAATTCAGAATCCTTTCACAATAAAAACTCCCCCAAAATTAGGTATAGAAGATATACACCACAATATCACAAAGGCCATATATAAGCCCACAGCTAAGAACACATTAAACAGTGAAAAGGTAAAAACTTTCCCTCTACTATCAGGAACAAGACAAAGATGCCTATGCTCATAACTGCTATTCAAAATAGTACTGGAAGTCCTATCCAGAGCAATCAGACAAGAAATAGAAAGGTCTCCAAATCAGAAAAGAAACAAAACTGTTTGCAGATGACATGGATTTTATATAAAGAAAACCCTAAAAAGTCCACCAAAAACAAAATGAATAAATAAACTCCGTAAATTTGCAGGATATAAAATCTACATACAAAAATCAGATGTGCCTATTACTAACAATGAAACATCTCAATGAGAAATTAAGAAACCAA
Source organism: Halichoerus grypus (assembly GCF_964656455.1). Lineage (NCBI taxonomy): Eukaryota > Metazoa > Chordata > Mammalia > Carnivora > Phocidae > Halichoerus > Halichoerus grypus. The sequence goes on from NC_135726.1 coordinate 59,975,957, forward strand.
TCCCATTTGGAAGAGTATTAAAAAATATATAATACTTAGGAATAAATTAGCCAAGGAAATGAAAGATGTGTACAATGAAAACTATAAGACACCAAAGAAAGAAATTGAAGACAAATAAATGGAAAGATATCCCATGTCTGTGGACTGAAAGAATTATTATTAAAATGCTTCTACTATATAGGGGTTCCTGGGTGGCTCAGTCGTTGTCTGCCTTCGGCTCGGGTCATGATCCCAGGACCCCGGGATTGAGCTCCGCATTATCGGGCTCCCTGCTCAGCAGGAAGCCTGCTTCTCCCTCTCCCACTCCTCCTGCTTGTATTCCCTCTCTTGCTGTCTCTGTGTCAAATAAATAAATAAAATCTTAAAAAAAAAATGCTTCTACTACATTAAGGAACCTAAAATTCAATGCAATATCTACCAAAATTCCAATGACATTTTTACCAGAAACAGAAAAAGAATCCTAAAATGTGCACCACAAATGACCTCAAATAAGCCAAAGAAATCTTGATCATGAATATCCAAAATTAGAGGGACCACACTTTGTGATTTCAAGCTATACTACAAAACACTACGGTACTGGAATAAAAACAGACATCCAGACCCATGAAATATGATAGAAAGCCCAGAAATAAACCCCCACATATATAGTTAACTACTCTTTCTTTGACAAGGGTGCCAAGAACATGCATGGGAAAAGGAAAGTCTCTTCAGTAAATGGTGCTGGGAAAACTGGATATGCACATGCCAAACAAAATAAAACAAAACAAAACAAATAAAAAAAAAAAAGAAAGAAACTGGGACCCTACCTTATACCACTCACAAAAATTACCTTGAAATGGATTAAAGACTTCAATGTAGACCTGAAAATGTAAAACTTCTTGGGGGGGAAAAAAAACAGAGAAAAAGCTCCTTGACAATGGTTTTAACAATGAGTTTTCAGATAGGAAACAAAAGCACAGGCAACAAAGGCAAAAATAAAGTCAAGTCAAGCTACATCAAACTAAAAATCTTCTGCATAGCAAAGGAAACAATCAACAAAATATAAAAGGAGAAAGTATTTGCAAATGCTTTACCTCATAATGGTTAACATCTAAAATATATAAGGTACTCATACAACTCAGTAACAAAGAAACAATCGGATTAATATATTGGCAAAGAACCCAAATAGACATTTTATTAAAGAAAATCTACAAATATCCAACAGGTATATTAAAAAATGCTCTTCCCCACTAATCATCAGGAAAATGCAAATCAAAACCACAATGATGTATCACCCACATTTGATAAGATCGTTACCTTCAAAAAGAGCAGAGATAAGTGTTGGGGGGTGTGAAGGTAGAAGGAACCCTTGTACTCCGTGGTTGGAATGCTTAGGAAAAAAAAAAAGCCAACATCATAGAAACAGAGAGTATAGGCATATTTATTTATTTTCTAGTTTTACGGCATTTTGCTTAATGATGCTTCACAGATACTGTGTTTCTTTCAAAGTGAAGGTCTGTGGCAAGGCTGCAACGAGCAAGTCTGTCGGCACCATCTTTCTAACAGCATTTGCTCACTTCATGTCTGTAGCAAATTTTGGTAATTCTTGTAATATTTCAAATGTTTCCAGTATTAGTGTATTCGTTATGGTGATCTGTGATCAGAGCCCTTTGTTACTATTGTAATTGTTCTGGAGCACCACGAATCACACCCATATGACATTTAACATAATCAAAAAATGACAAATGTGTTTCTTCTAACTGTTCCATGACCAGTCATTGCCCTATCTCCTTCTCTTGGGCCACTCTGTTTCCTGAGACACAACAGTATTGAAATTATGCCAATTAATAACTCTACAATAGCTTCTAGGTGTTCAAGTGAAAAGAAGTGACACATCTTTCACTTTAAATCAAAAGCTAGAAATGATTACACTTAGTGAGGAAGGTATGTTGAAAACCGAGATAGGCCAAAAGCGAGCTAAGCCTCTTGAGCCCAACAGCTGGCCAAGTGTAGCCAAGTTGTGAATGCAAAAAACCACAAAAAGTCTTTGAAGGAAATTAAAAGTGCTACTCCAGGGGCGCCTGGGTGGCTCAGTCGGTTAAGCGGCCGCCTTCGGCTTGGGTCATGATCCCAGGGTCCTGGAATCGAGCCTCACATCAGGCTCCTTGCTCAGCGGGGAGCCTGCGAGAATTCTCCCCTGCCTGCCATTCCCCCTGCTTGTGCTTGCTCGCTCGCTCTCTGTCAAATAAATAAATAAAATCTTAAAAAAGTAAAAATAAAATAAAAGTGCTACTCCAGTGAACACACAAATGGTAAGAAAGCAAAACAGCCTTACTTACTGATAGAAAGTTGTAGTGGTCTGCATAGAAGATCAAAGTGGCCCCAAAGTTCCCTTAAGCCAAAACCTAATCCAGAGCAAGGGCCTAACTGTCTCCAATTCTAGGAAGGCTGAGAGAGGTGAGGAATCCAAAAAGACAAGTTGAAAGTTAGCAGAGGTTGGTTCCTGAGGCTGAAGGAAAGAAGCCATCTCCATACCATCAAAATACAAAGTGCTGATGCAAAAGCTGTAGCTAGTGATCCAGAAGATCTAGCTAAGATCATTCATGAAGGTGGCTACACTAAACAACAAATTTTCAATGCAGACAAAACAGCCTTCTATTGGAAGATGCCATCTAGCACTTTCCAAGCTAGAGACATCAAGCCTGGCTTCAAAGGACAGGACAACTGTCTTGTTAGGGGCCAGTGCTCATTTATCATTCTGAAAATCCTAGGACCATTAAGAATTATGCTGAATCTACTCTGCCTGAGCTATAAATGGAAAAACAAAGCCTGGATGACAGCACCCTGTTTATAATATGGTTTACTGACTATTTTAAGCACACTGTTGATACGTACTGCTCAGAAAAAAAGATTTCTTTCAAAATATTACTGCTCGGGCGCCTGGGTGGCTCAGTTGGTTAAGCAGCTGCCTTCGGCTCAGGTCATGATCCTGGAGTCCCTGGATCGAGTCCCGCATCGGGCTCCCTGCTCGGCAGGGAGTCTGTTTCTCCCTCTGACCCTCCCCCCTCTCTCTCATTCTTTCTCTCTCAAATAAATAAATAAAATCTTTAAAAAAAAAAAAAAATATTACTGCTCATTGACAAAGCATCTGGTCACCCAAGAACTCTGATGGAGATGCACAACATTAATGTTTTCATGCCTGCTAACACAATATCCATTCTGTAGCCCATGTAGCCCAAATAATTTTTTTTTTTTTAAGATTTATTTATTTGAGAGAGAGAGTATGCACACGCACATGAGCAGGAGGAGTAGAGGGAGAGAGAATCTCAAGCAGACTCCCAGGTGAGCTTGGAGCCTGAAGTGGGGCTCGATCTCACAACCCTGAGATCATGACCTGAGCTGAAACCAAGAGTCAGACACAACCAACTGTGCCATTCAGGCACCCCAATTTTCACTTTCAAGTCTTATTTAAGAAATACAATTTGTTGAGAACAACCTTGTGTCGAGCTCCACACTCAGCAGGGAGTCTACTTAATCAGACCTTCTCCCTATACTCCTGCCACCCCCATATGCACATGTGCTCTCCCACGCTCTCAAATAAATAAATAAATCCTAAAAAAAAAAAAAAAGAAAGAAAGAAATACAACTTGTAAGGCCAGGGCTGCCATAGTGGTTTTTCTGATAGATCTAGGCAAAGGAAATCGAACCCTTCTGGAAAGGATTGAACATTCTAGCTGCCATTCATGGGTGGCAGAGGTCAAAGTATCAACAAGAGTTTGGAAGTTGATGCCAACCCTCATGGATGACTTTGAAGGGTTTAAGACTTCTGTGGAGAAAGTAACTGCAGATATGATAGAAATGGCAAGAGAATTAGAATTAGAAGTGGAGCCTGGGGGCATCAGATGGCTCAGTTGGTTGAGCATCCGACTCTTGATTTCGGCTCAGGTCATGGTCTCAGGGTCCTGGGATCGAGCCCTCCACTCAGCATGGAGTCTGCTCGTCCCTCTCCCTCTGTTCCTCATACCGCGCTCTTGCTCACTCTCTCACAAATAAATAAAATCTTAAAAAAAAGGAAAAAAAAATGGAGCCTGATGATATGACTGAATTATTGCAAGTTCATGATAAAATTTGAATGGATATAAGACTGATGAATCACAGACCTGTATCCCTGAAACAAATAATACATTATATGTTAATTAACTGAATTTAAATTTAAAAAAATTAAAGTTAAAAAAATTTTTTAAATGGATGAGAAGTTGCTTTGTATGGATGAGCAAAGAAAGTTTATTCAGATGGAATCTAAAATTTAAAAACATGTTTTAAAAACACTGTATTTAATTATACTGGAATTAAATTTTTTTTTAAAATTCAAGAAAAAGAGATGGAATCTACTCCTGGTGAAAATGCTGTCAAGATTGTGGAAATGACAACAAAGAATTTTTTTTTTATTAATGTTTTTTTTTTTTTTTTTTTTTTAATTTATTTATTCATGAGAGTCAGAGAGAGAGAGAGAGAGAGGCAGAGGCAGAGGGAGAAGCAGGCTCCCCGCCTAGCAGGGAGCCCGATGCGGGACTCGATCCCGGGACCCCGGGATCATGACCTGAGCCGAAGGCAGACGCTTAACCATCTGAGCCACCCAGGCGCCCGACAACAAAGAATTAAGAATATTGCATAATCTTAGTTGATAAAGCAGGAACATGGTTTGAGAGGACTGGCTGTAATTCTCAAAGAAGTTCTACTGTGGGCAAAATGTTATAAAACAGCATCACATGCTACAGAGAAATCACTTATGAAAGAAAGAGTCAATCAACAGAGCAAGCTTCATTGTTGTCTTATTTTAAGAAATCGCCACAGCTGCCCTAACCTTGGCAAGGTACCACCCTGACCAGTCAGCAGCTATCAATATCAAGGCAAGACCCTTCACCAGCAAAAAAGATACTTGCTGGAATTTCAGGTGATGGTAGCATTTTTCAGCAGTAAAGTATTTTTAAATGTACATTTTTTTTTAGACATAATGCTCTGGGACACTTAGTAGACTACAGTATAAACAGGAGCACCAGGTAGTTCAGTCAGTTAAGAGTCCAACTCTTTTTTCTTTTTAAAGATTTTATTTATTTGACAGAGAGAGACACAGCGAGAGAGGGAACACAAGCAGGGGGAGTGGGAGAGGGAGAAGCAGGCTTCCCGCGGAGCAGGAAGCCCGATGCGGGGCTCAATCCCAGGACCCTGGGATCATGACCTGAGCCGAAGGCAGGCACTTAATGACTGAGCCACCCAGGCGCCCCCAGAGTCCAACTCTTGATTTCAGCTCAGGTCATGATCTCAGGGTCGTGAGACTGAGCCCCGCATCAGGCTCTGTGCTGAGTGTGAAGCGTGCTTAAGATTCTCCCTCTCTACCCCTCCCTGCCCACTTGCGCTCTCTCTAAAACCAAGCAAAAAAAGACTACAGTGTAATAAACGTAACTTTTATATGTACTGGAATAACAAAAAATTCATTTGACTTGCTTTATTGTGATGTTTGCTGTATTGTGGTGGTCGGGAATCAAACCCAAAATATCTCTGGGGTATGCCTGTAGAATACGAGGAGCCGGGGTGTGAGGGAAATGGGGAGATATTGGTCAAAAAGCACAAATGTTCAGTTATAAGATGAAAAAATTTGGGTGCCTGGGTGGCTCAGTCGGTTAAGCATCAGCCTTTGGCTCAGGTCATGATCTCACAGTCCTGGGATTGAGCCCCGCATTGGGCTCCCTGCTCAGTGGGGAGTCTGCTGCTCCCTTCCCCGCCCCACTGCTCATGCCCTCTCTCTCATTCACTCTCTGAAATAAATAAAATCTTTAAAAAATAGGGAAAATTAAAAAGATTAAAAAATTATGAAGATGTAACATACAGCATGGTGACTATAGTTAATAATGATGTTGTATATGTGAAATTTACTGAGAGTAGATCTGAGCATTTCTACAAAAAAATTAATGTAATTTTATGAGGTGGTAGATATTTAATGAACTTCACTTGTGGAAATTATATTACAATGTATGCATATATCAAATCATCACACTGTGCACTTAATTTTTTTTAGTATATATATTTTTAAAGATTTTATATATTTATTTGAGAGAGAGAGAGAGAGAGAGCATGGGGAGGATGAAAAGAGGGACAAGCAGATGCCATGCTGATTTCAGCTGCAGCCGGACTCAGGGCTTAATCCCACAACCCTGAGATCATGACCTAGCCGAAACCAAGAGTTGGATGCTCAACTGACTGAGCCACCCAGGCATGCCCTGTGCACTTTTATATAATTTTATATCTCCAGAAAGCTGGGGGAAGAAAAAGAAAATGCACCTAAACTACAAACCTTGCAGGAGTGTGTTGAAAAGTAGCCTATGGTTCAGGTAAGTAGTGACTATGACAATGCATGCAACCCTGGCACAAGCAGACACAAGGAAAAGTCAGTTAAAAGAAGAGACCAAAAACTGGAAAACAGAGGCTGGCTCAGTCAGTAGAGCACGCAATTTTTTTTTTTTTTTTAAGATTTTATTTGTTTATTTGACAGAGAGAGACACAGCGAGAGAGGGAACACCAGCAGGGGGAGTGGGAGAGGGAGAAGCAGGCTTCCCGCTGAGCAAGGAGCCCGATGCGGGTCTTGATCCCAGGACCCTGGGATCATGACCTGAGCTGAAGGCAGACGCTTAACGACTAAGCCACCCAGGCGCCCCTAGAGCACGCAATTCTTGATCTCAGGGTTGTGAGTTCAAGCCCCAAGGGTATAGAGCTTACTTTAAAAACAAACAAACAAACAAACAAACAAACGCTGGGATACAGAAGTGACATGAAGCTGTACACACTGATCCAAACAAAGGACAAGCATGGCGGAATCCATTAAGCTCACTAAAAATCTACTAACCTTGAATCCTTTCGTAAGAGGGTTCAGTATAGCAGTTATTGAGGCTTCAGGGGAAGAGGAGAGGGCAGTGCAAATAAACCAGCCCTATCAACACAGCAATTACCCAGTAAGCTGAGAAGCAAGCAGTGCCCATGGTCCACATGTGAGAGACACTGAGAAATGGGTGGGTGGGGAGGGAATAGAGCCTACTTCAGGCCACTGTGGAGGGTGAGGGCCTTACCCAGTGAGGATATAAGTGTAAAGTTCTCCAGCATCACATCGTGGTACAGGCATCTCTGAGCCTCATCAAGGAGCCTCCACTCCTCCCAGGAGAAGTACACAGCAATGTCCTCAAAGGTCACACTATCCTGTTATGATGGGGACAGATGAAACCATGAACATTCTCTGAGTCCCACAATCCATCTCACCACACATCTATCCCACACTCATCCTCTTTCAGAGGTCCCCACTTCATAAATGCCATGCCTAGGTGCCACTAATGTCCACCCTATCTTCAGGTTCTCTTTATTCACTGTGTTCTGCCCTCAGCAACATCAGGCAAGGGAAACAAGAGATGTCATCCAAATTCCTCCTGGCCTGTATGGTCCATACTGTCAATTCCCCCAAGGTCTCTATTTTGAGACTCCCAAAACGCAATGAAATGGCTCGTGCTTTACCCTTCAGCTCCAATACCCTGAGGCCCTTGGCTCACACTTCCTCTTGTTGTGGACACTGTTCTGTAAACTGTACTTCTCTCACATCTTCAGTCCCCACAGCTGCACTCCCATAGCTCTACTTTGGCCAAAGCCCTGAATTCTGCTTTGAAGGCCTCCTCTGTACCTCTGAGCCTTGCTTCAATACTAGCCACCCGGAGGCACTATGAATTATAGATGCCCACGACCCACTTCCACTTCTGTGCTGGACTTGCTGTCCCCTCAGCAGTCACACTCCCCACTCTCCACTCAACCTTCCCTAAAACCCCAATCTTTATAGTCTCCCTGCCAGGCATAATGATTCTCACAAATGACTACATTTACCCCAGATCTTATCCACCAGCAAGACCGAAACACCCCAGACCCCATCAAAACTCACCACAAAATTCTGGTAAATCCATACAGTAGTGAATTAGCAGGAGCCCTGCCTTCGGTTTCATCTTGCCTCAATTACTCTCTTGCCTCTGAAGCCATCTTGCACCCATACATCCCATGGAAACGTTAGCCACCTCCCAGATCATCCTCTCTCCCTCCCTTGTGTTTCTCATTCTTAGGATCTCAACCAGGTACTAAGCAAGAGACCCACTTCTCAGCACGCACCCTAGTCTTTCTAACCTGCAAACTGCATTACCACTATAACCTACATTACACTTCCTAAATGTGATCCACAGTTCCATCCTGGTCCTCACAATAGCCACCACTTTTGAAAGTCTGCCCCAGACCTGTCCACCATCAAGACTGAACACTGCAGACCCCACCAAAGCTCGTCACAAAATTCCAGTGAAACTACAGTAGTGAATTAGCAGGAGCCTGGCCTCAGTGTCATCTTGTCTCAATTACTCACATGCCTCCATAGCCATCTCATATCCACTCATCCCATGGAAGCCTTGATCACGTTCCAAAACATTCTCTCTCCCATATGGTTACCATGATCACTTCCCTCCTTCACCTGCATTCGTGTGCCCAGCAACACTGATCAGGTGCCCAGCAAGACAATCATTCCTCATCATGCACCCTCCTCTATCTGACCAGCTAAGGCATTGTCATGATGACCTGCATTCCCCAATCTAAATGCAATCCACAGCTCCGCCCTGGTCGACACAATAGTCACCACTTTTGGATGTCTTCATCCAAAACCTCCTCCCAAGATACCCAGACCTGTGAATCCAGATACCCATTTGCTGTCTCCACTCACAATTCTCTGAAACATCTGAGACTCTTAACAGGACCAAACAAAACTCCTCATAGTCTCAAAGAAAATTAACCTATCATCAATTACCCCATCCCACATGATGGCACTTCCATCCCTTCAGCTTCGAGGACCAAAAACCCTGGGGTCATCCTGGACTCCTTCCTTTCTCTCCCTCAACTACAACATCAAAAAATCCACCCCTCTTAAAAAAATGGACAGAGTCCAACTTTTCACCCACCTCTATGGCCACCACTCTGGTCCATCAATCTGGATTATAGCAGCTGCCTCCTCCTTTACCCCCATAGTCTGTTATCTTTTCTGCAACCAGATGGACCTATTAAGACTTAGGTAAGACCACCAGCCCCCTTATCCAAACCTCTCATTACCTACATAACAGATGCCCAAATTCTCAATAGCCACATTAGAGGCCTGATTCTTGACCCTCAGCTCTCTGTTCCTAGCAGGGAGAACGAAAACAGGTTCAAGCGTTTGCACACTTCGGTATTTATTTCTGGGATAACGTCTCACACCTGTTTATACTGGCTGACAGCAACAAGAACACCTGCATGGAACCCTTGGCCTGCACTCAGGAACCCGGGCTTGGGGTATTCTTGGGATGCCCACACCCAGCAGCTGGAAAAACAGCAAGGGAAGAGCCTCAACACACCACAATCCTGGACACCACACTGGCGCTGTCAAGACCAGCAAGGGACTGAGGCAACCTCTCCTTACTTGTACAGGTTCTCTAAGTGCTTTCACAACCTTCAGAACTTGTGGTTGAGGGGAGGAAACCAGGGTTGGGCTCCACGAGATCAGGCCCCCCTGCCTCCCGCCAAGCCCTGGAACCCAGTGACCTCAGGCTAACTGAACTCTGTGCTTCAGTCCGCAGTTACTTCTCCCACCAGCTCAGTGACCTCCGACAAGAACTCCACTCCCGGTGCCCGCTTGTCTTCATCACCCCCATTCCAACCTTTTCTCCCTCGAGCCGCTTCTGGAAAGCTGTGAACACCCTCACACTGACTGTGTCTCTCTTCTGTCCACGACCCTCCAGGGCCCTCGGAACGAAGGTCCGCACCTCGGCCCGCAGTGCAGGCGTCACCCCCTCACGCTCTCTGTCCCCTGAGGGCAGAGTCCTCCCGCCGCAGCCCCCTCGGCCCCGAGCCCGCTCCCGCACGGGGCCCCCGCCCGCCGCCGCCTCCCCGTCCCGGACACCGGGGCCTGGGCCGCAGGAACGCGAGCCGGCGCCCCGCGCTCGGGCCTTCGGGCTCTGGGTGGGGGGACGGCGGGAGGGTCCGGGGGACGAGCGCTCACCTGAGCCGGGTCCCTGCGCGCGGCCGCCGCCATCGGACTCTGTGGGTGGGGCAAACACCCGGGCCGGTGGTCCCCGTCCCGGCCCCGACGTGGGGCAGCCCGGGCGGCGTCGCCAGCCGCAGACCCGCCTCTCTGCCGTGGGGCAACGACTTCTGCGCCTTGACAGTTCCGTCACTTCAGTCCCGCCCCGGCACGCCCGAGAACAGCAAAATGGCCGCCACAAGGAGGAGGCCGGAAGTCCCGCCCCTACGCGATGTATTCCCGCGGAAATGCTTCCATTGGCTCAACTCCGCGCACGACTTTCTGGGTATTGTAGTTGGCAACGCTCTAGTGCGCGAGGCAAGGGTTTTTCTCCAGCCTGACCAATCAGATTATTGGCCGTGCGGCTCCTCGAGGGATGCTGGAAGCCGAGGCAAGGGGCGAGAGGATTTGCTCTTTGTGAACTGCAGTGAAGAGGCATAATTTCATACTCGGTAAAAGTCAACCAGCTCCCAGAGGATAATACTGTTACTGAGATGCTCCGAAATCCACTGATCTAAATGGTCATATTATTACACAGAGTCATTCAGACATCAAATAGTCCACGCATAGCTGAAGGCATTTTGTTATTACTATGAAATGCATGTACCCTGATGCATTTGTCAATGTTGTGAGCTCTCTTAGGATTGGCTAGGGGCAGGGGAAAAACTTTATACCGGGCCTTGACTGGGAATAAAGAAGAAAGATGTTAGGCCGCCCTTGAGCCCGCGAACAAGCAGGATCTCTGCCTCTGGCTCCCACACAAAATCTGTGCCTTACCTGTAGGGTTAGTGATTGTGTCCTACCCATTTTTATCTATATAGTATTTCTTACTCAATGTTCTAAGATACACTTGAGGGAACAGAAGGCAAGCTGAAGACCCCACCATGGGATACATATGGCATTTCCTCAGGCACTCCTGGCTGCCCTAAAACAAAGGAAAGGAAAAACAAATAGTTAACTTACAGAGATCACAATCCTCCAAGACGTGAGTCTCCCTCAGTTTACAAAAGTCTTAGCAATTTACATTTCTATCAATGGCCTAGCTTGAGAAGGAAATGTAGATACAATTAAATGTCCTTATAACCTGGAGCCCATTGACAGATACTTGAACAGGGCAGAATATACTGTTCCCCCAGGAAGCTCCCAACTATCTTAATGTTAATACCTTGCTAGAGGGAAAAACAACCCTAACTTGACAATGGCAAGGCCTCTTAAGGGCAGCCTAACATCTTTCCCGTGAATCTCCTTGAACATGAAAATCCTTTGAAACCTCCCTCTTCCTTACCTCTCCCAACCCCACAGTATATAACCAGCCACCCCTAACAACCCCGGTGCAGCAGCTCTTTCGGCCCCCATGCTTTAATAAAACCACCATTTTGCACCAAAGACATCTCAAGAATTCTTTCTTGGTCATCTCTCCAGACCTTACCCCACTGAACCTCCCCTATATTCCAAAACCCAATACACTCAATTCTATTGAGAAAACTGACACATTTTAGCACCTTTTAATACAATTTTTTTTTTTTTTAAGTACTTGGAAATAATGCACAGTTAAATACTATAGATATCACTGAATGCACCTTTTGGAAATTATGTTTCTTTGTCACTTTTAGAAGCTATTGTGAGCCACTGGCATTTGGAAGATACTTTCAAATAGCTGAATGGTGTTTGCGTATTTATCATCTAACTTAAGTAACTCCTTTGCCTTTTATTACCACTGAAACAGTAATATAATCCTTTTCTATGTTGAAGCCCTAACCCCCAAGTGACTTTTTTAAGAGCTACGGCTTTTAAAGAGGTAATTAAGGTTAAATGAGGTCCTTAGGGTCCTACTCTATTAGAACTGGCTTCCTTTTAAGAGGAATAGACACCAACACCAGGAGGAAAAGGCCATGTGAGGACACAGCTAGAAGGTGGCTATCCACAAGCCAAGGAGACAGACCATGTATCACCAAAGCTGTTGACACCTTCGTCTTCAACTTCCAGCGTATAGAACTGTGAGAAAGTAAATTTCTGTTATTTAAGCGAACCAATCTATGGTAGTTTGTTATGTTGTTATGGTGGTCCTACGTTGTTATAGTAGTGGTACTAACACAGCTCTCATTTAATGTGCTCTCTTCACCAAATACATAAATAACAAGGCTCAAAATATAAAGAGAGTTAAGGGGACACAACTGATACAATTCTAAAAATGCTACAAAAGTATAAATCATCTTTTTCTTTTTTAAAGATATTATTTCTTTATTTATTTGACAGAGAGATAGCACAAGTAGGCAGAGCTGCAGGCAGAGGGAAAGGGAGAAGCAGGCTCTCCGCTGACCAGGGAACCCGATGCGGGGCTCGATCCCAGGACCCTGGGATCATGACTTGAGCCAAAGGCAGCTGCTTAACCAACTGAGCCACCCAGGCACCCCTAAATCAGCTTTTTTAAAAATTGGAGGGATTGGGGCGCCTGGGTGGCTCAGTCATTGGGTGTCTGCCTTCGGCTCAGGTCGTGGTCCCGGGGTCCTGGGTTCGAGTCCCGCCTCGGGCTCCCTGCTCAGCGGGAGGCCTACTTCTCCCTCTCCCACTCCCCCTGCTTGTGTTCCCTTTCTCGCTGTCTCTCTCTCTGTCAAAAAAAAAAAAAAAATTGGAGGGATTTAGTTTGGCGGTTCTACATTTATTAAATGTAGAGTTTAATAAAATAAAATGCATTTATTTCCACTGAGGCTTAGTATTTTGTATCATGAGCAATGCTGATTATTTATCCAGCCTGATTAAACCCTCATAGACATATCATCTGGCCTAAGAAAAGTTCTGATCGGGGTGCCTGGGTGGCTCAGTCGTTAAGTGTCTGCCTTCGGCTCAGGTCATGGTCTCAGGTCATGGTCTCAGGGTCCTGGGATCGAGCCCCGCATCGGACTTCCTGTTTGGCAGGAAGCCTGCTTCTCCCTCTCCCACACCCCCTGCTTGTGTTCCCTCTCTCGCTGTGTCTGTCAAGTAAATAAAATCTTAAAAAAAAAAAAAAATTCTCTCTCCCTCTGTCCCTTCCTGCCGCTACTCTCTCTCTCTAAAATAAATAAGTAAAATTATCAAGGATGTTCATGTTTTCCATACACTATAAGCAATCCGAAGCAAGAGTTATTATCATTATTATTCAATTTTGAATCAAAATGTCCTGGAAGATTAAATGGTATAAAATGAGAGCCTACAAATATATAAATTTGACTAAATAAATGATAGGATGTTCTACAGGGGACTTATAGCCCACAAACGACATTTGGAACATTTGGTTTTTTGCCCAGCAGGCAAAACAAAACGGAGACCTGGGCGTCACTGCTAAAGCCTGAAGGGATGGAATGTCAGGGAGCCTGAAGACCCCAGTGCAGAGGTGTTCATCAGACCATGGTGTGGCTTTATAATCAGGGTTATGTAAAAATATAAAATAGAAGACAGAGTAAAAGGAGATAAACATCCACCACGATGAGAATCGTGCTCAGGGCTCTGGCCTCATGGGAAGGCCTAGGGAAAGGTGGTTGCTGGGAATTTGATGGCCTTGCTGCCTGTGCCACTGCAGGTCAGAAGTCATGGAGCCACTTGGCAGGCCGTGAAGTTGGGACGCATGTTAATGAAGACCAACATGAATGTGTACACTGGAACAGTACATTTTTCTGGAATGTCTGAAAGTCAGTATCTATGAATATTTTTGTGTAGTTGTTTTTCCTCTTTCTTGGTCTAGTTCATTCATAGCAATAAAGGAATTTAGCAGGAGTTACAGGACCCAGCAGAGCAAACAGCAAAACCCAGTGCACTTTGGGGACATCATTCTTAGCTCCACCCACCTCAAAATACTGGGGCAAAGCTTACTGGCCTGGAAGCCATCTGAGAGCAGGTAGTGCTGAGACAGATCCTTCTGGCCCTCTGTGAAAATAAAGGACAAGTTTATGTCCAACATCACCTAGAAAATATTTCCTTCCAAAGCTGTCATGGTCTTAAGGAACTCCTTAGAGAGAAGCACTAAGGAGTTGGCAAAGACAAATTGTTTAACCAAATCTCTTGACAAATAATCTCCCCATCATTGCTACTCAGTCTCTTTGAGTCTCTTTTATCTCTGACCGTGATATGGAGCAGTAGCTGTGCTGTAATCGGTTACTAAAAAGTATCTTTATAAATATCTTTATAAAAAAATAATCTTTATAAACCAAATAAAATTGGACACATTGAAACAATTACACTTTCACTCTTCCAACCAGTACACTTGTACCTTTTAGTTCATAATTTGGGGAGCTTCCTAGGTATGATCTGAAACTGGCCCCCATACACGGAGGACAGAGGTAGACCACTCCACATTGATAGGTGGCAGGTTTAAGCATGGGAACTTAACATGTGAAGCTTATCTTGGGTGACTGAAAGATGAATAGATCTCTGCCACTGCCCGCCTGAATCCTGAAGTTTATATAGAAGCCTTAACTGGGTTCAGTTGCATAAACCATCCAGATGGTATCAACAACACCTTACTATCTCAAGGCTGTGTCCTTGGGCAGCTTCTAGTGCAGGGAAGGCAAGCAAAATGGACATTCCAAGGACAGGGTAAGGGTTAAGAAGCCTCTGATTGCCCAGGTCCATCTCTTGCATCAACCAGTGGTCACGTCTTCCTGATGACTTCCTCCAATACTACCACCTCATTCATACCTGAAATACACACACACACACACACACACGTACATATAGAACACACGTATTTATGTATATGTGTATATGTATACATATATGTATGCATATATATTTTTTATATTATTTCAGGGTTGGTGTGGGAACACCCTCTTTCGTTGGAACTATTGGTGCAGAATGTAGTTGGTGTCATGAAGTGGGATTTGCTAGACCAGTGCTTGCTCATGGAAACATGTGGTTTGGGAAGAGAAAGGAGGAGAGGGTCGTAGATAAATAACCTTTGATTTCTGAGTGGCCGCATGATCATGGTGGTGACCGTGATATGGAGCAGTAGCTGTGCTGTAATCGGTTACTAAAGATAAAACTTACCAATAGAATTCAGAGATGGATCCAACTCCTGGGGAGTTGGTTCACTGGATGCATAAGTGCAAACCAATGAGAAACAGGCTAAATATTCACAACTAAACTAAAAGTAAAGGAGAATGCTGGGTCAAACTTCGTTGCTAGACCAAGCTCATATTTCAGTGAGTCTGAGCTCTGCCCACAGGCCTCAAACCAGTCTCCCAAGGAAAAAACTGTGTAGGGATAACAAAGTAATTCTAAGATCTCTGGTCACCAAGATGTTCGTCATCATGGTTGAGGGGCAAAACCAAGAAACTTGAAACGAGGGGGCGTAATATGAAGTTCTTTCACTTTATAGATTGGTATTACCAGAACCGTTACTGAAATGTATTATGAAGAGTAAATAATTTGGGGGCTATGTCTTTGGCTTTAAATGCTGCAGAATGGAAGAGATGTTTATGTTGATACGTGATCCATGGCTCACTGAAATAATCACAAATGGCCATATGTGATTGAGACACACAAGGTAGTCCTTAGGGGAAAGCCAACTGGTAGACTGGAATAAAAGTTACTGAAAGGTGTATTAATCCTGAGAAGGGGTCTGTTTACCCCTACGAATGCCAGATGGAGCAACCCAGATGAAGCAGCTGATATGCTTG
This sequence comes from Halichoerus grypus, assembly GCF_964656455.1. Lineage (NCBI taxonomy): Eukaryota > Metazoa > Chordata > Mammalia > Carnivora > Phocidae > Halichoerus > Halichoerus grypus. Next base: position 59,991,704 of record NC_135726.1, read on the forward strand.
GTATGCAAGCCATGTGGGCCTGACTCTATGACTGGGGTACTCACACACTGAATATGCCTGTTACCCAGGTCATGGCAAATGCTGTGGTTAAGGGACCCCTTTCACGTGGGCACTCCATACAGCCTACTGCTGTAAAACCAAAGGACAGTTCAGGAAGCCTAATCAAAATGCTGTTTCCGGGACGCCCGGGTGGCTTAGTCAGTTAAGCGTCTGCCTTCGTCTAAGGTCATGATCCCAGAGTCCTGGGATCGAGTCCAACATCGGGCTCCTTGTTCAGCAGGGAGCCTACTGTTCTGTTTGTGTGCTCTCTCTCTCTCTTGTTCACTCTCTCTCTCAAATAAATAAAATCTTAAAAACAAACAAAGAAAACCAAAATGCTGTTTCAGCTTCCCCTCATGGGTCCAGAGCCTGATGGATTCCCTGGGGAATTCTACCAAATATTCAAGAAGAAATAATACCTATTTTCCTGAAGCTTTTTCAAAAAATAGAAACAGAAGGAAAGCTTCCAGACTCATTCTATGAGGCCAGCATTACCTTAATCCCCAAACCAGGCAAAGACCCCATCAAAAAGAATTTCAGACCAATATCCCTGATGAACAAAATCCTAGCTAATAAGATCCAACAATACATTAAAAGGATCATCCCCCACGACCAAGTGGGATTTATCCCCTGGATGCAAGGGTGGCTCAACATTTGCACATCAATCAATGTGACAGAACAGATTAGTAAGAGGAGGGAGAGGAACCATGTGGTCCTCTCAAGTGATACAACCTTGGCCTCTAACTCTGATGTTGGCATTGCAGGCTCCAGGGGGCAAGTGAATAACTGACAGTGGAACCTCAGAAGCAGCTGCCCAGTCCTTCATCGGACCGGTGTGTGTGTCAAGGTCACACAGCTATGGAGAGGCTGCACTGGGACCTGGCATATTTGACTTCCGACCTGGCTCTTTCCAGAGCTCGGTGCTGCCTCCTATGGGAAAAGAAATGGAGCAGGGAGAGAGATGCCACTTGGAGAGGTGAGCCCTTACCTAGCAAGACCAGGAGCCCAAAGGTCTCTGGCACACATCCAGGTACTGGATCCTCTGGGCTGTGTGCAGCCGACCAGAGCTGAAGTCATAAACACCTGAAAAAGTAAAACTAAGGCATCATATTGACCTTCGGGCTGGCTGTCACTCCATTGCTAATGAAGACGCAGAGATCCAACTCTGAATCACCCAGGCTGCTTCAGGTTCCAGCTCTGTGCTGGGCACAAGGAGGCTGATGCAGCCTTTGTACGGAATGCTACTGTGGCTGAGAGAAAAGGGGAGGCACTGGAGACGAAAATGGCTTTCCATGAGGACTGTGGGGGCAGAGGGCAAGTGGGAAAATGGTCATGATGGTAATTCCAATGCGAAGAGCAGCGGCAGTACCTCCTTTGTCCTTGCTGTACACCTCCCCTGGGCTGAGGGCTTCAGGAGCTGTGCTAAAGGGATTACACATACCCACGTCTGGAGCTAGTCATTCAGGTTTGAATGCAGTTTCTGGAATCCAATGCTTGTCTCTTATATGACCTTGGGGAACCAACTTCATCTTTCTGACCCTGGACTTCCCTAGAAATACAATAATCATTCCCATTCCCACCTCCTCAGGTTGCTGTGAGAATTAGAAAAGATGCTCACAACGCAAACCCTGGAGTCCTGACACTGGTAAGTGCTCAGGGTGTGAGTCTTAGTAATCCTCACAGGGGCCAAGGTAAGCACCATCATCACCTCCGTATCAGTCAGGGAGCTGAGGCTTAAGGAGCAATGGCAAGTTGCCCAGATTCTGGGGTGGAGAAGCCCCACCTCCCCCACAGGTGGGTCAGCAGGTTCTAAGAAGCCCCATTTCTTTCTCAAACACACCCAGGGGTAGAGAGCCTTTAGGGCACTGGGGAAACAAAACTGCTTGGCCCAGGGATGTTGTTGCTGGCAGAGGCTGGAGTTGCCCAGGCCTAGAGAGGCCACAGGTGCAGCCACTGCAAAGTGAATGGCTACCTCAGCTCTTCATCTCTTGCAAACGCTATGGAGCAGCCTGCACCTTACAACCCTTTTACACAGGAGGAACCTGAGGCCCACAGAGGGCGGGTGGTTTCCCTGCATGTCCTGGGGATCTGGGATTCCAGCGCAGGCTGCCTGGACCCAGGGCTTGGAGATCCTGATCAGTGCCTTATTTTTCCTCTGTTGGGCTTTGGGAATCAAAAAACACCTTCTCCATCCTGAGTCTATCTGGTGCCCCCAGAGCCCTGCTTCAACCCACCAACCTCCATAATGATAGACCAGGAAAAGGGGTGAACACTACAAAGCAAGGATTTATTGTATTATTAAATGTCTGGACTTTAGAAAGCAAAGAAGACATCAATAATGTAGATTAAAAGTGTGTATGTGTCCATTACATTATGCATAGCATAAAAAAAACTGAAAACAATGAAAACATACACTTCCAGTATTAAAAATGATTCCACAAGGAAAAGAAGCCACAAAATGAGTGAAATTCCAACATATATCTTTGTTGTTTCACATCTTTTTGTAAAAGGAGAATAATCAAAATTCACAGAATAGGCAGAAGATATGAACATTTTAGCAAAAATATAGATAGCAAATGCACATCTGAAAAAAATGCTCATTGTGACTCCTTAGGGAAATGCAGTTAAAACACTAAGACAGCACTACACAGTTTTTTAAAAAAAGTTAAAATTAAGAACAACTGACCAAACTAAACCATTCACTAGGATGTGGAGGAAATGCAACTCTCATACACTGCTGGTAAGAATACAAAAAGATATAATAATTTAGATCACAATTTGCTAATTTCTTTAAATTAAAACATTTATCTACCCTACGAATCAGACTTTTCACTCTGAGTTATTGACAAAAGGTAAGTGAAACACATATCCATATAATTACACACAAATGTTTGAACCAACTTTATTTTCCATAGGCAAGAATTAGAAATACCCACATGTCCATAAACAAATTAATGAGTAAACTAATGGTGCTATCAAAGATAAGAATATTTCTCAGCCAAAAAACAAAAACAAAAAACGAGCTACTTCTATACCACTGATGCATCTACAATTATTTATGCAACATAAAAGTAGGAGAAAAAAACCTTTGACTCCTACTATATAAATTATAGAAAATACAGTTTTCTATTATAACGGAAAGTAAATCAATAGTGACTTGGGAGGGCTGGGAAGGCAGGCAGAGAAATTATTAAAGGACATGAGGTATATATGCAATGACACATATGATCACTATCATGATTATGATGTTCCAGGTTCATAAGTATGTCAAAACTTACAGAAGACTACATTTCCAGTATGTACAGTTTATTACATGTAAATTATAACTTAATAAAGCTTTTCAAAATGATTCAAAATAAGAAACCCCTGTCCAACTCTTTTTGGAAAATAGGTTTTGCAACCCTACATTCGCCACACATTCTCGCCCTATGGAGGCCAGTTTTGCTCAGTGAAAGCAAAGATAGTGATCAGTGAAGGACTTTCCACCAGAGTCAAAAGGACTGCTGGCTGGGTCACAAAAGCCACATCCCTGGACTTCAGATCCCCCTTTTCTCCATCTGTTTTCCTGCCCGTGCAGCAATGGTCTTGAGGTGAACATCACTGAGAGGATACAGGAATCCAAAAAAACCTTTCCATTATTTGCAATGACAGTGACATAAGCTATACAAGATAACCATACCTGGAAGTCCACAGATTGGTGCACACACCAGCTCCGCAGCCCCTGTTGCAGAATCATTTGTGGGTGCACTTTTAGAAGAGGCACATTCCATCTGGTTGGCTGTGGTCTCCTCCACTCCCTATGAAGCCAATGTTTCTGTAGCAGTTCTGGTTTCCCCTGAACCTTATGGCCTTACAACCAATGACCATCACCTACAGAACTGTGGACATCAGGACATATGGCTCTTTGCCAGACCTGGGGAAGGGGTTCCCCTCAACAGTGCTGACATCTCCCATGATATCCTCTGTGAACAAGGGAAAAAATTCATGCTGCTCCCAGAAGCACCTGAGGTTCTCAAACCTGTTCCTCCTCGGGGTGACCTCTGAGACTCCCCAAACTCATAGCATCCAGTCTCAAATGAGGACCAGAAAACCCTGCAGTCTTTCCTAGGAGGCCATGGGCAGTACAAATTTGGCAAAAACTGGTAAGCTAATTTCTGCCACTGTACTGTCCCCTTGAGGCACAGAAAGTTTGAGACCCACCCCAATGAATGTTGTTCACCCCTTCATGCTTATAGACCTCAAAATATTTATAAAGCACCATACATGGTAAATAGAACACCCAAGATTAAAGAGGACTTAAACAATAAGGACTTGTTATTATACAAACCAAACCAATAGGAGCTAGCAGTTGTTGAGTTAGTGACTTGGAAGCTGGAAAAATTAATCACAAATATCTCCAGAGACCATGTCCCTGCAAATGGTGGTCCTTCTCTGTCAGCTGAACTCATATGTTCTCTAGGACTACATGGGTCAGGTCCATGCCAATTAGTCAGAAAAAAGTAAATTTGGGTCCCCCTAAGGACTCAGGTTACTCCTAATTTCCTCCAACAAATGAGAATAGAAGTCAGCTTCCCTGAGCACAGTGGGGTGATGACTGAAGCATGTTGTGGAGACTTGCCAGGTGGTAGAAGTACAAAGCTCTGGCCACAGACTGGCAGTGACATAAATCTGGAAAGAGCCCTGGGCAGTTTAGAAAATGCAACATAGCCACACATGCTTCCACATAACTGAAACTTAAGGGAAATCATTCTACTATTGGCATTTGGATGTAGTATATTGAATTCAGACAAATGGTGCCTCACAAAGAGTTTCCTCTGGTGTCATTACATTGAACAAAGAAACTACATTTCCTACCCACCTAAGGCCTTTCTCCAGTGTGAACTCTCCGATGCTGAGAAAGATTAGATTTTCGGCTAAAAGATTTCCCACATTCACTGCAGTCGTAAGGCCTCTCTCCTGTGTGAACTCTCTGATGATAATGTAGGGTAGAACGAGAGGTAAAAGATTTCCCACACTCATTGCACTCAAAAGGCCTTTCTCCTGTGTGAACTCTCCGGTGAATAATGAGGTGAATTCTTTGGGTAAAGGATTTCCCACATTCGCTGCACTCATGCGGTCTTTCACCTGTGTGAACTCTGCGATGTCGAATCAGTATGGAGCTATTGGTAAAAGATTTCCCACATTCACTACACTCATAAGGCCTTTCTCCAGTGTGAACTCTCTGATGATAACCAAGGGCAGACACAGAAGTAAAAGATTTCCCACATTCACTGCACTCATAAGGCCTTTCTCCAGTGTGAACTCTCCGGTGTTTAGAGAGGTATGAATTCTGACTAAAGGATCTCCCACAATCACTACATTCATAAGGCTTTTCTCCAGTGTGAACTCTCTGGTGTTGATTCAACTGGGAACTATCCCTAAAAGATTTCCCACATTCACTGCAGTCAAAAGGCCTTTCTCCTGTGTGAACTCTCTGATGACAACGGAGGGCGGAGGTAGAGGTAAAAGACTTCTCACATTCTCTGCACTCGTAAGGCCTTTCTCCAATGTGAACTTTCTGATGATAACGGAGAGCAGAGCCAGACGTAAATGATTTTCCACATTCACTGCACTCATAAGGCCTTTCTCCTGTGTGAACTCTCTGGTGTATATTGAGGTGATTTCTTTGGGTAAATGATTTCCCACACTCACTGCACTCATAAGGCCTTTCTCCTGTGTGAACTCTACGGTGTCGAATAAGTATTGGTCCATTGGTAAAAGATTTCCCACATTCGCTACACTCATAAGGTTTTTCTCCAGTGTGAACTCTCTGATGATAACAGAGGGCAGAGCCAGAGGTAAAAGATTTCCCACATTCACTACACTCATAAGGCCTTTCTCCTGTGTGAACTCTCTGGTGTTGAGAGAGGTAAGATTTGTGGCTAAAAGATTTCCCACATTCACTGCATTCATAAGGCCTTTCTCCTGTGTGAACTCTTCGGTGTATAATAAGGTGATTTATTTGGGTAAAAGATTTCCCACAATCATTACACTCATATGGTCTTTCTCCTGTGTGAATTCTCTGATGATAACGGAGGCCAGAGCTAGAGGTAAAAGACTTCCCACATTCACTACATTTATAAGGTTTTTCTCCAGTGTGAATTCTCTGATGATAACGGAGTGCAGAGCTAGACGTAAAAGATTTCCCACATTCACTACATTCATAAGGCCTTTCTCCTGTGTGTACTCTCCAGTGTTCAATGAGATCAGATTTTCGTCTAAAAGATTTCCCACATTCAGTGCACTCGTAACTCATTTCTCCAGCGTGAACTGTACGTTGTTGAATAAGGATGGAGCTCTGGCTAAAAGACTGAGCACATACACGGCACACGTAACAATTTTCTCCAGTGTGACTTCTCTGAGGATGAATGAGGACAAATTTTTGGCTAAAGGATTTCCCACATTTGCTGCATTTGTACTGCCTTGGCCCAGTATGAATTCTTCGGTGCTGACTGAGGGTTGAGCTTCCCCTAAAGGATTTTCCACAGTCACTACACACATGAAGCCTGTCACCACTGTGGACTCTCTGATGAATCATAAGTGAGGACTTGTACCTGAATGTTTTTCCACATTCGGGGCACACAAAACACTGTCTTCCAGTGTGGACACCCTGGTCCTGAACAAGTGTGTGTTTGGGACCGACGGCTTTCTTGCATTCTTCCCAGGTGCGATGACTTTTTATGCTTTGAAAAGTCATCCCAGACTCAGTGATTTTATTCTCCCCAGTATGAGTGGCCTGTTGTTGATGTTCTGAGGTGGCCAGGAAATCCTTCTCAACCTCACAGGTTAAGGGCTTTCCTGAATCATGGAAATTGCTGCTCTTCACAAATGAAGCCCTGTCCACACTGCTTCTGAAGGGTTTTTCTCCCATGTGCCGTTTCTCATGCTGTTGAAGGTTTGCACTACAATAAATCTGTTTCACACATGCCCCATACTTGAACAGCTTCTGGCTGTTTTGTTTTCCCTGGTGCCCAACCAAGTGGAAAATGCCTCTCAAGACTGAACCACACATCTCACAGGGGTGGGTCTTCTGGGAAGACCAAGGTTCCTTTGGAGTCCTGGCCTGTGACACACCTACAGAAATGCTCTGTTCAAAGGGTGCCTCCGCAGCCTCTGTTTGACAGGAGCAACCTGAACACAAAGAAACACTTGTGAAGTACACAATGACTTTATTGGACCCAATTACGACTATACAAATGAAAACCAAAAATGAACAGGGTAACTATTCTTATGTCAAACAAAGTAGACTTTAAAGTCAAAAACTATCATAAGAGACAAAAAAGGTCTCTATAAAATGATAAAGAAGTCAGTTCATCAAGATGCTATAACAATAACAAGTATATATGTAACCAATATCCAAGCACCAAAATATATTAAGCAAATACTAACAGAAATAGACAGCAATGCAACAACAGCAGAAGACTTCAATAACCCATTATCAACAATGGACAGATTACCCAGACAGAAAATCAATAAGGAGATGTTGGATTTGAGCTGCACTTATACCAAAGGCACCTAACAGACATATACAGAGGGTGCCATCCAACTGCAGCAGGATATACGTTCTTCTCAAGGACACATGGAACATTCTCTAGGACTCTCTCACAGGTTAGGTCATGAAACTTTTTTTTTTTAAGATTCTATCCATTTATTTGAGAGAGAGTGAGAGCACGAGAGGAGAGAGGATCAGAGGGAGAAGCAGACTCCCTGCTAAGTGGGGAGCCCGATGCAGGACTCAATCCTGGGACTCCGGGATCATGACCCAAGCCAAAGGCAGATGTTTAACTGACTGAGCCACCCAGCCACCCCCCCCCTTTTTTTAAGATTTTAATTATTTATTTGGGGTGCCTGGGTGACTCAGTCAGGTAAGTGTCTGCCTTCAGCTCAGGTCATGATCCCAGGGTCCTGGAATCGAGTCCCGCATCGGGCTCCCTGCTCATTGGGGAAGTCTGCTTCTCCCTCTATCCTTCCCCCCCTGCTCATGATCTCTCTCTCTCTCTCTCAGATAAATTAAGACTTTATTTATTTATTTGAGAGAGAGAGGGAAAGAAAGCACGGGCAGGGGGAGGGGCAGAGGGAGAAGCAGGCTCCCAGCCAAGCAGGGGTTTGATCCCAGGACTCTGGGATCATGACCTGAGCTGAAGGCAGATGCTTAACCAACTGAGCCACCCAGGCACACCATGAAACAATTCTTAACATTTAAGAAGACTAACATCATATCAAGTATCTTTTCCAAGTACATGGCACGAAACTAGAAATCATTAACAGAAGGAAAGCTGGAAAATATCACAAGCATGTGGAATTTAAACAGCATTCTTCTGAACAAACAATGGGTCAAAGAAGAAATTGAAAAATCTATGTAGGCAAATGAAAATAGAAACGTAACACATTAAAACTTACGGGATGCAAGAAAATAAGTTATAAGAGGGAAGTTTATACCAATAAATGTCTACATTAAGAAAAAAGAAAAATCTCAAATAAAGAACTTAATACCTCAACGTATGAGAAAAAGAACAAAATAAGGTCAAAGCAGAAAGAAGCAAATATGAAAGACCAGAGCAGAAACAAATGAAATAGACACTAAAAAAACAATAGAAAAAGATCCATGAAACTAAGAGTTGGGTTTTTGAGAAGATAAACAAATTGACAAACCTTTAGTTAGACTAAGAAAAAAAGAAAGACTCAACCTCAGAAATGAAAGAGGAAACATCACAATTGATACTGCAGGGATACAAGCTATCAAGAGACTACAACGAACAATTATATGCCAACAAATTGGATAACCTAGAATGGATAAATTCACAGAAACATACAAACTACCAAACCAAAAAAAGCAAGCAAGCAAGCAAGCGGGCACCTGGGTGGCTCAGTCGTTAAGCGTCTGCCTTCGGCTCAGGCCATGGTCCCAGGGTCCTGGGATGAGCCCCATGTCGGGCTCCCTACTCGGCAGGAAGCCTACTTCTCCCTCTCCCACTCCCCCCTGCTTGTGTTCCCTCTCTCATTGTGTCTCTCTCTCTGTCAAATAAATAAATAAAATCTTAAAAAAAAAAAAGAAAGAAAGAAAGAAACATACAACCTGACAATACTGAATAATGAAATAGAAAATGTGAAGAGACCCATAACTGGTAAGGAGAAAATCTCCCACAAAGAAAAGCCCAGGACCAGACAGAATCACAAGGAATCCGACTACATATTTAAAGAGTTAACACCATCCTTTTTTTTTTTTTTAAAGATGTATTTATTTTAAAGAGAGACAGACAGAGCATGAGCAGGGGGAGGGGCAGAGGGAGAGGGAAAGAGAGAATCTCAAGCTGACTCTTCACTGAGCATGGAGCCCCAGGCCAAGCTGGATCTCACCACCCTGAGATCATGACCTGAGCTGAAATCAACAGTCAGATGCTCAACAGACTGAGATGCACAGGCATCCCCACTATCCTTCTTAAAGTCTTCCAAACAACTGAAGGGGGAAAACTTACAAACTCACTTTGTAAGGCCAGCATTACCCTGATATCAGAGGCATTTAAGGACAACGCAAGAGAAGAAAATTACAGGCCAATATCCCTGATGAACATAAATGCAAAACTCTTTAAAAAAAAAAAAAAATCCTTGCAAACCAAATCCCAAAGCACATTACAAGCATCATATACTACAATCAATCAGGATTTATCCCTGAGATGCAAGGATAGTTCAACATGTGTAAATCAATACACATGATACACCACCATAACTGAATAACAGTTTAAAGGGTAAAAATCATACAGCCATATCAACAGATGCAGAAAAAGCATCTGGCAAAATTCAACATGCTTTCATGATAAAAAATCACCAACAAATTAGATATATAAGCAAACAACCTCAATATATCTGCCAGCCCCACAGCTAACATCATATTCAATGATCAAAAGCTAAAAGTTTCCCTCTCCCCGCCACCCTCGCCCCCAGCCTGTGGCATCAGGAACAAGACAAGGTGCCCACTCTCTCCACTTTTATTCAACATAGCACTGGAAATCCTAGCCCTGAATAATTAAGGAAGAAAAATAAATAAAAGGTATCCAAATCAGAATGGAAGAAGTAAAATTATCTGTTTGCAGATGACATAATCTTACATATAGAAAACTATAAAGAATCCACCAAACACTGGGACGCCTAGGTGACTCATTTGGTTAAGTGTCTGCCTTCAGCTCAAGTCATGATCCCAGGGTCCTGGGATGAAGTCCCACACTGGGCTCCTTGCTCAGCAGGGAGCCTGCTTCTCCTTCTGCCTGCCATTCTCCCTGCTTATGCTCTCTCTGTCTCTGGCAAACAAATAAAATCTTAAAAAAAAAAAATCTATCAAGCAATGTTCCATCTTAAAAAAGAAAAAAAAGAATCTACCAAAACACTATTAAATAAATGAATTCAGTAAAGTTGCAGGATTTAAAAAAATTAATAAACAGAACTAAGCTGCATTTATATACACCAATAATAAATTATCTGAAAAAAAATTGAGAAAACAATCCCACTTAAGATAACATCAAAAAGAATAAAATACTCAAAGAAATTTAACCTAGGAGGTGAAAGATCTATATCCTAAAAATTATAAGAAACTGATGAAAGAAAAGTGAAGACAGATGGAAAGATATCCAATGTTCTTGGATCGGAAGAATATTGTTAAAATGTCCATTTTACTCACAGCAATCTGCCCAGAGCAATCTACAGATTCAATGCAATCCATAACAAAATTCCACTGACGTTTTTCACAGAAATAGAAAACACAGTCCTAAAATTTGTATGGAACCAGAGAACTCCAAACAGCCAAAGCAATCTTGAAAAAGAACAAAGCTGGAGACATCACACTTCTTGATTTCAAAATATTCCAAAGCTATAATAATCAAAACAGTATGGTACTAGCATAAAAACAGACCAATGGAACAGAATAGAGAGCCCAGAAATAAACCCATGCACACATGGTCAACCAATCTTTGACAAGGACACCAAAAACACACAGTGAGGAAAGGACAGTCTCTTCAATAAATAGTGATGGGAAAACTGGATATCCGCATGGAAAAAGAAAAAAAGGGGACCTCCACCCTGGGTCTTAAAATAAGAGGGAAGGTGTGGGGAAAACTTGGCCAAGCCCGCCAGCTAGTTTGGGAAGCTAGACCAGCTGCCGGTGAGTGTGGACACTCTGGGCTTACATCCACTCCCCGCCCCAAGTTTTCCATATGTATTTTGGGGGACCAGCAGCACTGTGATGAGGCCAAGGCTGTGGATATTCTCCATATAGACACTGAGGCGCTGAAGAAACTCAACAAGAATTAAAAAAATTATTCAAGAAGCTGGCCAAGAAATATGATGCATTTTTGCCTTCAAAATCTCTGATCAAGCAGATCCCAGAAACCCTGGGCTGAGGCCTGCATAAGGCTGACAAGTTCCCTTCCTTGCTGACTCCCAATGAGAACACGTGGTCAAAGTGAATGAAGTTAAGTCCACCAGCAAACTCCAGACGAAGAAGGTCCTGTGTCTGGCAGTGGCTATTGGCCATATGAAGATGACAGATGATGAGCCTGTGTACAACATCCACTTAACTATCAATTTCCTGGTGTCAAGGCTCAAGAAGAACTGGCAGAACATCTGAGCTTTATACATTAAGAGCACCATGGGCAAGCCCCAGGGCCTTTACTAAGACACAGCTTAATAAATCCTAGTGCTACCAATAAAAAAAAGAAGAAAAAAGGAAACTGGACCCTTATCTTACACCACTCACAAAAATTAACTTGAGTTGGAGTAAGAACTTAAACATAAGGCTTGAAATTATAAAACTTTTATTTATTTTTTTTTTAAAGATTTGAGAGCAAGCGCACACACATGCTGAAGTGAGTGGGGGGAGGGGAAGAGGGAAAGAAAATTCAGACTCCCTGCCAAGTACGGAGCCCAACACAGGGCTCAATTCCACAACCCATAAGATCACAACCTGAGCCAAAACCAAGAGTCAGACGCCCAACCAACTGAGCCGCCCAGGTGCCCCTGAAATTATAAACTTTTAGAAGAAAACACAGGGAAAAAAGCTCCTTGACATTGGTGCTGCCAGTGATTTTTTGGATATGGCACCAACAGCAAAGGCAACAAAGGCAAAAATAAACAAGTGGAACTGTATCAACCCAAACACTTCTGCATGGCAAGGAAACAACAAAATGAAAAGGCAACCTAAGGAATAGGAGAAAATATCTGCAAAAGATCTGACAAGAGGTTAATATCCAGAATATATAAAGAACTCCTAAAACTCAACAACAGGGGCACCTGGGTGGCTCAGTCGGTTAAGCGTCTGCCTTTGGCTCAGGTCATGATCCCAGGGTCCTTTGACTGAGCCCCATGTCTAGCTTCCTGCTCAGCGGGGAGCCTGCTTCTCTCTCCGCCCCTCCCCCACTTGTGTTTTCTCTCACTCTCTGTCAAGTAAAAATCTTAAAACATCCTCAACAATAACAACAACAAAACCAAATAATCCAATTAAAAATAGGCAAAGGACCTCAATAAACATTTATCCAAAGACACACAAATGGCCAACATGTACATGAAAAGATGCTCAACATCACTAATATCAGAAAAATGCAAATCTATTTTTTTAAAGATTTTATTTACTTGAGAGAGAGAGAGAGAACACAAGCAGGGGGAGGGGCAGAGGGAGAGGGAAAAGCAGACACCCCCGCTGAGCAGGAAGCCCCACGCCAGGCTCGATCCCAGGACCCTGAGATCATGACCCAAGCCAAAGGCAGATACTTAACCACTTAACCGAATGAGCCACCGAGGCACCCCAGAAAAATGCAAATCTAAATCACAATATCACCTCACACCTATTAGGATGGCTATTATCAAAAAGAAAGAGATAACTGTTGGTGAAGAATGTGAAGAAAAGAAACCCTTATATACAGTTGGTAAGCTAAATTGGTATAGACAGGGGCGCCTGGGTGGCTCAGTTGGTTAAGCAACTGCCTTCGGCTCAGGTCATGATCCTGGAGTCCTGGGATCGAGTCCCGCATCAGGCTCCCTGCTCAGCAGGGAGTCTGCTTCTCCCTCTGACCCTTCCCCCCTCATTCTCTCTGTCTCTCATTCTCTCTCTCTCAAATAAATAAAATCTTTAAAAAAAAAAAAGATTATTTTAATAAATAAATAAATAAATAAATTAGTATAGACAGTGGTACAGAATGGAAGATCTTTTTTTTTTTCTTAAAGATTTTTATTTATTTATTTAACAGAGAGAGAGAGAGAGAGAGAGAAAGAGCACAAACAGGGGGAGCGGCAGGCAGAGGGAGAATCAGGGTTCCTGCATGAGCAGGGAGCCCGATGCAGGGCTCGATCCCAGGACTCTGGAATCATGACCTGAGCTGAAGGCAGCGGTTTAACCAACTCAGCCACCCAGGCACCCCCAGAATGGAAGATCTTTAAAAAATTAAAAATAGGGGTGCCTGGCTGGCTCAGTCCAAAGAACATGCAACTCTTTATCTCTGGATTGTGTTTGAGCCCCATGTGGGCTATAGAGATTACTTAAAAATAATTTAAAAATCTTAAAAAAAATTAAAAATGAACTACAATATGATTCAACAATTCCACTTCTCTGTACATGTCCAAAGGAAATGAAATCAGTATGTCGCAGAGATATTTGCACCCCTGTGTTTACTGCATTATTCACAATAGCCAAGGAATGAAAACAACATAAGTATCTTTCTATGGATGAATGACAAATAAAGCCTGGTATATATACACAATGGAGTATTATTCAGCTGTAAAAAAGGAAATCATGCATTTATGACAACATGGATAAACTTGGAGGACAAAATGCAAAGTGAAGTCAGCAAGACAAAAGACCATATGGTATCACTTATATGTGGAATTAAAAAAAAAAAAAAAGGCTGTCTCCGCCGCCAGCGTGGCCAGGGTCACTCGCCTCCCTCCCACACCTGGGGCCGGCCAGATGGCACCTGCAAGGCCGCTCCCACTGCGGGCCCAGCGAGGGAGCAGGCTGTGTGTGCTCTGTGCCAAGGAGCGGCGGGATGCAGGCCAGGCCACCACCACCGAGCTCCCGGCCTTGGAGGCGGCGCCCAGGCCGGCTCCATTTTGTGAGGGGAGCCGGACGGGGGCACTGGCCCGGGCCCTGTCCCCGGCGTCCCCGACCCTGCGCTCTTGGCCAGGCTGCCTCACGGAGTCCCCAGGGGTGCCCCCCTCCCGCGGCTCCCCGGCCCACTGGCCTGCTCGAGGCGGCGTGGCAGGGCAGCTTTGTCTGCCCTGGTGCCCCAGGTGGGTGGGTGGCCGGCAGGCATTGGGCGCGGGCCCAGGGTCGGGGGGGGGGGGGGGTGAGTCAGGGGATGCGCGCCAGGGGGGGCCGCCCTGCCCCGGGGGTACTGACAGCCGGCCGGCCCGGGCGGTGGGGCCGGGGCCAGGGCCAGCCCAAGCACCTTCGTGGGGAGGAAGCGAGGTGCCCAGGAGGAAGGAGTGGATTTGGTTTCCCCGCAGTCTGGCTTACACACAAAGAATGCACCCATCTGGCGGCTTGCAGTCCCTGGACTTGCAAGGTTGAAATTGGGCAAAGATTAGACCCCTTTTTAGAAAGGTGTCCCGAACACCACTGACAACAGAGTTCTGACAGTACGTCATGACCACGGATGGCGACAGTGCTCCAACTGGCCAGCTCTGCGGACTACATCAGAGGAAGCCACCATGTGATACAGCCTCGTGGGGATACTGAGGACGGCATGAATGATCATGAAGACACAAATGGTTCAAAAGAAAGTTTCAGAGAACAAGATATCTATCTTCCAATTGCAAATGTAGCAAGGATAATGAAAAATGCCATACCTCAAACGGGAAAGATTGTAAAAGATGTCAAAGACTATGTTCAACAATGTGTGAGTTCATCAGCTTTATAACATCTGAAGCAAGTGAAAAATGCCATCAAGAGAAACGGAGGACAATCAAGAGAGAAGATACTCTCTTTGCCATGCTGACCTTATGCTCTGACAGTTACGTGGAACCTCTAAAATTATACCTTCAGAAATTCAGAGAGGCTAGGAAAGGAGAGAAAGGAATTGGTGCAACAGTCACCGCTACAGATGGACTAAGGGAAGAACTTACAGACTCCTCATTTACTAACCAGTCACCAGCTGGCTTCATCATTGCAGAGGGTCAACAACAAAATGTTATGGTTTATACAATGTCATATCAACAGATTTCTGGTGTTCAACAGATTCAGTTTTCATGATCTGAAGGTAACGGTGGCATGGGGAGTGGAGAGAAGCAAGAGTCTGTACAATTCTGGGGCGTCTGGGGGGCTCAGTCGTTAAGCATCTGCCTTCGGCTCAGGTCATGATCCCAGGGTCCTGGGATCGAGCCCCGCATCGGGCTCCCTGCTCAGCGGGGAGCCTGCTTCTCCCTCTCCCACTCCCCCTGCTTGTGTTCCCTCTCTCGCTGTGTCTCTCTCTGTCAAATAAATAAAATCTTAAAAAAAAAAAAAAAAGAGTCTGTACAATTCTGGAAACAGAGACATTAGAAGGAAGTGACTGGGGAAAAGATGCCTCTTTGTATATAAATAGCTGTACTGTAGCTTCCTGATGCTTGACTAATTGAGCTGTTAATTCTGACTTGAGAATCTTTTTCATGAATGATTTTAAAGAAAAATTTGAATTTTAAAGGTATTAAAATATTTTTTTGTACAAAAAAAGAAGTTCAACCCACAGAAACAGAGAGTAGAATGGCAGGGGCTGGGGACTACAGGAAACAGGGAGATACTGGTCAGTTACAAGCTGATTAAGTTCTGTGAATCTAATGTACAGCATAGTGATTACAGTTAATAATGCTGAGTTGTATACTTGAATTGCTAAGAGAATAGATCTTAAGTGTTTTTACACACCCAAAAAAGGTAAATACGTAAAGTGATCAATATGTTAAGTTGTTTGAACGTATGAATGTAATACATTCATAATGTATATCAATATCAAGTCATAACACTGTATACTTTAAAAATAAATAGATACAATATTATTTGTCAATTACATCTCAATAAAGCTGATAAAAAGAAAAAAGGAAAGAAATCAGAACACTATACACACAACAGTACAGGACAGTCTTAAAAAAACAGTCCATGGTCCAGGTAGGTAATGACCATGATAATATCTGCAATTCCCAGCATAGGGAAGCACAATGAAATGTCAGATAAAAAAAGGAAACAAAACCAGGGACACAAAACTAACATAGACCTAGAGAGATGACCTGGCCAGGGAGAGGGCAAACAAGATGCCATCCACTAGCCTCACTGCAAGACTACTGAACTCAAATTCTTCCTCTGAGGGTTCAGTACAGACAGTACTGGGCCTCTGGGGAGAAAAAAGGGAGGTGCAAAAACACAGCCCTACCAAAGACAGCAACTACCCAAGACTCTGTTGAAGCAAGCAGCACTTATGGTCCACATGTTAAAAAGGACAGAGCACCCCCTGGGAAAAGAGGAGTATGGGGTAATGCAAAACCTAGTTTACACCACTGGGGAGGGGGAGGGTCTTACCCAGTGAGGATATAAGTGCAAAGTTCTCCAGCATCACATTCAGGTACAGGCATCTCTGAGCCTCATTAAGGAGACCCCATTCCTCCTGGGAGAAGTACACAGCAACATCCTCAAAGGTCACGCCACCCTATCAAGAATGGGACGGATAAAACCATGAACATTCTCTGAGAACCCACACTCCATCTCCCATACATCTACTCCACATTTATCCTCTTCCGGAGCTCCCCACCCCAGAGGAGATACCAGGCCTTAGAGCCACTGATGGCTGTTCTCTCCTCATGATCCCATTCATCACTATATTCAGCCCTCAGCAACAACAGGCAGGGGGGCAGATAAATGTCAGGTAAGCTTTGGGCCTGGTCTGCAGGGCCCCATCTCTCCTACCAAGCAATTCCCCTACAGCTCACAGATTGTACATACAAGAAATAGCCACGTGGGCTCATGCTTCACCCTGAGGTTCCCAATACCAGGGCCCCAGGGCCCTCAGCTCATACTTACTCTCCCTGTGTGCATATCATTCAGTAGACCAAACCTCTCTCACATCTTCAGATCCCTCAAATGCATTCCCAAAGCTTTGTCATCTCCGTGCCCCACACCACAGGCATGTCCCTGGACTCACCCATGCACTGGGCACATGGCATCCAGAGTGCTTGAAAATTTCAAACATGATCTAGTATAGCCCCTGTCCTTTGATGGATCCCACTGACAAAGAAAGCCCCAAATGCTGCTTTGAAGGCCTGCCCATCTACCTGTGGTCTTTGCTTCAATATTGTCACCCAGAACCACAAGTAAATTTCAGATACCCGTGACCCTCTGACACTTCTGTGCTTCCCTTCCTGTCCCACAGCAGCACTAACCCTCCTTTCTCCACTTAACCTTCATTGAAAGCACATCAAAACCCCATTGGTCTCCGTGCCAGGCACAGTGACCCTCACAAATGAACAAATTTCCCCAGACCTTATCCACCAGCAAGACTGAACCACAGATGCCATAAAAGCTCATCACAAAATTCTGGTGAATCTGTACAGCCGTGAATACACAACAGGCCTGGCCTCACTATCATCTTGATTCACTTACTACTCTGTCTACATAGCCATCTCACGTCCACTCATCCCAGGGAAGCCTTGGCCACCTGCCAGGTCATCCTCTCTCCCATGTTGCTTCCGCTATCAGAGTTCTCCCTTGGCATGCACCCTCTTCCTTCTAACCCGCTAACAGCATTACCACCACAACACCACAACCTGCACAACCCCTCCGATATGTGATCCAGATCTCCACCTGGGTCCACACAACGGCCATCACTTTTGGATGTCTCTATCCTGGACCTTTCCCCAGATTCCAGACCTGTGTGTCCAGCGGCCTATTTGATGCTTTTACTCAGTTCTCTGAAACTTCTCCAATTCTTAATAGGGCCAAAAACCTTAAGAAAATTCTCAGTGGAAATTAACCTACCACCGACTTTCCCATCCCAGCTGATGGACCTTCCATAGCTTCAGCTGCTAAGACCAAAAAACCTGAGATCCTCCCTGACTCCTCCTTTCTCTCCCTCACCTACAACATCCAAAAGTCTACATGGCCCTTCTTAAAAAATGGACAAAAGTCCAACCCCTTCTTCTACCTCCACAGCCACCACTCCTACCCATTAACACTCATCTGGATTGTAGCAATTGCCTCCTCCCGGGTTCCCTGTCTCCTCCCTTAACCCCACAATCTGTTCTCCACTGTGCAACCCGATGGAGCCTGTTAAACCTGAGTACCACCAACTCTCTCCTCCTAGCCAAACTTCCCATTACGTCCCTAACAGATGCCCAAGTTCTCAGGCAGCCCACATTACAGGCCTGATTCTTGATCTCCTGCTCTTTGTTCTTAATAGAAAGAATGAAGACCTGCTATACCCTGTTTCTAACTCAGGCACGCCTCCAAGCATTTACGCGAACTGGTAACTGTTCCTGAGATAACCTTGCACACCTGTTCACACTGCTTGACAAAACCGAGAACACCTCCATGTAACCCCTGGCCTGCATTCAGGACCCTGAACTTGGTGCATCTCGAGGGTCCCAGACCCAACAGCTGGGAAAATACGTCAAAGTTTCAGGTTACCAAAACCCCATACACCACAGAGGTGGTGCCAGCGCAAGCGAGGGACTGGGAGACCCTCTCCCTCCCTGTGTGGGTGCCCTAAGTGCGTTTTCAGCCTCCAGAAACTGCGGGAAGAAGGTGCTAACCGAGTGAGCTGTTAACGGACAAACCTCTGCGCCGCACTGCTCCTCCTTCCAGCTCTATGACCTCCGACAAGAACTCCACTCCCGGTGCCCGCTTGTCTTCACCACCCCCATCCCAACCTTTTCTCCCTCGAGCCGCTTCTGGAAAGCTGTGAACACCCTCACACTGACTGTGTCCCTCTTCTGTACCCGACCCCCCAGGGCCCTCGGAACAAGGTCCGGCACCTCGGCCCGCCATTCCAGGCGCGACTCCGCCTCACGCGCTGTCCCCCGAGGGCAGAATCCTCCCGCCGCAGCCCCCTCCAGCCTCTGCCCAGCCGCCCTCGGCCCGGAGCCCGCTCCCGCACGGGGCCCCCGCCCGCCGCCGCCTCCCTGTCCCGGACACCCGGCCGTGGCTCGAGCCTTCAGGATCTGGGTGGGGGGACGGCGGGGAGGGCCCGGGGGACGAGCGTTTACCTGAGCCCGGTCCCTGGGCGCGGCCGCCGCCATCGGACTCTGTGGGTGGAGCGGACCGGCGGTCCCCGTCCCGGTCCCGGCGCGGGGCAGCCCGGGAGGCGTCGCTGAGCAGCCGACCCAAGTCTGTGCGGCGGGGACAGCGCCTCCTCCCGCCCGTTCTCTGGTTGCGTCACCACAACCCACACCCGGAGCTCCGGAACCTCCGACCGGGTGAAAGAACCAGCGAGAAGCAGAAACGACCAGGACGATGAGGACCGGAAGTCCCGCCCCGAGGCGATGCGCACGGTCGGAAATCCCTCATGTTGGTCCCTCATTGGCTCATGACTGCGGCCTCCCATCGCAGGGTCTTCTGGGAAATGTAGTAGCTGCAAAGGGTGTTCACAGCGTTCAAGCAGAGGATGGTCCAGGCGGCAGCCGGGAATGCTACTGGTGCTCCTGGGTCAAAGCGGGGACGGGTTCTGCTCGCTGTTAAACGCGGCTTACAGACGTTGTTTCAACTCTGTAAAGCTCAGCCAGCTCCACGAGGATAAAAGTCTTATTTGAGATGTCCCGACATCCTCTGTCTAAATGACATCTCATTCCATAGAGTCGTTCAGACATAAAAGAGTTCACACATAGCTGGAAACGTGACGGTATTGTTCTTCAAATGTATATGGCCTGAAGCGTTACTCGGTTTTGTATTAATGTGTTTATCGGAAGAAGAAAAAAGACTCCATACAGGGCCGTAACAGAAGAGCAAGGAAAAGCATGTTAGGCTGCCCTGAAGTGGGCGGACAAGCAGGATTTGTTTCTGGTTCCCACAGAAAACTTCTCCATTACCTGTGTCATCAGTAATTTTGACAATTGGAAGCAAAAATCAACAGAAGTGGAAGCAAAATTGGAAGCTCTATACTAAATCCTCTAAATTGTATAAAAAGCTAATTTATAACTGTGAGGTCCACCCTCAGTATGGAGTCTGCTTGGGATTCTCCCTCTTTCTCTGCCCCTCTCGCTCATGTTCTCTCTCTCTAAAGTAAATAAATAAATCTTTTAAAATAAGATTTTATTTTTATTTTATTTTTTTTTAAAGATTTTTTTATTTATTTTACAGAGAGAGAGAGAGAGAGAGCAGGAACACAAGCAGGGGGAGTGGGAGAGGGAGAAGCAGGCTTCCCGCTGAGCAGGGAGCCCGATGCGGGACTCGATCCCAGGACCCCGGGATCATGACCTGAGCCGAAGGCAGACGCTTAAGGACTGAGCCACCCAGGCGCCCCAATTTTTAAGTAGTCTCTACACCCAAGGTAAGGCTGGAATCCACAATCCTGAGGTCAAAAGTCGCATGCCTCACTGACTAGGCCAGCTAGGTGCCCTTGTATCCTTTTTAGAATAGTATCAATTGTGTCTCCTAACTGTATCTTTCTGGATGTCCAGCTTATTTATTTGGTGAGAACACACTGAATGACAATTTTGGTAGTCTACTGGGACAGCTGTAACAAAATATTATGGACTGAAGTAGCTTAAACAACAGAAATTGATTTTCTCACTGTTCTGGAAGCTGGAAGTTGAAGACGAAGGTGTCAACAGGTTTGGTTTCTCCTGAGGCCTCTCTCCTTGGCTTGTGGATGGCCATCTTCTTGTACCCTCACAGGGCCTTTTCTTCCCTATGAACATACTCATAGGGTATGTTCTATTCTTCTTAGAAGGAAATCAGTCCTAATGAAGTAGTGCCCCACCCTTATGACTTCCTTTAACTTTAATTGCCTCTATGAATGCTCTTTCTCCTAATTCTGGCTTAGGACTTCAACATACTAATATTACACTAATAAATGTTTTAGTGGCAATGAACAGCAAATGACTTACTAAAGACGTGTAATAAAGAGGAAAAAGAGCAACTTTTTGAAAGTATCATCCAGGTGCCAATGGCTCAGAATAATTACTAAAACTGACTTTGATAAAAACATAATTTCCAAAAGCTTCCCACTAAATACTATAAATGCTTTTATAAGATTTAAAACAAACAAGAACCTTCCAATTTAAAAAGTGGTAAAATGGAAAGTTTAATAAATTTATTCAAATACTTAAATTTTTATCATTAACAATACTATTTAAGGGGCACCTGGGTGGCTCAATCGGTTAAGGGTCTGCCTTCAGCTCAGGTCATGATCCCAGGGTCCTGGGACTGAGCCCCTCATTGGGCTCCCTGCTCAGCAGAGAGGCTGCTTTTCCCTCTTCCTCTGCCTGACACTCCCCCTGCTTGTGCTCTCTGTCAAATAAATAAATAAAATCTTAAAACAAAAAAAACAATACTACTTATCCCACCTGATTAAGCCCTCACAAACCCATCATCTCCCTTACTAAAAGTTGTGATCATTCTGATAGTTCAGGTGTCCTCTGATACTTGGTAGAAAAAGCCTCACCCACTATGCTTCTTTTCTCACCACTGTCCTCATCATACATTATACTATAAATACATCGATCTTCCTTCATTTCTTTGAATTCCACATGTGCCCTTCCAACTCAGAATAATATTCTCAGGTCTTTTTTTCTCCAAATGAAGCCTCCCTTCCCCCCTCCAACTATGCTTTGGTAATTAGAATGAATCTTTTAAGTGTCAGCATCAATTTCTAACCAGAAGTAGTTTTATTTTTTTATTTTTTTTATTTTTTATTTTTTAAAGATTTTATTTATTTATTTGACAGAGACACAGCCAGAGAGGGAACACAAGCAGGGGGAGTGGGAGAGGGAGAAGCAGGCTTCCTGCAGAGCAGAGAGCCTGATGTGGGGCTCGATCCCAGCACCCTGGGATCATGACCTGAGCCGAAGGCAGACGCTTAAGGACTGAGCCACCCAGGCGCCCCCAGAAGTAGTTTTATACTCTCAACTCCTATATTCTGAATATTCCCAATGTTATGTCATAAAATTACCTGAATTCTAGTGAATAACATTATACAATCTTAGAAAATTACTTTTGAATGAGTAGCATTCCTGTTTTGAACACTATAAGCAATATGGAGCAGAGTTATGATCTTTGTTATTCACCTTTGAATCAAAATATCCCAGAATATTTTTTTAAAGATTTTACTTATTTGTCAGAGAGAGAGAGAGTGAGAGAGCACAAGCAGGGGGAGGGCAGGCAGAGGGAGAAGCCGGCTCCCTGTTGAGCAGGGAGCCCAATGTGGGCTCGATCCCAGAACCTTGGGATCATGACGTGAGTTGGAGACAGCCATTTAACCAACTGAGCCACCCAGGCGCCAAAATGTTCCAGAATATTAAACGACATAAACTCTGAGCCTACAAATATATAAAGTTTTCTGAAAAAATGGTGGGATGTCCTAGAGATAAGTACAGGAACTACACTTGGAGCATTTGTTTTTGTTGCCCAGCAGGCAAAGTATAACTGAGACCTGAGTGTCACTGCCAAAGAGCGTAAAGGGATGGATGTCAGGGATCCTGAAGAGACCAGTGTAGGTCATCAGACCATGGTGCAGGTTCATAATGAGGGTTATTCAAAAAGATAAAACAGGAGAGAGTAAAAAGCAACAAACATATTCACCAGGATGAGAATGGTGAATGTGACTTTTGCTCACCACGATAAGAGTGCTGCTTATGGGAGAGTCCAGGGGAAAGGCTGTTGCTGTGAATGTGCTGGGTTCTCCACTTGTGTCTGTACAGAAGTACTTTGGAGCCACCTGGTAGACCATGAGGTGAGAACACGTAATGTTAATGAAGAACAAAATGAATGCATGTACTGGGATAATATGTCTTTCTAGAATGCCTGAAAAACAATATCCATGAATTTTTTTTTTTTTGTAGTTGTTTTTCCTTTTTATTGGTCCAGTCTATTCATAGCAATAAAGGAATTTAGCAGGAGTTACAGGACACAGTAGAGGAAAGAGCAAAACCCAGTGCACTTTGGGGACATCATTCTTAGCTCCACCCACCTCAAAATACTGGGGCAAAGCTTACTGGCCTGGAAGCCATCTGAGAGCAGGTAGTGCTGAGACAGATCCTTCTGGCCCTCTGTGAAAATAAAGGACAAGTTTATGTCCAACATCAGTCAGAAAAGATTTCCCTCCAAAGCTGCCATGGTCTTAAGGAACTCCTGAGAGAGAAGCCCTAAGGAGTTGGCAAAGACAAAATGTTTAACCAAATCTCTTAACAGGTATCATCGCAACTCAGTCTCTTTGAATCTTTTTTTTTTTTAAGATTTTATTTATTTACTTGACAGAGAGAAAGAGCACAAGCAGGGGGAGCAGCAGGCAGAGGGAGAGGGAGAAGCAGGCTCCCCGCAGAGAAGGGGGAACCCGATGTGGGACTTGATCCCAGGACCCTGGGATCATGACCTGAGCCAAAGGCAGTCGCTTAACTGAGCCACCCAGGCGCCCCTCTCTTTGAATCTCTTAAAATAACTTTATGTTGGGGTTACCTGGCTGGCTCAGTTGAGAGCATGCGACTCTTGACTTTGGAGTCATGAGTTCGAACCCCATGTTGGGTGTAAAGATTACTTAAATAAAAACAAAACAAAACAAAAAAACACTTTATGTTGGACACCCTTTTTTTAAAATTATTTTTAAGATTTTATTTGCTCATCTGAGAGAGAGAGAGCGTGAGCAGGTGGGAGGGACAGAGGGAGAGGGAGAAGCAGGCTCCCCGCTGAGCAGGGAGCCTGCCTCCAGACTGGATCCCAAGATCTCAGGATCCAAACCTGAGCAGAAGGTAGATTCCCAACCAGCTGAGCCACCCCCATGCCCCTATGTTGGACACTCTGAAGCAATTACACTTCACTATTGCATCCAGTACATTTCCTGCTTCTACCACTTCTCACTCACACCCTTACAACTTTTTTTTAACAATTCAACTTTTTAAGAGTGTTTTTTCTTTTTCTGTTATCTCAATTCCTATGTAATTCTCATTCTATTTACACCTTTATCTTCACAGATCCAATGTTATGAGCAAACTTCTAAAGAGAACAATCATGTTTAAGATTTTGGTTAAAACTCCTCTCACCAGGTCTCGACTCCCTTAATAATTTTACTCTTTTTAACTTACTTTTGCTGATTCTTCATTATCTCCCAATCAGTAGATTTTTAGTCATCTCTGTCTTCATAATCTACACACATTTCATTGGCGATCTCCACCAATGTCATACCATAAATACCATAAGCCAAAAACTTACAAATTCCTATTTTTGAACATGCGCAAAGAGAGCATTTTATCCCTTGAATAAAGTTTTGGGACAACAGGAGGTCATCTCCTTTCTGGAAGAGATTATTATTTCACATGTAAATGCTGTGGCAGTGTTTATTGGGACTTGAGATGATCTCAGAGACACTTGTAAAATAATCACATTATTGAGAACTATTAGAAATGATTAAGTAATTTATTGATAGAGAAACTGCCAGGCCATAACACATCTAAAATGTCTGGAGGGGCATCTGGATGCCTCAGTCGGTTAAGCATCTGCCAACAGCTCAGGTCATGATCCCAGGGTCCTGGGATGGAGCCCCACGTCAGGCTCCCTGCTCAGCGGGGAGCCTGCTTCTCCGTCTCCTCCCCACTCGTGCTCTCTGTCGCTATCTCTGTCTCTCTCTCTCTCAAATGAATACAATCTTTTAAAAAAAATTAAAAAAGAAAATGCCTGGAAAACATCAGGTAAAAATGATAGGCAAGACAAAGTCTAACTATTGAGAGAAGACAGCTAAGACAAAAGATGGGTTTACTGGGGTGTGTTTCTGGTCAACCCAAGTGTTTTACCTAAAAAATAATATTCTAAATTTCTGATATTTGTGCACGATTGCAGCCTGGATGAAGATGAAAATGAAGCAGGGGAGACTTCAGTTTTAAAAATGAACATGGAGTGGGGCGCCTGGGTGGCTTAGTTGGTTAAGCGATTGCCTTCAGCTCAGGTCATGATCCCAGGGTCCTGGGATTGAGCCCCGCATCGGGCTCCCTACTCAGCAGGAAGCCTGCTTCTCCCTCTCCCACTCCCCCTGCTTGTGTTCCCTCTCTCGCTGTCTCTCTCTCTCTGTCAAATAAATAAATAAAATCTAAAAAAAAAAAAAAGTATTAGAAGGAAAAATATCTGGCAAAGAACCTGCCTCAATTAAGCCAATGTTATCATCAGGAAAGATAAACTTCAGGCAAAAGAAATAATAGATAAGATATGCAATATATTTTCAGATGACAAGGGCACAGACAGCAATTCCACAGAGAGAGAATCCTGTCTGTAGACTGTCTTCAGACTACAGCTGAACGTCTGCTATTCCCTGGATCTCCAGATTGCCAGTTTTCCCCCAAAGATCTTGGACTTTCCAGCCTCCACATTTTTGCAAGCCAATTTCTTAAAAATCTCTCTCCTTCTCTCCTGTCTCTGTTAAGCCAGTATTATCGAGGAAAAAAATGAATATAAATTTTCTCTCTCTCTCTCTCTCTCCGTGTCCGTATATTGGTTCTGTTCCTCTGGAGAACCCTGATGATTAGTCTTTGAAAACTTTCTGTGATCAGTACAAAACTGTACGCTCTATGTATTTCCGTAATGGTCCTGGGCAGCAGGCTGCACTTCATTTCATCAGTCATTTTATGTCTATAGCAAATTTCTGGGATCAGTACAAAGAAAATGTTACTGAACCCAAGTTCAGCTGCCAGTCACCTGAAAGATTACTCAAGAGACAAGTTTTGATTGGAAAGGTATTTGAGTTTTATTCAGGAGGCTGGCAACCTGGGGAGAGAAGGTGGACTCTGGTCCAAAAGCCAATTCTGAGGTTTCTGCCCGGCCCAGGGTCTTTTTTAAAGGGGTTTAGGGTAGTTATTCAGCAAAGGGAGTGCTGTGGCCTGCAACATTTCCTGGTCACAGGCAGACTTGATGGTGCCAGTTACAAACGTTATCTCAGTGCTCGGGTTGTGTGGGGGGCCCAGATCCTGTTTTATGATGCGCAGAAGTACTCTGTTCTTTCTGCAAAGGAAGGCAAGTTCTATAGATACACAAAAGGAGGTCAGTAAAATCATTTCTGTGACCTAAAAGAAAACATTTTGCTTAAAAAAAAAAAAAGTGCTAGGCTAATCAGAAAGCCGAGGTGGCTTAAAACAGACTTGCTGGCCTCTGTGGCCTAGGAAAGTTCTGGCTCTTCACTCCTCAAGGCTAGTGGTCTGCAAATCTCAAAGTAAATTAGTTCTGTTACAGATCAAGGGCCTCAAGTCAGCAAATGAGTGTATCAACTTGAAGAAACTTAACCCTTAAGACCAGCTGGAGTGCTGTTACAAATGTGGTTCTCAGAATAATAAACACCTCATTTGAGGGGCACCTGGGTGGCTCAGTTGGTTAAGTGTCCGACTCTTGATTTTGGCTCAAGTTATTATCTCGGGGTCTTGAGATCAAGCCCCATGCCAAGCTCTATGCTAAGCAGGGAGTCTGCTTAAGATTCTCTTTCCCTTTCCCTCTGCCCACTCCCCCACCCTGCTCTCTCTCAAATAAATAAATATATATATATTTTTAAATAAACACCTCATTTGATAAAAGAAAGGATGAGTGAAAGATTGCCAAGCTTAGAGGGACGCCTGGGTGGCTCAGTCAGTTAAGCATCAACCTTCGGCTCAGGTCCTGGGATCGAGTCCCACATCAGGCTCCTTGCTCAGTGGGGAGCCTGCTTCTCCCTCTGCCTGCCACTCCTGCTGCTTGTGCTCACTCTCTCTCTCTCGGACAAATAAATAAATAAAATCTTAAAAAAAAAAAAAAAAAAGATTGCCAAGCTAAGAGGGCAGAAACAATGAAGGTGTATAATGGTGTTAGGATCTAAGTGTTTCTTTGGTACATATAAAAGTGTTTTTTTGGTGGTCCCTGAACATCAGCATCTGCTCCACATTTGTTAGGATTTCTAAAGTAATTGCCCCACTCATTCTTTGAGCAGTGACAACTTGGGTCTGATCTGACCTCCAAAATCTAAACCACAGAGCTGTGAGATGGGGATTTTCCCATCACTCCCACTGAAAGTAACATGTGCCAATTTAGTCCTTAAATGTCCTTCCACAGAAACTGTGATAAAAGACAATAAACAGTCTTGATTTTTTTCACAAATGACTTCAGTTCTTAATGGGGGTGAGACATGTAACCACAACAGGTCCAGGAATCAAAGATCTTTTGTGATCTCTATGATTTACCCAAATTTTGTGGTTCTGACTCCCATTTTTAAAAAAAAAATTTTCAAGATTTTATTTATTTGAGAGAGAGCAGAGTAAGAGAGAGCATGTGAGCATGAGCAGGGGAAGGGGCAGAGGGAGAGGCAGACTCCCTGCTCAGAGGGGAGCCCAACATAGGGCTGGATCCCAGGACCTCGAGGTCATGACCTGAGCTGAAGGCAGCCGCTTAATCCACTGAGCCACCCAGGCAACCCCTGACTCCCATTTAAATGATATATCTGATTATTTAAATTCATTTTGTAATTTCTCATTATTATAATTCCCCTATAATTTTTCTTATTTGTATGTATTGATTAATTTTATACACACACTTTTTATCAATGTTTTCCTTATTATTTCTTCAATATGTATAAAATATTTTTGTTTAGAAAATTTTGAGATTTATGTGCATATTCATACAATAAATGGTATTTCCTCTTTCTCCTCTTCCACTCCCCATCCTCTATAATGCAACAGTTAAGTTCTGTCATCAATTGTTGGGCATGCCTCCAGAAATTTTTTTTATTTGTTAGCATATATTCGCAGGAACTAATCTGTAATTTACCAAATGTCTGATGGTCCCTAAGTCTAATTCCAGTTAATAATTTATTGTTATTTAATGATTTATTGACTATTAATCGAAACAAGTAAAATATTATTATGGATTTCAAGTAAGTGATGCTATGATGAATCCTAATTTGAATTCTCTGAGAGCATCTAAATTTTAGGTTGTTAAATTTTAGGCGATTTAGGTACTATTAACTTAAATGTGGCTAATAAAACTAGTTGTTGTTGTTGTTTTAACATAACCATGAACAGATACCTCACCAAAGATGATATATGGATGGCAAACAAACATATGAAAAGATGCTCGGGGCGCCTGGGTGGCTCAGCCATTAGGCATCTGCTTTCAGCTCAGGTCATGATCCCAGGGTCCTGGGATCGAGCCCCGCATCGGGCTCCCTGCTCTGCGGGAAGCTTGCTTCTCCCTCTCCACTCCCCCTGCTTGTGTTCTCTCTCTCGCTGTGTCTCTCTCTGTCAAATAAATAAATAAAATCTTATAAATAAATAAATAAATAAATAAAATAAAAATAAAAAAGATGCTCAACATCATTTGTTATTAGGAATTTCAAAATAAAACAATGAGATATCACTACATACCTATTAGAAATAGCCAAAATCCAGAACACTGATACGACAAATGCTGGAAAGGATGTGGAGCAACAGAAACTCTCATTCGTTGCTGGTAGGAATGCAAAATGGTACAGCCACTTTGGATGACAGTTTGGTTGTTTCTTACAAAACTAATCATAATCTTATCATACAATCTGGCACTGTGCCCCTTGGTATTTACTTAAAGCAGTTGAAAATGTATGTCCACGTAAAAGTCTGACGATAGATATTTATTTATAGCTGTTTTATTCATAATTGCCAAAACTAGGAAGCAACCAAGATGTCCTTCAGTAGGTAAATGAATAAATAAACTATGGTCCATCCAGACAATGGGATATTATTCAGCACTGAAAAGAAGTTTTCAAATCATGCAAAGGCATGGAGGAAACCTGAATGCATATTACTGAGTGAAAGAAGCCAATCTGAAAAGAGTACATGCTATATGGACTGCAAGTATATGACATTCTGGAAAAGGTCGAACTATGGAGACAGTAAAAGTATTGGTGTTTGCTAGGGGCTAGTGGGAAGAGAGAGCTGAATAGGCAGAGCACAGATATTAGGGTCAGTGAAACTATGTATGCTACGGTAATGGTGGATACATGTCATTATACACTTGTCAAAACCCACAGAATGCATAAGACCAAAAGTGAACCCCAATGTTAACTGTGGACTTTGGGTGAAAATGATGTCAGTGCAGATTCATTGATTGTAACAAAATATACCACTCTGATGTAGGATGTTGAGAGTAGAGGGGTCTGTTTTTATGTGGCGGAAAAGGGATATACAGGAAACCTCTACGGCTTCCACGCAATTTTGCTGTGAACCTAAAACTGTCCTAAAAAAAATAAAGTCTAATTTAAAAAATAATAATCTGGATTTGATGACCTGCTTAACAAAGTAAAAAATTGATCATAAATACAAAATAATGGCCAACATAGTTGGGTCTTCTCTTCTTCAGCATGCAAGCTCTACCCACATTGCTGACTTTACTCCTTTCACTGCCCTCTCCTCCCAGTGTGGAAGGCATTTAAATTGTTGATCCTTGCTTAGGAAAAATGATGAGAAACAGAGTAATAGAAAGAGACTTCAGGGGCAGGGCACCTGAGTGGCTCAGTTGTTAAGCATCTGCCTTCGGCTCAGGTCATGATCCCAGGGTCCTGGGATCGAGCCCCGCATCGGGCTCCCTGCTCCGCGGGAAGCCTGTTTCTCCCTCTCCCACTCCCCCTGTTTGTGTTCCTGCTCTCGCTCTCTCTCTGTCAAATAAATAAATAATTTTAAAAATCTTAAAAAAAGAGACTTCAATGTAATACTCTCTCAAAATTGAAGGCTAAAACAATGCAACATAAAGAAGAATGGTGCCCTAGAAAATAAAAGAATTGTTTTAGCAAATAGAGGAAAAATATTTATCTGAATTTGTTAATTATTGAAATAATGACATTTTAATAACTTCCAATTTTCAGACATCTACAAAACAGAAAGGGTTAATAAATGAATCATATGGACCCATAACATAGTTTCACAGGACCCACCCACTGCCAAACTCATTTCATGTATAAACCCACACAAGTTCCCTCCAAAGCCAATTCACGTTAAGGATAATTTAAGAAGCCATGTAATTATGCCTCTAAACACTTCAGTGAATGTTCATAAAGGAATATTTTTTATAAAAGAATATTTTATTTAATATACAATATCTTTATTACATATAAATTAAGTTGCTTAAAATCATCAAATACCAAGTCATTATTCAAATTCTGATATGTTGATTAAATATTCAGAGTTGTTTGTTGGAATCAGCATTCAAATATTTTTCTGACCATTGTATCATATTTATATATTCTCTAGACTTTATTATATCCTGTTCCTTTTATCTTAACATATCACATTTTATGAAAAGGTTCATATATCTTATAGAATTTCACATATATTAATTGGGCTTACTGCTTCCTCATAATGTATTTTAATATAATCCTCAATGCCCCATTGTTCCTTTAAACAGTCACTTAATCAACGGATGGGATCAAAATTTGATTTGGTATTTGGGGAGAATTATTCATATGGAGCCACTGCTACTTTTTTCTATATGACATTCCAAAGGAACATAGTATCTCCTTATCTCTATTTTTGTCAAGTTAACATCCATATATTCAGTAGGTTCTTGTAGTATCAGCCAATCAAGCCATAATGACACTGAAGAGAAACAAACAAAAAAATAAATTTCCCTTCCATTCTTAGGAAAATAAAGCTACCTGCACAAAATATTGTGACACCTGCTTCCTCTTCTTTTTCACCAAACAGTATGTTCTGGAGTTGTAGCAGTTAAGAGAACTTCCTTATCATCTCCACACTGTCTAATGCTCCATCTTGGTATGCATCATGATTTATTCAATTTTCCACTGATAGACATCAGATAGGTTTCAATCTTTTTGTTATTATAAAAAAATACTCCAAAAAATAAATTTATTTAATTAATCAATATATTTTTTAAGTAAGCCCTACACCCAACATGGGGCTCAAATTCATGACCCTGAGATCAAGAGTCCCATGCTCCAGCGACTGAGCCAGCCAGGTGCCCCAAGCCAATTTTATTTTAAAGTTTGCATATTTCTCTGATTCAAGAAAAATTCAAGTCCTCTAAATTGATAAAATTGTTTCTAACTTAAATTTGGATATTATCTTTCTCAACCATACTGGATCTGGGATCCTTGGAAACGCTTTACCTCATTTATCTTTATAATTTTACTTTGCTCACTGCATAGAAGGTGCTATTGACAGACTTGAATTTCAACCAACTTATCTTTAAGCTTATCTGTAAAGCTTCTCTCTAACGAGATTTGTCAGCCAACGGCAGCTTTTGAATGGAATTTATTTTCTGGAATGATGTTGGATATTAACTGTCTTTATTTTCACAAAAAGGGCAGAAGGTTCTTCTTAGCATTACCTGCTTTCTGAGTGGCTTTCAGAACCTTAAGCTTTGCCACAATACTTTGCAGTGGATGGAGCTTAGAAGGATGTTCCCAAAGTGTCACTGGCTTCTGCTGTTTCCTCTCCTATACCTTGCATCTCCCTTAAATAAATTTACTGCTATGAAAGTAAATGGCTCCAAAATAAACAACAAAAAAAAACTACTGAAAAAATATACAGTACTGTTAATTGGATATTCCAGAAATATTATCTCACTGCATGTATGCATCTTGTCCTTCATTGGCATTATGTGCTCCGGCCTCATCTACCAAGTGGTGCCACGGTCCTTGTTCTGCTCACGCACAAGCAGCAAATCCAACACATTCATGGCCACGGCCTTTCCCCCAGACCTTTCTGTGAAACCAAAGCCCCAAGCTCCATTCTCATCTTGATGGGACAAAAGCCAATCTCATCCTGATGAATATGTTGGTCTCCTTTTACTTTCTTCCATTTTATCTTTTTGAGTAACCCTGATTATGAACCTACAACATGGTCTGATGAACACCTCTATACCGGTCTCTTCAGGCTCCCTGACCTTCATCCCTTCATGCTCTTTGACAGTGACATGTGGGTCTCTCAGTTCTGCTTTACCTGCTGGGCAAGAAAAACAAATGTTCCAAGTACAGTTTCTAGGGTTTTAGTTCCCTTCAGAACATCCCACTATTTATTTAATCAACTTTATATATTTGTAGGCTCACATTTCATGTCATTTAGTCTTCCAGGGTATTTTGATTCAAAATTCAGTAACAGTGATAGTAAATCTGCTTCTCTTGCTTATAGTGTAGACAACTATAAGCTACATCTTGAAAGGTCACACTGCCCTGCTATGATGATGATGGATGAAACCACAAACAGTCTACTTCCGAGGAGCCACAATCCCTTCCCCCACACATCTACCCTATGACCATCTATAGCTCAAGCCTCCCAACTTAGAGGAGAAATCAGGCCCTGGTATCATCGGTGTTGTTGTCTCCTCATGGTCCCATTGACCACTGGGTTCAACCACTAGCAAGAGACAGGTGGACAAATACATATCTAAGCTGTGGGCCTAGCATACCGGGGTCCACGACTCCTGACAAGCAATTCCCCTGGTATGGTCGTTGCCATGTAATTATAAATTCAGGGCCCTGGGACCATCTAACAATGCTCCCTCTCCAAGGACACATCATTCTTTAGACTGCACATCCCTCAGTCTCCATATCCCACAGCTGCATGACCATGACTGCCGCTACCTCACTGTCCTGCTCCATATGCATCTGCCTGACCTACCCAGATGTTACTGCTTCCTCTTAATCCCACTCTTAGACTATGGTGATGGCCAAACACGTGACACCTGAGACTGGACAGATGAGCCTGACAGCAGTTTATTTACCACATAAATTCACACCTCTGAGAATAGGATACCACTCCTATAGGCCCACAAGGGAGTTGCATTCTGAAAAAGAGTGAACAAACAGGGGCTGTGAGATGCTATGCTTGTAGAATGAAAAGGTTGGGAGCACTCTGAATCCCACAGGAGGATGTGACTGGCTTGTTTGTGTAAGTCTGTGGGCTGGTAGGGAACTGAAACCTGCTACAAAGAGATGAGCAGGAACTGCGCCATGTTCCCTTTATGAAAAGGGCTGTTGGGCTACGAGCTATTATCCCATGAAGCAGTGTGGGGAGGAGAACTTGCACGCAGGCCATTTGAGCACTTGGTCTCACCAACTGTCAAGGAAGCACATCATATCGGGTTTAGGCCTTATGCCACAATTTGGCAGATAGCATCCACAGTATTCTTAGCAAATTCACACAGGATCCCATAAGACCACCGACTTCCCATGGGTTCCAATAGCAGTGTTACTCCAGATCATTTTATGAAGGCCTCACCCCGTAGCCCTGACCCTTGCCTCAGACAGAACACAGAACCACGTGTGGATCTCAGATACCCATAGTTCCATTCTATTTCCTTGACGCACCTGCTGTCAACTCAGCAAATAAAAATTTTTTCTCTCCCCCTGTCATTCCAAGACCACTCCCATTAATGGCCCATCCCAGACCTAGTGATTCTCACAGGTGACCCTATTTTCCCCTGATCAGGCTGAATGAAACACCTCAGGCCCCACCAAAGTCCTCACAAAATCTTGCTAAGTCTAAAAAGTGACGAATAAGTACCAGCTCTGGCCTGAGTGTCATCTTTCATCCATTACCCCTTGTCTCTGCATCCACTGGAAAGCCACTCTCCCCCTGGAAGCTTTGGCCACCTACCAGACTATCCTGTCTGATACACCACACCTCCATGTCCACTTACCTACATTTGTGAAGCCTAATACCATCACCCAGGTATCCAAGCAAAAGACCCAGTCCTGGGCCCCCACTCTCCACACCTGGCCCCCAGAGAGTTTTGCCACCACAACCTCAAGTTTGCCTCAATGTGACCCACTGCTCACTCATCTTGGTCCACACTGTAACCACATTTTGGATGTCTCTAACCTGAATCCCTCTCCAGATTTCCCGACCTGTATGTTAGTTGCTCTTTGATGCCCCCTTCAGTGATTTGTGAAACACCTCAGACTCTTAAAATGGTCAGAACAAAGCTCCTGATAATCTCAGTGAACACCAACTTGCTCATCTGAATTTCCCACCAGCTAGATCCCAAGACCTGACCTTTACTTCTCACCTGCTTGTATCCACCAACATTTGTTCCACATTCTTCCTTAGGTTCCTCTTTCTAGCTTATCTCCTAACTCAAGCAAAAGACCCAAAGGGCATAGCATCCCAGGATGGAAACGAAAACTACCCCTCAAACAATAACGACTGCCTGGACAAAGAGTTCTGGCCTCTAGTGGATGAAACCACCCAGACCAGTTTGAGCTTAACCCCGGACTCAGGGACTCACGCCTGTGCAGATGGGCCAGGGAGTGACCAACAGTTACCTTTACCTCATTACAATGCTATAAATCACTCCCAGAGGTGGAGACAACTGGAAATGAAACACCCAACATATGAAGAGCATGTTTTGTCAACTGCGCCTGCGCGCCCAGCTCCTTGTATTACCTCACCCCTACATGCTTAGAAGTCACTCTTCTGGGCACCTGGGTGGCTCAGTCGTTAAGCGTCTGCCTTCAGCTCAGGTCACGATCCCAGGGTCCTGGAATCGAGTCCCACATCGGGCTCCCTGCTCGGCAGGAAGCCTGCTTCTCCCTCTCCCGCTCCCCCTGCTTGTGCTCCTGCTCTCGCTATCTCTCTCTGTCAAATAAATAAATAAAATCTTAAAAAAAAAAAAAAAAAGAAGTCACTCTTCTTCCGCCCTAGGTCCTTTAAAACTTTCCCTGGCTATTGTTTGGAGAGCCAGTCTGACACCTTTGTTGTGACTGTGTCTCTCTTCCATTGCAGCTGTTGCCCCAATAAAGCCTTGTCTGCTTTTAAATTGTAGGTCCAGCCTCGTTTCTACTGTTGCTGTGTCCAAGGACCGGAGTCTGGTGGTAACACACTGAAGCAGCTTCCATTCCTACAGCTACTAAGACCAAAAGCTCTGAGATCACTGATTATCTCTTTCATTCCCTCATTGTCCACATCACAAAGTCTAATTGCCCCTTTTAAAAACACACAGCCAGAATATAACCACTTCCTAAGCAACAACCCTGGGCCATTAACCCTCACCTGGCCTATAGCAGTAGCCTGCACAATGATTGTCCTTTGTGCTCTCTCAAGCCCGTAGTCTGTTTTCCACCGTGAAGCCAGATGAAGCCTCTTAAGACCTTGGTAACATCACCTCCTTCCTGTGATCGAAAACTGTTACTACTTCTAGAACACACCCAACATCTCAGGCAGTCACTTGACAGGACACCTATCCATTCGCTATCTATTCCTACCTGAAAGAAAGGAGACCTGTGGTTTTTGAACATTCCCGACTTCAGTTTTACCTGGAGGCACTTGCACATCCTGGTACCCACTCCTGGGTTAACCTTCCACACCTGTTTACAGACGGTTACCAGAAAAGGGAACGCCTGCCTATAATCCCTGGCACGGACTTAGGACCCTGGGCGCAGGGGTTGTCCAGGATCACCAGACTCAAGGGCGGAAGAAGGGCATGAAGAGCCAGAGAATGGGGATGAGGGTTGGGGCCAGTGAGGGACTGAGACACCCTCCACTGCCCTGTGCAGGTTCCAAGCGCTTCTCCGCCCTAAGAATCTGTGCTGAAGAGGCAGGCCTTTAAGAAATGTGTCCGGTGGGATCCGGTGGGCTCACTGTCCCTGCCGACCCTGGAGCCAGGTGACCTCAGGCTGGCTTCTACTCTCTCCGAGTACTCAATTTTGCCTTTTACCAGCTGTGCGACCTTGAACAAAAACCAAACCTCTCAGGGCCTCAATGTCCTCATCACCCCTCATGTCCCTCCTTCGGCCAAAGTCCCCTCGGCGTCTAGAGTCCTCACCTGAAGGTCCGGCACCCCGGCCCGCAGTCCAGGCGTGACCCCCTCCCGCGCTGTCCCCTGAGGGCAGAGTCCTCCCGCCGCCGCCTCCCTGTCCCGGACACCGGGGCCTGGGCCGCAGGGACGCGAGCCGGCGCCCCGCGCTCGGGCCTTCGGGCTCTGGGTGGGGGGACGGCGGGAGGGCCCGGGGGACGAGCGCTCACCTGAGCCGGGTCCCCGGGCGCGGCCGCCGCCATCGGAGCCTCTGGGCGGAGTGAAGTGATGACAGCTGAGCGACCCGGGCAGTCGCGGGCACCGAGGTCTCCAGGCGGTCCTCGCAGGCGGCGATACCCCCGACCCTAGACCCGCCTCCCTACAGCTGGGACAAAGCCTCCTTTCGCCCCCGGCCCCGCTCTCCGGAACCTCCCACAAGCTGACGACACCAGCCAGCAGCCAAGATGAGGGCCACGGACTGGAGGCCGCAAGTCCCGCCCCGACTCTTTGTGCTCAATCGGAAACGCCCCTTCTCTAAGCCTTCATTGGCTCAGCTACGCTGTCTTCAACGCAGGGCGTTCTGGGAAATGTAGTTCCCACAGCTCCCAAGGTCTAGGTAAGCGGGTTCCCCACCTGACTCCAGGAGAAAAGGCCAACAAACATTTACCGCGAGGCGCTCCGGGAAATGGAAGGCCCCAGCTCAAGGGCAGAGGATCGGTTGCCCCTCTTTAAGGGGGCCCTATGCGGTTATCTGGACACTAATCACCCAGGCATCCATGCCATTGATGAGCGTGACGAATCTTTATCATAAAGCGGCCACAGGCAGCAATACAAATTTGCCCAAAACTGAGGTGCCATTTTCTGCCATATTGACAAAAACTGTAATGTGTGCAGGGCCCAAATCTATTATAAACCACTGCATAGTAACTAGAACCCCCAAATTTAGAGAGGATTGAAACAATAAGGCCTTTCTTACTGTACAAACCAAAGCAACGTGTGGTAGGCAGTTCTCAGGTTGGAGACTTGGGAGCTGGAAAAAGTATTACAAATATCACGTGAGACAAACGTGCCTGAAAAAAGTAGTTCTTGGCAAGCTGCCAGTAGAATTCATTTGGTTTCCTCTGGGCCAAAACTGGGTGAGGTCCTTGCCAACTAGTCAGAGAGAAGGGAATGTGGACCTACTAAAGGCTCAGGTTACTCCTACTTTGCTGGAATACATTACAGAACAGATGTCAGCTTCCCTGAGCACATTGGGGGGGTGACTGATGCACACTGCGGGGACCTGCCATGTGGTAGAGATGAAGTGGCTCTGGCCACAGAAACTGGCAGTGACATAAATCTGGAAAGCCCTGGGCAAGCTAGAAAGTGCATCATAGCCACACATGCTTCCTACATAAATGAAATTTATGGGGAACCTTCCCTCTATGAAGGTTTAGATGTATGAGATTCAAATGAGGCAGATGGCTACTCACAGAGGCTTTGATCCATTTTTGTTACACTGAACAAGGAGATTGCACTTTCCCTCCACAACTAAGGTCCTTCTCTAGTGTGAACTCTCCATTAATAATCGAAGGTGGAACTATAGCTAAAAGATTTCCTATATTCACTACACTCTAAGGCTTTTCTCCAGTGTAGACACCTGGTTCTGAGCAAGTGTGTCTGTGTAGCCGAAGGCTTTCTTGCATTTTCCCCAGTTGTGATGACTTTTTCTGCCAACCCACATGTGATGGTTTTGTT
Organism: Halichoerus grypus; assembly: GCF_964656455.1. Taxonomy (NCBI): domain Eukaryota; kingdom Metazoa; phylum Chordata; class Mammalia; order Carnivora; family Phocidae; genus Halichoerus; species Halichoerus grypus. The sequence continues at coordinate 60,029,397 of NC_135726.1, forward strand.
TGGCCTCTCCTTCCTGTAGAAATAGCTTGGGGTGGCCGGTAAGTCCTTCCTAACCTCCCCACAGGTAAAGGGCTTCCTTAACCCCTGGAACTTGCAGCTCTTCACACATGAGGCCCTTTCCATGTTGCTTCTAAAGTTTTTCACCAATATGCTGATCCTGGTGACACTGAGGGTTTGCACTGAAATAAAATTGTTTGGTACATGCTGCTCTCTTGTATACACTTTCTGTCCATTCTCCATGGTGCTCAGCCAACTGCAAAATGTGCTCCAAGATATGGATACACATATCACAAGGGCGGATTTTCTAGATGAAGAGACCTGCCTTGGGAGTCCTGATCTGTGCTACTCCTAAAGAAACACTGTTCAGAAGGCACCTCTTTGTTCTCGGTTCCACACCAATAACCTGAAAGCAAAGAAGTGACAGTGAAGTATGTGTTGATGTTACTGGAGGAATGTGTCTACACTGATTCACTGAATTACAACCAATTGAATTACTCAATTGAAATGCAACCAGAAATAAGTCCAGGGGATGCTTTTCAAGAAATGGGAGTGGGGGGGGGGGCGCCTCGGTGGCTCAGTCGTTAGGCGTCTGCCTTCGGCTCAGGTCACGATCCCGGGGTCCTGGGATCGAGTCCCGCATCGGGCTCCCTGCTCCGCGGGAAGCCTGCTTCTCCCTCTCCCACTCCCCCTGCTTGTGTTCCCTCTCTCGCTATGTCTCTGTCAAATAAATAAAATCTTTAAAAAAAAAAAAAGAAATGGGAGTGGGGTTCTGGTTGCAGAAGTGGCCACTGTGCCTTACTGGACCTGTAAGGTCATAGATTGGTAGCAGCCTCACCAGGAGGACACAAGGACAGGGTGTGCAGCATAAGGAAACAAGGCAGATGTACAACTTCTTCCACCAAAGGCTTTCATCAGGAACTTGTCTGCTGGTGACATTTAAGGCTATGCAGAGGTGTGTGAAAGCCCAGGACGATCCAATTGCAACAGACAAGTGGGAGTCCAAGGCCGATATCAGGATATGTGTACACCTCAGGACACAACATGTGCAGGTCAATGTTGCAGAGCACTTCAGAAGGAGTGGTGAGAGGGATGGGTAGGATGTGGAGCACAGAGAGGGGGAGATTTTCCCTAGGCTTCAACAAGTCAGCAAAATATCAACAATGGAAAGATAGAGGATGCCTGTGTGGCTCAGTCAGTTAAGCGTCTGCCTTCGGCTCAGGTCATGATCCCAGGGTCCCGGGATTGAGTCCCAGGTAAGGCTCCTTGCTCGGCAGGGAGTCTGCTTCTCCCTCTGCCTGCTGCTTCCCCTGCTTCTGCTCCCTCTGTCTCTGACAAATAAATAAAATTTTTTAAAAGGAAGGAAGGAAGGAAGAGAGAGAAAGAGAGAGAAAGGAAGGAAGGAAGGAAGGAAGGAAGGAACGAAGGAAGGGAGGGAGGGAGGGAGGAAGGAAGGGAGGGAGGGAGGAAGAAATGGGGTGTGGCCACTGACAATGGCACCAAAACGCTGGTTGAACCAGACAGGTTGCTGGTGTGATCTGAACACAGCCCTGACAACACACTGTCCCCAGCTGCCATCTACCAGGGCCAGGCCCCCTCTGAGCCCACGCTGCTGTGGCTTGGGTCATGTCCAATCTGTGATGTGGAAAGAACTCTTCCCAAGGTCCTAGTTGAGCAAATACGTGGGACATGGAGGATACAAGCACGGAGGGAAAAAATGCCAGATGAGTGGCTAGTACTGGGCCAGGGCAAATCAGCACACAACGGACCACAGAAAAGAGATCTAAACACTACAAAGAGAAGTGAGTGGGAGGCTTGAAAAACAGTTCATGGTCCAGGTAGTAGCAGCCATGAGAATACAAGTAATTCCTGGCACAAGCCAGCACAAGGAAATGTCAGCTGAAGTAAGGAAGCAAAACCTAATGTAGAGATGTGCCATGGACATAAATACAGTCCCTGGTCAGGGAGAATGCAAGCAAGGCAAGATCCTTCGGCTCACTGTAAGAGTACTGATGCTCAATCTTTCCCTGTAAGGCTTTCTGGGCAGCAGATGTTGGGGCTGTAGGGGAGGGAAGAGGTCAGTGCAAACAATCCAGCCCTATCAACCACAGCACCTGCCCAGGGAACTGGGGATGGAAGCAGTGTCCTTAGTCCAGATGTGAGAAGGAAGAGCACCCTCTGGGGAAAGCAGGGTTGGGGAGGGGGGATGTGAAGCCTAGATTAGGGCACTGGGGAGGGTATGAGTGCCTTGCCCAGTGAGGATATGAGGATATAAGTGTAAAGTTCTTTCGATTCACACTGTGGTACAGGCATCTCTGAACCTCATCCAGGAATCCCCACTCCTCCCACAAATACACAAGCATTTCTTCAAATGTCATAGCGCCTGTCAATGATAGGGACAGGTGAAATCAGGAGTAGCCTCTCTGAGGCCCCACAATACAAACTCATCTTCCTCCAGAGATCCACATCTCAGAGGAGATACCAGTCCCTGGTCCCACTGATGCCCATGCTCTCCTAATAGTCTCATTAATACTCTGCTCAGCGTCACCACCAACAGGCAGATGGGCAGATGCCATCTAAGCAGCGGGCCTGGCCTTCAGGGCCCAAACCCTCCTGCCAGGCAATAACCCTGGGGTCCCCAAGATCATGATTCCTAGATACGGACGCCTGGGGGGCTCAGTCTGTTAAGCGGCTGCCTTTGGCTTGGGTTATGATCCCAGGGTCCGGCAATCGAGTCCTGCATAGGGCTCCTTGCTCAGCAGGAAGCCTGCTTCTCCCTCTACCTGCCTCTCCCTCTGCTTGTGCGCTCTCTCTCTCGCTGTTTCATATGACTCCTAGATACAACCAAACCTGGCTTCACAACTTCACCTTCAGTTCCCATAAGCAAGGCCCTGGAGCCATTAGGTCACACTTCCTTTCTATATGCACATCATTCTGTGGACCATACTTTCTCACATCTCCACACACCACAGTCACATTTTAACAGTCACCACCACCTCCCCCTGCCCCACTCCACAGGTGTGTCCCTGGACTCACCCAGGTACTCGGCACATGGCATCCAAAGAGTGCTTGACAAATTCAAACATGATCCAGCACAACTCCAGACCTCTGATGGATCCCACAGCCTGGGAAAGCCCTGAATGCTGCTTTGAAGCCTCACAGCCTACCTGTGAACCTTTCTGCAGTATTAACCACCCAGAACTCCACTTGAGAGACACTCATGCCCTCTTCCACTTCTGTGCTGCACTTGCTCTCCCCTCAGCAGCCATTATCCATTATTCTCTAAGAAACTTCCATTAAAATGCCAGCACCAGGGGGACCTGGGTGGCTCAGTCGTTAAGCGTCTACCTTCAGCTCAGGTCATGATCTCAGGGTCCTGGGATCGAGCCCCGCGTTGGGCTCCCTCCTCAGTGGGGAGTCTGCTTCTCCCTCTCTCGCTGCTGCTCCCCCTACTTGTGCTCACTCTTTCTCTCTCAAATAAATAAATAAAATCTTTAAAAAAAAAAATCCTGACACCACTGATCCCTCTGCCAGGTATAGTGGCTCTCACAGATGACGACTTTTGCTCCAGATCTTATCCACCCGCAAGACTGGAAAACCCCAGGCCCCACCAAAGCTCACCCCAAAATTATGCTGATTCTGTACAGTTGTGAATAAGCAGGAGCCTGGCCTCAGTGTCATCTTGTCTCAATTACTCCCATGCCTCCACAGCCATCTCATGTCCACTCGTCCCACGGAAGCCTTGGTCACCTGCCAGATAATCCTCCCTTCATCTTTGTGTGCCCACCAACCTCAACCATGTGCCTGAGCAATAGACTCAGTCCTCTTCACCATCTTCCTAACCTATTAAGAGCATCAACACCATAACATGAATTCCCCCTCCTCCATGTAATCCAACGCTGCACCCTGGTCCACACCATAGCCACCACTTTTGAATATCTCCCTTTTGAGCTGCTCCCCAGATCTCCAGTCCTGTGTGTCCAGCTGCCTACTTGATGACTTCACTCACCATTCTCTGAAACATCATAGATTCTTAACTATCAAAACTCCTGATAGTCCCAATGAAAAGTAACTATCCACCAACTTCACCATCCTAGTTGATGGAGCTTCCATTGCTTCAGCTGCTAGGACCAAAATGCCTGGGGTCCTTTCTGACTCCTCCTTTCTCTCCCTCACCTACAATATCCAAAAGTCTACTTGGCCCTTTTTTAAAAATGGACCCAGAATCCAATCACTTCTCTCACTACAGCCACCATCCGGTTCAACAACCAATTCACCTGGACTAAATTGCAGTAGCCTGCTTCTGGGTCCCTGCCTCCTCTCTTAACCCCATACATAATCTGCTCTCCACCGTGCAGGGTGTCACTCAGACCCTGTTTCTCTATCACAGCTAGAACCTACAACACATTTGAGGAAAAGAAAAGTGATTCTGAGAGTTTCAAAAACCAATCCTTCAGGGTGCCTGGATGGTTCAAACGGTTAAGTGTCTGCCTTTGGCTCAGTTCATGATCCCAGGGACTTGGGATTGAGCCTTGCATTGGACTCCCTGCTCAGTGGAGAGCCTGCTTCTCCCTCTCCCTCGGCCCCTCCCCACCCTCTTTCTCTCTCTCTCTCAAATAAATAAAATCTTAAAAAGAGAAAAACCAATCCAAGTGGAATTTTGTTTACACTTAGACAAACTGAAGCTTCGTGGGGTTTTTTAAAAAGATTTTATTTAAGTAATCTCTACACACAACGTGGGGTTCGAACTCGTGAGATCAAGAGTCTCATGCTCTACCGACTGAGCCAGCCAGGCACCCCAAGTTTTGGATTCTAACAGACATGGTGCATAGGCACAAAAAACCCTCACATAATATATGTACTTTTGAAAAATGCAATACATGAACAACAGATAATTTTGAGGATCTTGAATTAGGCCAGATTTCAAAGTCAGTATTTGTGAAAACAATGAAAAGATTCAACATTTCAGGGGCACCTGGGTGGCTCAGTCGTTAAGCGTCTGCCTTCGGCTCAGGTCATGATCCCAGGGTCCTGGGATCGAGTCCCACATCGGGCTCCCTGCTCGGCAGGAAGCCTGCTTCTCCCTCTCCCACTCCCCCTGCTTGTGTTTCTGCTCTCGCTATCTCTCTGTCAAATAAATAAATAAAATATTAAAAAAAAAAAAAAAAGATTCAACATTTTGAAATAATGGCATACCATTCAGATGCGATCTAGGTAAGCCACTGAGCACTTACTAAAAACTCTTAGACTGTGAAAGCTATTAAAACATCAAAGTAAAAGCTTAAAAAAAAAAAGCTTCCAGGAAATCATGCATATTCTCAATTTACTATTGGAATATAGACTAATATTGAAAAGAAACAGCTCTTACTATGGAAAATGATATTGCTATTGAGTTTATTAGAAATAATAAATATAACTTAAATCACCATGATTTATCATTTATAGCATCCATGTTACCTAAGTATACTGGATAAAAGTGCTATTTAGGCAATTATGTGCTTCATATTTTTTCCATTAAACAGTAATATACATAATTAAATATTAAAAAATAAAACAAAATTAATTTTCAAATCAATTTTTTAAATCTTTTTTTTTTTAAGATTTTTATTTATTTATTTGACAGAGAGAGGCACAGTGAGAGAGAGAACACAAGCAGGGGGAGTGGGAGAGGGAGAAGCAGGCTTCCCGTGGAGCAGGGAGCTCGATGCGGGGCTTGATCCCAGGACCCTGGGATCATGACCTGAGCAGAAGGCAGACACTTAACGACTGAGCCACCCAGGTGCCCCTCAAATCAATTTTTTAAAGCAGACATCACAGAACTACATTTAGCGATAGATAAGATTATTTTTCAATGACTAAACATTATTTTAAGATTTTATTTAATTTTTATTTATTTTTATTTTTTAAAGATTTTATTTATTTATTTGACAGAGAGAGAGAGACAGTGAGAGAGGGAACACAAGCAGGGGGAGTGGCAGAGGGAGAAGCAGGCTTCGCACTGAGCAGAGAGCCCGATGTGGGGCTCGATCCCAGGACCCTGGGATCATGACCCGAGCCGAAGGTAGACGCTTAATGACGGAGCCACCCAGGTGCCCCAAAATTTTTCTAAAAGTTGTTTTCATTTCATAAAAAAATTCCAAAATATTCCTTTAGTATTTTAAACTGAAGTTTATTGGTGGAGAAATGTAACAGTCAATAACATAAATTTACTTCAATTGAAGTTTTTAAAGAAATCTGATCATTTCACCTAGGTAAATAAACACTCAGTGACCCATCATGTCTCCTCTGCAAAGTTTCTCATCTATCAAGACCTAACAGAAGAAATGATCACCACTTTCTCTGCTTTATCTTACACACACACACACACACACACACACACAGGCCTCCACAATCCAGATATTCCTATGGCTTTTCTCTCCATTTGAAAGGACCTTCACCCAATATGCTTAGAAAATGCAAATAAATCTTTTGGTCATTAAAGTTCAAATTAGCAGTGAGTTTTGTAACGGTAAATACAAATCAAAAAAGAAAAAAAATTCTCTGAGGCAAAAAGAGAGACTCCATTTATCCGTCACTTTTCTTAGAGTATTTGCTTTAGAAACTTCTAATTGTGAATTCTTCCTATGTCCTTTGAGATGTATGTAAATATTTATAAAAGTTACTTAAGTCCCTTGCCAGCTTTAAAACCCAGTAATCTTTTTCTTGAAGACCAGAAGGGCATCTCTTTGAAATGTAATCATGGAGGAAGCTAGGATACCATCTCCTAGTTTCCAAGGGAGGATGGGAGCCTAACTTCAGCAGGAGCCAGGATCCAAGTTACAAGATTCTATCCCTCCATAAAGATATGAGAAATCTATTTGTCCTTAGGATAAAGCAATCAACAAACACCAAAGGCCATTCTGAGGTGAATTTAAAATGGATTTTGTGTGACAAATGGTGCTATGAAGTCCTCTTACTTGAAGTCCAGCTGTTTATCTTAAGAACATGTACATCCTGGGTTGTATTTGCCTGACCATATAAAAGGTTGAGAGTTCTTACTGACTTCACCGTCTCTGTAGTGGGTTGCCCCTGATGCACATTACATCCTGGTTTAATACATGTTCAAGAACAAAACTATTTTCTAGTAGTGTGGAGAAGTTTTCTGGATCACCAGCAGATTTTTCTGATAATTATATTTCCCCAACAGTTTCTACCTTGGAAATCCAAGACACTGAAGATTCCCTCCATGTATTACCATGAAATCCTCAAATTTCAGTAGTGAGTAATACTACCAGTTGAGAAAGTCATCTTTGAGTAATTATTTTTACATTTTTATTGTGGTAAAATAGACATAAAATTGACCATCTTAACCATTTGATTATTTTAACATAATCTCTACCCCACATGGGGGTTAAACTCATGACCCTAAGATCAAGAGTCACATGCTCTACTGACTGAGCCAGCCAGGTGGCCCTATCCATCTTAACCATCGTAAGTGTACAAGTCATTCGCATGAAGTACATCCACATTGTGCCACCACCAGCACCATTCCTCCACAGGACATTTACGTCACTCCAGATGGAAACTCCGTACTGAAGAAACAGAAATCTCCATTCCCCTCTTTCCCCCAGTGCCTGGTAACTAATACTCTACTTTCTGTCTCTGAGTTTGACTATTCTAAATACCTCATATAAATGGAATCATTTAATATTTGTCTTTTCTTGTCTTGCTTATTTCAATAAGCCTATCTTCAAGGTTTATCCATGTTGTAGCATGTGTCAGAATCTAATTCATTTTTAAGGCTGAATGATTCAATATCCTGTTGTATGTTATACACCATGCTTTATCTACTCATCCAGCCTTGGACATTGGGGTTGTTTCCACCTTTTGGCTATTGTGAATAATGCTCCTGTAAACACTGATGTACAAACACCTGTTTGAGTCTTGCTTTCTATTCTTTTGGGTATAGTGGAACTGCTAAATCATATGGTAATTCTACGTTTTATTTTTTAAAGAAATGCCATACATTTGAGTAATTATGTATACCATGTTCATTTTCTGGTAATCCAATAAGCAATATGAAGTCATAATTTTTATTCAATACTGAATCTCAAAGTCTTTGCATATAAGCCCACAAATGTTGAACCAAGTAATCAAATAAATGGTAGGATGTTTTGGAAGAAACTCGCGGCCCAGAGACCATGCTTAGAGCATTTGTTTTCCTTGTCCAGCAGACAAAGTAAAACTTTGAGATTCGGGTATCACTGAAAATGAACACAAAGGGGCTGAATGTCGGGAAGGCTAAAGACACCAGTGCAGAGAGGTTCAACAGCCAATGGCTTGGGTTCACAACCTGGATTATCCAGAATGATAAAACAGAAGATAGAGAGTACAAGGAGATAAACATGCTCACCAGGATCAGGATGGTGCGTGTGGTCTGGTCTCAGGGGATGTTCTGGGGGAAAGGCTGTTGTTGTGAATGTACTGGACTCGCTGCTTGTGCCTGAGCAGGACAAGGACCATGGAGCCGTTAGTCCACATCATGAAGACCAAACACATAACATCAGTGAAGACATAAATGACTGCAGCTACAGAGAACACCAATCTCTCAGGAATGGGTGAGGAACAATACCTATAAACGCCCGCCATACTCATGTTTTCACTATTCTTTGGGTCAGTTACGTTTGTATTAACAGTTATATTTAACAACAGACACAGAATCCAGCATATGAAACAGCAGAAGCCAATGAACATTGTGGATCTAGTTCTGAGCTCCCTCCACCCAGAGAAACCGGGGCAAAGCTTAATGGCCTGGAAACCCCTGAGGAGGCAGGTGGTGCTGAGGGAAACTCCTCTGGCCACCGTACAAACAGCAGACAAATTTACATCTGGCATCATCCAGGAAAGATTTTAATCCAAAAGCTGCAAGTGTCTGAGGGATCCCTTTAGAGAAAGAACCAAGATGTTAGCTAAGACCAGTTGGTTAAGAATCAAGTCTGAGGGTCTCAAGACCTGTTCATTGAGCAAAATAACATTATAAAGACAAAGAAGTGAAGAATTTCCAAGGATCCCAGCACCAATCTGAGTTAGGAAGGTAAGACCCCAATTCAAGTTAACAGAAATCAATCTATCCATTTAGAGGAGATGTTGTAGTTTGATTTCATTTGAATCAGAGGAATCTGGAGACTGAAAGAGAAAATTGGGTTACTCTCATTACATTCAGAAGGTGTCTTTTCTCAAAAAACCCCACACCATTATTCCATGTGAATATGAACACCATAGATGACTTCTGGTTTCTGGTTCCACACATGAGGAACTTGGAAGTCACCACTACAACCTCACCACAAGTAAAAAGGTGAACAGACTGAAAAACTAACAACTCTTTTTGGATCCAGAAGAGAGGGGAGGGCACAGGGCAAACTGCTGACCCTAGATCTGTGAGACAGGTGAATACAGGAAGTCACCCCTCCCTGGAGCAGAGACACTCATGAGCAGAAGGAACCACCACAAGAACCAGTGCCCAGGTAGGAAAACCTACAGTGTAACTGATGAATTGCTGGATGCTCACTGTGGACAACTCAGAGCTGAAAACTCCAGGGGACCTAGTCACAGCAGGACCCCACAACATTGTGAAATTATCTCCAGGAGCTCGGCCAGATTCACACAGTAAATACTGAAAAAACAAACAAACAAAAAACCCTCAAGGTTCCTGCAGGAAGAGGGGAAAAGAAACTTTCTGAAATAAGCCAGAACAGTTCATTCTTCTCAACAAAGCCTGCCATCAGCGGAAACTAGTTAACCAGAACCTGACCTCCTGGGTATTATCAGAGCCTAACTAACCGGAGGAAGGCAAACACCCAACTCCAGCCCCCTCTAGCCATCCTGTTCCACCTAAGGGTGGAGGAAAGAAAAAAACAGAAACACTTGTGAAGTAAATATCCAGAAGCACAGAATACTGAGACCTTAGAGAATGCTTCCCCTCCCCTACACCTCAGTACCACATTACTAAAGTTCCTTTTACCTATGCATCATGTCTGGCTATCAAGGAAAAAATTACAAGGTATGCCAGAAGGTAAAAAACACAATTTGAAGAGACAGCAAGCATCAGATCCAGACATAGAAGGGATGTTGGAATTATCAGATGAGGAATGTAAAACAACTATGATTAATATGCTAAGGGCTGAGATGAACCATGAGAGACTATGGACTTCAGAAACAAACAGGGTTTTAGAGTAGAGGGGGGAGGGGGGATTGGTTAGCCCGGTGATGGGTATTAAGGAGGACACGTACTGCATGGAGCACTGGGTGTTATACGAAAACAATGGATCGTGGATCACTACATCAAAAACTAATGATGTATTGTATGGTGACTAACATAACATAATAAAATTAAAAAAATATATATGCTAAGGGCTCTCTTGCATAAAGTAGACAGCGTGCAAGAACACGTGAGCAATGTAAGCAGAGAGAGAGAAATCCTAGGAAAGAACCAAAAATAAATGCTAGAGATCAAAAACACTGTAACAGAAATGAAGAATGCCTTTGACAGGTTTATGAGTAGGTTGGACACAGCTGAGGAAAGATTCAAATATATCAATAGAAACTTCAAAAGCTAAAACACAAGGAGAACAAAGGTTGAAAAAACAGGACAGAGGGGCGTCTGGGTGGCTCAGTCGGTTAAACATCTGCCTTCAGCTCAGGTCATAACCTCAGTGTCCTGGGGATCGAGTCCCGCATGCTCAGTCGGTTAAGCATTCAACTCTTGATTTCAGCTCAGGTGATGATCTCAGGGTCCTCAGATCAGCCCTGCAATGAGCACTGAGTCAGGCTCCGTGATAGAATTAGATAGAATGACTGTCACAACAAAAGCCAACTTAGAATAAGGTGAATTCTACGTGATAAATGACCTCTTTCATGAAACAAGACATTTTAAGACAAAGAGGAAGTGTATCTATAGAATATAACAAAATCAAAGGAGATACAAATATGATACTATGGTTAGGAAATTGTTTGGATGCTGATTCAAATGAAATATTCTGAATATTTAATACATAAGCGAATCTGAATAATGATTTGGTCCTTCATGGTACTGAAGAATTAATATATTTATGGATGGTAAAATACTCTAAATAATGGGGAAAAAAAGTGTCTTTGTCTTTTAAAGTGATGTATTTAGAGATGAAATTATATGGCTTCTAGAATTTGCTTTTAACTTAAGTAGTTCCTGGAAGAAAACTGGGTGTAATACATGAAGCAAATTTAGCTATGGATTAGTCCTGGAGTAGATGTGTGGTACATTCACATGGTCTATTATACTGACTCTTCATCTTCTACAGATGCCTGGAAATTTACATGTGAATGCTTTAAAATTCTTATCTGAATAACAAATATTAGAATTTCTTTTCTATTTACTGTAACATTTATTTTTTCTCCTGGGTGCCATAATTTTTTTTATTTTGTATCAGTTAGCACACAATTTTCAAAGAGTATTATGTTGAAGTCCTTTACATTACTATATTTCTATCATTTTTCGGAAGCCAGATTCAAACATTGTAATGTCTTTCCTGTCCAGAGTCAAGTGAGAGGAAAGAGCCCAGCTATGTGGGCAGAACTGGAAACTGGAGAACACAAGGCCCAAGGAAATGGGCTGCCATTTCCCAGTTCTAACTTTTTTTGACATCTGTGTTCCGGTGTCATCAAATATAGACTGTTTTTAAAAATACGTCCTTAATTCTTATAAAAACACAAATTTCCAATTAAAAGCCAAAGCACTCAAACAAAATATGTCTATTGTTTGGGTGAGACCTCCTGACCTCCGCTTCCAGATCTCAGGAACGGATGGAGCGGCGGTTTATTAAGAGAGCACTGCCTCTTGTACGATTTTAATTTTTTCCATATTAAAGAGCACAGCCTTGCTGGAGGGGAGGTTGGTGGGGGGATGGGATAACTGAGTGATGGGCATTAAGGCGTGCATTTGATAGAATGAGCACTGGGTGTTATACGTAACCGATGAATCACTAAATTCTACCTCTGAAACTAATAATAAACTATATGTTAATTAAATTGAACTTAAATTAAATAAGAATAAAGAGCACCCTTTATAATTATTAGAGTGGTATAGAGTATTAGAGTGGTTATAACTAGCAGCATATGAAAAATTTTCAGAACTATGACCACAATGTTGAAATCCACCATTTTTAAGATTAACATATCTCTAGCAAAGACAAGGCAAAAGTATAACCATATGAAATTCCTTGGCAATCACAAATTTACCTTTTAATCTGTGGAGATGATACAGTTGACTACTTGCTAAATAAACAGGTAATTAGTAAATGGAATAAAATGAATTATTATTAACATTTATGAGTTTAGAAAATGTACAAATGCTAAGGTAAAATGAATAATTTATAGATGTTTCTGTGTAGATATAGTATTGTATTTGAAAATATGATGGGAGTGCTCGCTTCGGCAGCACATATACTAAAATTGGAATGAAAATATGATGGGAAAAAAGTGCTTTGAGAAAATGTGTGTAAATGTACAGAACCACGAATTAAATAAATATTCAAGAAAATACCTTAAAATAAGATCTAAAGAAATGCACAGGGAAACAACTATCTTGCATTAAATGCCTCAATATTTAAATAATTTGATCTGGGCATCTGGGTGGCTCAGTCGGTTAAGTGTCCAACCCTTGATCTCAGTTCAGGTCTCGATCTCATCATTGTGAGTTCAAGCCCCGCAATAATAAATAAATAAATAAAATTTTAAATAATAAATAAATAACTTGATCAACTAAATATAATTCTGTATGAACAATGTAATTTGTAACTAAGTGCAACACAATCAAATATCCTTTACTGGAAAAAGGAAAAGGAGGAAGAGGAGAGGGAGGGAAAGGAGGGGGAGAAAGCTCAGAAAACACTAAGCAGGATAGATGTCCAAAAATCTACATGTAGGGCGCCTGGGTGGCTCAGTTGGTTAAGCGACTGCCCTCGGCTCAGGTCATGATCCCAGGGTCCTGGGATCGAGCCCCACATCGGGCTCCCTGCTTGGCGGGAAGCCTGCTTCTCCCTCTCCCGCTCCCCCTGCTTGTGTTCCCTCTCTTGCTGTCTCTCTCTGTGTCAAATAAATAAATAAAATCTTTAAAAAAACAAAAAACAAAAAAACAAATATCTACATGTAAGCATATTATTTTCACTTTACAGAAAATCAAAGATAAAGAAAAAAATCCTGAAAGAAGAAACACCTTACCTATAGGGAAACATGGAGAAGAATTACATCCACCTTCTCAGAAACCATGCAATTGAGTAAGAGGGGGAACAACAAAATTTTGGTCAATATTTTCAAACAAGAAAATATTTGAATCCTGGACCGGCTGTGTTTATGGATCTGGGTGCCCTTCAAAACGGCAGTCATTCATGGAAAAATAAAGACGTTTTCCCTTTACTTTATCCAAGTATTTTCTACGGAGGCACAATTCGGGATTAAACTGGGCACGTCTTACCTCCCGGCACAGTGACAGGAAAACACCTGCTCCACAGGACTTCTGGCTTGGAACAGATGAAATCTTCACTGCTTGATGACTGAGTGGGGTGACAACTGCAGAAATCTCAACAGATCTGGGGCAGATGCAGAGGTCTGCAGACTACCGAAGCATTTCCAAACCCGGTTAACATGTCAGAGTGCCATTAAGACATTAACACATTTTAATCCCTGATTATTCCTGCTCACTAAACCTGGTAACTTCTCTCTGAGAGAGAGAAACAGAGAGAGGGAGAGAGAGATACTAATTTCTATTTCCTTAAATTGGGGATAGTTTAACTTCTTCACACTGATCCCAGAAACTTCAAGGAGAGATGAAATTACTGGTGCAATAAAGTACATCCTGCTCCCCAGAACCTAGAATAAAGGAGATGGAGGATCACACTGATCACAGAAAGTTTTCAGAGACAAACTGTCATAGCCAACCAGAGCACAACATACCACCATAGATTTTTTTTTTTTTTAAAGATTTTATTTATTTATTTGACAGAGAGAGACACAGCGAGAGAGGGAACACAAGCAGGGGGAGTGGGAGAGGGAGAAGCAGGCTTCCCACTGAGCAGGGGGTCCGATGCGGGGCTCAATCCCAGGACCCTGGGATCATGACCTGAGCCGAAGGCAGAAGCTTAACGACTGAGCCACCCAGGTGCCCCTTAAATATTTTATTTATTTGTCAGAGAGATAGAGAGACAGAGAGAGTACAAGCAGAGGAAGCTGCAGGTAGTGGGAGAAGCAAGCTCCCTGCCAAGCAAGGAGCCTGATGCTGGACTCGATCCCAAGACCCTGGGATCATGACCTGAGCCAAAGGCAGACATTAACGACTGAGCCACCCAGGCGTCCCCCACCACAGATGTTTGTATTAGGTGCTATCAGACACCAGCTGTCTAAGCAGAAACCAAGGGCTAAACACACTCATACCGACCATGTAAGCAGGACAGAGGGCTGTGAGGGTGTGTGTGTTCACTCAGGGAGAGGACTCCAGATAGAGCTGTGACAGATAAGGCGTGCAAGAGATGCCAAGCAACCCTGGGACAGGAAGGCTGGGGTGACTCTATGTCTCAGGAACCCTCAGAAAATATCACTACTTCATGTATTCTTCTTTGTTCCATTTCACCCGTGGAGGGAGGGAAGGAAGAAATGTCTGTCCACACCATATTTCTTATGAGCTTTATAAAGAAACATTCTACTTTCCTAAAAATCTATCTAAAAAGAAGGTCCACTTACCAAATACCTTTTCTTGCTGGGACAGTAGTAGCCATGGTCACAGTCTGAGCACAAGTGCAGAGCACAAGCCTTATCCACGAGATATAGGCTGGGGACAATATGATCTCATCTCCTTGCTGACTAGTGATTTTCATTTCACTCGTGAGTTTAGTGAGTGTCTGTCTGGGGAGGGGCAATTGTCTCAGAAAAACAATTATGAAATGTGAAAATCACTTAAAGTTAGTAGGAGCACTTTGTAGTGATTAACCAGTTAGAGAGAGACAGGCAGACAGACAGAGGCTGAGAAACAGACAAGAGGAAACACATCTCAGATGCCTGGAAGAAACCGGGTAAAACTGACAGGTGAGACAAGGATATTGAGGTCTAGGAAGTGACAGAAGGAAGTTGAGGACAAAGCTGGGCTTTGTTTCTTGCCAACCTGAGGCATTTTGCTTCCAAAATGTGATTATTTTTCAGTTCTGATAACTTTACACCACGGCAGCCTGAAAGGGAGAAGAAAAGAAAGAACTGATTAGGAACAAATTGCCTGAATGTTAGAAATGTTGGAATGTTAGAAACAAACTGGAGAAAGTGGATAAACTTTTACTCCCTGCCTCAGCAGACACAGGCGAAGCGTCACTCATTATTTTTGGTATATGAGAGGTACCAGGGTAAAAAAAACTTGCGAAGAACCTGCCTCTATCAAGCCAATGTTATTGTTAAGAAAGACGGACGATAACAAATAAAATATTGAATATAAGATGAAAAGTGCCTTGCAAGAAAAAAAGAGTTCGAGGGATGAGAAGGGAATGAAGGAGGAAGCAAGATAAACTGGGTAGTGATGGAGAACCTCATTTACAAGATTACTGCAGGCAGTATTTGAAAAAAGATGGAAGGACCAAGCCCTGCAGATATGTTGCATCTCTCACCCAAACACAGACACCAGCCAGTGTCACGTCTCAGGCAAAGCCAAGTGCCAGTGCACATGGAACTAGATGTGGGGCGGAGTTTAAGGAGGAGGTCAGAGAAAAACATGGGAGAAAGGAATGTAAGGCCGTCTAGGTTTCTGTAAGAATTTTGAATTTCCTCTAAATAAAATGGGAGCCATTACAGGGTTTGACCAAAATAGGGACACTATCTGATTTATACTTTGAAAGGTTCATGCTGACCGGGAGGTAGAGACTACACTGCAAAGAAGGTTAGGAAGAGCGAGAACAGTTAGACAACCAATGAGGAAAGCCAGGTAAAAGATGGTGGCACGGCCCAGGCTAGTCATCGAGAGAATGCTGGAAAGTGTTCACATTGCTGATATATTTTGAAGACAGGGCCAGTGGGATGTCCTGTAGGACTGGATGTGGGGAGTGAAAAAAAAGAATGAATCAAAGCTGGTCCCTAGGTCTGTGGGCTCTGCATCAGCTGAGGCTGGGTAGGCTGGCCAGAGCCCGTCACACTCCTGTGAAAATCACACAACACGGTGAAAACTACTACTCAATTTGAATACGTTTTACTCCCGACTAAAACCATAGTAATTATATACTGTCCCATTTACAAGTATATTTTATTATGAACATCTTATCTTACAATTGGAAGAATTATGAATATGTTATTCTATTTATTTTATAAATAGTAAGGCATGGTGTTAAGCTTCTCTCTGCAGCCTCACCCCTTAGTGACCCTCTCCTTGCCCAGAAACTTTCAGCTTCAGAGATCTACTCACCTTCCTGGAATATTCTATATATTTGTACTTTTGTGCATTTTCATATCTGCTTATCTTTTCTCATTAACACTTAGTGAACAAAGGACACCCTGTGTGAAGCTCTGTGACTGCAGCATGGGCAGAACAGACAGCCTTTGCACGAACGGACCTTGCATGCTAGAGGAAGAGGCAAGTATGATGAAACTGATGCCTGCCCTTGATTCTTCACTGGGGCATCTCACCTATCCTTCAGTGTTTCCTCTGAGAACCCTTTCCTATTACCCAATAGCTTCACTAACCCTTGCTCGTCCTCAAAGTTCTCATAACATTCCAATCTTCATCATTTAGTGTGGCATCATATTAGGATTATTTTAGTCTCCCTACCCACTGCTCTTTGGCCAATACATCAGTGTCCCCACTGCCCCAGAACTCCCAGTAGGTGTTCATGGTGTATTAAGGAAGACAGCAAATTCCTTGTGATTTCTCCCACTGAAAAGTTACTCTGTCACCTTACCTTGAAACTGGATGACTTGTTGACTAAAAGAATTGGTGCATGTGACTTTTTTTTTTATATCTCTGAGAACAAGACACAAAGAGTTTGCAGCTTCTCTGTGGGCTTCTTGATACACCCTGGACTTCCATGTAAGAAATCTGCCCATGTGTATATAAGTCCTCTAGTTCAAAATTTCCTTTCCACCCATCTCTAAGGCAGCACAGAAATGTGAGTGAAGTCATCCCAGACCCCCTAAACCAACCCACCCACCCCCTATCTCCAGGTGATTTCCACTGAAACGGTGAAGAGCAGAATTACCCAAGTAAAGCCTGTTTAGTTTTCTGATACCCAAAATTGTGAGTTAATGCATTATTTGCTATTTGAAACCATTTTTTTTTTTTTTTTTTTTTTTTTTTTTTTTTTTTTTTTTTTTTTTAGATTTTATTTATTTGACAGAGAGAGAGATAGCGAGAGCAGGAACACAAGCAGGGGGAATGGGAGAGGGAGAAGCAGGCTTCTTGCCGAGCAGGGAGCCTGATGTGGGACTCGATCCCAGGACCCTGAAACCATTTAAGTTTGGTGTCATGTTTTTATGCAAAAATAGACACATGCGAAAGTATTTAATTCTTTTCACCCACCTAATCATTAACTTCCTCCAAAGACAAGCAGAAGCCTCACCCTGTAAGTTCTTTCACATACTCACTTTTCCCTCTGAGGATGTCATGGTCACACTTCCCTCTGAGAATGTCACAAAAAATGAAGAATTTATCTAAAAGGTGAGGTTCTCAGGGTGCCTGGGTGGCTCAGTCAGTTAAATGTATGCCTTCGGCTCAGATCATGATTCCAAGGTCCTGGGATGGAGCCCCACATCGGGCTCTCTGCTCAGTGGGGAGCCTGCTTCTCCCTCTCCCTTTGCTGCTCCCCCTGCTTGTGCTGTCAAGTAAATAAAATCTTTAAAAAAAAAAAAAGTGAGGTTCTCTCCTTGATAATTCAAAAGAAAATAAAAATTCTAACTTTTAGAAATGAAGATGTTTGAACTCTTCTCTTTTCATTGCCCCCTTAGACCTCAACATCCTTGAATATATTCAAGACTCTGTCTCTCAGTGATCAGAGACCAGCCCTGGGGCCAGGTAAAAGAATCCTGGGGGATGACTTTCCTTCCTCCCCACTCTGGCAGGCAGAGCTTATCAAGACACAAACTACTGGACAAGTCAACCAGCACTTCAGGTATCATGGTCATCTGGAGGTGAAAGTGGACAGCTGCCTTTTGGCCCCTGACCCAGAGCCTGTCTTTGGAGGGATGTGCCCATGTTCATTCAGGGAAGTTAGATGCAGTCTTTATGTGGAAGACAGGGGTGTGAAAGAAATCCTGCTTGGGTGTCAGGCTACCTGCATTCTGGCCTCAGGTCTGACATAACTTGTAATGACATTGGGGAAGTCCTTTCCCCATTCTCCCACACAAAGGTATACCTCTCTGTGTCCCATTTTGTACAAGAAGGCTAGGCTGTTGATCCTAGTGACCATTTAAGCAAGCTAATTCTCACTTCATTGAAGCACAATTTAAAAACAATGAAGTGTACCCATTTTAAATATACAATTTATTGACTTTTGACAAATGTTTGCACTTGTATAGCCACGACCATATATTTGGTGTCAAATCCAAAAAATCATTACCAAGACCAATGGCAAGGAGATCACCCACACGTTTTCTTCTAGGAGATTTATGGTTTCAGGCCTTACATTCAAATATTTCATCCATTTTGAGCTGATTTTCATTTATGGTATAAGACTGGGGTCCAGATTCAGTCTTTTGCAAGTGACTGCCCAGTTTTGGCAACATAATTTATTGAAGAGACTACCTTTCTGAATTGTACATTCTTGGCTCCTTTGTCTAACTAAAGTGACAAACCCGTATATGCACGACTTTATTTCTGGGTTCTCTATTCTGTTCCACTGATCTTTGTGTGTTTCTATGCCAATAATGAAATTTAAAAGCTTGTTTAATTCCAAACCCTCATATTCTTGGGTATGATTTCATATTTATAAAATTCTATACACCCTGTAAATATTTATCAGGTTAATTCCATGCAATATTCTGTGATGAGGCTGTATCCTTCCAATACCTCCCCATTCACAGAACTTTCATAATCAGATAAAGGGTGTGTTTCATTAAAACACAATGACTGGAATGCTTTCCAACTAGCTAAATAGGTTACCAACTAATTGACTTTTGCCCTCTATAATCCTAAGGTCATTTCTGACCCAGTCATACCTGCATAATTTTATGATGAAATATCAATATAAAGTTATACTTTTGCCTGATGACAGTTAACGGATACTGTTAAGCAATGAAGCCACAGTAAATAAAGCAGTTTACTTACCAACACTGACCCTACCATGTCACACACAGGGAGAACCTTCATAAAGAAGTGAGCCCTCACTGACTTGCTCTATGTCTTTCTCAATTACTTCATTTCTTTGCATATCTGTTCTTCTATTCCTTTTCTATTGTTCCTGTAACAAATTACTACAAACTTAGAGGCGTAAAAATTATCGCACAGTTTTTGTAGATAATACATAGTAGGATCTTGGTTTGGGGCCCACTCTGAAAATCTTTTATTAGTTTTTTGCCATTCAAAATGATTATTGAGGGGCGCCTGCGTTGCTCAGTTGGTTAAGCATCTGCCTTCGGCTCAGGTCATGATGCTGGAGTCCCAGGATTGAGCGCAACATCTCTGCTTCTCCCTCTGACCCTCCCACGTCTTGTGCTCTCTCTCTCAAATAAAATATTTTTTTAAAAAGTGATTATTGATATAGTTAAGATTAATATATACCATATTTGTTACTAATTTCTATTTGTCACCTTTTCTGTTGTTCCAGTTTGTCTTCCAGTCTTCTCCTGCTTTTTGTGGCTTTGAGCATTTTATGATTTTGTTTCTTAGCATATCAGTTATACTTTTACTTTTACTTTTTTAATTGGTTGTCCTAGAGTTTTCAATAAACACTGACAACTAATCCAAATCTACTTTCAAACACTATACCACTTCATGGATAATGTGAGTACCTTATAATAACAAAATAATCTCAATTCCTCCCTCCCGTCCCTTATATCATTGATGTCATTCATTCCACGAATATAAAAGCATAATAAGAGCACACACACACATTAAGATAAACATAAATAACAGAATATATTGTTGGTGTTACTATTGGGAAAAAATTGTTGTTAGATCAATTAAGAATTACAAAAAATAATACTTTTGGGGCACCTGTTTGGCTCAGGAGAGCATGCAACTCTTAATCTCATGGTCATCAGTTAAAGCCCCATGTTTGGTGTGGAGCCTACTTAAAATTAAAAATAACAATAGGGCACCTGGGTGGCTCAGTTAAGCGTCTGACTTTTTTTTTTTTTTTTTTTTGATTTTTTTATTTATTTGCGAGAGAGAGAATGAGAGACAGAGAGCATGAGAGGGAGGAGGGTCAGAGGGAGAAGCAGACTCCCTGCCGAGCAGGGAGCCCGATGTGGGACTCGATCCCGGGACTCCAGGATCATGACCTGAGCCGAAGGCAGTCGCTTAACCAACTGAGCCACCCAGGCGCCCCAAGCGTCTGACTCTTGATGTCACCTCAGGTCATGATCTCAGGGTCCTGGGATCGGCCCCGCATCGGGCTCCCTGCTCCGCAGGAGGCCTGCTTCTCCCTCTCCCACTCCCCCTGCTTGTGTTCCTGCTCTCGCTCTCTCTCTGTCAAATAAATAAATAAAATCTTAAAAAAAAAAAAAAAAAAAAACCTTCGTAATTTCAAGAAGTTGAAAATAATATGCCTACATGTGGGGTTTGTTTTTTTTTTTTTGGCATTTATCCTGCTTAGTGTTCTCTAAGCCTTCTGGATCTGTGGTTCATTTCCTGTTATTAATTTATCCCTTCACAACATATTTTGAAAAATATAATCCCGGGGCGCCTGGGTGGCTCAGTCAGTTAAGCGGCTGCCTTCGGCTCAGGTCATGATCCCAGGGTCCTGGGATCAAGCCCCGCATCAGGCTCCTTGCTCAGCGGAGAGCCTACTTCTCCCTCTCCATCTGCCTCTCTGCCTACTTGTGCTCTCTCTCTTTCTCTGTCAAATAAATAAATAAAATCTTTAAAAAAAAAAAAAAGAAAGAAAGAAAAATATAATCCCTATGGAGACTGAGTCCCTAATTGGCTCAAAAGACTGAATATCTTTTGTACACGCCATCGCCTCCAGGCCACATGGTTTGTGATGTGTCCCTCAGGGGACTACTGGGGAAAGAGTAGCTGGAGCTCTAAGCAGGGGATTGCCTTGGGGACCCATGGTGGGAAATCCATCTCCAGAGGAAGAAAGGAAACTCATCCCATAGGGTCCCACCTAAACCGCATCCCCAGGTGTGCTACCTCCCTCCAGGTGTCTACTCCAGTCCCCACGCACCACCCTTGCCCTCCCACCTGGCATGGTGGTCAGCTGGCATGCCCCACCCTGCTCCCCACATGGCTCAACCCGTTTCTCACTGTCCCCACTAAGATGTGACCACACTCACAATTGGGTCTGCAAAGGAAAAGACCTCACCAGGTTGCTGTGCAGAACCCTATCCTCATCCCCTACTTCTGGGCGAGGCCCTGCCCCACCTGACCAGTTGGGCATCAAAAGACCAACAGTATTCCTAAGAGATTTAGTCTTTCTCCGCAAGACACCACCCAGAACTCAGGTTACATGATAAATACTGGGTCACATCCATGCCTTAACTTAGAAGGCAATGAGAAGTTCCAGTTGCCCATAATTTCCATCAGCAGTGACAAACCACAGAGCTCAGCATCCTTAAGTATGTTGAGGTGGTGACTGATGTACATTATTGGAACCTGCCACGTGGCAGGAGTTAAATGACTTCTGCCACAGAAACGGTCAGTGACTTCAATCTAGCAGGGACTCTGCAAACATTAGAAAGCACAATGCGGCATCTAAACCTTCCCCAAATGGGGAACTTACGGGAAGTCACTCCACCGTAGACATTCAGGTGAACAAAGTTAAATTCAGGAAGTTGGCTGCCTCACAAAGGTTCTCCCCCACTGTAATTTTACAAAGCAAGGAAATATCACCTTCTGTGCTATTTTAAAGCCTTTCTGCAATGTCAACTCTCCAGTGTGGAATGAAGACAGATGACTGGATAAAGGAATGGTGTCATTCACCTCACTCATGAGACCTTACAATTTGGTGTGAATTCTGATTTTTCTGAAACTGTATCTTTGGCCAAATGATTACCTATATTCTTCACATTTGTCTTACCTCAGGCTGCTCTAAAAAATCATAAACTAGGTGGCTTATAAAAACACAAATTTATTTCTCAGTCGTGGAGGCTGGATATCTGGCAGAACAGTCCTTATAGGGTCTGGTTCTGTGTCTGGTGAGATCCTTATTTATAAATGATCTTCAAAAATGGTCTTTACATGATATATAGAGGAAGCAAGCTCTCTCAGAACTCTTATGAGGACAATAATCGCATTCATGAGGGCTCCACACTCATGCCACATTCTAATTGCAATTCCCTCCCAAAGACATCACCTTAATTCCTAACCCTATCGCAGTAGAGGATAGGAATTTAACATATGAATTTTAGTGAACATAAAGATTCAGTTCATATCACTCATAAGGACTTGACCAACTATATACTTTGTGGTTTAATGAGACTGGAGCTTTGGCTGAAAGATTTTCTACATCCCCAGCACTTCTAACGCCCTTCTCGAGTGTGAACTCTTTCATGATAATTAAGAGCAGTATGACCAATAAGAGATTTCCCACATTTGTTGCACTCATACACCTTTCTCTTGTGTAAATTCTCTGGTGGTGAATGAATGTTGCCATCCACTTAAAAGATTTCTCATATCTGGGGCACCTTGGTGGCTCAATTTGTTAAGTGTCCAACTCTTTATTTCAGCTCAGGTCATGATGTCATGGGCCATGGGATCAAGCCCCAATTCTGGCTCCAAGCTCAGCAGGCGACAGCTTCAAGATTCTCTCCATTTGGCCCTCGCCTCAATGTTCTCTCCCTCTATAAAATAAATAAATAAATCTATAAAAAAACTAACACATTTCCCACAAACATTACACTTAAAAGGTCGTTCACCTCAGTAAAGCTTTAGGTGTACAATGAGATTGTTTCTCTGGAGAAAGGATCTTCCACAGTCACTGGACACATAAGACCTTTATCCAGTGTAAACTCCAGTGAGAAAAGAAGCCAGTCCTGGCGATAGAAGACTTCCAACATTCACTGCAGACATACGGTATTTCCCCTCTCTGAGATCTCCAGTGATAATGGGGGCACAGGGGGCACACGAAGAGGTAAAAGATCTGGCACAGTCACTACACTTACAAGGCCTTTCCCCAAGTTGAACCCTATGAGTAACCAACACTGAGCTATGGATAGGAGATATTTCACATCCACTGCACACATAACAGTTTTCTCTACTGGGCCATCTATGAAATGAATGATAACAGGAGAGGTGCAGGACAATGTCCTCAAAGGTCACACCACCCTTTCATGAAAGGGACAGATGAAACCATGAACATTTTCTCTCTGAGAACCCACAATCCAACCCCCCACACATCCACCCCAGTCTCCCCACGTCAGAATAAATATCAGGTCCTGGTGCCTCTAATGCTGCTCTCCTCTCACCTTCCCATCAATCACTGTGTTCAGTCCTCAGCAGTAACAGGCAGGGGGACACATGGATGCACTCCAAGCTCTGGGTCTGGCATACAAGGTGCCATCCCTCTGCCACGATATTCCCATGGAGTCTCCCAGGTTGTGCCCTCAACACAGCCAATTATAGGCCCTGCTCTACCAGGAAGTCTTCAATACCAGGGCGCTGAGGCCCTTAGCTCACACTTCCCCTCCATGTGTACAGGATTCTGTAGACTGTACCACTCTCACGTCTTCAGGCCCCACAGATGAACTCCCACACCTTCCTGCTCCACACCAAAGGATCCTCCCTTGACTGACACTTGTGCTTGTCACATGACATCCAAAGGATGTTTGACAAACTCAAACAGGTTCCAGAGCCACCCCAGGACTCTCAGGGATCCCAAATGAGGGAAAGCCTCAAATGCTGCTGAGAAGCCCTCCTCACCTGCCTCTAATCCTCCCTTCAACAACAGACACTCACAACCACTGTCAACTTCGGATACTCACAGACCCTCTTCTACTTCTCTGCTGCCCATGCTGTCCCTCCACCATCGGGAACCAACCATCCTCTATTGAACCTCTGTGAAAACCCCAGCCCTAAGGGTCTCCTTGCCAGGCACAACGAACCACAAATGACATCTGCCCCAGACATTTTCTAGCAGAAGACTCTGAAACACCCCAGACACCAGAAAAGCTGACCACAAGATCCTGGTGAAGCCCTAGAACGCGGAACAGAGAGCAGCCCCAGCCTGTCACCCTGTCTCAATCTTAGATGTCCTCAGCCATCTCTTCAATCATCCCAAGGAACCTTGGCCATCATCTGCCAGATCTTTCTCTCTCCTTCACTCATGTTGACAATGCCCATCAACCACAACCACGTGCTACGCAAGAAAACCACTCATCAGCACCTCTTAGTGGGATACTTGACCTACTAGGAGCATCGCCACTACACTCTGCATTCCCTTCCTAATTGTGATCCAGATCTCCACCCGGGCCACACAGTAGCCATCACTTTTCAAACCCTCCGTCCTGAAACCTTCCCCCAGTTTCCCAAACATTGCTGTCCAGCTCCCTAGTTGATTCCATGACTCACGCTTCTCTGACACATCTGAGACTGTGAACAATTCACCCCATCACAAAGGTCTTGGGTTATAATGCAAATTAACACAGAAGCTGGATTATTTATGTATATATGTATGTCCGTATTTTTTATTTATTTGCAATTATCCTCTCAGACACAGCAAGTTTGGGATGCGCAATCTACTCGTTCCCTCATGTTGGGAGAGCCCAATCCTGCTTTCAAACCACCCCCTAGAGTGCACACAATGTACAAGATTAAAGGTAACTAAACCAAGATGGCGTTTACTAATGCATCAACCAGAGCAACACATGGCACACAATTCCTGTGTGGTGACCTGGGAGCTGCAAACAGTCATCAAAGCATCATGAGACCAACAACATTCCCATGGGATTTAGTCTTCCTGTGCAAGTCACCACCCAGAACTCAGATCACCCACTGTGGACCAACACTGGGTCACATCCATGCCCTAACTTAGAACGGAATGAGGAGTTCCAATTACCCATAATTTAGATGCGCAAACGAGAAAGCAGACAGGTCGGCATCATTAACCATGTTGGGGTGGTGACTTATGCACACTATTGGGAACCACCACGTGGCAGAGGTGAAAGGACATCTGCCACAGACACTGACAGGGACTTCCATCTTGCAATGATTGCATGCACACCAGAGAGCACAATGCAGGTTCTGAGTTTTTCTGAAAATAGCTGGAACTTATGGGAAGTCATTCCACTGCAGACATTCAGGTGAACCACACTCGAGTCAGGTAGGTGGCTGCCTCAGAGGTTGTCCTCCAGCCTAAACTATACTAAGCAAGGAAGTATCACCTTCTGTGCTATTTTAAATCTTTCCTGCAGTGTGAAGACTGCAATGGTATCTAAAACCATTATGACTGATAAAAGATTTCCCACATTCACGGCATTCATAAGGCCTTTCTCCAGTGTGAACACTCTGGTGCGAACGGAGGGCAGAACTACCAGTAAAAGATTTCCCACATTCACGGCACTCTAAGGCCTTTCTCCAGTGTGAAGTCTCTGGTGACGATGGAGGGCAGAACTAGCAGTAAATGATTTCCCACATTCAGTACACTCATAAGGCCGTTTACCTGAGTGAACCTTTTTGTGTACACTGAGGCTATCTTTTCGGGGAAAGGATTTACCACATTCACTGCATTCATAAGGCCTCTCTCCACTGTGAACAGTTTGGTGAGCACGATGTTGATTACTAGTGATAAAAGATTTGCCACATTCACTGCACTTATAAGGCTTTTGTCCAGTGTGAAGTCTCTGGTGATAACGGAGGGCAGAACTAGCAGTAAATGATTTCCCACATTCATTACACTCATAAGGCCTTTCTCCAGTGTGAACTCTCTGGTGACGACGGAGGGCAGAACTAGCAATAAATGATTTGGCACATATATTACACTCATAAGGCCGGTCACCTGAGTGAACCATTTTGTGTACACTGAGACTACCTTTTCGGGGAAAGGATTTGCCACATTCAGGGCACTCGTAAGGCCTCTCTCCACTGTGAACTCTCTGGTGAGCACGATGTTGATTACTAGTGATAAAAGATTTGCCACATTCACTGCACTTATAAGGCTTTTGTCCAGTGTGAAGTCTCTGGTGATAACGGAGGGCAGAACTACTGGTAAAAGATTTCCCACATTCACGGCACTCATAAGGACGTTCTCCAGTGTGAAGTCTCTGGTGAGAACGGAGGGTAGAACTAGCAGTATAAGATTTCCCACATTCACAGCACTCATAAGGCCTTTGTCCAGTATGAAGTCTCCGGTGAGAAGATAGGGCAGAACTAAAAGTAAAAGATTTCCCACATTCTCTGCACTCATAAGGCCTTTCCCCAGTATGAAGTCTCTGGTGAGAACGGAGGGCAGAACGAGCAGTGTAAGATTTCCCACATTCACAGCACTCAAAAGGCCGTTCTCCAGTGTGAACTCTCTGATGATGACGGAGGGCAGAACTAGCAGTAAAATTTTTCCCACATTCATTACACTCATAAGGCCTTTCACCTGAGTGAACCTTTATGTGTACATTGAGGCTCGTTTTTCGGATAAAGGATTTGCCACATTCACTGCACTCATAAGGCCTTTCTCCAGTGTGAACTCTCTGGTGATAACGTAAGATAAAACTACCAGCAAAAGATTTCCCACATTCACTGCACACATAAGGCCTTACTCCACTATGAATTGATTGGTGATAACGTAGGGCAGAACTACCAGCAAAAGATTTCTCACATTCATTGCATTTATAGGGCTTTTGACCAGTGTGAACTCTCTGGTGAGAACGGAGGGCAGAACTACTGGTAAAAGATTTCCCACAATCACTGCACTCATACCGTCTTTTCCCTGCATGAGATTTCTGATGATATGAGAGGGCAGACATAGAGGGAAAAGATTTTGCACAGCCACGACACTTATAAAACCCTTCTCCAGACTCAACCCTATGAGTAATCAACACTGAGCTACAGCTAACAGCTTTTGCACATCCACTGCAAACATAACTCTTCACCCCACTGTGCCATCCCTGGGGATCAATGAGGACAGATTTACAGCCTAAGGACTTCCCACATTTGCTGCACGTGTACTGTCTGGATGCACTGTGAGTCTTTCCATGTTCATTCAGGGCTGGTGTCTGCCTAAGGGATTTTACACATTGACCAAACTCGTATGTTTTTCCAGTATGGTATCTCTGGTGTATGGCAAATAAGGATTTGTACCTGAATGCTTTCCCGCATTCACCGCACACAAAGGACTGTCTTCCAAGGTGGACACCCTGGTCCTGAATATGTGTGTGTTTGGGACCAAAGGCGTTCTTGCATTCTCCCCAGGTGTCATGACTTTTTCTGCTTTGTAAAGTTGCCCTGCACTGGGTGACCGTGTGTGGCTTCTCCCCAGTATGAGTGGCCTCTTGCTGCAGATGCCCTGAGCCAGACAGGAAGTCCTTCTGAACTTCTCCACAGGTAAGGGGCTTTCCTGAACCATGGAATCCCCAGCTCTTCACAACAGAGGCCCTGTCCACACGGCTTCTGAAGGGTTTCTCTCCCATGTGCTGTTTCTCACGTTTTCTGAAGTCAGTAATGAAATAAAATCGTTTCCCACAGGCCCCACACCTCAACAGTTTCTGGCTGTTTTCTTTTCCCTGGTGCGCAGCCAAGTGGAAAATGTCTCTCAAGACTGGACCACACATCTCACAGGGGTGGGTCTTCCGGCAAGACTGAGCTGCCTTGGGCGTCCTGGTCTGTGACACGCCTACCGAAGTGCTCTGGGCAAAGGGTGCCTCCTCATCCTCTGCTCCACAGCAACAACCTGAAGGCAAAGAAGCGCTGGTGAAATTTGTGTTGACTATAGCGAGGGGGTGAGCCCATCACATACATGCACCCGACTCATCTAGGCAGGACCGTACAGCATGCTTTTCCACACACAGGAGATGAAATTCAACTGAAGGAGTGTCCGTCGTGCATTACTGGGCCCGAGTGGTCAAAGTATTATGGAGAGCACACCAGAAGGACAAAAAACTACGGTATGACACAAGGAAAACAGCCAGGGGCTACAACTTGTTTTCTGCCTACACAAAGGTTTGTGTAGGACCGTTTGTGCTGCTGGTGTTTGGCTGAGTAGACGGTGGCAGCACAATCCAATCACACGAAATTGACTGCAGTCAAGGTCAGTTTAAGGACACGTGAATATCTCATTTCAAAATGTTTAGGGGTGAATGTTGAGGTACACAGAAAGAACAGTGACAGAAATGGATGAGATGTGGACACCTGAGATGCAGGGATTATCCCTGTACTGGCATTCACGGAATTACCAAAGGAGTAGAATCCATTTGACAAAAAAATGTCAACAACGAGGAAGGAAAGACAGAAGCGGGGTGTGGCCATCGGCAATGGCACCAAACTCTGGCTGAACAAACAAACACACTGCCCAGTGTGATCAAACACAGGCCTGATATCACACCATTGCCAGCTAACATTCATGAGAAACAGGCTCCCTATGACACCACCTGGTCATGTCTGGAGCATGTCCATGCTTTGATACACAAGGCACTCCTCCCTGTAAGCCGTAGCTGAGCAACTACAGGATACCAGGAAGATAGAAATGCTGTAGGAAAACAGGCCAAGTGGACCGCCAGCACTGTCCCAGAGCTACTCAGGACACGACGGACACAGAAAAATGTCCTATGGAACTGTTATCAGCAGGAAGGTAGAATGGGAGATACCATCCTTAACCCCAAGAAAAATCAACCCAACAGCTGTCCATGAATGACATTAGTCTCCGAGGGCTCAACCGTCCAATTAAGATGGACTAGTACACAGTGGAGCATAAAAGAAGGCACAAGCACACAGAAAAGACGGCTGGAGACTGTTATTAGCAGAGACATGTGGGGACGGGTGGGAAATAAGGCCTGGGGCTATCTCCATCTGCCACAGGGTGGGTGCGATTGCAGTCCCTGCTCAGCAGAGCCTCCAGCTTCCTGCTCCTCGGAGGACACTGGAACAGTTGCCACCAAGTCAACCAAAGCCTAAAGCCAAAGCCATCTTCAGAAAGAAGATCAAATCTTTAAGCAGCACATTTCTGATTTCAAACTAGATCACAAAGCTAGACAATTCAAAACAATTGGGTACTGGCATAAAAACAGAACAACGGAATGGAAGGAAAAGCCCATAAGGACAGCCACACATACACAGTCAACTACTCTGACAGTTATGCCAAGAAACGACACTGCGGAAGAAATAACCTCTTTCTACAACTGCTGCGAAATCGGAGTATCCAAATTAATAAACAATAAGAGTGTATCCCCATCTTACAGCATCCTTGAAACGTACGTGTAATTGATTAAAGACAGAAACTTATAACCTGAAACCCTAAAACTCCCAGCAAAAACAGAGGGAAAATCTTCTTTAACCCTACTCCTGGCAATAATTTTTTGAATAGGACACCCAAAGCATATATAACATAAGCAAAAGCGAAGTAGGACTATACCAAATGGAAAAGTTGCAGCAGAGCCAAAGAAACACACAAAAGACTGAAAAGGAGATGTTCAAGTGCCCAACTCGAGCTCACAATCCCTGATCATCAGAGAAATGAAAACCAACACCACTAGGTATCACCTCGTAGTTCTTACAATGGCTATTACCAAAAAGACAAGACAGGTTGGTGAGGATGTGGAGAAAAGCGAACCCCTGAATACTGTTGCTGGGCATATAAATTTCGGAAGTCATGATGGAACACATTAGGGAGGGCACACAAAAAGTTAAAAACAGACGACCATATGTTCCACCACTGCCAATATCAGCTATGTGTGTATCCCAATGCAACAAAATCAGTATCTCCGCAAACTATCCTCATGTCCGTGTCCACTGCAGTACTGTTCACAATAGCCAAAATATAGCAACCTCTTTAAGTGTGTGTCAGGGTTTAGAGTTACAAAGAACATCTGGGGCAGGGCGGGGCGGGGGGAGGGGAGGTGCTGGCAGGCTCAGTAGGTAGACCATGCAACACTTGATCACAGGAGTTCTGAGCTCCAGCCCCACACGGGGTGTAGAGATCGCAAAAAAAAGTTTTTTTAACTCTTAAGCAAAATAGTAAGGTGACAAAGAACATTTTGGAAACACGGGACACCTGGGTGGCTCAGTCGGTTAAGCATCTGCCTTCGGCTCAGGTCATAATCCTAGGGTCCTGGGACCTAGCCCCACATGGGGCTCCTTGCTCAGCGGGGATCCTGCTTCTCCCTCTGCCTGCCACTCCCCCTGCTTGTGTGTGCTCAAACAAATAAATAAATATATCTTAAAAAAAAAAAAAAAAAGAACATCCAGTAAACACGCACATGCATGAAAACTCAGTCATAAAAAGGCAACACTGCCACTTGCCACAACATGGAGGAACTTGGAAAACATTATGCTAAGCGAAATCATCACACAGAAAAGACAAATACTGTATGGCATTATTTACATGGATATCCTTTTTTTTATTTTAAAGACTTAGTTATTTGTGAGAGAGAGACTGAGAGAGCGCCTGTGCACATGAAGAGGGGGGCAGATGGTCGTCAGGGATACACACTTTCATTTACATGATGATTCAGTTCTGAGGAACTAATACAGCATGTTGACTACAGTTAATACTGCATTTTGTAGAGCTGAAATTTGCTAAGAGGGTAGATATTAAGCTTTCTCACCACCACCAACAACAAAGGTAACTATGCCAAGTAATGGTTCTGTTGATTAACTTCATTTTGGTACTAATTTCATAATGTTTAAGTACATGAAATCATTATGTAATATTTTCAATAATAATAATTTGATTTGTCAATCATACCTAACAAACCTGAAGGAGGGGGGCAGGCAGAAGAAGAGATGTAAACATTACAAAAAGATCCATACAGGGACGCCTGGGTGGCTCAGTCGGTTAAGCATCTGCCTCCGGCTCAGGTCATGATCCCAGGGTCCTGGGATTGAGTCCCACTTCGGGCTCCCCGCTCAGCGAGGAGCCTGCTTCTCCCTCTGCCTGCTGCTCTCTCTCGCTCTCTGACAAATAAATGAATAAAATCTTTAAAAACTAAAACCAAAAGATCCATACAGGACATTCTTGAGAACTAGCCCACGGTCCACTAAAGTAGTGACCATACCAATGCCTCCAATTTCAGGCACAGGAAGGCACAAGGAAATGTCACCTAAGAGAAGGGTCAAAACCTAGGTCATCGAAAAGTCATGGATCTGGATACACGGACCCAGCCAGGGAGAGGACAAGCAAGTTGCAATCCATCAGCCTCACTGCATGACCACTGACCTCTAATCTTACCTGATCAGGGCTCAGCACAGAGGATACTGGGAGCTGCAGGGCAGAGAAAAGGGCACACCAACAACTCAGAGCTAGCAACAAAAGCAACTACCCAGAAAGCTGGGGAAGCAAGCAGTGTCCACAGTCCACATGAGAGAAGGACTAACCTACCCTGGAAAATGCAGAGGGGGGACTCGGTAGTACAGAGTCTAGTCCAGGTCAAAGGGGAGGCTGAGGGCCTTACCCAGTGAGGATATAAGTGTAAAGTTCTCCAGCATCACATGGTGGTACAGCTGTCTCTGAGCCTCATCAAGAAGCCTCCACTCCTTCCAGGAGAAGTACACAGCAATGTCCTCAAAGGTCACACCACCCTTTCATGAAAAGGACAGATGAAACCATGAACATTTTCTCTCTGAGAACCCACAATCCAACCCCCCACACATCCACCCCAGTCTCCCCACGTCAGAATAAATACCAGGTCCTGGTGCCTCTAATGCTGCTCCCCTCTCACCTTCCCATCAATCACTGTGTTCAGTCCTCAGCAGTAACAGGCAGGAGGACACGGAGATGCACTGTAAGCTCTGGGTCTGGCCTGCAAGGTCCCATCCCCCTGCCACGATATTCCCATGGAGTCTCCCAGGTTGTGCCCTCAACACAGCCAATTATAGGCCCTGCTCTACCAGGAAGTCTTCAATACCAGGGCGCTGAGGCCCTTAGCTCACACTTCCCCTCCATGTGTACAGGATTCTGTAGACTGTACCACTCTCACGACCCCACAGATGAACTCCCACACCTTCCTGCCCCACACCAAAGGATCCTCCCTTGACTCACACTTGTGCTTGTCACATGACATCCAAAGGATGTTTGACAAACTCAAACAGGTTCCAGAGCCACCCCAGGACTCTCAGGGATCCCAAATGAGGGAAAGCCTCAAATGCTGCTGAGAAGCCCTCCTCACCTGCCTCTAATCCTCCCTTCAACAACAGACACTCACAACCACTGTCAACTTCGGATACTCACAGACCCTCTTCTACTTCTCTGCTGCCCATGCTGTCCCTCCACCATCGGGAACCAACCATCCTCTATTGAACCTCTGTGAAAACCCCAGCCCTAAGGGTCTCCTTGCCAGGCACAGCGAACCACAAATGACATCTGCCCCAGACATTTTCTAGCAGAAGACTCTGAAACACCGCAGACACCAGAAAAGCTGACCACAAGACTCTGGTGAAGCCCTAGAACATGGAACAGAGAGCAGCCCCAGCCTGTCACCCTGTCTCAATCTTAGATGTCCTCAGCCATCTCTTCAATCATCCCAAGGCACCTTGGCCATCATCTGCCAGATCTTTCTCTCTCCTTCACTCATGTTGACAATGCCCATCAACCACAACCACGTGCCGCGCAAGAGAACCACTCGTCAGCACCTCTTAGTGGGATACTTGACCTACTAGGAGCGTCGCCACTACACTCCGCATTCCCTTCCTAATTGTGATCCAGATCTCCACGCAGGCCACACGGTAGCCATTACTTTTCAAACCCTCCATCCTGAAACCTTCCCCCAGTTTCCCAAACGTTGCTGTCCAGCTCCCTAGTTGATTCCATGACTCACGCTTCTCTGACACATCTGAGACTGTGAACAATTTCAAAACAATGTAGGACATCCCCCAGGAAAATCAACCCACTGCTACCTTCAACCCAGTTAATGGGCGCTTCCGTCCCTTCAGCTGCTAGGAACTGTGAAAATTAGTAACTGGAAACCTCACGAAAATGGAGTCGGGAGGTTGAGGCATAGGGAGCCCTCAGGCACTGCCCCTTGTTGGACTGCACACCCAAGAGGAAGAGACTGCCTTGACCTTATATGGGGATAGTACTTCACCAGCACAGGCCCACGAAGACCGTCTGTCCTGACCGCCCCACCCGACAGCTCAGCCAATCAGAAGCCACAACTCCCAGCTCACTCCAGGGGACCTGCAGTTGTAACAGCCTCGCGACTTCGCCGCCTTCCCCTCAGGAAAGCCCACCTCTCCCGTTCTCCACACCGGCCTTCTGTTCGGACTCGGCCTGTTTGTTCCAAACTGCAGTCCACTTCCGTCTCCACAGAAACCCATTCGTGCAGATAAAATTACCGCCACATTTCACCTTATCTTTAAGGCTCACGGACCACAAGCCCGGGGCCCTCCCTCCCTCCCCCTCTCTTCTCACCCGCAGCACCCCGGTCTGCCGGAGCCCTTCTCAGAACATACACCAGCAGTCAGCCAGTTCTCCCACATCCAGGCGGGCCGAGGAGCAGTCCGGGGACAGAGCCCCCGCCGCCTGCCGTGCCCTCCTCCTGGGCGCCCGGCCTCCTCGCCGACCCCCGCGGCAGGCTCTCTTCTCCGGCGGCCAGACAACGCCTAGTCACCCCCGCCTCAGCCCACCTCACTCCCGCCACGACAGACGGCCTTCTCGGGCAGCGCGGGGACGGGCCTCATGGCCGCGCTGCACTTTGCTCCTGACACGAAGAACGGCGACGTGCTGGTCCCCGCGGCTGGCGCAGCCCCCTCCAGCCTCGGCCCCAGCCGCCCTCGGCCCCGAGCCCGCTCCCGCACGGGGCCCCCGCCCGCCGCCGCCTCCCCGTCCCGGACACCGGGGCCTGGGCCGCAGGGACGCGAGCCGGCGCCCCGCGCTCGGGCCTTCGGGCTCTGGGTGGGGGGACGGCGGGAGGGCCCGGGGGACGAGCGCTCACCTGAGCCGGGGCCCTGCGCGCGGCCGCCGCCATCGGACTCGGTGGGCCGGCAGCGGGGCCGGGAGCGGACACCCGGACTCCACTGGGTGCGGCGAGGACAGCGCCTCCCCTCGCGTCTTCACGATCAGTCACCCGGATCCTGACGCGCGCTCCGGAACCTTACGGGACAAACAGACCCAACCGGAGGCTAAAAGACCGCGGGGGGTGCGGAGGCGGGAAGTATGAGGGCGGAAGTCCCGCCCTCAGCGGATGCGCACGGCTAGAAACGCCGTGTGCTGTTCCCTCATTGGCTCCTCGCTGCGTCCCGGGCCGGGCTCTTCCGGGTGGGGTGGCTCCCGGAGCTCCGGCGGTCTCCGGTAGGGGGTCCCCCACCCCGGAGTTCCAGAGCATAGGTCTCCCCGCTCGTCAGGAAAAGCTAAAGGTAGTTACCACCTCAGAGACCTTCTAGAAGGCGCCACACGTCTAGGAAAAGAGAGAATCAAACAGAGATGTCACCGTGCTAGACCCATGTGCCTGGACATTGTGAGGCTTTTTATCATCAAAATGTGACTTTTGTCATTCTTGAACACATTGAGGCATAGTACTGTCAACCTTAAGTGTAAATTTCTTCAGGAACAGAGGAGTTTCAAGTCCGGGTAAGTACACTGTGGCCAACCACAAGCGAGTATGAAGGGAAAAAGGGAAGCACACATTAATTTCCCTCCTTAAAAAAGGAATGTCTAAAATGTCTGTTTTTCTCTTATTAAGGGATTACAACTCTTCGATGAACATAGAAAATGTTAACTGGAAAGGAATATGAGTTTTCATCAGGAGGCTGGGGAGAAGGTGGACTCTTGTGCAGAGGCCAAAATCCAAACTTTCTGCCTCACACTTGTGTTTCTAACGCTTAGGGCAGGGGCGCCTGGGTGGCTCAGTCGGTTAAGCAGCTGCCTTCAGCTCAGGTCATGATCCCAGGGTCCTGGGATCAAGCCCCACGTCGGGCTCCCCGCTCAGCAGGAAGTCTGCTTCTCTCTCTCCCTCTGACTGCCACTCTGCCTACTTGTGCTCGCTCTCTCTCTGTCAAATAAGTAAAAACCTTTTAAAAAAATAAAAATAAAAACCTTAGGGCAGTTAACCAGTAAAGGGAGTACAGAGGTCTGCAAGGTTTCTTGACTACATGCACACTCGGTGGTGCAGCTACAGCTGTTAGCACAGTGCTGGGAGGTCGTGCAAGGGGTCTGCTTCCTTAGTGCCCTGGGGTCGTGCAAAACGGTGTGTTCTGTTTTGTGGCATGCAGAATGCTCAGCTCGTTCCAGGAGAGAAAGCATGACCCATAGATAAACAGAGAGAGGATAATCCATCATGGAGTCTAAGGGTGCTTGTTAAACCTTCAAGAATACGGGGCGCCTGGGTGGCTCAGTTGGTTAAACCTTCAAGAATACTAGGTCGCCCGAGGGCCTGAGTTGGCTTTACCCATACATACCGTTTTTCTTAGTACAGAAAGAGGACCTCGGCTGCCCCCATTTTGACCTCAAACTTTCTAATCGGGTTCTTTCCAGCTTGTCTCTAGACTCCGATGGAAGACCCTGCTGGCAAGGCATCCCGATGGGAACAAAAACTACCCCCTCGAGCACTAAGGATTGCCCTGAGCCAGCAAGTCCCCACCCATGACCGACTCCAGGACAATGATCTATTTGACTTTCACTGCCTACCTGCATGTACCCATCCACCTTGGCCCCACGTTTTCCTTCTATAAACCTGGAAGTGTTCTCAGCCCTTTGGAGACAATCATTGAGAGGTTCGGCCATGGTCTTCTCTGTGTTGGGCTCCCTGAGATTCCTTTCTTGTTTACCACCACTGCTCTCTCTGACTTTGGATTTTGTCACCAGGGAGTGGCCAAACCTAGTCTGTTTGGGACCCCCAGGCTAGGTGCTCTTTCACCCCCATGCCCCAACACTACAACAAAGTCCTCTTTGTTGACCAACCATAATTTGTTGAGGTCTTTTCCTCTAAAGATAATCGTGGACAACCTAATCTGCTGAGTTTAGTCCAGCCTTCTATGCCTCATCGGTACCAGAAGGCGCCAGCGGTCCTGTTGGTGCATGTGGGAGGAATCGAGGACTCACCTCTGGACTGTTCTGTCTCATACCTGGTCTAGAATGGCCGGAGCTCTGGGCAGGGCCTTACCTTCAGGTTCCAAACATGGGAACATCAGCTCCAGAGGAAGTTAAGGGATGCAGCACGGAGGAACCTTCCTGAATCGCCTCCAGGTGTGTCAGCCTCCTGCAGGTGCTCCCATCCCTGCACCACACTTGCCCTCCCACCCAGCATCATGGTCCCCCTGCAGGCCTCTTCTTGGCTGAACCTCCCAGATGAGACCATGATCTCACCTGGGTACAAGGCAAAACAGTCCTAGCAGATTCCCACACTAACCTGCCTGACCTGGGGACCCTTTTCCTTCTGGTAGAAGCCCTACTCCGACTCGACTCCTGTCCTTCCAGTGGAGAGGAAGGCCAGCACTGACCCGAGTCTTCTGGGTAAGGCCTTGCTCCACCTGGCTCCCAGTCCTTCAAGGCAGGCAGCCGCCAGAAGTGGCCCTAGCCTTCTCCTGTCAGCTGTCTGGAAACACAGCTCACAGCCGTGGTGTGCTGCACGGAATGTAGACTCCTTTGCAGACCAGTAGTCGACTCTTAACACAAAGAGAAGGAATTAAATCATGTGGAGGTAATCACTTGAGCGGGAAAGTCCGTCCAATGTACTGGGTGGGTTCAGAGGAAGCAACTCTGACCTGAGTGGGTGTACACAACCTTGTCACTACTAACGTGAGACCAGCCAGATTTTCAGTCACCAGTCAGGGTGTTCAGGGACATCCCTCCCCTCTGGCCTGTCAGGATTAAAGTCTCCTGCCTGTGAGGCTCCTGCAGACCTCCAGCCAGCTCACAGCCCCCACAGCTGCTGTCTGCTAAGTGTTGTGAAGTGTCCTGCCTGCACATGCCCAAGTTTTCGCCCCAAACACCCAAGTAGTTTTTCAGCACCTTCTTTGAGCATATCCCGCTCTCATAATGGGAGAATTTATACTTTGGAATTTGGCAAGCACTACAAAGCGGGGATGCAGTTCTATATTTCTGAATGCCTGGACTTTACAAAGGCATTCCATAATGGTAGGAATGCACCCTAGACTTAAACGTGTAAGGTATTTTGGTCCATGACATTGTGCAGGACACAAAAAATCTCAGGAAAAATTAGGAAATAGCCTTCCAGGATTGCTAAGACTCCATCGAGAAAAATATCACACGATGTGCAAATGAGGAAAATTCCAAAGTTGTTATACAGGTCTTATTTGTAAATAAAAAGGAACTAGTGATAACTCATATGAAAGAAAATAGGCAATGACGTAAATAGAAATTGTACCAAAGAAGACATACAGGTGGTAAAGAAACACATGAAACAATGCTGAAAGGCAGAAATCTCTAGGAAATGCAATTACAACATACCACTACACACGTATTAAAAGGGCTGACATTGAAGACTGACCCTCTCAAGTACTGGCAGGGATGAATATACTGGAGCTCTCATTCATACCTGGTGGGAATGCAGTAGTGAACCCTTCAGACCCCATTTGGCCCTTTCATGAAAATGTTAACACTCACCTGCCTGTGCCTAGTCATTGTGCTTTGAGATTTAGCAGAAGAGAAATGAAACTGCTATCCGCATAAGGAATTATAATGAAAATTATATAGAGAGATTTGTTTGTGAAAGGGAAACACTGGAAATAACCCACATGCTCCAAACAGATGAAGAGATCAACAGTGGTACACATCCAGAGAAAAAAACAGTACTGTTGATGGAAACGGACATACTTGCAAAATGACCTCCAAGCCTTCAGGCCAAAGAAAAAGGCTGAGAAGTCCACCTAGAGGAGAAATGGTTTATTCAAGGACTTTGGGACAGAAACAAATCTTTAGCAACCATTAATGGGAGCAGGACTCCTCACCACCACCTCCAGAAATTTCTGCTTTTTTAGCCGTAGAGGCTGGGGAGTACCTGGGAGACACCCTGGGAAGAGGATGTTTCAGAACAGGTGTCTGCCATTATCCTTTAGGATACCAACAAGCATACTGGCCGGACAGGCTCACAAAAGCTACATCCCTGGAGGATGAATTCTCCCTTGTCTTTACCTTTTTCCTGCCTGCAACACAATGGCCTTGACATGTAAGCACCAGAGAGCAAATCAGAATTCAGGGACCTTTGGATTATTTTATAATGACCTGTTACACAGGATGTATGTCTGAAAGTGAGGAATTTGTGAACACTGATCCTGCCCAGCCAGTCACTACATCATCTGTGGATATACTTTTATAAGACATACGCTCCATCAGGGGCCTGATGTGTCCTCTAAGTACCTATTACCCAGTCATCTAGATTACAAATTACAGTTCCCCTGCCCCTGTGGTGTTACAAGTGAATACTGTATACCACATCACAAGGCTCCGTTGAAGGATCTGGGGTAGAGATTCCACTCAAAAGTGCATGGCATCCTGTGCTATCAGCTGTGGACAAGCAAAATATCGTTCTTTCCACAAGCACTGAAGATGGTTTCAACTGCTCCCTCTTCACGGTGACCTCTGAGCACACAAAACTTGCTAGCATCCAGACCACAAAACCCAGATATGGATCCTGGGAGGCTGTATTAGCTAGAACTGCCATAACACAATACCATACACAGGGTGATCAGACAACAAATTTATTTTCCCCCAAATCTGGAGTCTCAACATCAAACATAAGGTGTCAGCAGGGTTAGTTTCTTCTGAGGCCTCTCTCCTTGGCTTGTAGATGGGGATTCCCTGTCTTTACATGGTCATCTGTGTGTGCCTGTATCCTCATCTCCCTATCACGGTGCCAGCCATTCTACATGAGTCCATCCTAATAACCCATTTCAACTTCATGATCTCTTTAAAGATGCTGTAGCTAACTATTGTAACATTGTGAGGGACTGGGGATTAAAACTTCAAAATATGGATTTGGGGTACAATTCAGCCCATCACAAAGGTCTTGGGTTATAATGCAAATTAACACAGAAGCTGGATTATTTATGTATATATGTATGTCCGTATTTTTTATTTATTTGCAATTATCCTCTCAGACACAGCAAGTCTGGGATGCACAATCTACTCGTTCCCTCATGTTGGGAGAGCCCAATCCTGCTTTCAAACCACCCTCTAGAGTGCACACAATGTACAAGATTAAAGGTAACTAAACCAAGATGGCGTTTACTAATGCATCAACCAGAGCAACACGTGGCACACAATTCCTGTGTGGTGACCTGGGAGCTGCAAACAGTCATCAAAGCATCATGAGACCAACAACATTCCCATGGGATTTAGTCTTCCTGTGCAAGTCACCACCCAGAACTCAGATCACCCACTGTGGACCAACACTGGGTCACATCCATGCCCTAACTTAGAACGGAATGAGGAGTTCCAATTACCCATAATTTAGATGCGCAAACGAGAAAGCAGACAGGTCGGCATCATTAACCATGTTGGGGTGGTGACTTATGCACACTATTGGGAACCGCCACGTGGCAGAGGTGAAAGGACATCTGCCACAGACACTGACAGGGACTTCCATCTTGCAATGATTGCATGCACACCAGAGAGCACAATGCAGGTTCTGAGTTTTTCTGAAAATAGCTGGAACTTATGGGAAGTCATTCCACTGCGGACATTCAGGTGAACCACGTTCGAGTCAGGTAGGTGGCTGCCTCAGAGGTTGTCCTCCAGCCTAAACTATACTAAGCAAGGAAGTATCACCTTCTGTGCTATTTTAAATCTTTCCTGCAGTGTGAAGATTGCAATGGTATCTAAAACCATTATGACTGATAAAAGATTTCCCACATTCACGGCATTCATAAGGCCTTTCTCCAGTGTGAACACTCTGGTGCGAACGGAGGGCAGAACTACCAGTAAAAGATTTCCCACATTCATTACACGCATAAGGCCTTTCTCCAGTATGAAGTCTCTGGTGCAAACGGAGGGTAGAACTAACAGTAAATGATTTCCCACATTCATTACACTCATAAGGCCGTTCACCTGAGTGAAGCTTTTTGTGTGTATTGAGTGTATGTTTTCGTGAAAAGGATTTGCTACATTCAGGGCATTCATAAGGCCTCTCTCCACTGTGAACTACCTGGTGAACACGGAGCTGTTTACTAGTGGTAAAAGATTTGCCACATTCGCTGCACTTATAAGGCTTTAGTCCAGTGTGAAATCTCTGGTGATAACGGAGGGCAGAACTAGTGGTAAAAGATTTCCCACATTCACAGCATTCATAAGGCTTTTGTCCAGTGTGAACACTCTGGTGTGAACGGAGGGCAGCACTACTAGTATAAGATTTCCCACATTCACAGCACTCATAAGGCCTTTCTCCAGTGTGAAGTCTCTGGTGATAACGGAAGGCAGAATTACGAGTAAAAGATTTCCCACATTCACTGCACTCATAAGGCCTTTCTCCAGTGTGAACTCTCTGGTGACTACGGAGGTCAGAACTAGTAGTACAAGATTTCCCACATTCAATGCACTGATAAGGCTTTTGTCCAGTATGAATTCGCTGGTGATAACGGAGGGTATATCTAGTAGTAAAAGATTTCCCACATTCATTACACTCATAAGGCCGTTCACCTGAGTGAAGCTTTATGTGTTTACTAAGGGTAACTTTATGGAGAAAGGATTTCCCACATTCAATACACACATAAGGCCTTTCTCCAGTATGAAGTCTCTGGTGGGAACGGAGGGAATAACTACTAGCAAGGGATTTCCCACACTCATCACACTTATAAGGCTTTTCTCCAGTGTGAATGGTCTGATGTAAACGAAGGCAAGAACTACTCATAAAAGATTTGCCACATTCATGGCACTTATAAGGCTTCACTCCGTTGTGAACATTATGGTGATACCGGAGGCCATTACTACTCATAAAAGATTTGCCACATTCGTTACACTCAAACGGCCTTTCTCCACTATGAATTGCCTGGTGATAACGTAGGGAAGAATTACGAACAAAAGATTTCCCACATGCACTGCATTTATAAGGCTTTTGACCAGTGTGAACTATCTGGTGAGAACGGAGGGCAGAACTACTGGTAAAAGATTTCGCACAATCACTGCACTCATACCGTCTTTTCCCTGCATGAGATTTCTGATGATATGAGAGGGCAGACATAGAGGGAAAAGATTTTGCACAGCCACGACACTTATAAAACCCTTCTCCAGACTCAACACTATGAGTAATCAACACTGAGCTACAGCTAACAGCTTTTGCACATCCACTGCAAACATAACTCTTCACTCCACTGTGCCATCCCTGGGGATCAATGAGGACAGATTTACGGCCTAAGGACTTCCCACATTTGCTGCACGTGTACTGTCTGGATGCACTGTGAGTCTTTCCATGTTCATTCAGGGTTGGTGTCTGCCTAAGGGATTTTACACATTGACCAAACTCGTATGTTTTTCCAGTATGGTATCTCTGGTGTATGGCAAATAAGGATTTGTACCTGAATGCTTTCCCGCATTCACCGCACACAAAGGACTGTCTTCCAAGGTGGACACCCTGGTCCTGAATATGTGTGTGTTTGGGACCAAAGGCGTTCTTGCATTCTCCCCAGGTGTCATGACTTTTTCTGCTTTGTAAAGTTGCCCTGCACTGGGTGACCGTGTGTGGCTTCTCCCCAGTATGAGTGGCCTCTTGCTGCAGATGCCCTGAGCCAGACAGGAAGTCCTTCTGAACTTCTCCACAGGTAAGGGGCTTTCCTGAACCATGGAATCCCCAGCTCTTCACAACAGAGGCCCTGTCCACACGGCTTCTGAAGGGTTTCTCTCCCATGTGCTGTTTCTCACGTTTTCTGAAGTCAGTAATGAAATAAAATCGTTTCCCACAGGCCCCACACCTCAACAGTTTCTGGCTGTTTTCTTTTCCCTGGTGCGCAGCCAAGTGGAAAATGTCTCTCAAGACTGGACCACACATCTCACAGGGGTGGGTCTTCCGGCAAGACTGAGCTGCCTTGGGCGTCCTGGTCTGTGACACGCCTACCGAAGTGCTCTGGGCAAAGGGTGCCTCCTCATCCTCTGCTCCACAGCAACAACCTGAAGGCAAAGAAGCGCTGGTGAAATTTGTGTTGACTATAGCGAGGGGGTGAGCCCATCACATACATGCACCCGACTCATCTAGGCAGGACCATACAGCATGCTTTTCCACACACAGGAGATGAAATTCAACTGAAGGAGTGTCCGTCGTGCATTACTGGGCCCGAGTGGTCAAAGTATTATGGAGAGCACACCAGAAGGACAAAAAACTACGGTATGACACAAGGAAGACAGCCAGGGTCTACAACTTGTTTTCTGCCTACACAAAGGTTTGTGTAGGACCGTTTGTGCTGCTGGTGTTTGGCTGAGTAGACGGTGGCAGCACAATCCAATCACACGAAATTGACTGCAGTCAAGGTCAGTTTAAGGACACGTGAATATCTCATTTCAAAATGTTTGGGGGTGAATGTTGAGGTACACAGAAAGAGCAGTGACAGAAATGGGTGAGATGTGGACACCTGAGATGCAGGGATTATCCCTGTACTGGCATTCACGGAATTACCAAAGGAGTAGAATCCATTTGACAAAAAAATGTCAACAACGAGGAAGGAAAGACAGAAGCGGGGTGTGGCCATCGGCAATGGCACCAAACTCTGGCTGAACAAACAAACCTACTGCCCAGTGTGATTAAACACAGGCCTGATATCACATCATTGCCAGCTAACATTCATGAGAAACAGGCTCCCTATGACACCACCTGGTCATGTCTGGAGCATGTCCATGCTTTGATACACAAGGCACTCCTCCCTGTAAGCCGTAGCTGAGCAACTACAGGATACCAGGAAGATAGAAATGCTGTAGGAAAACAGGCCAAGTGGACCGCTAGCACTGTCCCAGAGCTACTCAGGACACGACGGACACAGAAAAATGTCCTATGGAACTGTTATCAGCAGGAAGGTAGAATGGGAGATACCATCCTTAACCCCAAGAAAAATCAACCCACAGCTGTCCATGAATGACATTAGTCTCCGAGGGCTCAACCGTCCAATTAAGATGGACTAGTACACAGTGGAGCATAAAAGAAGGCACAAGCACACAGAAAAGAGGGCTGGAGACTGTTATTAGCAGAGACATGTGGGGACGGGTGGGAAATAAGGCCTGGGGCTATCTGCATCTGCCACAGGGTGGGTGCGATTGCAGTCCCTGCTCAGCAGAGCCTCCAGCTTCCTGCTCCTCGGAGGACACTGGAACAGTTGCCACCAAGTCAACCAAAGCCCAAAGCCAAAGCCATCTTCAGAAAGAAGATCAAATCTTTGAGCAGCACATTTCTGATTTCAAACTAGATCACAAAGCTAGACAATTCAAAACAATTGGGTACTGGCATAAAAACAGAACAACGGAATGGAAGGAAAAGCCCATAAGGACAGCCACACATACACAGTCAACTACTATTTGACAGTTATGCCAAGAAACGACACTGGGGAAGAAATAACCTCTTTCTACAACTGCTGCAAAATCGGAGTATCCAAATTAATAAACAACAAGAGTGGATCCCCATCTTACAACATCCTTGAAACGTACGTGTAACTGATTAAAGACAGAAACTTATGACCTGAAACCCTAAAATTCCCAGCAAAAACAGAGGGAAAAGCCTCTTTTTTTTTTTTTTAAAGATTTTATTTATTTATTTGAGAGAGAGAGAATGAGAGACAAAGAGCACGAGAGGGAAAAGGGTCAAAGGGAGAAGCAGACCCCCCGCCGAGCAGGGAGCCCGATGTGGGACTCGATCCCTGGACTCCAGGATCATGACCTGAGTTGAAGGCAGTCACTTAACCAACTGAGCCACCCAGGCGCCCAGGAAAAGCCTCTTTAACCCTACTCCTGGCAATGATTTTTTGAATAGGACACCCAAAGCATATATAACGTAAGCAAAAGCGAACAAGTAGGACTATACCAAATGGAAAAGTTGCAGCAGAGCCAAAGAAACACACAAAAGACTGAAAAGGAGACGTTCAAGTGGCCAACTTGAGCTCACAATCCCTGATCATCAGAGAAATGAAAACCAACACCACTAGGTATCACCTCGTAGTTCTTACAGTGGCTATTACCAAAAAGACAAGACAGGTTGGTGAGGATGTGGAGAAAAGCGAACCCCTGAATACTGTTGCTGGGCATATAGATT
Organism: Halichoerus grypus; assembly: GCF_964656455.1. Lineage (NCBI taxonomy): Eukaryota > Metazoa > Chordata > Mammalia > Carnivora > Phocidae > Halichoerus > Halichoerus grypus. The sequence goes on from NC_135726.1 coordinate 60,073,842, forward strand.
TCGGAAGTCATGATGGAACACATTAGGGAGCGCACACAAAAAGTTAAAAACAGACGACCATATGTTCCACCACTGCCAATATCAGCTATGTGTGTATCCCAATGCAACAAAATCAGTATCTCCGCAAACTATCCTCATGTCCGTGTCCACTGCAGTACTGTTCACAATAGCCAAAATATAGCAACCTCTTTAAGTGTGTGTCAGGGTTTAGAGTTACAAAGAACATCTGGGGCAGGGCGGGGCGGGGGGAGGGGAGGTGCTGGCAGGCTCAGTAGGTAGACCATGCAACACTTGATCACAGGAGTTCTGAGCTCCAGCCCCACACAGGGTGTACAGATTGCTAAAAAAAAAGTTTTTTTTAACTCTTAAGCAAAATAGTAAGGTGACAAAGAACATTTTGGAAACACGGGACACCTGGGTGGCTCAGTCGGATAAGCATCTGCCTTCGGCTCAGGTCATAATCCTAAGGTCCTGGGACCTACCCCACATGGGGCTCCTTGCTCAGCGGGGATCCTGCTTCTCCCTCAGCCTGTCACTCTCCCTGCTTGTGCATGCTCTAACAAATAAATAAATAAATATATCTTTAAAAAAAAAAGAACATCCAGTAAACACGCACATGCATAAAAACTCAGTCATAAAAAGGCAACACTGCCACTTGCCACAACATGGAGGAACTTGGAAAACATTATGCTAAGCGAAATCATCACACAGAAAAGACAAATACTGTATGGCATTATTTACATGGATATCCTTTTTTTTATTTTAAAGACTTAGTTATTTGTGAGAGAGAGACTGAGAGCGCGCCTGTGCACATGAAGAGGGGGGCAGATGGTCGTCAGGGATACACACTTTCATTTACATGATGATTCAGTTCTGAGGAACTAATACAGCATGTTGACTACAGTTAATACTGCATTTTGTAGAGCTGAAATTTGCTAAGAGGGTAGATATTAAGCTTTCTCACCACCACCAACAACAAAGGTAACTATGCCAAGTAATGGTTCTGTTGATTAACTTCATTTTGGTACTAATTTCATAATGTTTAGGTACATGAAATCATTATGTAATACTTTCAATAATAATTTGATTTGTCAATCATACCTAACAAACCTGAAGGAGGGGGGCAGGCAGAAGAAGAGATGTAAACATTACAAAAAGATCCATACAGGGACCCCTGGGTGGCTCAGTCGGTTAAGCATCTGCCTCCGGCTAAGGTCATGATCACAGGGTCCTGGGATTGAGTCCCACTTCAGACTCCCCGCTCAGCAGGGAGCCTGCTTCTCCCTCTGCCTGCTGCTCTCTCTTGCTCTCTGACAAATAAATGAATAAAATCTTTAAAAACTAAAACCAGGGGTGCCTGGGTGGCTCAGTCGTTAAGCGTCTGCCTTTGGCTCAGGTCATGATCCCAGGGTCCTAGGATCGAGCCCCGCTTCAGGCTCCCTGCTCTGCGGGAAGCCTGCTTCTCCCTCTCCTACTCCCCCTGCTTGTGTTCCCTCTCTCGCTGTATTTCCCTCTGTCAAATAAATAAATAAAATCTTTAAAAAAAAAAAAAAAAAACTAAAACCAAAAGATCCATACAGGACATTCTTGAGAACTAGCCCACGGTCCACTAAAGTAGTGACCATACCAATGCCTCCAATTTCAGGCACAGGAAGGCACAAGGAAATGTCACCTAAGAGAAGGGTCAAAACCTAGGTCATCGAAAAGTCATGGATCTGGATACACGGACCCAGCCAGGGAGAAGACAAGCAAGGTGCAATCCATTAGCCTCACTGCATGACCACTGACCTCCAATCTTACCTGATCAGGGCTCAGCACAGAGGGTACTGGGAGCTGCAGGGCAGAGAAAAGGGCACACCAACAACTCAGAGCTAGCAACAAAAGCAACTACCCAGAAAGCTGGGGAAGCAAGCAGTGTCCACAGTCCACACGAGAGAAGGACTAACCTACCCTGGAAAATGCAGAGGGGGGACTCGGGAGTACAGAGTCTAGTCCAGGTCAAAGGGGAGGCTGAGGGCCTTACCCAGTGAGGATATAAGTGTAAAGTTCTCCAGCATCACATGGTGGTACAGCCGTCTCTGAGTCTCATCAAGAAGCTTCCACTCCTTCCAGGAGAAGTACACGGCAATGTCCTCAAAGGTCACACCACCCTTTCATGAAAAGGACAGATGAAACCATGAACATTCTCTCTCTGAGAACACATAATCCAACCCCCCACACATCCACCCCAGTCTCCCCACCTCAGAATAAATACCAGGTCCTGGTGCCTCTAATGCTGCTCTCCTCTCACCTTCCCATCAATCACTGTGTTCAGTCCTCAGCAGTAACAGGCAGGAGGACACGGAGATGCACTCTAAGCTCTGGGTCTGGCCTGCAAGGTCCCATCCCCCTGCCACGATATTCCCATGGAGTCTCCCAGGTTGTGCCCTCAACACAGCCAATTATAGGCCCTGCTCTACCAGGAAGTCTTCAATACCAGGGCGCTGAGGCCCTTAGCTCACACTTCCCCTCCATGTGTACAGGATTCTGTAGACTGTACCACTCTCATGTCTTCAGACCCCACAGATGAACTCCCACACCTTCCTGCCCCACACCAAAGGATCCTCCCTTGACTCACACTTGTGCTTGTCACATGACATCCAAAGGATGTTTGACAAACTCAAATAGGTTCCAGTCCTACCCCAGTACTCTCATGGATCCCAAATGAGGGAAAGCCTCAAATGCTGCTGAGAAGCCCTCCTCACCTGCCTCTAATCCTCCCTTCAACAACAGACACTCACAACCACTGTCAACTTCGGATACTCACAGACCCTCTTCTACTTCTCTGCTGCCCATGCTGTCCCTCCACCATCGGGAACCAACCATCCTCTACTGAACCTCTGTGAAAACCCCAGCCCTAAGGGTCTCCTTGCCAGGCACAGCGAACCACAAATGACATCTGCCCCAGACATTTTCTAGCAGAAGACTCTGAAACACCGCAGACACCAGAAAAGCTGACCACAAGATCCTGGTGAAGCCCTAGAACATGGAACAGAGAGCAGCCCCAGCCTGTCACCCTGTCTCAATCTTAGATGTCCTCAGCCATCTCTTCAATCATCCCAAGGAACCTTGGCCATCATCGGCCAGATCTTTCTCTCTCCTTCACTCATGTTGACAATGCCCATCAACCACAACCACGTGCCGCGCAAGAGAACCACTCGTCAGCACCTCTTAGTGGGATACTTGACCTACTAGGAGCGTCGCCACTACACTCCGCATTCCCTTCCTAATTGTGATCCAGATCTCCACGCAGGCCACACGGTAGCCATTACTTTTCAAACCCTCCATCCTGAAACCTTCCCCCAGTTTCCCAAACGTTGCTGTCCAGCTCCCTAGTTGATTCCATGACTCACGCTTCTCTGACACATCTGGGACTGTGAACAATTTCAAAACAATGTAGGACATCCCCCAGGAAAATCAACCCACTGCTACCTTCAACCCAGTTAATGGGCGCTTCCGTCCCTTCAGCTGCTAGGAACTGTGAAAATTAGTAACTGGAAACCTCACGAAAATGGAGTCGGGAGGTTGAGGCATAGGGAGCCCTCAGGCACTGCCACACTGATCAACTGCACACCCAAGAGGAAGAGACTGCCTTGACCTTATATGGGGATAGTACTTCACCAGCACAGGCCCACGAAGACCGTCTGTCCTGACCGCCCCACCCGACAGCTCAGCCAATCAGAAGCCACAACTCCCAGCTCACTCCAGGGGACCTGCAGTTGTAACAGCCTCGCGACTTCGCCGCCTTCCCCTCAGGAAAGCCCACCTCTCCCGTTCTCCACACCGGCCTTCTGTTCGGACTCGGCCTGTTTGTTCCAAACTGCAGTCCACTTCCGTCTCCACAGAAACCCATTCGTGCAGATAAAATTACCGCCACATTTCACCTTATCTTTAAGGCTCACGGACCACAAGCCCGGGGCCCTCCCTCCCTCCCCCTCTCTTCTCACCCGCAGCACCCCGGTCTGCCGGAGCCCTTCTCAGAACATACACCAGCAGTCAGCCAGTTCTCCCACATCCAGGCGGGCCGAGGAGCAGTCCGGGGACAGAGCCCCCGCCGCCTGCCGTGCCCTCCTCCTGGGCGCCCGGCCTCCTCGCCGACCCCCGCGGCGGGCTCTCTTCTCCGGCGGCCAGACAACGCCTAGTCACCCCCGCCTCAGCCCACCTCACTCCCGCCACGACAGACGGCCTTCTCGGGCAGCGCGGGGACGGGCCTCATGGCCGCGCTGCACTTTGCTCCTGACACGAAGAACGGCGACGTGCTGGTCCCCGCGGCTGGCGCAGCCCCCTCCAGCCTCGGCCCCAGCCGCCCTCGGCCCCGAGCCCGCTCCCGCACGGGGCCCCCGCCCGCCGCCGCCTCCCCGTCCCGGACACCGGGGCCTGGGCCGCAGGGACGCGAGCCGGCGCCCCGCGCTCGGGCCTTCGGGGTCTGGGTGGGGGGACGGCGGGAGGGCCCGGGGGACGAGCGCTCACCTGAGCCGGGGCCCTGCGCGCGGCCGCCGCCATCGGACTCGGTGGGCCGGCAGCGGGGCCGGGAGCGGACACCCGGACTCCACTGGGTGCGGCGAGGACAGCGCCTCCCCTCGCGTCTTCACGATCAGTCACCCGGATCCTGACGCGCGCTCCGGAACCTTACGGGACAAACAGACCCAACCGGAGGCTAAAAGACCGCGGGGGGTGCGGAGGCGGGAAGTATGAGGGCGGAAGTCCCGCCCTCAGCGGATGCGCACGGCTAGAAACGCCGTGTGCTGTTCCCTCATTGGCTCCTCGCTGCGTCCTCGGGGCCGGGCTCTTCCGGGTGGGGTGGCTCCCGGAGCTCCGGCGGTCTCCGGTAGGGGGTCCCCCACCCCGGAGTTCCAGAGCATAGGTCTCCGCGCTCGTCAGGAAAAGCTAAAGGTAGTTACCACCTCAGAGACCTTCTAGAAGGCGCCACACGTCTAGGAAAAGATAGAATAAAACAGAGATGTCACCGTGCTAGACCCATGTGCCTGGACATTGTGAGGCTTTTTATCATCAAAATGTGACTTCTGTCATTCCTGAGAACATTGAGGCATAGTACTGTCAACCTTAAGTGTAAATAGCCAGTCATTTCACCAGCGAACAGTTCCTTTAGGAACAGAGGAATTTCAAGTCGGCATAGGTACACTGGCCAACGACAAGCAAGTCTGAAGAGAATAATGGAACGTCAGCTCTTATTAGGTCTTAGAAGGAGATTGGAGGGGGCGGCTTTCAAAAAAGGTCACTGAAGAGGTTTTGAAGTCGTGGCTGTTTTTCATTGGCTGCATGCCAAGTTTAGTGTATTCTTGCGGGCACAAGGAGAGATCGTCCTTTCTTTTGTGTAAAGGAGATTACAATCCTAACAAGAAAGCATGCTCCCTTATCAAGATAAAAAGTATCTCCTTCCTCCTGCTGATTATACATGCCCTACATGTGCGAGATCTCCCCTTTCAGGGCCAACTGACCATGTCAAATGTGGTTTCCTTTACTAATTTTCAGAGTATTTTTTTTTTTTAAAGATTTTTTCTTTATTTATTCATGAGAGACAGAGAGAGAGGCAGAGGGAGAAGCAGGCTCCCAAGGAGCAGGGAGCCCGATGCGGGACTCGATCCCAGGACCCTGGGATCATGACCTGAGCCGAAGGCAGACGCTTAACTATCTGAGCCACCCAGGCGCCCAAATTTTCAGAGTATTTTGGAGGGAGAAGTAAAGAGGACATTTAGGGCAACCGGAAAAGTTAAAACGAAAGGGAAATGCAAATGTCACGTTAATTCACTGTTCTAACAAATGTGCTTTGTGCTCATACTGGGTTTTCAGGAACTTTGTGTAGGTGTATGAGAGAAATGCAGGCACAAGAGAAGTGGTCCTGCCTTCATGTGACTTTTATTATGTTCATGGAAGGACACGAAACTTGAACGCAGAAATATGAAACTACTTTAGAATGTGGCAGGTGTGATGGTAACAAGTGATGTGGTTTTGGAATATAGGTGAGGTTCAGTGGGGTGAAGCCTGGCACCGATCACCAAGAATTCTTGAGACGTCTTTGGTGCAAAATCGTGGTTTATTAAAGCAGGACCCAGGGGCAGAAAGAGCTGCTGCCCCGGGTTGTGAGGTGTGGCTGATTATATACTATGGGGTTGGGGAGGGTAAGGAAAAAGGGAGGTTTCAAAAGAACTTTCATATGTTAAAGAAGACTCACAGTATACTGGAGGCCTTGCCTTTGTCACGTTAAGGTTATTTACCCCTCTAAGGCATTAACAGTAAGATAGTTGGGAGCTTCCTGGAGGAACATTATATTTTGCCTGCTTCAAATACCTGTCAGTGGGCTGCAGATTATAGACATTTAATTGTATTTACATTCCCTTCTGGAAGCTAGACCATTGATAGAAATGCTTTGTTCTTATAAATTCTAGGTGTTTGGTAAATTGAGGGAGACTCACGTCTTGTAGGATTGTGAGCACTGTAAGCTAACTATTTGTTTTTCCTTTAGGGCAACCAGGAGTGCCTGAGGAATGTCACATATATCCCATGGGGTTGGGAGGTGTTGGGTGTTAGCTTCTGATTTGTCCTCAGCTTGCCTTTTGTTCCCTCATCTTTCCTCCCTGAACAATTTTGACTCTTAAATCTTTAAGTTTGTTGAAGGTGGAAGGTTTCATCTTCTGTAAAGTCTTCCTACTGAATAGGAGTGTAGAGATGTCCCTACCTATGGATCAATATTGCTCAGTTGGGGAATGTATGGGGAGTTACAAAAGTGGGAGGCAGCTGAATCTATTGCCGTCAACATAGATGAACCTCCTTGAGTAGAAAGGATCATCTGTTAGCTGGAAGGTACGGCAGTGAAGGAGTCTTGACACTAGGCAGTGAGCCACTGGAAATGACAACAAAATAAGGTTAATATTATAATGAGAAATAGATGTCTGAGTAAGAGTCCTTTGATAGTTGACCTCTGATAATTTTCCTCCAGTCCAGTTTAAAGCAATCATTAAAGGAAAGAGATCATTTAAAGCACCAATTTGAGTATTCATGTCAGTTAGAAAACCAGAAATATTTTGTGGTAATCTGGAACATATATACAGCATTCTGTTTTTATGCTAGCACAAGTTTCACCTTCTGTAACAGTTAAACCATCTAATGCCCTTCTATTATGTAGAACTACTTCATGCATTTGCGTTACTTTAGTATTTAATGTAGAAATATTATTTTGAGTGTCATTTAGGGCTTTGACAAAGTAAGAGTTTCCATGTGCCAAACAACATTGTCCAGGGGCGCCTTGGTGGCTCAGTCGGTTAAATGTCTGCCTTCGGCTCAGGTCATGACCCCAGGGTCCTGGGATGGAGCCCCACATCAGGCTCCCTGCTCGGCGGGAAGCCTGCTTCTCCCTCTCCCACTCCCTCTGCTTGTGCTCCCTCTCTCGCTGTGTCTCTGTCAAATAAATAAATAAAATCTTTTTAAAAAATTGTTTAAAGTAAATAAATAGGGGCATCTGGGTGGCTCAGTCATTAAGCATCTACTTTTGGCTCGGGTCATGATCCCAGGGTCCTGGGATCCAGCCCTGCATGGAGCCCCGCATCAGGCTCCCTGCTCGGCAGGAGGCCTGCTTCTCCCTCTCCCACTCCCCCTGCTTGTGTTCCCTCTCTCGCTGTGTCTCTGTCAAATAAATAAATAAAATCGAAAGAAAGAAAGAAAAGAAAGAAAGAAAGAAAAGAAAGAAAGGAAAGAAAGAAAGAAAGAAGAAAGAAAGAGAAAGAAAGAAAGAAAGAAAGAAGAAAGAAAAAGAAAAAGAAGAAAGAAAGAAAGAAAGGAAAGAAAGAAAGAAAGAAAAAGAAAGAAAAGAAAGAAAGAAAGAGAAAGAAAGAAAGAACATGTATGTAGGGGCGCCTGGGGGTGGCTCAGTTGTTAAGCGTCTGCCTTTGGCTCAGGTCATGATCCCAGGGTCCTGGGATTGAGCCCTATGGCTCCCTGCTCATCGGAGGGCCTACTTCTCCCTCTCCCTCTTTGCTCTCCGCCCCCACCGTGTCAAATAAATAAAATCTTTAAAAAAAAACAAAAAAACATCATCCAGTTCCAAAGAGGGAACAAAAATAGATGTTACGTGTTTTTACCAGTGAGACACAGAACATGTCCACCATCATTTTACATTTGGAAGGATGACCAGGTTGATAATGGTTTTAATAATACATCCGTGCATCCAGGCAAAACCTAGAGTACAGTGGCCTATCCAGCCTGGGGGAAGCCATGGACACGAGTTAGAGCCATATAGCCATTGGGTCCTGTTAGGAGACAGTCATCGAATTCTGGGCCTCCTTTAACTGCAGTGAAGATATCAAAGGCTATTCAGTTTTGGAGGGCCATCTTTTAAATTTGTGTAATAAAAGAGAGTCTGTTGTCACTTTGTAGGGACCACGGGAGTCCAAACCTAGGGACAGTTTTTCTTAGCAAAGTTTTTGTCACCTCCATGGCCTTTTTGCCCAAATCAGTACCCTGGTGTGTATCCTGTATTACTTTCCATTGGTTATTTTTGGGTATAAAGATTTTTCCCTTCATTATTAACAAGCCAGTCCTGTGCATTTCTTGGTCTGAATAGACTGGACTTATGGACTTCATTGGAGTTCAGACTGGTAAAAGACTTAATATTTGTTTATTTTGTGCTGCCTGCTTGGCTGCACAGTTTACCAAATTGTTTCCTTTAGATTCTAAGGTCATATCCTTTGATGTCCTTTGAGGTGAATTATAGCTACCTCCTTAGGTAGGTGTACAGCCATAAGAAGAGTAATTAATTTCAGTCCCATGTGTGATTGGGGAGTTATGGCTTGATAATAATCCCCTTTTCTTCCAAATTGCTCCATGGACATGCAGGGCTAGGGAAGCATATTTGGAGTCAGTATAAATATTAATGTTGAAGGCTTTGGCGATTGCAAAGCACAAGAGAGCACTGGAGCATACCCAGCTTTTCTTAGTCCCTTTTCCATGAAACTATGGTCATCAGTAAACCAACTCCCATCTGTATTTTCAATAGGTGCTCCTTTTAAATCGGGTTGACTGGCATCAACAAGATCAATAACCTCTGAACAATTATGCTCTATAGAAGTACAATGATCAAGTCCAGGCATAAGGGTAGCTGGGTTTAAAGTTTGACAGGTTTCAAGTATTATTCCAGACATATTTATAAGTGTAGCCTGATATTTAATAAGTCAACCTCCCATCATCCATTGATGGCCTTTGGTTTCTAAGACACTCTGGACCAGATGTGAAGTCATTACAGTCAGGAACTGTCCCATAGTGAGCTTTGAGGCTCCTTTTACTGGGAGGGCTGTTGTAAGCTTAGCTAAAGCCTTTGTTTGCAATTGTACCTCAATAGAGGTGGCTTCCAGGATAAATACGACTATGAGGGTTGAAACCATCAAGAAGCCCTTTTTGTTTAAGGTCCAGCCTTAACAATATCCTAATTATAAAGAATCACTGGCAAGTGGGAAAAGACTTGTCTCAAGAGATAAGGGCATCCCCAAGGGCATCATCCAAACAAAGAAAGTGGGGTCATCCATTATCTCTACAAGCCCATAGTTAACCCTATGGAGTGGGATATGCTCTGGCTTTTAAGGAGAGATTTCACCATCCCAGCCACATAGAATTGGTCAAGGTGCTAGTTGAGTTATACAATTGTTGGGGAATCAATCCCATTTTCCATTGTTCAAATAATAATATGTCCATGGGGTCCTGTTATTATCCCCACAGAATAACAAGCAAGAAGGTTGTCTATACATGGGCTACTGTGGTAATTTCTCTGAAGTCTACCTCCAGTTGTCTAGCTTAGGTAAAGAACATTTAAAGACAATCAGATGTAGAATTTAACATCCACAAAGCCGTGTTATTGAAACACAATTTTTCTTTCTAAAATAACCCTCATTTTTAATCAGAGATAGCCAAATCAGGACTAATTTATTTGAAAAACAAGTCCAATTTTAACAAACATGGCCTAATCATTTACATAAGCTCAGCAAGAATAATGATTGGTCATATAGATCTTATAGAATCTGCTTTGCTGGAACTTTTATAAGGAATCTCTAGGTTGAACTGTCAGTAGCCTCTCCAGGCCAGAAGCCAAGCCAAGTACTTGCCATCAGACATGCCTGCAATACCTGTACATTTGGTTGGATTCCTCCTCCTGAGGGCCCCAAAGTATGCTGACGTTCCTGCACTGCCAGGAAGTGACATTCTTTACTCACCTGGTGACGCTGCTGGGAACTCTGTAAGCAAGGTAACAGGCCAACAGTTCCATGGGGCTTTATGGCTCCAGGTTTCATAAAGTCAACCTTAGTTCCTTAAAGCTGTGTGGTCATATCTGAGTCTATGCACGTCTCTCTCAAATATGACATTCCGGTCAAAGCCTTGGTAAAATAACCAATGTTTCCAATGGTGTCCTGTTACAAGGAGAACAATTACTGAACTTATGCAAATGACTCTGATTGCCATGGAAGAAAGAATACTCACTGAGACCTTTTGAATTTCAGAGGGTTCAGGTAGAGAGAAAAGTTAAATGCTTAAATTTGTTCACAAATGAATACTTTTTCACCTTTCTGTAAGTCATAGATATCTTGAGAAAGTTTCCTTAATCTGGAAGAGAAAACATTAGACAACCAGCAATGTTTCAAGCAAGAGTCACAAAACTATAATCATATTCTTAGTTCATTTAGTCCCATGTTACTAGTTCTTGTTTAGTTTGAATGCAGCTTTTAGTTGGTTCTGGAAATTCTTACTCATTTCATTTTTATGATCTTAAAGATACTGAATACCTGTTTTTGTCCTAAAAGTCCTTTATATGAACCTCCTTGAAGATGAAAACTCATTTTGCAAAAGAATAAGAAAAATTATAAATGAGAAAAACTCAGAAATGGACATTGTTAATGATCTGATATGAGAGTTCATTATGATACAATTGACAAAGAAACTCAGTTATTCTGTGACACATAACACTTCAATAGCCAGAATATCAAGTGATGATGACCCCATACCAGAATGTAACATACCAAACAAACAAGCCTAATTAGTCAACGAGACTTTGTTCACGATTTAAATCTTGGGGAAAGTTTGTTAAAACCTTAGAAAGTTTTAGGGACGCCTGGGTTGCTCAGTTGGTTAAGCATCTGCCTTTAGCTCAGGTCATGATCCGAGTCCTGGGATCGAGCCCCACGTTGTGCTCCCTGCTCAGCGGGAGAGCCTGCTTCTCCCTCTCCCTCTGCCTGCTCTGCCTGTTTGTACTTTCTCTCTGTCAAATAAATAAATAAAGTCTTAAAAAAAAAAAACGGTCAATGGTCTTGGGAGGGTATTGCCTTAAGGATCAGCGGTGGGAACTTAGGCTCCAGAGGAAGTATGGGAACTCAGCCCAGAGGGTCCTTCCTAAATCTTCTACCCAGGGTGCTGACTCCCTCCAGTTATCTCCTTTGTTCCTGAGCCACCCCTGTCTCCTACCTGGTACTGAGATGCTCAGGAGACCCCACACAGATCTCCACATGCTCAGCCCCTTTCTCACTGACTCCCCAAGATGCCATCTCGCTCACAGGAGGGTTCATAGAGAAAGAGGAAGAGGTTCCTATATTAGCACCCAACCTGGGTACACACTTCCTTGCATGAGAAGATGTACCCCTCCTGGCTCTCCTCTCTCCTCACCTCTCCTCTCCCCTCCCTCCCTCTCTTCCTCTTTTTTTCTTTCTTTCTCCTCTCCCCTCCCCTTTTTTCTTTCTTTCCTTCTTTTTCTTTCCTTTCTTTCTTCCTCTTCCTCCCTTCCTCTCTCCTCTCCTTCCTTTTTTTCTTCCTATCTCCCTTTCTTCCTTCCTTTTTCCCTCCTTCCTTCTCTTTCTTTTTTCTGTCCTTCCTTCCTTCCTTTTTTTTTTTTTTTTTGAAAAATAAAAACCCTGGTAAGTTAAATGAATTTCTTTTAAGCCATTGTCATTACAGCCCATGCATTAAGGGCAGCCTTAAAGAGATTTACATTGCCTGTCACCGCCTCCTCCAGTCTCTTGCACAGCTGGCAAAAGTCAGTGCCAAACTTCTAGAGTCCCAGAACTGGTGCACTATAGGTGAGATGGTCCCTTGCTGTAGCCACTAAGCTCTAGGTGAGAGGAGCTGAGACCCATCAGAGCCCAGCTGGCAGCTTCAGGTTGAACCAGGAAACCTGACCTTCCTGTGCATCCCCCAACCTACAAATGCAAAGGATCCTTTTTTTTTTTAAGATTTTATTTATTTATTTGACAGAGACACAGGGAACACAAGCAGGGGGAGTGGGAGAGGGAGAGGGAGAAGCAGGCTTCCCACGGAGCAGGGAGCCCGACACGGGGCTCAATCCCAGGACCCCGGGATCACGACCTAAGCTGAAGGCAGACACTTTACGACTGAGCCACCCAGGCGCCCCGCAAAAGATCCTTCTGACATGCAAGCCCTCAGGTGGAAGGGGTGCCCCTTGCCATGGAAGCTGAAAGTGGATCAAAACAGGCAGAAGGTCAAATGGGATAGTTCAAACAAAAGGCCAAAGTCACCACCTGGAGATAACAAACAAAAACTGCACCAACACTGACCCCAGATCTATTCTGAGACAGCCTCCACCCCACCTGGCTCCCAGTCCTTCCAGGATAGGAGAAGGCTGGAAATGACCCAAGCGCCCACCCCCTCCGCAGGCCTAGCAGGCTTCCCCTGAGACAACTGTCTGGAAACACAGCCCAAGGCTGTGGTGAGATGCACAGAATGTAGACCCCTTGGGGGACCAGCAGTCAACTATTACAGAAAGAGAAGGAGGGCACCTGGGTGGCTCAGTTGGTTAAGTGTCTGCCTTTGGCTCAGGTCATCATCACAGGATCTTGGATCTAGCCCCACATCCAGATCCCTGCTCAGCAGAGAGCCTGCTTCTGCCTCTCCCTCTGCCACTCCCCCTGCTTGTGCCGTCAAATAAATAAAATGGAGGAGCAGGAGCAGGAGGAGGAGGAAAGAGAAGGAAATAAATCACTTGGAGGGGGCGCCTGGGTGGCTCAGTCAGTTAAGCGTCTGCCTTCGGCTCAGGTCATGATCCCAGGGTCCTGGGATCGAGCCCCGTGTCGGGCTCCCTGCTCCGCGGGAAGCCTGCTTCTCCTCTCCCACTCCCCCTGCTTGTGTTCCCTCTCTTGCTGTGTCTCTCTCTGTCAAATAAATAAATAAAATCTTTAAAAAAAAAAAATCACTTGGAGGATGGTGCTCCAGGGTGAGAAGTTCTTTCAGTGTACTGGGCGGGATGGGAGAAAACAACTCAGAACCTGGTGGGCATGCCTGACAAAACTGCCACTACTAGGTTGAGACCAGCCAGATTTTCAGTCACCAGTCAGGGTGTTCAGGGATGTCCCTCCCCTGCGGCCTGTCAGGATTAACGTCTCCTGCCTGTGAGGCTCCTGCAGACCTCCAGCCAGCTCACAACCCCCAGTGAGTGGTTTTCCACCAAACACCCACATAGTTATTCAGCACCTTTTTCTGAGCATATCCTGCTCTCACAGTGAAAGAATTTACACTCTGGAAATTGGCAAACACTACAAAGCGGAGATGGAGTTTTGTTTTTCTGAATGGCTGGATTTAAGAAGAAAATGATGACATAATGGTAAGAATGCACCCTAGACTTAAATGTGTAAGGTATTTTGGGCTATGACATTGTGCAGGACACAAAAAAATCTCAGGAAAAATAATGAAGAAATAGCCTTCCAGTATTACTATGACTCCACTGAGAACAATGTCACACCATGTGTGAATGAGGAAAATTCCAACATGTATCTTTGTTGTGTGCATATCTTATTTGTAATTAAAAAGGGAACTACAAAGAAACTCACATAACTCACATCAAAGAAAATAGGCAAATGATAGGAACAGAAATTGCACCACAAAAGATATACACGTGGTAAATAAACACATGAAAAAATGCTGAAAATCAGAAATCCCTAGGAAATGCAATTACAACATAGCACTACACACGCATTAAAAGGGCTGACATTAAAGACTGGCCCTATCAAGTACTGTCAGGGACTGAAGATACTGCAACTCTCACACACGCCTGGTGGGAATGCAGTGGTGAAAAGTTTAGATCCCATTTTGGCCCTTTCATGAAAATGTTAACACTCACCTACCTGTGACTTAGCCATTGTGCTTTGAGTCTAAACAGAAGAAAAATAAAACCTCTATCTGCATAAGGAATTATAATGAAAATATAATTTTCATAATAAGGGATTCGTTTGTGAAAGGGAAACACTGGAAATAACCCACATGCTCCAAACAGATGAAGAGATCAATAGTGGTACACATCCAGAGAAGAAAACAGTACTGTAGACTGAAAGGGACATATATGTATGACGACATCAGAGGCGAATGACCAAAGTAAAAGGTAAGAGGGGTGTCTGGGTGGCTCAGTCAGTTAAGCATCTGGTTTCAGCTCAGGTTGTGAACTCAAGGGTTCTGGGATGGCTGCTGCATCAGGCTCCCTGCTCAGCAGGGAGTCTGCTTCTCCCTGTGCCCCACCCCCAGCTCATGCTCTAAATAATTAAAATCTTTTTTTTTTTTAAGATTTTATTTATTTATTTATTTGACAGAGAGAGAGACAGCGAGAGAGGGAACACAAGCAGGGGGAGTGGGAGAGGGAGAAGCAGGCTTCCTGCCGAGCAGGGAGCCCGATGCGGGGCTCGATCCCAGGACCCTGAGACCATGACCTGAGCCGAAGGCTGTCACTTAACCAACTGAGCCACCCAGGCGCCCCTAAATAATTAAAATCTTAAAAAAAAAAAAAAAAAAAAAAAAAAGGGTGAGAAGTCCAGCTTGAGGAGGAATGGTATATTATTTTTAAAGATTTTATTTATCCATTTGTCAGAGAGAGAAAAGCAGGGGGAGCTGCAGGCAGAGGGAGAAGCAGGCTCCCTGCTGAGCAAGGAGCCCAGTGCGGAACTTGATCCCAGGACCCTGGGATCATGACCTGAGCCAAGGGCAGAAGCTTAACCCACTGAGCCACCCAGGCATCCCAAGGAATGGTTTATTTAAGGACTTCGGGAAAGAAGCAAGACTTGGGCAACCTTAACAGAAGTAGGACTCCACACCACTACCACCAGTAAGACCTGCTTTTATAGCCCTAGAGGCTGGGGTGTACCTGGGGGACAACCTGGGAGTCGGATGGTTCAGAACAGGTGTCTGCCATAGCTGTGTATGATACTAAGAAGAATGCTGGCTAAGCGGGGTCACAAAGTTACATCCCTGGCCTATGCAATCTCCTATTTTTGTCCTTTTCCAGCCTGCACCACAATGGCCTTGACATGTAAGCACCACAGAGGACAGAAGAATTCAGAGACTTTTGCATCATTTTGACGTGTGTCTGAAAGTGAAGAATTTCCGTGCACATTTATCCCTCCCAGCCAGTCACTACATCTGTGGATACACTTTCTTAAGAGATACACACCACCCAGGTGGCTGGTGTCTCCTCTGCTCCCTAATTGCCCAATCATCTAGATGACCAATTACAGTTCCCCTGCCCCTGTGGAGTTACAAGTGAATACTGCACATCAGGTCACAAGGCTCCTTTGAAGGATCTGGGGTAGAGATTCCACTCAACAGCGCCTGGCATCCTGTGCTGTCAGCTGTGGACAAGCAAAATATTCCTGTTGTTTCCACAGCACTGGAATGGTCTCAACTGCTCCCTCTTCACGGTGACCTCTGAGCACACAAAACTTGCTAGCATCCAGACCACAAAACCCAGATGTGGATCCCGGGAGGCTGCATTAGCTAGAACTGATATTACACAGGACCCCACACTGGGTGATTACACAAGAGAAATTTATTTTCCCACAAATCTGGAGTCTAGAAATTAGACCTAAGGTATCAGCAGGGTTACTTTCTTTCCAGGTCTCTCTCCTTGGCTTGTAGATGAGGATTCCCTATCTTCACAGTCAACTGTGTATGCCTATATCCTCATCTCTTCTTATCACAAAGCTATACTGAGTAAGAGTCCATCCTAATAACCCATTTCAACTTCATGATCTCTTTGAAGATGCTGTGTCTAAATATAGTCACATTGTGAGGTTGTGGGGGTTATAACTTCAAAATATGAATTGTGGGTGCACATTCAGCCCATCAGATAGGTTTTAGAGTTAATGCAAATTAAGGCCCAGGCTGAAGAATACTAATGCTGTATGTATGTAGATATTATCTTTTCTGGGACACAATAAATTTGGAATACAGTGAAATCTGTTCACTCCTACATGCGGGCAGAGCCCAATTCTGCTTTCAAACCACTCCTTAGAGGGAACACAACACCTAAGATAACAGGTAATTAAATAAAAAAGACATCTATTCATGCATAAACCAGAGCAACAAGTGGCATCCAATTCCTGTTACTGACTTGGAAGCTGCAAAGATTTATCAGGAGCATTGTAAGACCAACAAGTCCCTAAGAGATTTAGTGTTCCTGTGCAAGTAACCACCCAGAACACAGATCAAGTACTGATGGTCAACACTGGGTCACATGCATGACCAAAATTAGAAGGAAATGAAGAGGCTCAATTACCCATAATTTCCATCAGCAAATGACAAAGGAGAGGTCAGCATTCTTAAGCATATTGGGTGGTGACTGACACGTTATTGGGACCATCCAGGTGGCAGAGATGACTTCTGCCATGGAATCTGGCAGTGATTTCTTGCAATAACTTCAGACACATCAGAACGCAATATGCAACTTCTGAATATTTCCCAAAAGGCTGGAACTTATGGAAAGTCACTGAACTGTAGACATTCAGGTGAACAAAGTTCCATTCAGGAAGGTGGCTGCCTCACGTTCTATGATATTTTAACTCTTTCTGCAGTGTGAACTCTCTAGTGTGGAATGAAGACAGATAATGGGCTAAAGGAATTGTGTCATTCACATACTCATGAGACCTCACTCCAGGGTTAATTCAGATTTTTATGAAACTGTATCTTTGAATTATCTCCCAAGACATCACATGCTAATCCTATTGAATTAGAGGATAGGGATTGAACATATCAATTTTAGTGAACATAAACATTCAGTTCGTAATACTGCCCATAAGGACACTATTAACTGTATTTCCTCCTGTTGAAGGAGACTGAAGATACAGCTGAAAGATTCCCTACAACACCAGCACCCCTAAGGCCTGTTGCCACTGTGAACTCTGTGATGATAACTGAGAGCATCATGACTGAAAAAAGATTTCCCACATTCACTGCAAGCAAAAGACCTTTCTCCTGTATGAATTCTCTGGTGTTTTATGAACGTCGACTTACACTTCCAAGATTTCCCACATTCATTACACTTATAAGGCTTTTCACCTGAATGAACCTTTACATGTACATTGAGGCTATTTCTTCTGACAAAGGACTTGCCACATTCACTGCACTCATAAGGCCTTTCCCGAGAGTGAACTCTCTGATGAGAACGGAGGACAGAACGAGTGGTGAAAGATTTCCCACACTGACTGCACTCATAAGGCCTTTCTCCAGTGTGAAGTCTCTGGTGATCACGGAGAACAGAACTAGTGGTAAAAGATTTCCCACATTCACTACAATCATAAGGACTTATTCCAAGGTGACTCTGACGATGGTACCGGAGGGCACAGCTATGACTAAAAGACTTCCCACATTCACTGCACAGATAAGGTTTTTCTCCTGTGTGAATTCTCTGGTGTTGAATGAACGTTGACTTATAGTTCAAAGATTTCCCACATTCATTACATTTATAGGGTCTTTCACCTGAGTGAACCTTGATGTGCACATTGAGGCTATTTCTGTGGAGAAAGAACTTCCCACAGTCACTGCACTCATAAGGCCTTTCTCCGGTGTGTACTCTTTGGTGAGAACGGAGGGCAGAGCTAGATGTAAAAGATTTTCCACATTCACTGCATTCATAAGGTCTTTCTCCCGTGTGTACTCTCTGGTGAGAACGAAGGACAGAGGTAGCGGAAAAAGATTTCCCACATTCACTGCACTCATAAGGCCTTTCTCCTGTGTGAATTCTCTGGTGTTGAATGAATGTTGACTTACACTTCAATGATTTCCCACATACATTACATTTATAAGGCTTTTCACCTGAGTGAACTTTCAGGTGCACACTCAGGCTATTTCTTCGGACAAAGGACTTGCCACATTCACTGCACGCATAAGGTCTCTCTCCAGTGTGAACTCTGTGGTGATAATGGAGGGCAGAACTTGTAGTAAAAGTTTTGTCACATTCACTGCATTCATAAGGCCTTTCTCCAGTATGAAGTCTCTGATGATCACGGAGGACAGAACTAGTGGTAAAAGATTTCCCACATTCACTGCATTCATAAGGCCTTTCCCCAGTGTGAACTCTCTGGTGAGAATGAAGCACGGAACTAGTGATAAAAGACTTCCCGCATTCACTGCACTCATAAGGCCTTTCTCCTGTGTGAATTCTCTGGTGTTTAATCAACGATGACTTACACTTCAAAGATTTCCCACATTCATTACATTTATAAGGCCTTTCACCTGAGTGAACCTTTCTGTGTACCTTGAGGATATTTCTTCGGACAAAGGACTTGCCACATTCGCTGCACTGATAAGGTCTCTCTCCTGTGTGAATTCTCTGATGATACCGTAGGTCAGTCCTAGAGATAAAAGATTTCCCACATTCACTACACTCATAAGGCCTCTCCCCTGTGTGAATTCTCTGGTGTTTAATGAATGTTGACTTAAACTTAAATGACTTACCACATTCGTTACATTTATAAGGTCTTTCACCTGAGTGAACCTTTATGTGTACATTCAGAGTATTTCTTCGGAGAAAAGACCTGCCACATTCGCTGCACTCATAAGGCCTTTCTCCTGTGTGAACGCTCTGGTGTTTAATGAATGCTGACTTACACTTTAAAGATTTCCCACATGCATTACATTTATAAGGCCTTTCACCTGAGTGAACCTTTATATGTACATTGAGGCTATTTCTTCGGAGAAAGGACTTGCCACATTTACTGCACTGATACGGCCTTTCTCCACTGTGAACTCTCTGGTGATAATGGAGGACAGAACTACTGGTAAAAGATTTCCCACAATCACTGCACTCATACCGTCTTTCCCCTGCATGAGATCTCTGATGATATGAGAGGGCAGACATAGAGGGAAAAGATTTTGCACAGCCACGACACTTATAAAACCTTTCTCCAGGTTGAATCCTATGAGTAATCAACACTGAGCTACAGCTAACAGCTTTTGCACATCCACTGCAAACGTAACTCTTCACTCCACTGTGCCATCTCTGGGGATGAATGAGGACAGATTTACGGCCTACGGATTTCCCACATTTGCTGCACGTGTACTGTCTGGATGCACTGTGAGTCTTTCCATGTTCATTCAGGGCTGGTGTCTGCCTAAGGGATTTTACACATTGACCAAACTCGTATGTTTTTCCAGTATGGTATCTCTGGTGTATGGCAAATAAGGATTTGTACCTGAATGCTTTCCCGCATTCACCGCACACAAAGGACTGTCTTCCAAGGTGGACACCCTGGTCCTGAATATGTGTGTGTTTGGGACCAAAGGCGTTCTTGCATTCTCCCCAGGTGTCATGACTTTTTCTGCTTTGTAAAGTTGCCCTGCACTGGGTGACCGTGTGTGGCTTCTCCCCAGTATGAGTGGCCTCTTGCTGCAGATGCCCTGAGCCAGAGAGGAAGTCCTTCTGAACTTCTCCACAGGTAAGGGGCTTTCCTGAACCATGGAATCCCCAGCTCTTCACAACAGAGGTCCTGTCCACACGGCTTCTGAAGGGTTTCTCTCCCATGTGCTGTTTCTCATGTTTTCTGAAGTCAGTAATGAAATAAAATCGTTTCCCACAGGCCCCACACCTCAACAGTTTCTGGCTGTTTTCTTTTCCCTGGTGCGCAGCCAAGTGGAAAACGTCTCTCAAGACTGGACCACACATCTCACAGGGGTGGGTCTTCTGGCAAGACTGAGCTGCCTTGGGCGTCCTGGTCTGTGACACGCCTACAGAAGTGCTCTGGGCAAAGGGTGCCTCCTCATCCTCTGCTCCACAGCAACAACCTGAAGGCAAAGAAGCGCTGGTGAAATTTGTGTTGACTATAGCGAGGGGGTGAGCCATCACATACATGCACCCGACTCATCTAGGCAGGACCATACAGCATGCTTTTCCACACACAGGAGATGAAATTCAACTGAAGGAGTGGGTGTCCTGCATTACTGGGCCCAAGTGGTCAAAGTATTATGGAGAGCGCACCAGAAGGACAAAAAACTAGGGTATGACACAAGGAAGACAGCCAGGGTCTACAACTTGTTTTTTGCCCAAAGGTCTGTGTAGGACCATTTCTGCTGGTGATATTTGGCTGAGTAGAGGCTGCTGGAATATCCAATCCCAAGAAATTTGCTTTTGTTCAAGGTCAGTTTAAGGGCATTTCAATATGTCATGGTAAAAATTTCAAGGGTGAATGCTGGACTACGCAGAATTAGCAGGGAGAGATATGGGTGAGGCGTGGAGGCCCGAGACCTATTAATTACCCCTGTACTCGACGTCATGGAAGTACCAAAGAGTAGCATTCAGAAGTCCACAAACTGTCAACAGTAAAGAAGGAAAGACAGAGATGGAGTGTGGTCATCTGCAATGGCACCAAACTTAGGTTGAAAAAACAAAGGTGCCCAGTGTGATCTGAACACAGGGCTGATATCACACGTTTCGCAGCTGCCATCCACCAGAAACAGGCTCCCTATGAGCTCACACGGTCATTTCTGGAGCATGTCCATGCTATGATACACAAAGGACTCTTCCCTGTAAGCCCTCCTGAGCAACTGCAGGGTATCAGGAGGATACCAACACTGTAGGAAACAAGCAAAGTGGACCGCCAGCACTGTCCTAGAGCTACTCAGGACACAACAAAGAAAAATATCCTATGTGACTGATGTCAGCAGGATGGTGGAAAAGCAGAAATCATCCCTCACCCCAACAAAAAATCAATTCTACAGCTGTCCATGAGTGGTATTAGCCTGGAAGTGCTGAAGAGCCCATTAACACTGACTAGAACACAGTAGACCATAAAAGAGGGCACAAGCACACAAAAAAGTTGGTTGGAGACTGTACTAGCAGAGACATGTGAGACGGGTGGGAAATCAGGCCGGGGCTACCTCCATGAGCCACAGGGTGCGTGTGACTGCAGTCCCTGCCCAGCAGAGCCTCCAGCTGCCTGCTCCTCGGAGGACACTGGCACCTTTTGCCACCAAGTCAACCAATGTCTGAAGCCAAAGCAATTTGAGAAAGAAGATCAAGCTGAAGGCAGCACTGGCATAAAAACAGAGCAGTGGAACGGAATGAAGAGCCCAGAAGTAAAGCAACATGTATACAGACAATTAATGTTTGACAATGAGGCCAAGAATCAACACTGGGGAAAGAATAACCTCTTTCATTCTGCTGTGAAATGTGAATATCCAAATACGAAAACAAGGATCCTGGATCCCCATCTTAAAGCACTCAAGGAATGAACTTCAAATTGATTAAAGACTTAGACATATGATCTCAAACCCTAAAATTCCTAGAAAAAAACATAGGGAAAAGCCTCCTTAACCTTATTCCTGCCAATGGTTTTTTGAACAGGACATCTAAAGCCTACACAACAAAAGCAAAAACTAACAAATACCACTATATCAAATTGAAAAGTTGCACCAGGGGCGCCTGGGTGGCTCAGTCGTTAAGCGTCTGCCTTCGGCTCAGGTCATGATCCCAGGGTCCTGGGATCGAGTCCCACATCGGGCTCCCTGCTCGGTGGGAAGCCTGCTTCTTCCTCTCCCACTCCCCCTGCTTGTGTTCTCTCACTCGCTGTGTCTCTATCAAATAAATAAAATCTTAAAAAAAAAAATGTTGCACCAGAGCCAATGAAACACACAAGAGTGTGAAAAGGATGTACACGTGACTGACACGTGCTCACAATCACAGATCATCAGGGAAATGAAAACCACACCAGAAAATATCACCTCCCACCTGTTACAATGGCTATTACCAAAAAGACAAGAAGTAACAGGTTGGTCATGATGTGCAGAAAAAATAACATTTGAATACTGCTGCTGGGAACGTAAATAGGGAAGTCATCATGGAAAATATTAGGGAGACCCACCAAAAATTGAAAATACAACTACCATATAGTCCACCACTGCCATTTCTAGGTTTCTATCCCAAGGAAACAAAATCAGTATCTCCACAACGTATCTGAACATGCATATCCACTGCAGTATTATTCACATAGCCAATATATGGAAACATCAGTAAGTGTGTGTGAGTGTTTAAAGTGACAAATACGGGGCACCTGGCCCACTCCGTCCATACAGCATGCAACTCTTGATCTCAGGGTGGTGAGTTCAAGCTCCACACTGGGTATGGAGTCTCTCTCTCTATATATATATAAAAAAAAGAATAAAAAAATAAATTGTATCTAAATAGAGAAGTAAATAAATAAAGTGACAACATTTAGTACACACATGTGCAGTAATATTCAGCCATAAAAATGAAGGCAACACTGCCACTTGCCACAAACAGATGAATCTGAAAAAAAATAGGCTAAGTCAAATAAGCCACACAGCAAAACACAAACCCTGTATATGGATACAGGGTACAAACCCACATACGTGGATATTTATTAAGAAAAGAAATGAGTCAAACTCATAGAAACAGAAAGTAGAATGCCAGAAGCTAAAGACTGAGGGAGATGGGGAGATGTTGGTCGGAGTACACACTAACATTTACAAGATAAGTTCTGAGGATCTAATATACAGCACGTTGACTACAGTTGTTAATATTTTATTGTACACTTGAGGGGCGCCTGGGTGGCTCAGATGGTTAAGCGTCTGCCTTTGGCTCAGATCATGATCCCAGGGTCCTGGGATCGAGCCCCACATTGGGCTCCTGGCTCAGCGGGAGCCTGCTTCTCCCTCTCCCTCTGCCTCTCTCCCTGCTCATGTTCTCTCTCTCTCTCTGTATCTCTATGTCTCAAATGAATAAATAAAAAATCTTTAAAAAAAAAAAATTTTATTGTACACTTGAAATTTGCTATCAGAGTAGATACTAAGCTTTGGAACCATCAATAACAAAAAACGTAATTGTGTCAAGCGATGTTGTGTTGATTAGGTTCGTTTGTTAACAATTTCATAATGTAAGGGCATCTAGGTGGCCCAGTCAATTAAGCATCCAACTCTTGGTTTCGGCCCAGGTCTTGATGACTGGGTGGAGAGATTAAGCCCTGCCTCAGGCATAAATATCTAAAAAAAAAAAAAAAAAATTTATAACGTATATCAAATCATTATGTAATATAATTTCAATAATATAAATTTGTCAATCATATCTCAACAAAGCTCATGGGGGGAGGGCAGGTAGAAAAAGAGATGTAAACACTACTAAAAGAACCATAGAGGGGCGCCTGGGTGGCTCAATCATTAAGCGTCTGCCTTCGGCTCAGGTCATGATCCCAGGGCCCTGGGATCGAGCCCCGCATCGGGCTCCCTGCTCCGCGGGAAGCCTGCTTCTCCCTTTCCCACTCCCCCTGCTTGTGTTTCCTCTCTCGCTGTGTCTCTCTCTGTCAAATAAATAAAATCTTTGAAAAAAAAAAAAAAAAAAAAGAACCATAGAGGACAGTCTTGAGAAGTAACCCATGGTCCACATAAGCAGTAAACATGTCAATGCCTGCAATTTCAGGCACAGGCAGGCATTGGAAATGGCACCTGTAGGAAAGGTTCAAAACCCAGGCCACAGAAATGGCACGGATCTGAACACACGGACCCAGCCAGGGAGAGGGCAAGCAAGGTGCGATCCATCAGCCTCACTGCATGACCACTGACCTCCAATCTTACCCGATCAGGGCTCAGCACAGAGGGTACTGGGAGCTGCAGGGCAGAGAAAAGGGCACACCAACAACTCAGAGCTAGCAACAAAAGCAACTACCCAGAAAGCTGGGGAAGCAAGCAGTGTCCACAGTCCACACGAGAGAAGGACTAACCTACCCTGGAAAATGCAGAGGGGGGGACACGGGAGTACAGAGTCTAGTCCAGGTCAAAGGGGAGGCTGAGGGCCTTACCCAGTGAGGATATAAGTGTAAAGTTCTCCAGCATCACATGGTGGTACAGCCGTCTCTGAGCCTCATCAAGAAGCCTCCACTCCTTCCAGGAGAAGTACACAGCAATGTCCTCAAAGGTCACACCACCCTTTCATGAAAAGGACAGATGAAACCATGAACATTCTCTCTCTGAGAACCCACAATCCAACCCCCCACACATCCACTCCAGTCTCCCCACCTCAGAATAAATACCAGGTCCTGGTGCCTCTAATGCTGCTCTCCTCTCACCTTCCCATCAATCAGTGTTCAGTCCTCAGCAGTAACAGGCAGGGGGACACGGAGATGCACTCTAAGCTCTGGGTCTGGCCTGCAAGGTCCCATCCCCCTGCCACGATATTCCCATGGAGTCTCCCAGGTTGCGCCCTCAACACAGCCAATTATAGGCCCTGCTCTACCAGGAAGTCTTCAATACCAGGGCGCTGAGGCCCTTAGCTCACACTTCCCCTCCATGTGTACAGGATTCTGTAGACTGTACCACTCTCACGTCTTCAGGCCCCACAGATGAACTCCCACACCTTCCTGCCCCACACCAAAGGATCCTCCCTTGACTCACACTTGTGCTTGTCACATGACATCCAAAGGATGTTTGACAAACTCAAACAGGTTCCAGTCCCACCCCAGGACTCTCAGGGATCCCAAATGAGGGAAAGCCTCAAAATGCTGCTGAGAAGCCCTCCTCACCTGCCTGTAATCCTCCCTTCAACAACAGACACTCACAACCACATGTCAACTTAGGATACTCACAGACCCTCTTCTACTTCTCTGCTGCCCATGCTATCCCTCAACAATTAGATACTCCACTTTCCACTGAAATTTTGTAAATACACCAGCCCCAATGGTCTCCTTGCCCAGCATAGTGAATCACAAATGACCACATTTGCCCGAGACCTTTTCCAGCAGCAAAACTTTGAAACACTACAAACACCACACAAACTCACACCAAATTTCTGTTGAAGCCCTACACCACTGAATAAAGTGCATCTCCAGACTCTCAAATGCTCCTGGACAGGGGGCACCTCTGTGCCTCCGTGGGTTAAGAGTCTGATTCCTGCTCTCAGCTCAAGTCTTCATCAGGGTCAAGAGATCAAGCCGCATGCTAGGCTCTACCCTGGGCATGGAGACTACTGAAAAAAGAAATATACTCCTAGATGTCCTAGCTATCTCTTGTCCCATCATTCCATGGAAGGTTTGCCCATGTATCTGCCACATCATTCTTTCTCCTTCACCACCTGTGTTGGCAATGCCCAGCAAACCCAACCAGGTGCTAAACAATACCACTCTTTTTTTTTTTTTTTTAAAGATTTTATTTATTTATTTGACAGAGAGAGAAATAGCGAGAGAGGGAACACAAGCAAGGGAAGTGGGAGAGGGAGAAGCAGGTCTCCCGCGGAGCAGGGAGCCCGATGCGGGGCTCCATCCTAGGACCCAGGGACCATGACCTGAGCCAAAGGCAGACGCGTAACGACTGAGCCACCCAAGCGCCCCTGAACAGTACCACTCTCAAGCACACTTTGCCAAGACCCTCCGACCTACCAATTGCATTGCCACTATGCTCTGCATTCCCTTCCTAAATGTGATCCAAATCTCCACCCTGGTCCACACAATAGCCATCACTTTTCTAACTCTCCATCCTGAATCTTTCCCCGTTTCCCAAACTTTTCTGTCCAGCTGCCCACCTTTTGCCATCACTCATACTTCTCTGAAACATCAGCGATTGTAAACAATGTCAAAACAACTTAGGTATCCCCATGGACAATCAACCTACTGGTAACTTCCATACGGATGATGGGAGCCTCCATCTCTTTGGCTGCTAGGACCTGTGAAAATTAATAATGGGAAACCTCACCAAAATGGAGTCAGACCCAAGAGGAAGAGACAGACTTGACCTTATACTGCCAAAGTACTTCACTACCCCAGACCCAAAAAGACGGGCTTTCCTGATCACCCCACCCAACAGCTCAGCCAATGCGAAGCCACTGTTCTTCAAACTCCCAGTTTACTCCAATGGAGTTGGAGTTTATTACAGCCTTCAAAACTTTGCCCTTTTCCCCTTAAAAAAATCCTACCTCTCCTTTATACTCCTGACTGTCCTACTGTTTTGCCTAAGCTTGTTCCAAATTGTAGTTTTTCATTCCCAAATAAACCCATTTTTGTGGGTAAAATAATTGCCAGTTTTTGTTTCATTTTTAGGGTTCGCAGACCAAAAGCCCTGGAGTTGTCCCTGACTCCTCCCTTCCTCTTGTCACTTGCAACACCCACAATTTGGTTTAGCTCTTCTCAAAAAAGGACCATAATTCAACCAACTCTCCAACATCCACGGCAGCCATGCTACGCCATCAACAATAACACTGAAGTGCCTCGGTGACTCAGTCCCTCGAGGGCCCCACTCTTGATTTTGGCTCAGGTCAGGATCATAGATGTAGCCCCAGCTGGTCTCCTCTCTCAGAGGGGAGTCGGCGGGGATTCTCTCTCCCTCTCCTCCGACCCCCCAACGCGCGCGTGCTCTCTAAATGTCGAATAAAGAGTGCTCGCTTCGGCAGCACACATACTAAATGTCAAATAAATAAAATATCTTTAGAAAAATAAAAAAATACCCCCGCCGCCTGCCGTGCCCTCCTCCTGGGCGCCCGGCCTCCTCGCCGACCCCCGCGGCGGGCTCTCTTCTCCGGCGGCCAGACAACGCCTAGTCACCCCCGCCTCAGCCCACCTCACTCCCGCCACGACAGACGGCCTTCTCGGGCAGCGCGGGGACGGGCCTCATGGCCGCGCTGCACTTTGCTCCTGACACGAAGAACGGCGACGTGCTGGTCCCCGCGGCTGGCGCAGCCCCCTCCAGCCTCGGCCCCAGCCGCCCTCGGCCCCGAGCCCGCTCCCGCACGGGGCCCCCGCCCGCCGCCGCCTCCCCGTCCCGGACACCGGGGCCTGGGCCGCAGGGACGCGAGCCGGCGCCCCGCGCTCGGGCCTTCGGGCTCTGGGTGGGGGGACGGCGGGAGGGCCCGGGGGACGAGCGTTTACCCTGCGCGCGGCCGCCGCCATCGGACTCGGTGGGCTGAGCGAGGCCGGGAGCTGAGGGAGGGGAGCGGACACCCGGGCCATCAGTCTTTGTCCAGGCTCCGGAGCGCGGCAACCCGGGAGACGTCGCGGATCCTCGGACCCCAGTCTTTGCCTTGGAGGGAAGAGCCTCCCCTCGCGTCTTCTCGATTAGTTGCTTCCGAAATCGCGTTCCCGAACCTCTGCAGGTAAACAATCGGTAAAAGATGCCGAAGGCCGCAAAGGGCCGGAAGTCCCGCCCTCAGCGGATGCGCTCGCCTAGAAACGCCGTGTGCTGTTCCCTCATTGGCTCCTCGCTCCGCGCTCGGGGTCGGGCTCTTCCGGGTGGGGTGGCTCCCGGAGCTCCGGCGGTCTCCGGTAGGGGGTCCCCCACCCTGGAGTTGCCCAGCTACGGTCACGTGGCACCCTGAGGGACGCTGGAAAGTGCGGCTCCTCGCCGGGGGGACGGGATTTGCTCCTCGTTAAAGGCAGAGAAGAGCTGTGCTTTCAGACTCCATGAACGTCAGTCAGCTTCCAGAGAAAACTGATTTTAGATGCTCCCAGGTTCCTTTGCTGAGGTGAATGACAAATCATCCCTTGAAGTACTTCTGAAAGAAATGAGTCGCTGTCTAACTGGAAAGTTGTTGTTGCTCATTAGATGCTTGCGCCCGGGATGCGTTAGAGTCAGTTTTGTAGTTAGGAACTTAGAAAACTTCCTGTTAAATAATAAAAATTCAACAGAGTGCATTCTAAAGGGCTTTTGGCTTTACTCATCGATTTGGGAATTGGGCAGCATCCCATCTAGCAAGTAGAGGGCAGCTCCAAAGCGCTACAGAAAGGGGAAGGCTTTTAAAGGTAGGAAAAGAGTATCATAAACAGAAAGAAGGATTATGTCAGTTGAAGACTGTGGGGACAAAAGACTCATTAGGAGAACCCGTCATCTTTCTTTGGGGAATGGAGAGGGCCCATCCATGTAGATTAACTCTTTAGTGCTAACCAGCAGATTCCTGACTGTGCAGTGGAAACAATTTCTGCGGAGGTTGAAAGTGCAATGAGTTTCGGTATTATGCTCTGGTTTGGTGACCTGGCCTAGCAAAAGTGACTCCATTTGGGGCCTGTGGTTTCCTTTTTACACCCCATACAGGTCCATGACAGGGAAGAAGGACAGGGATGGTAGGCCACCCCGAATGAAGTGGTCAATGACACGGTCAGGCTCTGGGTCCACACTAAACCTCTCTTACGTGTATAATGATGGCGCCCATCTATGAAGGAACACTTTTATCCATATAATTCTTTCTCCATATTCTCAGATGTACTCAATTCCTTTTAGGAGTCTGACATCATCCCAAACAGCTCAACTTAACCCATGCTATTTTTGGTACTGAACACATATTGCCATCTTCATTTGGAGCATGTGTGCAAAGCGAGAATCTGAGCCCTGAAATAAAGGGTTGTCTGAACCCAATGATCTCATCTTCTTGCTGGGAAGTGATTCTTCTTTCTTCAGGCACTGGCGGTAGTGTCACTTTAGGAATTGAAGTTATCTCAGAATAGAGTGGTGAAAAATGCACATTTCGGAAAGCAGTTTCTAACCTTTATCAGGTTGTTTAAAGACAATGGTAGAAATGGCTATGGCGAAACCCACATTCCATCTCCCTACACATCATTAAAGGCTACAAAAACATTATGACCTGAAAGAACTTTTAGAGAAGGCTCTAAGAAGCCTGAGAAAAGATGGAATGAAATTGAGCACGTGACTCTGCTAGACCAATATGCCTGGTCATTGTGAGGGCTTTTATCTCCAAAATGTAACTTTTTCATTCCTGAAAACATTGAGCAATGCTACTGTCATCCTTAAAAATAAATAGCCACTTATTTTACTAGCAAACTGAGTTTATTCAGGAATTAACAGAGGAATTTCAACTGGGGATAAGCATGGTAGGGCAAACCACAGGAAAGTCTGAAGAAACAGAAGGAAAGTCAGCTTTTATTAGGTTTTAGGAGGAGACTGGGGAGGTTTGCTTTCAGTAAAAGTTCATTGAGGAACAAGAGTTTCCAGTTGTCATAATTATTCATTGGCTGTATGCCCTGGTTAGTGTGTAGTTGCTGGGGCAAGGAGCATTCATTCTTCTTTTTGTTAAAAGCAGGAGATCAAATTCCTACTGTGAAAGTTTCCTCCCTTGTCAAGATAAAAATAATCTTCCTTTTTCCTGCTAATTAACCATTCCTACCTTTGTGAGAGCTTCATTTTACTTTATTTTAATTTTTTTAATTTAAATATAGTTAATTAACATGTAATGTATTATTAGTTTCAGAATTAGAGTTCAGTGATTCATCAGTCTTATATGATACCCAGAGCTCATAACAACACGTGCTCTCCTTAATGTCCATCACCCAGCTACCCCATCCCCCACCCCGGAGAGCTTCATTTTAAACGTGGTTTCCTTTACTAATTTTCAGACTACCCTGGAGAGGGAAGAGGACATTTACAGTGCCCATAAGAATTAAAATGAAGAGAAATCGATATGTCATGTGTATTCACTGGCCTCACAAGTGTGCATTGAGCATATACTGGGTTTGTAGGAAATTTTGGTAGATGCATGGGAGAAATGCAGGCACAAGACAAGTAGTCCTGCCTTCAAATGCCTTGTATTATGTTCAAGAAAAACATAGGAAACATGAAAACAGAAACTCAAGTTTACATTCAGTGTTAAAATGTGGCAGGTGGGATGGAAACGAGGTGATTTTGTGAGATGAGAGTAGTTGGTGTAATAATCCACTGGGCAGAAAGGAAGCCCTCATTAATAAGAGCACCACTGAGCAAGGATGAGTCCTGTGGGTTTTTATTTTTATTAGCTCTGTTAAAAGATGAAGTGAGCTACATGAAAATTTCGAAGAGCTTATCTGAGCAAACACCAAAACCATTCAGGCAACACCAAACCAAACTAGGGAGAAGACTAATCTAAAAAGGGGTGCCTGGGTGGCTCAGTTGGTTAAGGGGCTGTTTTTGGCTCAGGTCATGATCCCAAGGGCCTGGGAGGGAGTACCGCATTGCATTGGGCTCACTGCTCAGTGGGAAGCCTGCTTCTCTCTCTCCCTCTACCTGCCACTCCCCCTGCTTCTGCTTGCTCTCTTTCTCTCTCTCAAATAAATAAATAAAATCTTAAAAGGGGGGAATACCAAAAAGGGAAGCAACAAAGAAGTTATATGATTGGCTATAGTTTAAGGAATTGTCTTATTTGGGAAACACAAATTGTTTCTGGTTTTGTTTTTTTGTTTTGTTTTTGTTTTTAGAGTGAGAGCCCATGAAGCAGGGGGAGAGGAGCAAAGGCAGAGGAAGAGAGAGATTCTTAACCAGTCTCCATGCCTAACGCAGGACTGGATCTCAAGACCCTGAGGTCATGACCCCAACCAAAATCAAGTGTCAGACACTTAATCGAATTAGCCACCCGTGGGCCCCTTGCTTTTTTAAATTTTAACTAGGCTCCATGCTCACTGTGAAGCCCAACATAGTTCGCTGTGTGTGATTGGATGTTTTTAGGTTTTGATTTCCTAACATTGAGGCATTTATAAATGTTAGGTTTCAGTTTGCCTCTCTAGGTGGAAGGGCATTGGAGCCACCTGCACCTAGTGGCCTCTTTGTTGATTTGCAGTTCCACACGAAAGAAGCAGGTGCCTAGGTGGCTTCCTGTGGACTCTTCTGCAGTGGAGACCCTGGGACTCCAGCCCTTTAAGCCTTTGGCCTGCTTGGCTCACTGCAGAGACACTCGGCAGTTGTGCATGAGAACCCTTCGCTGTGCTGCTCATCACAGTGTGTACATCGACAGCCTCCTGTCCTGGAGCCTGGAGGGAGGCAGCCTGGCCTTCCATAAAAAACCTGTTTTCGCAGTTTCATCTCTGCACTGACCCTCTCCATCAGCTTCACGTCAGCTCATTAAAAATGTTCATTCTCAGCCCACATGCCAGACCTACTGACTCAGACACTATAGTGGTAGCCCAGGAGTCAGTTTTTAAGACATCTCTGGGTAAGATAGACACACAGTTGAATGTTCCATGTTCTCCTGTGTTCCTGAAGACCGGGACCTGATATTCTTGTGACTGACACGAATCTCCTCTATAGTTGCAGGATTCCAGAATACAGGCTGTAAAATTTATCAGTACACATTTGTTTCCTTCATTTAAAAACTGATGTGTAAAGGAGGGCCTGGATGACTCAGTTGGTTAAGTGTCCAACTTCAGCTCAGGTCATGCATGATCTTGGGGTCCTGGGATTGAGCCCTGCATCGGGGCTCCCTACTCAGCGGGGAGTCTGCTTGTCCATCTTCCTCTGACCTCCGTTCTCTGTGCTTGCTCTCTCTTTCTCTCTCTCTCAAATAAATACATAAAGTCTTTTTTGAAAAAGGTAATGTCTAGAATGTCTGATTTACTGTACTTTATTAGTGGGTAAGTGCTCCTTTATGAACATAAAAAGTGAAAAACCTTTAACCACTGTGCCTGGTCCAGAAAAACAATATTTGCAGTATGGTATACTTTTTCTAAGATTTTTTAAAATTAATTAATTAATTAATTTAAAGAGAGCGAGCGTGAGCAGTAGAACGGGCAGATGGACAGGAAGTGAGGAAACTCAAGCAGACACCACAGTGAGGATGGAGCCCAATGCTGGGCTTGATCTCATAATCCCCAGATCACCAGCTGAGCCAACATCAAGAGGTGGACTGTTATCTGACTGAGACACACAGGCGCCCCATATAATATCCTTTTAGAATCGCTTTGGCAAATGGATGGATTGCCCTGTGTCTGTGCCTGTGTTCAAACACGTTTTACCAAATCCCAGTTTCGGTTGCCTAGCGCTCCAAAAGTCAATACTCAACAGAGAAGTCTTGACTGGAAAGGAAAATGAGCTTTATTTGGAAGGCTGGCCACCTGCGGAGAAGGCGGACTCTTGTACAAAGGCCAACTCCAAGGTTTCTGCCTCACCCAGGGGTTTTTAAAGGAGTTTAGGGCAGCTAACCAGTAAAGGGATAACAGTCTTTAACACTTCTTGACTACATGCAGACTCGATGTGCTAGCTATATTGTCACGGTGCTGGGAGGTTGTACAAGGGAGTCCGGTTCCTTAGGACCTGGGGTTTGTACAAGAGGGTCTGTTTTGCTTTGTGGCATTCAGAAGTTCCCAGCTCTTTCTAGGAGAGATTGCATGGTCTATAGATAAACAGAAAAGTAAATCAGTCATGTAGGCTAAGGGTACTTGTTTAACCTTAAGATTACTAGGTCGCCCGAGGGCCTGAGTTGGCTTTACCCATACATACCGTTTTTCTTAGAACTGAAAGAAGACCTTGGCTGCCCCCATTTTGACTTCAAACTTTCTAGTCGGGTTCTTCTTTCCATCTTGTCTCTAGACTCCGATGGAAGGCAAGGCATCCCGATGGGAACAAAAACTACCCCCTCGAGCACTAAGGATTGCCCTGAGCCAGCAAGTCCCCACCCATGACCGACTCCAGGACAATGATCTATTTGACTTTCACTGCCTACCTGCATGTACCCATCCACCTTGGCCCCACGTTTTCCCTCTATAAACCTGGAAGTGTTCTCAGCCCTTTGGAGACAATCATTGAGAGGTTCGGCCATGGTCTTCTCTGTGTTGGGCTCCCTGAGATTCCTTTCTTGTTTACCACCACTGCTTTCTCTGACTTTGGATTTTGTCACCAGGGAGTGGCCAAACCTAGTCTGTTTGGGACCCCCAGGCTAGGTGCTCTTTCACCCCCATGCCCCAACACTACAACAAAGTCATAATTTGTTTTTGGGTTTTTTTTAAAAAATATTTTATTTATTTGAGAGAGAGAGAGCACAAGCAGGGGGAGGGCCAGTGGAAGAGGGAGAAGCAAACTCCCAACTAAGCAGGGAGCCCAAAGCAGGGCTCAATCCCAGGACATCGAGATTGTGACCCGAGCCTAAGGGCTTAACTGACTGAGCCATTCAGGTGCCCCAAAGTTGTAATTTGTTGAAAAATCTGCACCTGAGGTTTTTTTTTTTTTTTCCCCTTAAGATAACTGTGGACAACCTAATCCGCTGAGTTTAGTCCAGACTTCTACACCCATCAGCACCAGAGAGGTAATGATAGTGCTGGTGGGAAGAATGGAGGACTCAACTGTGGACTGTGCTGTGTCCCTGAGGGGCAAGAATGGCCAGAGCTCTGGGCAGGGCACTGCCTTAACGACTGATGGTGGGAACTTCCTCTCCAGTGAAGTACAGGTACTTAACGCAGAGGGTTCTTCCAATAACTTCCAAGTGACTCCTCTGTCTCTGCCCTGCCCTCCCACCAGGCACCAGGGCCCCCTGCAGGCCCCTTCCTGGTATGTCCCCGAAATGAGACCCTGATCCCACATATGTGTGTGTGTGTGTGGGGGTAAGGCCTCCACAGGTTGCCACACACCTGACCCAGGGACCCTCTTCCTTCTGGTAGGGACCCTCCTTCGGGTGAAGAGGGAGGCCTGGACTGACTCTTGATCTTCTGGGCGAGGCCCCAAACAGGAGGGAATCCCCGTCTTTTCTGGGAGAGGCCACGCCCACCTGGCTCCCAGTCCTTCCTGGCCAGGGGAAGGCCGGAAGTGGCCCAGTGACCCATCACCTCCCTGGGCCCAGCGGACTTCCTCTGAGACAGCTGCCTGGGAACACAGCCCAGAGCGGTGGTGAGAT
Organism: Halichoerus grypus; assembly: GCF_964656455.1. Classification (NCBI taxonomy): domain Eukaryota; kingdom Metazoa; phylum Chordata; class Mammalia; order Carnivora; family Phocidae; genus Halichoerus; species Halichoerus grypus. The sequence goes on from NC_135726.1 coordinate 60,107,716, forward strand.
GCTCGGATGAATGTCGACTCTTTCGGGACCAGCAGTCAACTATTACAGAAAGAGAAGAAATTAAATCACTTGGAGGCTGGTGTCCCACGGTGAGAATTTCTCCCAGTGTACTGGGTGGAATCGGAGGAAGCAACTCTGACCTGAGTGGGTGTACACGACAACCTTGTCACTACTAACGTGAGACCAGCCAGATTTTCAATCACCAGTCAGGGTGTTCAGGGACGTCCCTCCCCTCTGGCCTGTCAGGATTAAGGTCCCCTGCCTGAGAGGCTCCTGCAGACCTCCAGCCAGCTCACAGCCCCCACAGTGAGTGGTTTTCCACCAAACACCCACATACAGTTATTCAGCACCTTCTCTGAGAATATCCCACTCTCACAATGGGAGAATTTACACTCTGGAAATTGGAAAACACTACAGAGCAGGGATGGATTTTTGTTCTTCTGAAGGCCTGGACTTAAGAAAATGATGACATAATGGGGGGCGCCTGGGTGGCTCAGTCGTTAAGCGTCTGCCTTCGGCGCAGGTCATGATCCCAGGGTCCTGGGATCGAGCCCCGCATCGGGCTCCCTGCTCTGCGGGAAGCCTGCTTCTCCCTCTCCCACTCCCCCTGCTTGTGTTCCCTCTCTTGCTGTGTCTCTCTCTGTCAAATAAATAAATAAAATCTTTAAAAAAAAAAAAAAAAAAAAAAAGAAAATGATGACATAATGGAATGAATGTACCCTAGACTTAAACACGTGAAGTGTTTTGGTCCATGACAATGAGTAGGCCACAAAAATCTGAAGTAGTTATGAAGAAGTAGCCTTTTAGTAGTACCATGACAACATAAAGAAAAATGTCACACCATGTAAGAATGAGAAAAATTTCAACATTTACCTTTGTTGTGTGCATGGCTAATTTGTAATTGAAAAGGGAACTAGCCATAATCACATCAAAGAAAACAGGCAAATGGTACAAACAGAAATTGTACCAAAGAACACATACAGGTGGTAAATAAACACAAGAAAAAATGCTGAAAGTCAATCCTTAGGAAATGCAATTACAACATAGCACTATGCACATACTAAAAGGACTGTCATTAGACGCCCTATGAAGTGCTGGCAGGGACTGGACATACTGGAGCTCTCATACATGCCTGGTGGGAATGCAGTAGTGAACACTTCACATCCCATTTTGGCCCTTTCATGAAAATGTTAACACTCACCTACCTGTGACTTAGCCATTGTGCTTTAAGTTTTAACAGAAGAGAAATGAAACCTCTACCCACATAAGGAATTATAATGAAAATATATAGAGGGATTTGTTTGTGAAAGGGAAACACTGGAAATAACCCACATGCTCCAAACAGATGAAGAGATCAATAGTGGTACACATCCAGAGAAGAAAACAGTAGTGTTGAATAAAAGGGACATATATGCAAAACGACCTCCAAGCCTTCAGGCCAAAGAAAAAGGCTGAGAAGTCCACCTAGAAGAGAAATGTTTATTTAAGGACTTTGGGACAGAAACGGATCTTCAGGAGAAACCATTAATAGGTGTAGGACTCTGCACCACCACCTCCAGAAAGATCTGCTTTTTTAGCCCTAGAGGCTGGGGAGTACCTGGGAGACACCGTGGGAGGAGGATGTTTCAGAACAGGTGTCTGCCACAGTCCTTTAGGATACCAACAAGCATACTGGCCGGACAGGGTCACAAAAGCTACATCCCTGGAGGATGAATTCTCCCTTGTCTTTACCTTTTTCCTGCCTTCACTTGTCACAATGGCCTTGACATGTTAGCACCACAGAGGATAGAAGAATTCAGAGACTTTTGGATTATTTTATGACAAGGACCTCTGTCACACAGGGTAAGTGTATCTGAAAGTGAAGAATTTCTGTGCACACTGATCCTGCCCAGCCAGTCACTACAGCATCTGTGGATACACTTTTTTAAGAGATACACACCACCTTAGGTGGCTGATTTCTCCTCTACTCCCTAATTGCCCAATCATCTAGATTACCAATTACAGTTCCCCTGCCCCTGTGGTGTTACAAGTGAATACTGTACATCAGGTCACAAGGCTCCTTTGAAGGATCTGGGGTAGAGATTCCACTCAACAGCGCCTGGCATCCTGTGCTATCAGCTGTGGACAAGCAAAATATTCCTGTTGTTTCCACAAGCACTGGAATGGTCTCAACTGCTCCCTCTTCACGGTGACCTCTGAGCACACAAAACTTGCTAGCATCCAGACCACAAAACCCAGATGTGGATCCCGGGAGGCTGTATTAGCTAGAACTGATATTACACAGGACCCCACACTGGGTGATTACACAAGAGAAATTTATTTTTCCCACAAATCTGGAGTCTAGAAATTAGACCTAAGGTGTCAGCAGGGTTAGTTTCTTCTGAGGCCTCTGTCCTTGGCTTAGATCTGGGGATTCCCTGTCTTCACATGGTCATCTGTGTGTGCCTGTATCCTCATCTCTTCTTATCATGAAGCCAGTCATACTGCCTAAGAGTCCATCCTAATAACCCATTTCAACTTCATGGTCTCTTTAAAGATGCTGTAGCTAACACTGTCACATTGTGACGTACGGGGGGTTACAACTTTAACATATGAATGTTAGGTACAGAATTCAGCCCATAACAAAGGTCTTGAGTTTTAACGCAAATTAAAGCCCAAGCTGGAGAGCAGAACTGACCTCTGTATTATTTATTTGCAATCATCCACTCTGAGACACAGTAAGTTTGGGTGGCAATGAACTCTGTTCACTCCTATGTCTGGCAGAGCTCAATTCTAATTTCACATCACCCCTTAAAGTGAATTTAACACCTAAGACTAATGGTAATTAAACAAAAAAGGCATTTAGTAATGCATAAACCAGAGCAGCACATAGCACCCAATTCCTGTGTTGCTGACTTAGAAGCTGCAAAGATTTATCACAATCCTCAGGAGACTAACAACGTCCCTAAAATATTTACTCTTTCTCTGCAAAACACCATCCAGAACTCAAGGGGTACGGAGGGTCAACACTGGGTCACATCCATGCACTAACTTAGAAGGCAATGAGGAGATCCCAGTACCCATAACTTCCATCAGCAAACGACAAAGCAAAGTGGTCAGCGTCATTAAGCTGGGTGGTGACAGATGTTCGTTACTGGGACCATCCAGGTGGCAGAGGTGAAATGATTTCTGTCACAGAATCTGACAGTGACTTCCAGCAATGACTTCAGACACATCAGAACACCCAATACAACTTCTGAACTTTCTCAAATAGCTGGAACTTACGGGAAGTCACTCCACTGTGGACAGGCAGGTGAACAAAACTCAATTCAGGAAGGTGGCTGCCTCATAAGGTTCTCCCAGCATAATACACTAAGGAAGGAACTATCACCTTCTCCACCATTTTAAAGTCTTTCTGCAGTGTGAACTCTGAAGTGTGGAATGAAGACAGATGTCTGGCTGAAGGACTGGTGTCCTTCACCTCACTCATGTGGTCATGCTCCAAGGTGAATTCGGATTTTCATGAAACGGTTATCTTTGCCCAAAACATTACCCACATTCTTCACATGTGTCTTAGCTCAGGCCGCTCTCACAAAATATGATAAACTGGGTGGCTTGTAAGCAACAGAAATTTCTCACTTCTGGAGGCTGGATATCTCCCATAACATTCCCCATACGGTCTGGTTTTGTGTCTGGTGAGGACCAGCTTCCGGATTTATAGATCTCCCCAAAGGATCCTCACATGATTGACAAGGGAAGCAAGCTGTCTCAGAATACTTAGAAGACATTAAAACCATTCATTAAGAATTCACACACATGATCCATTCTAGTATCAATTACCTCCCAAAGACATCACCTGCTACTCCTATTGCATTAGAGGACAGGGAGTCAACATATCAACATCAGTGAACAGAACCATTTAGTTCATGTTACTACCCATAAAGACACTATTTACTGCGTACTTTCTCATCTTGAATGAGACTGGAAATTTAGCTGAAAGATTTCCCACATCCCCAGTACTCCTAATGTCTTTCTCCAATGTGAACTCTGTGATGGTAACTGAGAGCACCATAACTGATAAAAGATTTCTCACATTCACTGCAAGCATAAGGTCTTTCTCCTGTGTGAATTCTCTGGTGTATTATGAATGTTGACTTGTACTTCAACAATTTCCCACATTCATTACACTTATAAGGCTTTTCACCTGAGTGAACCTTTATGTGTACATTCAGGGCACCTCTTTGGAAGAAGGACTTGCCACATTCTCTGCACTCATAAGGCCTTTTTCCAGTGTGAAATCTCTGGTGAGAACGGAGGAGGGAACGAGAAGTGAAAGTTTTCCCACAGTGACTGCATTTATAAGGCCTTTCTCCAGTGTGAACTCTCTGGTGATCACGGAGGTAAGAACTACAAGTAAAAGATTTCCCACAATCACTACAATCATAAGGACTTACTGCAAGGTGACTTTGACGATGATACCGGAGGGCACGGCTATAACTAAAAGATTTCCCACATTCACTGCACAGATAAGGCTTTTCTCCTGTGTGAATTCTCTGGTGTTGAATGAACGTCGACTTATAGTTCAAAGATTTCCCACATACATTACATTTGTAAGGCCTTTCACCCGAGTGAATCTTGATGTGTACATTGAGACTATTCCTTCGGCAAAAGGACTTGCCACATTCACTGCATTCATAAGGCCTTTCACTATTGTGAACTCTCTGGTGAGAACGAAGGTGAGAAGTAGTAGTAAAAGACTTCCCACAGTCACTGCATTCATAAGGCCGTTCTCCAGTGTGAACTCTCTGGTGAGAACGAAGGGTAGATCTAGACGTAAAAGATTTCCCACAATCCCGGCACTCATGAGGCCGGTCTCCTGTGTGAATTCTCTGGTGTTCAATGAATGTTGACTTACATTTCAATGATTTCCCACATTCATTACACTTGTAAGGCTTTTCACCTGAGTGGACCTTTTTGTGTACATTGAGGCTACTTCTTTGGACAAAGGACTTGCCACATTCACTGCATTCATAAGGTTTCTCTCCAGTGTGGACTCTCTGGTGATAGTGGAGTCCTGAAATACCAGTAAAAGATTTCCCACATTCACTGCATTCATAAGGCCTTTCTCCAGTGTGAACTCTCTGGTGAGAATGAAGGACAGAACTAGTAGCAAAGGATTTCCCACATTCACTGCACTCATAAGGCCTTTCTCCTGTGTGAATTCTCTGGTGTTTAATCAATGTTGACTTACACTTCAAAGATTTCCCACATTCATTACACTTATAAGGCTTTTCACCTGAATGAACCTTTATGTGTATATTGAGGCTACTTCTTTGGACAAACGACTTGCCACATTCACTGCACTCATAAGGCTGCTCTCTGGTATGAACTCTTTGGTGATAATGGAGGGCCGATTTGGTGGTAAAAGATTTCTCACAGTGATTGCACTCATAAGGCCTTTCTCCAGTGTGAACTCTTTGGTGATCACGGAGGACAGACTTAGTGCTAAAAGATTTCCCACATTCACTGCACTCGTAAGGCCTTTCTCCTGTGTGAATTCTCTGGTGTTTAATCAATGTTGACTTCCACTTAAAAGATTTCCCACATTCGTTACACTTGTAAGGCCTTTCACCTGAGTGAATCTTTATGTGTAGTTTGAGGATATTTCTTCGGACAAAGGACTTACCACATTCACTGCACTCATAGGGCCTTTCTCCAATGTGAACTCTCTGGTGACAACGGAGGTTAGAACAAGTGGTAAAAGATTTCCCACATTCACTGCACTCATAAGGTCTTTCCCTAGTGTGAGATCTCTGATGATAACCAAGGGCAGACATAGTAGAAAAAGATTTTGCACAGCCACGACACTTATAAAACCTTTCTCCAGGGTGAACCCTATGGGTAATCAACACTGATCTATGGATAAAAGATTTTGCACATCCACTGCAAACATAACTCTTTTCTCCATTGTGCCATCTCTGGGGATGAATGAGGCCAGATTTCTGGCTTAAGGATTTCCCACATTTGCTGCACATGTACTGCTTGAACAGAGTATGAGTCTTTTCATGTTGACTGCAAGCTGACCAATGCCTAAGGAATTTTCCGTATTTGCTAAACGTATAACCTCTTTCTCCAGTATGGAACGTCTGGTGTATAGCAAATAAAGATTTATACCTGAATGTTTTCCCACATTTATTGCACACAAAGGACCGTCTTCCAAGGTGGACACCCTGGTCCTGAACGTGCGAATGTGTGGGACCAAACGCATTCTTGCATTCTCCCCAAGTATCATAACTTTTTCTGCTTTGTAAAGTTGCCCTGCACTGGGTGACCGTGTGTGGCTTCTCCCCAGTATGAGTGGCCTCTTGCTGCAGATGCCCTGAGCCAGACAGGAAGTCCTTCTGAACTTCTCCACAGGTAAGGGGCTTTCCTGAACCATGGAATCCCCAGCTCTTCACAACAGAGGCCCTGTCCACACGGCTTCTGAAGGGTTCTGCACCCACGTGCTGCTCCTGCTGCTGCTGAAACTTTACACTGAAATAAAATTGTTTCCCACAGGCCCCACACCTCAACAGTTTCTGGCTGTTTTCTTTTCCCTGATGCGCAGCCAAGTGGAAAATGTCTCTCAAGACTGGACCACACATCTCACAGGGGTGGGTCTTCCGGCAAGACTGAGCTGCCTTGGGCGTCCTGGTCTGTGACACGCCTACAGAAGTGCTCTGGGCAAAGGGTGCCTCCTCATCCTCTGCTCCACAGCAACAACCTGAAGGCAAAGAAGCGCTGGTGAAATTTGTGTTGACAATAGTGAAGGGGTGAGCCCATCACATAATATGCATGGGTCTCACCTAGGCATGCTTTTCCAGACACTGGAGATGGAAAACAGCTGTAGTGGTTGCTGCGCATTATTGGGCCCTGATAGTCAAAGTAATGTGGACAGCTCACTAGGAGAATGGGAAACTAGGGTATGACACAAGGAAGAGAGCCAGGGTCGAAACCTTACTTCTCTTCCCACAAGTTAGCGTAGGACTAATTATGCTGGTGATATCTGTCTAAGTACAAGGCTGAAGGAAAATCCAATCCCAATAAATTTGCTGCTGTTCAATGTCACTTTAAGTGCATGTGAATATGTCATGGTAAAACTTTCAGGGGTGAATGTTATACTACACAGAAATAGTAGTGAGAGAAATTTGTGAGACGTGAATGCCCGAGAAGCATTAATTACCCCTATACTGGACGTCATGGAATTATCAAAGAGTAGAATTCAGAAGTCCACAAACTGTCAACAATGAAGAAGGAAAGACAGAAACGGGGTGTGGCCATTGGCAATCACACCAAATTCTGGTTGAAGAAACAAAGGTGCCCAGTATAGTCTGAACACAGGCCTGATATCACACCTTCCCCAGGTTCTATTCACCAGGAACAGAGCCCCTGTGAGCCCACCTCGTCATGTGTGGAGCATGTCCATGCTTTGATACACAAGGCGCTCCTCCCTGTAAGCCCTCCTGAGCAACTACAAGATACCAGGAGGATAGAAATACTGAAGGAAAACAGGGCACGTGGACAACCAAACTGTTCCAAAGCTATCAGGATACTTCAGACACAGAAAAACGTCCTATGTGACTGATGGCAGCAGGACGGGAGAATAGGAGATACCATCCTTCACCCCAACAAAAATCAGTGCAACAGCTGTCTGTGAACGGCATTACCTCGGCGAGCTCAGCAGTGCACTGAAGACTGAGGAGGCCCAGTGGAGCATAAACAAGGGCACAAGCACACAGGAAAGACAGCCGGAGCGTGCTGTAGCAGAGACTGTGGGGTAGGTGGGAGACAAGGGCCGGGGCTACCTCCATCAGCCATGGGGCGCGTGCTGCTGCAGTCCCTGCTCAGCACAGACTCCGGCTGCCGGCTCCACGGGGACACTGGCACCCCTGCCACCAAGTCCACCAAAGGCTAAAGCCAAAGCAATAGTGAGAGAGATCAAAGCTGAAGGCAGCACATTTATGATTTCAAACTAGACTACAAAGCTATAGTATTCAAAACAACAGGGTACTGGCACATAAACCAGGAATAACCCTAGGGCAATAGAATAAAGAGACCAAAAGTAAATGCACATATATGTAGTGAACTCATCTTTGAAAATTATGCCAAAAATCTACACTGGGGCAGAATAATCTCTTTAATAATGTTGTGAAATCTGGGGTGCCTGCGTGGCTCAGTCGGTTAAGGATCTGCCTTCGGCTCAGGTCATGATCCCGGGGTCCTGGGATCGAGCCCCACGTGGGCTCAGCAGGGAGCCTTCTTCTCCCTCTCCCTGCCGCTCCCCCTGCTTATACTTTCTCCCAGTCTAATAAAAAAAAAAAAAATCTTAAAAAAAAAAAATAATGCTGTGAAATCTATGGGGAGCCTGGGGGGCACAGTTGGTTGAGCTACGACTCTTGGTTTTGGCTCAGGTTGTGATCTCAGGGTCGGAGCCTGCTTGGGATTGTCTATGTCCCTCTCCCTATACTCCCTCCCTGCGGTGATCTCTTTACCTCTCTCTCCTAAACAAATAAATGAATCTTTCAAATATATTGAGGGGCACCTGGGTGGCTCAGTCTGTTGATTCCAACTCTTATTTTGGCTCAGTTCATGATCTCACAGTGGTGGTGATCAAGCCTGCATAGGGCTCCAGGTCAGTGCAGAGTCAGCTTCAGATTCTTTCTCCCTCTCTCTCCCCCTTAGTCCCTCCCTGCTCTCTCTTTCAAATAAATAAAATATGTTTTCATTTTAAAAAATGAGGGGGCACCTGGGGGGCACAATCGGTTAAGCGTCTGACTGTTAGTCTTGGCCAAGGTCGTGATCTCACTGTTGTGGTATCATGTCCCACATCGGGCTCTGCGCTAAGCTTGGAGTCTGCTTGAGATTCTCTCTAAAATAAATAAATATTAAAAAATAATAATAATAGGGGCGCCTGGGTGGCTCAGTCATTAAGCGTCTGCCTTGGGCTCAGGTCATGATCCCAGGGTCCTGGGATCGAGCCCCATATCGGGCTCCCTGCTCCGCGGGAAGCCTGCTTCTCCCTCTCCCACTCCCCCTGCTTGTGTTCCTGCTCTGGCTATCTCTCTCTCTGTCAAATAAATAAATAAAATCTTAAAAAAAAAAAAAAATAATAATAATAAAATAAAATACTGTTGTGAAATCTGAATATCCAAATGAAAAAACAAGGATCCTGGATTGCCATCTTATAGCACACATGGAAATGAAATTGAAATAGATTAAAGACTTAAACAGATGACCTCAAACCCTAAAATTCCTAGGAAAAAAAAACATAGGGAAAAGCCTCCTTAACCTTATTCCTGCCAATGATTTTTTGAATATGACATCTAAAGCATACACAACAAAAGGAAAAACTAACAAATACCACTATATCAAATTGAAAAGCTGCACCAGAGCCAATGAAAAACACAAGTGTGTTGGGGCGCCTGGGTGGCTCAGTCGTTAAGCGTCTGCCTTCAGCTCAGGTCATGATCCCAGGGTCCTGGGATCGAGCCCCGTGTCGGGCTCCCTGCTCGGCGGGAGGCCTGCTTCTCCCTCTCCCACTCCCCCGCTTGTGTTCCTGCTCTCGCTAACTCTCTCTCTCTGTCAAATAAATAAATAAAATCTTTAAAAAAGAAAAACACAAGTGTGAAAAGGATGTACAAGTGACTAACACGTGCTCACAATCACAAATCTGCAGGGAAATGAAAACCAAAACCACAGGATATCACCTCCTACTTAGTGTTAACAGTGGCTATTACCAAAAAAACAAGAGGTAACATGTTGGTCAGGATGTGCAGAAAAAATAACATTTGAATACTGCTGCTGGGAACGTAAATAGGGAAATCATTATGGAAAATATTAGGGAGATCCACCAAAAATTGAAAATACAACTACCATATAGTCCACCACTGCCATTTCTAGGTATGTATCCCAAGGAAACAAAATCAGTATCTCCACAACGTATCTGAACATGCATATCCACTGCAGTATTGTTCACATAGCCAATATATGGAAACATCAGTAAGTGTGTGTGAGTGTTTAAAGTGACAAAGAAAGGGGGCGCCTGGGTGGCTAAGTCAGTTAAGCGCCTGCCTCTCCCTCTGCTCCTTCCCCTTGCTTGTGCTCTCTCTCTCAAATAAATAAATAAAATCTTTAAAAAATAAATCAATAAAAAATAAAGTGACAAAGAAGGGATGCCTGGCTGGCTCAGTTGGTAGAGCATGTGACTCTTGATCTCAGGGTTATGAGTTCAAATCCCACACTGGGCACAGAGTCTATGTAAAAAAAAATAAAAAAATAAACTGTATTTAAATGAATAAATAAATGAAATAAAGTGACAAAGATCATTTAGTACACACACACACACGCAGGAATATTCAGCGATAAAAAAGAAGGCAGCAGTGCCACTTGCCACAACATGGATGAGTCTAGAAAACATTATGCTAGTCAACGAAGCCACACAGCAAAACACAAACCCTGTATGGTATCATTTATATGGATAATCTTCAACAAAAGAAATAAATCACACTTACAGAAACAGAGAGTAGAATGCCAGAACCTAAGGACTGAGAGAATGCAGAGATGTTGGTCAGGGATATACACCTTCATTTCCAAGATAAGTTTAAGGATGTAATGTACAGCATATTGACTCCAGTTGCTAATATTACATTATACACTTGACATTTGTTAACAGGGTTGATATTAAGCTTTCGAACCACCACCAACAAAAAAGGTAATTTTGTCAAGTAATGGTGGTGTGATTAGCTTCATTTTGATGATAATTTCATAATGTAGGGACGCCTGGATGGCACAATCGGTTAAGTGTCCAACTCTTGGTTTAGTCTCAGGTTGTGATGTCTAAACTCAGGTTTAGACTCAGGGTAGTGATACTGAGCCCTACCTCAGGCTCGCCGCTCAGCATGGAGTCAGCTTGGGTTTCTCTCTTCCTTTCCCCTCCTCTCTGCTCATGAGCACGTGCACACGCACTCTCTCGCTCTCACTCTCAAATAAACAAATCTAAAAAAAATTACACTAATTTCATAATGTATATATCAAATTATTATGTAATATAATTTCAATAATATAATTTTGTCAATCATACCTCACAAAGATGAATGGAGCGAGGCAGGTAGAAGAAGAGATGTAAACACTACTGAAAGAACCATAGAGGACAGTCTTGAGAAGTAACCCATGGTCCACTTAAGTAGTAAACATGCCAATGCCTGCAATTTCAGGCACAAGGAAATGGCACCTAAAGGAAGGGTGCAAAACCCGGGCCACAGAAATGGCACGGATCTGAACACACGGACCCAGCCAGGGAGAGGGCAAGCAAGTTGCAATCCATCAGCCTCACGGCATGACCACTGACCTCTAATCTTATCCAATCAGGGCTCAGCACAGAGGGTACTGGGGCTGCAGGGCAGAGAAAAGGGTACACCAACAACTCACAGCTAGCAACAAAAGCAACTACCCAGAAAGCTGGGGAAGCAAGCAGTGTCCACAGTCCACACGAGAGAAGGACTAACCTACCCTGGAAAATGCAGAGGGGGGGACACGGGAGTACAGAGTCTAGTCCAGGTCAAAGGGGAGGCTGAGGGCCTTACCCAGTGAGGATATAAGTGTAAAGTTCTCCAGCATCACATGGTGGTACAGCTGTCTCTGAGCCTCATCAAGAAGCCTCCACTCCTTCCAGGAGAAGTACACGGCAATGTCCTCAAAGGTCACACCACACTACCATGAAAGGAAAAGTTAGAACCATGAACATTCTCTGAGAACCCACAATCCAACCCCCCATACATCCACCCCAGTCTCCCCACATCAGAATAAATACCAGGTCCTGGTGCCTCTAATGCTGCTCTCCTCTCACCTTCCCATCAATCAGTGTTCAGTCCTCAGCAGTAACAGGCAGGGGGACACATGGATGCACTCTAAGTTCTGGGTCTGGCCTGCAAGGTCCCATCCCCCTGCCACGATATTCCCATGGAGTCTCCCACGCTGTGCCCTCAAGACAGCCAATTATAGGCCCTGCTCTACCAGGAAGTCTTCAATACCTGGGTGCTGAGGCCCTTAGCTCACACTTCCCCTCCATGTGTACAGGATTCTGTAGACTGTACCACTCTCACGACCCCACAGATGAACTCCCACACCTTCCTGCCCCACACCAAAGGATCCTCCCTTGACTCACACTTGTGCTTGTCACATGACATCCAAAGGATGTTTGACAAACTCAAACAGGTTCCAGTCCCACCCCAGGACTCTCAGGGATCCCAAATGAGGGAAAGCCTCAAATGCTGCTGAGAAGCCCTCCTCACCTGCCTCTAATCCTCCCTTCAATAACACTCCCAACCACATGTCTACTTTGGATACTCACAGACCATCTTCTACTTCTATGCCGCCCATATTGTCCATCAACAATCAGAACCCACTACCCTCCTCCAAACCTTTCTGAAAACCCCAGCACTAAAGGCAGAGCAAAGCAGAAATGACCACATTTCTCCAGACCTTTTCCAGCAGCAAGACTTTGAAATACCCCAGACACCATAAAAGCTGACCACAAAGTTCTGGTGAAGCCTACAGCACTGAATAAACAGCAGCCCCAGCCTCACTGTCATCTTGTCTCAATTAATCTTAGATGTTCTCAGCCATCTCTTGTCCCATCATCCCATGGAAGCCTTGCCCATGTATCTGCCAGATCATTCTCTCCCCTTCACCTGTGTTCACAATGCCCAGCAACCCCAACCACGTGCTGAGGAAGAAAACCACTCTTCAGCAGACTTTACTAGGACCCTCTGACCTACTAGCAGCATTGCCACTATGCTCTGCATTCCCTTCCTAAATGTGATCCACATCTCCACCCTGGTCCACACAGTAGCCATCAATTTTCAAACCCTCCATCATGAAACTTTCCCCCAGTTTCCCAAAATTTCCTGTCCAGCTGCCCAGTTGTTGCCATCACTCATACTTCTCTGAAACATCTAAGATTCTAAACAATGTCAAAACAAGTGAGGACATCCCCAAGGACAATCAACCTACTGCTACCTTCCATCTGTCTAACGCTAGCTCCCAACCGTTCAGTTGTTAGGAAGTGGGTAAATTTATAACAGGAAACCTCACTAAAATGGTATCAGGAGGTTGCAGGCTTGAGGGGGTGGGAGCCCTCAGGCACTGCCCCTTGTTGGACTGCAGACCTAACAGCAAAAGAGGGACTTGACCTTATTTATATGGGGATAGTACTTCACCAGCACAGGCCCACGAAGACCGTCTGTCCTGACCGCCCCACCCGACAGCTCAGCCAATCAGAAGCCACAACTCCCAGCTCACTCCAGGGGACCTGCAGTTGTAACAGCCTCGCGACTTCGCCGCCTTCCCCTCAGGAAAGCCCACCTCTCCCGTTCTCCACACCGGCCTTCTGTTCGGACTCGGCCTGTTTGTTCCAAACTGCAGTCCACTTCCGTCTCCACAGAAACCCATTCGTGCAGATAAAATTACCGCCACATTTCACCTTATCTTTAAGGCTCACGGACCACAAGCCCGGGGCCCTCCCTCCCTCCCCCTCTCTTCTCACCCGCAGCACCCCGGTCTGCCGGAGCCCTTCTCAGAACATACACCAGCAGTCAGCCAGTTCTCCCACATCCAGGCGGGCCGAGGAGCAGTCCGGGGACAGAGCCCCCGCCGCCTGCCGTGCCCTCCTCCTGGGCGCCCGGCCTCCTCGCCGACCCCCGCGGCGGGCTCTCTTCTCCGGCGGCCAGACAACGCCTAGTCACCCCCGCCTCAGCCCACCTCACTCCCGCCACGACAGACGGCCTTCTCGGGCAGCGCGGGGACGGGCCTCATGGCCGCGCTGCACTTTGCTCCTGACACGAAGAACGGCGACGTGCTGGTCCCCGCGGCTGGCGCAGCCCCCTCCAGCCTCGGCCCCAGCCGCCCTCGGCCCCGAGCCCGCTCCCGCACGGGGCCCCCGCCCGCCGCCGCCTCCCCGTCCCGGACACCGGGGCCTGGGCCGCAGGGACGCGAGCCGGCGCCCCGCGCTCGGGCCTTCGGGCTCTGGGTGGGGGGACGGCGGGAGGGCCCGGGGGACGAGCGCTCACCTGAGCCGGGGCCCTGCGCGCGGCCGCCGCCATCGGACTCGGTGGGCCGGCAGCGGACACCCGGACTCCACTGGGTGCGGCGAGGACAGCGCCTCCCCTCGCGTCTTCACGATCAGTCACGCGGATCCTGACGCGCGCTCCGGAACCTTACGGGACAAACAGACCCAACCGGAGGCAAAGAGACCTACTGGGGGATGAGACCGGAAGTCCGGCCCCCGGGGATGCGCTCGCCTAGAAACGCCGTGTGCTGTTCCCTCATTGGCTCCTCGCTCCGCGCTCGGGGCCGGGCTCTTCCGGGTGGGGTGGCTCCCGGAGCTCCGGCGGTCTCCGGTAGGGGGTCCCCCACCCTGGAGTTGCCCAGCTACGGTCACGTGGCACCCTGAGGGACGCTGGAAAGTGCTGCTCCTCGCCGGGGGGACGGGATTTGCTCCTCGTTAAAGGCAGAGAAGAGCTGTGCTTTCAGACTCCATGAACGTCAGTCAGCTTCCAGAGAAAACTATTTTAAATGCTCTTAAATACTTTTACTGAACTAATTGACATATTATTTTGTACAGCACTTCAGAAATAAGAGTCTGTGCAGAGGTGGAAAGATGTTGCTGCTCCTCAAATGCTTGCACCCTGAGGTGTTACAGTCAGTTTCATAAGTTTCAGTAGGATTAGTTGGGAACAATAGATTAGTTCCTGTCAAGCAACAAAAATTCAACCCATCACATTGTAAAGGTTTGCTGGCTTGATTCATTGATTTGTGAATTGGGCAGCATCCATCTAGCAAGTAGAGGGCAGCTCCAAAGCTTTACAGAAGGGGAAGGTTTTTAAAGATAGGACAAGTATGGGGCGCCTGGGTGACTCAGTCGTTAAGCGTGTGCCTTGGCTCAGGTTATGACCTCAGGGTCCTGGGTTCGAGCCCCGCATTGGGCTCCCTGCTCAGCGGGAAGCCTGCTTCTCCCTCTCCCACTCCCCCTGCTTGTGTTCCCTCTCTCGCTGTGTCTCTGTCAAATAAATAAATAAAATCTTAAAAAAAAAAAAAAAAAAGATAGGACAAGTATGTCAAACAGAAAAAAAGGATTATGTCAGGTGAAGTCACCTTATTTTGGGGACAGAAGGGTCTTATTAGTCTTGAGGGAGCACAAGCCAAGCTGAGGAGAAAGCACAAACTAACACCCCACAACCCCACCCCCCCAGGGTATGATAATGTGTGACATTCCTCCAGGAAACTTCCAACTATCTTAAGGTTAATGCTTTGCTAGAAGAAAAGACAATATTAGCTTGATAATAGCAAGGAGTCCAGGATGCTTAGGGTCTTCTTTAGCATATGAAATACCTTTTGGACACCTCCCTTTTTCCTTACCTCTCCCAACTCTCAAGTATATAACCAGCCAGTCCTCATACACCGTTCCCCCCGGCCCACCCCGCCATGTGCAGCAGCTCTTTCTGCCCATGGGTCCTGTCCCCGTGCTTAATAAAATACCTTTTTGCACCAAAGACATCTCAGGAATTATTTCTTGGCTGTTGGCTCTGGACCTCATCAACATTCCAAAACTACATCATTTGGCACCCAAATGTGGGGCTTTGAGTCTTTTAATCTGGACTGGGTTTTGGGGCAAACTTGGTGAGTTGTTTCTCTCCTCTTCCTTTACTCTCATTTCAGGGGCTTTTCAGGGAGTACGGTCTTATTGGAACACTGTCATGTCGATTGCTCAGGCTACAATCCTCCAGCCCATTGCCTCTCTTCAGGGAGGAGAAAGACTGTCTTTTGGCTGGAAGTTAGTACCATGACTGGAATGGTAATAAGACCCAGAAACTTGATGCCCTCTCTTTATTCCTGTCCTTATGCAAAGTTGTCTGCCTTGGGCATGGGACAGTCACCTAAGTCAGCAGGACGGCTACCAATCTTGACTCCCATGTGAGGTTTCCTCTTCATTGGTCTAATGTGATCCCCTCCACATCTCTGGTTTACTCGCTTCCGGCTGTGAGAACGCCACTGGGAGCTGGCCGAAACCAGTACCTGATTGAATTAAAACCCAACCAGCACGTTTCCTAGACAAGTTGGCTGTAAATACTGCGTGTGTTGGAATGTCCCTTAGGCCATGATGGATTTCTATCTTAACTGTTTTCTGTCAGTGTCCTCTACTAACTACTTAAACTACAAAATTGGGTAATTTCCCCCTGTAAAACTTTTCTAGCGTTTTCCATGGGTTAAAAACAGCGGGTTTTTCAAGACAAGGTAAAATAAGGCTTGACCTTCGAGGCATGACCTCCAAAGCACGGTATTTTGGTCCATATGCCAGGCACCCATCTATAGCCTAGAATGCAGTAGGGAAAGGGTTGGGGGTGATGCTAGCATCTCTCCTATGGGGCCTTTTATGGCAGGCCTGCCTTCTTGGCAAGACAGGATGGTGATCAACAGCGATTTTCATTTGAGGGATGCCTCTAGTTGCTTTTAACACCCGGAACCTCTGACACATCCTGCGTGGGATCCCACCCAGGCGTTGAGGGTGGTGGTGGTGGTGGTGGTGGTGCTTTTTGGTAATGGACCATGTCTCTTCTTCAGTTCCCAAGGGTTCTCCCCTGGGATGTCTTTTAACCCACTGGAAACAATTCAGATTGAAAAATTTAAGAGGGCGCCTGGGTGGCTCAGTTGGTTAAGCGACTGCCTTCGGCGCAGGTCATGATTCTGGAGTCCCAGGATCCAGTCCTGCGTCAGGCTCCCTGCTCAGCGGGGAGTCTGCTTCTCCCTCTGGTCCTCCCCCCTCTCATGTGCTCTCTCTCTCTCATTCTCTCAAATAAATAAATAAAATCTTCCAAAAAAAAAAAAGAAAAATTTAAGAAAGGCGCTGCATGGCCTCAGTAGGATCTATCAGACCTCTTATGCAGGAAAACAGGGAAAATAGATGGAGATTCCCTAGGTCCATCCAGGCTTCCGGGGCTGTAAATCAGGACCTGGACCTAAAGGGCCTCTTGCAGAACATGTTTGGTCAGTAACCAGATCAGTAAACTCCCTCCTGATTTATTGGATGATAATTATCTAAGTAGACCTCCAAATAAACCCCGGTTGCTGGAGGAAACACAGGCCATCCCTAACAAAGGGAATGCTGACTCTTATTCTCTCTTACTGTTCCCCCAAATGTGGGGGCTTCTCCCTCATTTCCCGGGTCAATGGCTATTATTGGAGCCAGCTGTGGTTAGTCTACCTCAGGATGGGGACTTTAAGGAATATTCCCAAGCAGCTGCTGAAACTCCCTTTGTTTTCGGGGAAGCCTTCTCCGGCCTGACCATGGACTGCTTACTTCCACTTGCTGGTAAAAAAACATGGTGTTTGGGGCGCCTGGGTGGCTCAGTCGTTAAGCGTCTGCCTTCGGCTCAGGTCATGATCCCAGGGTCCTGGGATCGAGCCCCGCATCGGGCTCCCTGCTCCGCGGGAAGCCTGCTTCTTCCTCTCCCACTCCCCCTGCTTGTGCTCCCCCTCCCGCTGTGTCTCTCTCTGTCAAATAAATAAATAAATAAATAAATAAAATCTTAAAAAAAAAAACACAAAACAAAACATGGTGTTTGCTCATCTGTCCAACTGGATGAGCTTTAGAACCGGGAACCCCTTTTCTCTACGTTCTGGCAGCACTTTGCTTCTGTCTCCCATTCACCCTCCTCCTGTTTCTGCACCCCCTTGGGTGCGGCCTGTATAACTTGCTTCTAGACCAGCTTCGGTGCCTATGGTACTATGGCTCCTTCTCCCCTCACTGTCAAGGAGCGAGAACAGCGCCCCCTAGACTTAACAGTGCCCACTTCAGATTTCCCCACCCATGTCTCATGTAAAAATTGACATGGGGGAACAAACTAATTGACTTTTAGAAAAGAGGATCCAGTGAAACATTAAGAAATAAGAGCAGAGGATAGTGGGGGAAGGGAGGGAAAACTGAATGGGAAGAAATCAGAGAGGGAGACAAACCATAACAGACTCTCTTGACTCTGGGAAACAAACTGAGGGTTGCAGAAAGGGAGGTGAATGGGGGGGGAAGGGGTAACTGGGTGATGGACATTAAGGAGGGCAAGTGATGTGATGAGCACTGGGTGTTATATGCAACTAATGAATCATTGAACACTACATCAAAAACTAATGATGTACTAAAAAAATTAAAAATAAACATTCTTGAAAAAAAAAAAAGGAGGATCCAGGTGGAATATAATTTGGTAAACTAATTTGAGTTTGGTTTAATTAAATAGATAGGTCTTTAGAGTTGTGCCCTAAAATGGTTCATTTTGTCTGTCTCGAAGCTTTCGTGGGTAAATAAGATAGCTTTCAAAAAGTCTTGTTTTGCTTGGATGATAATTGGGATTGAATTCATTGGACATCTAGGTCTTTTCCAAATAGAATGGAGTGCTAAAGCATTGATTACTGAACACAGGTTTGTGTTTTTAAGTTATTGCAGAAAAATTTGGGTCTGTTATTGCAGATATTTGGGTCTGTTGATAAACATGCTTTGTGCTTAATTGCTAAGTCTGCCATCTAAAAAAAGTTCTGGTGTGATAGTTTACACTTGGTTACTGCTTAGTCTTCACTGGACACTAAGGTTTCTAAGTTAAAATTCTGCTAAATGTAATTAAGACTGATGGAAATAAGGGAAGCAACTCTGTATGTAGAAAAGTAGGAGATATGTAAGAAAGAAATAAGAAATGGGAACACATTTTTGTTGAAGGTAAAAGAAGGTAATTTTGTCCTAAATGAGACTTGTGGTTTGAAAATAAATGGCTTGGGACAAAAATCTAGATGCAAAGGAAAGTTGTAGAAAGTTTGTGAAGGCAAATCTTTGGAAAGGAATTTTATGTGTGATCAGGAGGGACTAAGAAATAAAATGGATTTTAGTTTTTTTTTAAATAATTTAGGGCGCCTGGGTGGCTCAATGGTTAAGCGTCTCCCTTCCACTCAGGTCATGATCCCAGGGTCCTGGGATCAAGTCCTGCATCCGGCTCCCTGCTCAGCAGGGGGCCTGCTTCTCCCTCTCCCTCTGCCTGCCACTCCCCCTGCTTGTGCTCACTCTCTCATTTCTTTGAGAGAGAGTGAGCACACAGAGGGAGAAGGAGAAACAGACTCCCTGCTGAGCAGGGACCCCCCCCCCCCCGCAATGCAGGATGCGATCCCAGGACCCCAGGATCATGACCTGACCTGAGCTGAAGGCAGACGCTTAACCAACTGAGCTACCCAGTCGTCCCTAAAATGGATTTTAAAAGTACGCTGGCATAAGATTGAAATTCTGCTTTTCTTTCTGCTCAAAAGACAAAAGTTTTCTTGAATTGTTGGTTTACACTTGATAAAAAAAAAAAATGTAAACAAAGTTTTTTTTCTCTTTTGTCTGCCTAGAAAACCAGTTTCTATGTTTTGTCTTTATTAGGTCTTTGATAGCTTAGTTAAAACTTACCAAATGTTAAAGGAGCTAAGTTTTGCTAACTATATAACCCTACATTTTGCCTTTGGAATCTCTTAATTGTCACCTTGGTTAAATAAGTAAGTTTTAAGTTTTGAATAATCTGTAATCCTATTTAGGCATGTGCTTTAAAACTTTCTGAGGTTTTTAAAACAAACTTCCCCAGATTTGAATTGTAAACAAGTCTCTTTGACTAATTAGGCTTGTTTATTTGGTATGTTACCTTTTTTTTTTTTTAAGATTTTATTTATTTGACAGAGACACAGCGAGAGAGGAAACACAAGCAGGGGGGAGTGGGAGAGGGAGAAGCAGGCTTCCTGCCGAGCAAGGAGCTTGATGTGGGACTCGATCCCAGGACCCTGAGATCATGACCTGAGCTGAAGGCAGACACTTAACGACTGAGCCACCCAGGCGCCCAGTATGTTACCTTCTGATATAAGGTCATCATCACTTGATATTCTGATTATTGAAGTGTTACATGTCACAGAAATAACTGGATTTCTTTGTCAGCTATATTGTAACCTGTCATCAGAATTTTAACCATGTCCATTTTTGAGGGTTTTTTGTCATTTATAGTTCTTATTCTCTTATGAAATATGTTTCATCTTCAAGGAGATTCAAGGATTTTTAGGACAAATACAGGTATTCAATATCTTTAAGATCAAAACTAAAATGGGTAAGAACTTCCAGAACTAACTAAAGCTGCATTCAAACTGAACAAGAATAGTAATGTGGGACTAAGTGAACTGGGAAAAATGATTATAGTTTCGTGACTCTTGCTTGAAACATTGCTGGTTCTCTAATGTTTGCTCTTCCAGATTAAGGAAATTTTCTCTTAAGATATCTATGACTTACAGAAATATGACTATTCCTTTGTGAACAAATTGAAGCATTTAACTTTTCTTTTTTTTTTTTTTTTTTAAGATTTTATTTATTTATTTGAGAGAGAATGAGAGACAGCATGAGAGCGAGGAGGGTCAGAGGGAGAAGCAGACTCCCTGCCAAGCAGGGAGCCCGATGCGGGACTCGATCCCGGGACTCCAGGATCATGACCTGAGCCGAAGGCAGTCGCTTAACCAACTGAGCCACCCAGGCGCCCTTAACTTTTCTCTTTACCTGAACCCTCTGAAATTCACAAGGTCTCAGTATTCTTTCTTCCATGGCAATCAGAGTCATCTGCTTAAGTTCAATAACAATCTGTTCTCCTTGTAACAGGACACCATTGGAAACATTGGTTATTTTACCAAGGCTTTGACCGGAATGTCATATTTGAGAGAGACATGCATAGACTCAGATATGACCACACAGCTTTAAGGAACTAAGTTGACTTTATGAAACCTGGAGCCATAAAGCCCCTTGGAACTGTTGGCCTGTTACCTTGCTTACAGAGTTCCCAGCAGCCTTCTCAGGTGAGTAAAGAATGTCACTTCCTGGCAGGTGCAGGAACCTCAGGATATACTGGGGACCTCGTGAAAAGGAATTTGCCCAAATCTACAGGTACTGCAACCATGTCTGATGGCAAGTATTTGCTTGGCTTCTGGCCTAGAGTACTAAGAGTTCAACCTAGAAATTCCTTACAAAAAGTTCCAGCAAAGCAGATTGTAATTATACGTTCTATAATCAATCACTATTCTTGCTGAGCTTATGTAAATGATTAGGCCATGTTTGTTAAAATTGGACTTGTTTTGGGGCGCCTGGGTGGCTCAGTTGGTTGAGCGACTGCCTTCGGCTCGGGTCATGATCCTAGAGTCCCGGGATCGAGTCCCGCATCGGGTTCCCTGCTCGGCGGGGGGTTGGCTTCTCCCTCTGACCCTCTTCCCTCTCGTGCTGTCTCTCATTCTCTCTCTCTCAAAGAAAGAAATAAAATCTTTAAAAAAATCATAATAATAAAATTGGACTTGTTTTACAAACAAATTAGTCCTGATTTGGCTATCTTTGATTAAAAATGAGGGTTATTATACAGAAAAATTATGTTTCAATGACCCACCTTTGCGGATGTTAAATCCTAGTTCTCATTGTTTTTGAATGTTGTTTACCTGAGTTAGACAACTTGAGGTAGACTTCAGAGAAATTGCCACAATAGCTCATGATAGGCAATCTTCTTGCTTGTTATTCTCTGGGGATAATAACAAGACCCCATGGGCATATGATTATTTGAACAGCTGAAAAATGGGATTCAGTCCCCCAAGAAATTTGTAACTCGGCTCTCATCTTGACCAATTCCGTGTGGCTAGAATGATGCAATTTCTCCTTAAAAGTTGGAGTGTACCCCACTCCATGGGTTAACTATGGACTTGTAGAGATAATGGATGACTCCACTTTCCCTATGATTGGATTGGATGATGCGCTTGGGGATGCCCTTATCTCGAGACAAGTCTTCTCCCACTTGCCAGTGATTCCTTGTAATTAGGATATTATTAAGGCTAGACCTCAAACAAAGGCTTCTTGATGGCTTTTTTTTTTAAAGATTTTATTTATTTATTTGGGAGGGAGAGGGTGAGCGAGAGAGCTCAAGCAGGGGGAGCAACAGAGGGAGAGGGAGAAGCAGACTCCCCGCTGAGCAGAAAGCCTGATGTGGGGCTCAGTCTCAAGACCCTGAGATCATGACCTGAGCCGAAGGCAGCTGATTGACTGAGCCACCCAGGCGTCCCAAGATGGTTTTATCCCTAAGCCATATTTATCCTAGAAGCCACCTGTTTATGTAAAATTCCAAGTAGAGGCTTTCACCAAGCATACAGTGACCATCCTTTTTTTTTTTTTTTTAAGATTTTATTTCTTTCTTTGAGAGAGAGAGAATGAGAGAGAGAGAGAGAAAGAGCACGAGAAGGGGGAGGGTCAGAGGGAGAAGCAGACAAGAAGAACAACCTTAACTGGACAATGACAACGCCTCCAGTATCTTGTAGGCCCTCGTTAGCATACAATGCTGGGAGGTTGTGCAAGGGGTATGTTCTGTTTTGTGGCATGCCGAAGTGCTCAGCGCTAAACCAGGAGAGAATGCATGATCTACAGCTAAACTGAGAAATGTTAATCAATCATGTAGGCTAAGGATGCTTCTTTAACCTTAAGATTACTCGGTTGGCCCAAGGGCCCAAGGTGGCTTCACCCATACACAGTTTTTCATAGGACTGAAAGAAGACCTTGGCTGCCCCCATTTTGACATCAAGCTTTCTAGCTGGATTCTTTCCAGCTTGTCTCTGGACTCCGATGGAAGACCCTGCTGGCAAGGCATCCCCTGATGGGAACCAAAACTACCCCCTCGAGCACTAAGGATTGCCCTGAGCCAGCAAGTCCCCACCCATGACTGACTCAGGACTATGATCCATTTGACTTTCACTGCCTACCTGCAAGTACCCATCCACCTTGGCCCCACGTTTTCCTTCTATAAACCTGAAATTACTTTTGTCACTTTGGAGTCAGTCTTTGAGAGGTTAGTCCAGGGTCTTCTCTGCATTGGCCTCGCTGAGAAAAATTCCTTCCCTGTTTCACCAACATCTCTTCCTCTGCCTTTGGATTTTCTCACTAGGGAGCAGCCAAACCTAGTCTGTTTGGGACCCTCAGGTGAGGTGCTCTTGCACCCCTGTGCCCCAACAGTACAACAAGTTCATAATTTGTGGACCAACCTGCTCCTGAGGTTTTTTTCCCTTAAAATAATCGACAACCTAATCATCTGAGTTTAGTCCAGACTTCTACACCGTACCGCCACCTGAGGGCGCCCGAGCAGTCACGATGGTGCACACAGCAGGAATGGAGGACTCGCCTGTGGACTGTGCTATGTCCCTGAAGAGCAAGGACGGCCAGAGCTCTGGGCAGGGCACTGCCTTAAGGATCAGTGGTGGGAACTCAGCCTCCAGAGGGTCCTTCCTAAATCTTCTACCCAGGGTGCTGACTCCCTCCATGTGTCTCCTCTATCCTTGTGCCAACCCTGCTCTCCGGCCTGGTACTGAGGTCCTCGGGACACACCACCCTGATCTCCCCATGCTCAGCCCCTTTCAGGCTGACCCCCCAAGATGTGACCTCGTTCACACGTGGGCCTGCAGAGGAAAAGGCCTCTGCAGGTTCCCATTCTAAAGCGCCCGACCTCAATAACCTCTTCCTTAGGAAGGAGGCTGAACTCCTCCTAGTCTCCTTTTTTTTTTTAAAGATTTTATTTATTTATTTGACAGAAAGAGAGCGCACAAGTGGGTGGAGGGGCAGAGAGAGGGAGAAGCAGACTCCCCGCAGAGCTGGGAGCCCAACGTGGGGCTCCATCCCAGAACCCTGGAATCATGACCTGAGCTGAAGGCAGATGCTTAACCGAATGAGCCACCCAGGCGCTCCTCTTTTTTTTTTTAATAAAACCGTAGGGAATGAAAAATTTTGTTTTGAGGCATTGACTTTACAGCCCACGCATTAAGGGCAGTCTTAAAGATTTTTATACTGGCTGTTTCCCCCTCTACCCACTCTCTTGCACAGCTGGCAAAGGTCAGGGCCAGACTTCTAAAGTCTGAGAACTAGTGCACTACAGGTGAGATGGTCCCCTGCTGTAGCCAAGCTGACGGTGCAGGACTAGCCGAGAGATGCAGAGCCCAGGTGGCAATTGCAGGTTGAAGCAGGAAACCTGACCTTCCTGTGCATCTCCCAGCCTGCAAATGCAAAGGATCTGACACACAAGCCCTCAGGTGGAGGGGGTGCCACTTGGCATGGAGGCTGATAGTGGATCAAAACAGGCACAAGTTCAAAGGCAAAGGTCAAACAAAGGCTCAAAATCACCACAGGGAGGGAACAAACAAAAACTGCACGAACACTGACTCCTGATCTTAGAGGAGACTTTCTGCCTGGATCCCTGACTATTTGGGGAGATACTCGGCCCCACCTGACTCCCACCCCTTCCAGTCCAAGGGGAGGTGGGAAGTGGCCCCAATGCAACCCCCTCCCCACCGTAGTCCTTCCCTGAATCTGAGGTCTGGAAACACAGCCCAGGCTACTGCTGAGATGCACAGAATATAGACTCCTCTGGGGACCCGCAGTCAACCATTACAGAAAGAGAAGGAATTAAATCACTTGGAGGCTGGCGTTCCATAGTGAGAATTCCTTCCAATGTACTGGGCGTGATCAGAGGAAGTAACTCTGATACCCAGTGGGTGCGCCTGATGACCCTGTGACTGTAAGGTGAGACCAGCCAGATTTTCAGTCACCAGTCAGGGTGTTCAGGGACGTCCCTCCCCTCTGGCCTGTCAGGATTAAGGTCTCCTGCCTGTGAGGCTCCTGCAGACCTCCAGCCAGCTCACAGCCCCCACAGCTACTGTCTGCCTGGCCTTGTAAAGTCTCCTGCACACGCCAAGGTTTAGTTTTCCACCAAACACCCAAGTACAGTTTTTCAGCCCCTTGTCTGAGCATATCCACTCTCACATTTGGAGAATTCACACTCTGAAATCAGCAAACACTGCAGAGCATGGATGGATTTTTTGTCTTTCTGAATGCCTCGACTTAGGAAAATGATGATGTAATGGTAAAAATGCACCATAGACTTAAATGTGTAAGGTGTTTTGGGGCATGACATTGTGCAGGACACAAAAAAATCTCAGGAAAAATAATGAAGAAATAGCCTCCCAGTATTACCATGAACCCATAGAGAAAATGTCATAGCATGTAAGAATGAGAAAAATTCTAACATTTATCTTTGTTGTATGCATGTCTTATTTGTAATTTAAAGGGAATTAGCCATAACTCATATCAAAGAAAACAGGCAAATGATACAAATAGAAATTGTACCAAAGAAGACATACAGGGGGTAAATAACCACATGAAAAAAATGCTGAAAGGCAAAATCCCTAGGAAATGCAATTACAACATAGCACTACACACGTATTAAAAGGGCAGACATTGGGGCGCCTGGGTGGCTCAGTTGTTAAGCGTCTGCCTTCAGATCAGGTCATGATCCCAGGGTCCCGGGATCGAGCCCCGCATCAGGCTCCCTGCTCAGCGGGAAGCCTGCTTCTCCCTCTCCCACTTCCCATGCTTGTGTTCCCTCTCTCGCTGTATCTCTCTCTGTCAAATAAATAAAATCTTTAAAATAAAAAATTTGAAAAAAAAAAAGGGCTGACATTAAAGACTGACCCTCCCTCTCAAGTACTGGCAGGGAATGAAGATGCTGGAGCTCTCATACATGCCTGGTGGGAATGAAATAGTGAACAGCTCAGATCCCACTTTGGCCCTTTCATGAAACTGTTAAACACTCACCTACAGGTGACTTAGCCACTGTGCTTCTGAGTTTTAACAGAAGAGAAATGAAACCTCTACCCGCATTAAGAATACATACAGAGAGGTAAATATGCAAAAGTCAAAAACTGGAAATAACCCAAGTGCTCCAAACAGATGAAGAGATCAATACTGGTACACATCCAGAGAAGAAAACAGTACTGTTGAATGAAAGGGACATACGTGCAAAACCACCTCCAGCCCTCAGGCCAACAAAAAAGGCTGAGAAGTCCACCTAGAGGAGAAATGGTTTATTTATGGACTTTGGGGCAGAAGACTATCTTGAGCAACAATAACATGAGTAGGACTCTGCACCACCACCTTCAGAAAGATCTGCTTTTTTAGCCCTAGAGGCTGGGGAGTACCTGGGAGACACCGTGGGAGGAGGATGTTTCAGAACAGGTGTCTGCCACAGTCCTTTAGGATACCAACAAGAATGCTGACTGGGCAGGGTCACAAAAGCTACATCCCTGGAGGATGAATTCTCCCTTGTCTTTACCTTTTTCCTGCCTTCACTTGTCACAACGGCCTTGACATGTTAGCACCACAGAGGATAGAAGAATTCAGAGACTTTTGGATTATTTTATGACAAGGACCTCTGTCACACAGGATACATGTATCTGAAAGTGGAGAATTTCTGTGCACACTGATCCTGCCCAGCCAGTCACTACACCTGTGGATACACTTTTTTAAGAGATACACACCACCTAGGTGGCTGATTTCTCCTCTACTCCCTAATTGCCCAATCATCTAGATTACCAATTACAGTTCCCCTGCCCCTGTGGCGTTACAAGTGAATACTGTACATCAGGTCACAAGGCTCCTTTGAAGGATCTGGGGTAGAGATTCCACTCAACAGCGCCTGGCATCCTGTGCTGTCAGCTGTGGACAAGCAAAATATTCCTGTTGTTTCCACAAGCACTGGAATGGTCTCAACTGCTCCCTCTTCACGGTGACCTCTGAGCACACAAAACTTGCTAGCATCCAGACCACAAAACCCAGATGTGGATCCCGGGAGGCTGTATTAGCTAGAAATGATATTACACAGGACCCCACACTGGGTGATTACACAAGAGAAATTTATTTTCCCACAAATCTGGAGTCTAGAAATTAGACCTAAGGTGTCAGCAGGGTTTCTTCTGAGGCCTGTCCTTGGCTTAGATCTGGGGATTCCCTGTCTTCACATGGTCATCTGTGTGTGCCTGTATCCTCATCTCTTCTTATCGTGAAGCCAGTCATACCGCCTAAGAGTCCATCCTAATAACCCATTTCAACTTCATGGTCTCTTTAAAGGTGCTATAGCTAACACTGTCACATTGTGACGTACTGGGGGTTACAACTTTAACATATGAATGTTAGGTACAGAATTCAGCCCATAACAAAGGTCTTGAGTTTTAACGCAAATTAAAGCCCAAGCTGGAGAGCAGAACTGACCTCTGTATTATTTATTTGCAATCATCCACTCTGAGACACAGTAAGTTTGGGTGGCAATGAACTCTGTTCACTCCTATGTCTGGCAGAGCTCAATTCTAATTTCACATCACCCCTTAAAGTGAATTTAACACCTAAGACTAATGGTAATTAAACAAAAAAGGCATTTAGTAATGCATAAACCAGAGCAGCACATAGCACCCAATTCCTGTGTTGCTGACTTAGAAGCTGCAAAGATTTATCACAATCCTCAGGAGACTAACAACGTCCCTAAAATATTTACTCTTTCTCTGCAAAACACCATCCAGAACTCAAGGGGTACGGAGGGTCAACACTGGGTCACATCCATGCACTAACTTAGAAGGCAATGAGGAGATCCCAGTACCCATAACTTCCATCAGCAAACGACAAAGCAAAGTGGTCAGCGTCATTAAGCTGGGTGGTGACAGATGTTCGTTACTGGGACCATCCAGGTGGCAGAGGCGAAATGATTTCTGTCACAGAATCTGACAGTGACTTCCAGCAATGACTTCAGACACATCAGAACACCCAATACAACTTCTGAACTTTCCCAAATAGCTGGAACTTACGGGAAGTCACTCCACTGTGGACAGGCAGGCGAACAAAACTCAATTCAGGAAGGTGGCTGCCTCATAAGGTTCTCCCAGCATAATACACTAAGGAAGGAACTATCACACCTTCTCCACCATTTTAAAGTCTTTCTGCAGTGTGAACTCTGAAGTGTGGAATGAAGACAGATGTCTGGCTGAAGGACTGGTGTCCTTCACCTCACTCATGTGGTCATGCTCCAAGGTGAATTCGGATTTTCATGAAACGGTTATCTTTGCCCAAAACATTACCCACATTCTTCACATGTGTCTTAGCTCAGGCCGCTCTCACAAAATATGATAAACTGGGTGGCTTGTAAGCAACAGAAATTTCTCACTTCTGGAGGCTGGATATCTCCCATAACATTCCCCATACGGTCTGGTTTTGTGTCTGGTGAGGACCAGCTTCCGGATTTATAGATCTCCCCAAGGGGTCCTCACATGATTGATAGGGGAAGCAAGTTGTCTCAGAATACTTAGAAGACATTAAAACCATTCATTAAGAATTCACACACATGATCCATTCTAGTATCAATTACCTCCCAAAGACATCACCTGCTACTCCTATTGCATTAGAGGACAGGGAGTCAACATATCAACATCAGTGAACAGAACCATTTAGTTCATGTTACTACCCATAAAGACACTATTTACTGCGTACTTTCTCATCTTGAATGAGACTGGAAATTTAGCTGAAAGATTTCCCACATCCCCAGTACTCCTAATGTCTTTTTCCAGTGTGAACTCTGTGATGATAACTGAGAGCACCATAACTGAAAAAAGATTTTCCACATTCACTGCAAGCATAAGGCCTTTCTCCTGTGTGAATTCTCTGGTGTTGAATGAATGTTGACTTATACTTCAACAATTTCCCACATTCATTACACTTATAAGGCTTTTCACCTGAGTGAACCTTTATGTGTACATTCAGGGTATTTCTTTGGAAGAAGGACTTGCCACATTCACTGCACTCATAAGGCCTTTTTCCAGTGTGAAGTCTCTGGTGAGAACGGAGGAGGGAACGAGAAGTGAAAGTTTTCCCACAGTGACTGCATTTATAAGGCCTTTCTCCAGTGTGAACTCTCTGGTGATCACGGAGGTAAGAACTACAAGTAAAAGATTTCCCACAATCACTACAATCATAAGGACTTACTGCAAGGTGACTTTGACGATGATACCGGAGGGCGCGGCTATAACTAAAAGATTTCCCACATTCACTGCACAGATAAGGCTTTTCTCCTGTGTGAATTCTCTGGTGTTGAATGAACGTCGACTTATAATTCAAAGATTTCCCACATACATTACATTTGTAAGGCCTTTCACCCGAGTGAACCTTGATGTGTACATTGAGACTATTCCTTCGGCAAAAGGACTTGCCACATTCACTGCATTCATAAGGCCTTTCACTATTGTGAACTCTCTTGTGAGAACGAAGGTGAGAAGTAGTGGTAAAAGACTTCCCACAGTCACTGCATTCATAAGGCCGTTCTCCAGTGTGAACTCTCTGGTGAGAACGAAGGGCAGATCTAGTAGCAAAAGATTTCCCACAATCCCGGCACTCATGAGGCCGGTCTCCTGTGTGAATTCTCTGGTGTTCAACGAATGTTGACTTACATTTCAATGATTTCCCACATTCATTACACTTATAAGGCTTTTCACCTGAGTGAACCTTTAGGTGCACACTCAGGCTATTTCTTCGGACAAAGGACTTGCCACATTCACTGCACTCATAAGGTCTCTCTCCAGTGTGAACTCTCTGGTGATAATGGAGGGCCGAATTAGCAGTAAAAGATTTCCCACATTCACTGCACTCATAAGGCCTTTCTCCAGTATGAAGTCTCTGGTGATCACGGAGGACAGACCTCGTGGTAAAAGATTTCCCACATTCACTGCATTCATAAGGCCTTTCTCCAGTATGAACTCTCTGGTGAGAATGAAGGACAGAACTAGTGGCAAAAGATTTCCCACATTCACTGCACCCATAAGGCCTTTCTCCTGTGTGAATTCTCTGGTGTTTAATCAGTGTTGACTTACACTTCAAAGATTTCCCACATTCATTACACTTATAAGGCTTTTCATCTGAGTGAACCTTTACGTGTACTTTGAGGATATTTCTTCGGATAAAGGACTTGCCACATTCACTGCACTCATAAGGCCTTTCTCCAGTGTGAATTCTGTGATGATAATGGAGGTGAGTCCTACAGATAAAAGATTTCCCGCATTCACTGCACTCATAAGGCCTTTCTCCAGTGTGAATTCTCTGGTGTTTAATCAATGTTGACTTCCACTTAAAAGATTTCTCACATTCATTACACTTATAAGGCCTTTCACCTGAGTGAACCTTTATGTGTACTTTCAGACTATACCTTCGGACAAAGGACTTGCCACATTCACTGCACTCATAGGGCCTTTCTGCAGTGTGAACTCTCTGGTGAGCACGGAGGATAGAACTAGTGGTAAAAGATTTCCCACAATCACTGCACGCATATGGTCTTAAGTCTGTGTGAGATCTCTTATGATAACAGAGGGCAGACATAGAGGGAAAAGATTTTGCACAGCCACAACATTTATAAAACCTTTCTCCAGGGCGAACCCTATGAGTAATCAACACTGATCTATGGATAAAAGGTTTTGCACATCCACTGCAAACATAAGTCTTCGCTCCATTGTGCCATCCCTGGGGATGAATGAGGACAGAGTTGCAGCCTACGGATTTCCCACATTTGCTGCACATGTATTGCCTGGATCCACTGTGAGTTTTACCATGTTCATTCAGGGCTGACCTTTGCCTAAGTGATTTTCCATATTTGCCAAACTCATAATGTCTTTTTCCAATATGGTATCTCTGGTGTATGGCAAATAAGGATTTGTACCTGAATGCTTTCCCACATTCACTGCACACAAAGGACTGTCTTCCAAGGTGGACACCCTGGTCCTGAATATGTGTGTGTTTGGGACCAAAGGCGTTCTTGCATTCTCCCCAGGTGTCATGACTTTTTCTGCTTTGTAAAGTTGCCCTGCACTGGGTGACCGTGTGTGGCTTCTCCCCAGTATGAGTGGCCTCTTGCTGCAGATGCCCTGAGCCAGAGAGGAAGTCCTTCTGAACTTCTCCACAGGTAAGGGGCTTTCCTGAACCATGGAATCCCCAGCTCTTCACAACAGAGGCCCTGTCCACACGGCTTCTGAAGGGTTTCTCTCCCATGTGCTGTTTCTCACGTTTTCTGAAGTCAGTAATGAAATAAAATCGTTTCCCACAGGCCCCACACCTCAACAGTTTCTGGCTGTTTTCTTTTCCCTGGTGCGCAGCCAAGTGGAAAATGTCTCTCAAGACTGGACCACACATCTCACAGGGGTGGGTCTTCCGGCAAGACTGAGCTGCCTTGGGCGTCCTGGTCTGTGACACGCCTACCAAAGTGCTCTGGGCAAAGGGTGCTTCCTCATCCTCTGCTCCACAGCAACAACCTGAAGGCAAAGAAGCGCTGGTGAAATTTGTGTTGACAATAGTGAAGGGGTGAGCCCATCACATAATATGCATGGGTCTCACCTAGGCATGCTTTTCCAGACACTGGAGATGGAAAACAGCTGGAGTGGTTGCTGCGCATTATTAGGCCCTGATAGTCAAAGTAATGTGGAGAGCTGACTAGGAGAATGGGAAACTAGAGTATGACACAAGGAAGAGAGCCAGGTCAAAACCTTACTTCTCTTCCCACAAGTTAGCGTAGGACCAATTCTGCTGGTGATATCTGTCTAAGTACAAGGCTGCAGGAAAATCCAATCCCCATAAATTTGCTGCTGTTCAATGTCAGTTTAAGGACATGTGAATTGGGCGCTTGGGTATGTCAGTCGGTTAAGCATCTCCCTTCAGCTCAGGTCTTGATCCCAATGTCCTGGGATTGAGCCCCTTATCTGGCTCCCTGCTCAGAGGGGAGTTTGATTCTCCCTTTCTCTCTCTGCCAGTCCACTTGCTCATTCCCTCTCTCTCAAATAAATACCTAAAATCTTTTTTAAAAACTTGAAAAAAAAAAAAAGACATGTGAATATCTCATGGTAAAACGTTTGGGGGTGAATGGAGTATACAGAAAGAGCAGTGAGAGTAAGAGGTGAGATATGGAGGCCTGAGAAGCACTGATTACCCTTATATTGGACGTCATGGAATTACCAATGGAACAGAACGCAGAATTCACAAATTGTCAACAGTGAAGAAGGAAAGACAGAGACAGGGTGTGGCCATCAGCAATCACAGCAAACTCTGGTGGAAGAAACAAAGGTGCCTGGTATGATCTGAACACAGGCCTGATATCACACCTTACCCAGCATCTATTCACCAGTAACAGAGCCCCTGTGAGCCCACCTGGTCATGTGTGGAGAATGTCCATGCTATGACACACAAAGGACTCCTCCCTGTAAGCCCTCCTGAGCAACTACAAGATACCAGGAGGATAGAAATACTGAAGGAAAATAGGGCACGTGGACAACCAAACTGTTCCAAAGCTATCAGGATACTTCAGACACAGAAAAACGTCCTATGTGACTGATGGCAGCTGGACGGGAGAATAGGAGATACCATCCTTCACCCCAACAAAAATCAGTGCAACAGCTGTCTGTGAACGGCATTACCTCGGCGAGCTCAGCAGTGCCCTGAAGACTGAGGAGGCCCAGTGGAGCATAAACAAGGGCACAAGCACACAGGAAAGACAGCGGAGCGTGCTGTAGCAGAGACCGTGGGGTAGGTGGGAGACAAGGGCCGGGGCTACCTCCATCAGCCACGGGGCGCGTGCCACTGCAGTCCCTGCTCAGCACAGACTCCGGCTGCCGGCTCCACGGGGACACTGGCACCCCTGCCACCAAGTCCACCAAAGGCTAAAGCCAAAGCCATCTTCAGAAAGAAAATCAAGGGGCGCCTGGGTGGCTCAGTCATTAAGTGTCTCCCTTCGGCTCAGGTCATGATCCTGGGGTCCTGGGATCAAGCCCAGCATTGGGCTCTCTGCTCCGCGGGAAGCCTGCTTCTCCCTCTCCCACTCCCCCTGCTTGTGTTCCCTCTCTCGCTGTCTCTCTCTCTGTCAAATAAATAAAATCTTAAAAAAAAAAAAAAAGAATGAAAATCAAAGCTGAACGCAGCGTATTTCTGATTTCAAACTAGATTACAAAGCTATAGTATTCAAAATAATAGGGTACTGGCTTAAAAACAGTCCAAGGGAACAGAATAAAAACTCCAGAAGTAAACATTCATATATAGAGTCAACTAATATTTGACAATTATGCCAAAAATCTACACTAGGGAAGAATAATCTCTTTAATAATGTTGTGAAATCTATGGGGAGCTCGGGGGTCACATCTGGTTGAGCTTCGACTCCTGGTTTCAGCTCAGACAGTGATCTCAGGGTCATGAGAGCAATCTCCACATCTTTCAGCTTAGAGCCTGCTTGGGACTGTCTATCTCCCACTCCCTCTGCCCCTCCCCACCATTGTCTGTGTCTCTCTCTAAAATACATAATTAAATGGTTTTTTTTTCTTTTCTATATGATATACTTTTTTTTTTTTTGCTAGAACATTTTTTTTATTATGTTATGTTAATCACCCTATATTACATCATTAGTTTTTGATGTAGTGTTCCACGATTCATTGTTTGCGTGTAACACCCAGTGCTCCATGCAGAACGTGCCCTCCTTAATACCCATCACCAGGCTAACCCATCCCCCCACCCAATAATTAAATGTTTAAAATACTGTTGTGAAGGGCGCCAGGGTGGCTTGACTGTTGAGCGTCTGACTCCTGGTTTCAGCTCAGGTCATGAACTAACAGTTCTGAGATGGAGGAGCATCGGACTCCACGCTCAGTGCGGAGTCTGCTTTAGATTCATTTTCCCTCTCCCTCAGCCCCTCCCTGCTCTCTCTGTCAAATAAATAAATAAATCTTTAAAAAAAAAAAAAACAATAAAATACTGCTGTGAAATCTAAATATCCAAATGAAAAAACAATGAAACTTGATCCTCATCCTATAGCACACATGGAAATGAAGTTGAAATTGAATCAATACTTAAACATATGACCTTTAACCCGAAAACTCCTAGGAAAACATAGGGAAAAGCCTCCTTAACCTTATTCCTGCCAATGACTTTTTGAATATGACATCTAAAGCATACACAACAAAAGCAAAAAACTACAAGTACTACCATAGCAAATTGAAAAGCTGTACCAGGGCCAATGAAACACACAAGAGAGTGAAAAAGATGTACAAGTGACTAACATGTTGTCACAATCACGAATCATCAGGGAAATGAAAACCAAAACCACAGGCGCTGGGTGACTCAGTTGGTTAAGCGTCTATGTTCGGCTCAGGTCATGATCTCAGGGTCCTGGGATCGAGTCCCATGTCAGGCTCCCTGCTCAGCTGGGAATCTGCTTCTCCCTCTCCCTCTGCCCCTCCTCCCCACTCGTGCTCTCTCTCTCAAATAAATAAATAAAAATCTTAAAAAAACAAAACAAAAACCCATAACCACAAGATATCACCTCCTACCTGTTACAATGGCTATTACCAAAAACACAAGAGGTAACACGTTGATTAGGATGTGCAGGAAAAATAACATTTGAATACTGCTGCTGGGAATGTAAATAGGTAAGTGATTATGGAAAATATTAGGGAGACCCACCAAAAATTGAAAATACAACTACCATATAGTCCACCACTGCTATTTCTAGGTATGTATCCCAAGGAAACAAAATCAGTATCTCCACAAAGTATCTGAACACGAATATCTACTGCAGTATTATTCACAATAGCAAATATATGGAAACATCAGTAGGTGTGTGTGAGTGTTTAAAATGGCAAAGAAGGGACGCCTGACTGGCTAAGTTGGTAGCGCATCCAACTCTTGATCTCAGGGTGGTGAGTTTAAGCCCCACATTGGGTATGGAGTCTATGTAAAAAAACAAAATAAAAAAATAAATTGTGTCAAATGAATAAATAAATAAAGAGACAAAGAACAATTAGTACATACACACGTACAGGAAAATTCACCATAAAAAAAGAAAGCAACACTGCCACTTCCCACAGAAGAACCTGGAAAACCTTATGCAGAGTCAAATCAGCCACACAGCAAAATGCAAACTTTGTATGGTATCACTTACATGAGGATTCCTTAAAAAAGATATAAATCAAACTCATAGATACAGAGAGTAGAAAGCCAGAAGCTCAGGATTGAGGGAAATGGGAAGATGTTGGTTAGGGGTACGCACTCACTTTCACATACAGGATGAGTAAGTTCTGAAAATCTAATGTACAGGAGGTTGATTACAGTTGTTAATATCGTATTCTACACTTGAAATTTGCGAACAGGGTAGATATTAAGTTTTTGAACCACCACCAACAAAAAAGGTAATTATGTCAAGTGATGGTGTGCTGTAACTTCACGCTGTTAATAATTCTATTTTTTTTTAAGTTTTTTTTTTTAAAGATTTTATTATTTATTTGACAGAGAGAGAGACAGCAAGAGAGGAAACACAAGCAAGGGGAGTGGGAGAGGGAGAAGCAGGTTTCCCACTGAGCACGGAGCCCAATGTGGGGCTTGATCCCAGGACCCTCGGATCATGACCTGAGCCGAAGGCAGACGCCTAACGACTGAGCCACCCAGGCGCCCCTTGTTAATAATTTTATAAGGTAGGGGTGCCTGGGTGACACAGTGGTTTAAGCACCCAACTCTTGGTTTCACCTCAGATGTTTGGTTTGTGCTACCGAGGCCCTGCCTCAGGCTCTGCTCTCAGCACGGGGTCAGCTTGGGTTTCTCTCTTCTTTTCCCCTCCTCTCCGCTTGCACACGCATGCACACAAACTCTCGCTCTCACTCACTCTCAAATAAATAAATCTAAAAAGAAATTACACCAATCTCATAATGTATATCAAACTATCATGTAATATAATCTTATTGGTCAATCATACCTCAACAAAGCTCATGGGAGGAGGGCAGGTAGAAGAAGAGATGTAAACACTATTAAAAGAACCCTACAGGACAGTCTTGAGAAGTAACCCATGGTCCACATAAGCAGTAAACATGCCAGGGCACCTGGGTGGCTCAGTCGTTAGTCATCTGCATTCAGTCCTGGGATCGAACCCTGCATCGGGCTCCCTGCTCCACGGGAAGCCTGCTTCTCCCTCTCCCATTGTCCCTGCTTGTGTTCCCTCTCTTGCTGTCTCTCTCTCTGTCAAATAAATAAAATCTTAAAAAAAAAAAAAACCAACATGTCAATGCCTGCAATTTCAGGCACAGGCAGGCACAAGGAAATGGCACCTAAAGGAAGGGTGCAAAACCCGGGACACAGAAATGGCACGGATCTGAACACACGGACCCAGCCAGGGAGAGGGCAAGCAAGGTGCAATCCATCAGCCTCACTGCATGACTACTGACCTCCAATCTTACCCGATCAGGGCTCAGCACAGAGGGTACTGGGAGCTGCAGGGCAGAGAAAAGGGCACACCAACAACTCAGAGCTAGCAACAAAAGCAACTACCCAGAAAGCTGGGGAAGCAAGCAGTGTCCACAGTCCACATGAGAGAAGGACTAACCTACCCTGGAAAATGCAGAGGGGGGACTCGGGAGTACAGAGTCTAGTCCAGGTCAAAGGGGAGGCTGAGGGCCTTACCCAGTGAGGATATAAGTGTAAAGTTCTCCAGCATCACATGGTGGTACAGCCGTCTCTGAGCCTCATCAAGAAGCTTCCACTCCTTCCAGGAGAAGTACACGGCAATGTCCTCAAAGGTCACACCACCCTTTCATGAAAAGGACAGATGAAACCATGAACATTCTCTCTCTGAGAACACATAATCCAACCCCCCACACATCCACCCCAGTCTCCCCACCTCAGAATAAATACCAGGTCCTGGTGCCTCTAATGCTGCTCTCCTCTCACCTTCCCATCAATCACTGTGTTCAGTCCTCAGCAGTAACAGGCAGGGGGACACGGAGATGCACTCTAAGCTCTGGGTTTGGCCTGCAAAGTCCCATCGCCCTGCCACGATATTCCCATGGAGTCTCCCAGATTGTGCCCTCAAGACAGCCAATTATAGGCCCTGCTCTACCAGGAAGTCTTCAATACCAGGGCGCTGAGGCCCTTAGCTCACACTTCCCCTCCATGTGTACAGGATTCTGTAGACTGTACCACTCTCACGTCTTCAGGCCCCCAGATGAACTCCCACACCTTCCTGCCCCACACCAAAGGATCCTCCCTTGACTCACACTTGTGCTTGTCACATGACATCCAAAGGATGTTTGACAAACTCAAACAGGTTCCAGTCCCACCCCAGGACTCTCAGGGATCCCAAATGAGGGAAAGCCTCAAAATGCTGCTGAGAAGCCGTCCTCACCTGCCTGTAATCCTCCCTTCAACAACAGACACTCACAACCACATGTCAGCTTAGAGTACTCACAGACCCTCTTCTACGTCTGTGCCACCCATACTGTCCCTCAAGAATCAAAACCCACCACTCTCCACTGAACCTCTGTGAAAATCCCAGCCCTAAGGGTCTCCTTGCCAGGCAAAGCGAATCACAAATGACATTTTCCCCAGAACTTTCCCAGCGGCAAGACTTTGAAATACCCCAGACAACGTAAGAGCTGACCACAAGATTCTGGTGAAGCCCTAGAATACTAGATAAAGAGAATCCCCAGCCTCTCAAATACTCGTAGGAGGGGCTGCCTGGGTGGCTTACTGGGTTCAGCATCTGACTCTTGATCTCAGCACAGGTCTTGATCTCAGAGTCATGAGTTCAAGACTCATGTTGGGCTCCACACTGGGAATGGAGCCTACTTAAACAAACAAATTACAAAAAAAAAACAAAACTACAAAACTCCTAGTTGTCCTCAGCCATCTCTTGTCCCATCATCCCATGGAAGCCTTGCCCATGTATCTGCCAGATCATTCTCTCCCCTTCACCTGTGTTCACAATGCCCAGCAACCCCAACCACATGCTGAGGAAGAAAACCACTCTTCAGCAGACTTTACTAGGACCCTCTGACCTACTAGCAGCATTGCCACTATGCTCTGCATTCCCTTCCTAAATGTGATCCACATCTCCACCCTGGTCCACACAGTAGCCATCATTTTTCAAACTCTCCATCATGAATCTTTTCCCCAGTTTCCCAAAACATCTTGTCCAGCTGCCCACTTGGCACCATCACTCACACTTCTCTGAAACATCTAAGTCGCTTAACAATGTGAAAACAAGTGAGGACATCCCCAAGGATACGCAACCTACTGCTACCTTCCATCAGGTTGATGGGAGTTTCCATCCCTTCAGCTGCTAGGACTTGTGAAAATTAATGATGGGAAACCTCACTAAATTGGAGTCGGGAGGTTGAGGCATAGGGAGCCCTCAGGCACTGCCACACTGATCAACTGCACACCCAAGAGGAAGAGACTGCCTTGACCTTATATGGGGATAGTACTTCACCAGCACAGGCCCACGAAGACCGTCTGTCCTGACCGCCCCACCCGACAGCTCAGCCAATCAGAAGCCACAACTCCCAGCTCACTCCAGGGGACCTGCAGTTGTAACAGCCTCGCGACTTCGCCGCCTTCCCCTCAGGAAAGCCCACCTCTCCCGTTCTCCACACCGGCCTTCTGTTCGGACTCGGCCTGTTTGTTCCAAACTGCAGTCCACTTCCGTCTCCACAGAAACCCATTCGTGCAGATAAAATTACCGCCACATTTCACCTTATCTTTAAGGCTCACGGACCACAAGCCCGGGGCCCTCCCTCCCTCCCCCTCTCTTCTCACCCGCAGCACCCCAGTCTGCCGGAGCCCTTCTCAGAACATACACCAGCAGTCAGCCAGTTCTCCCACATCCAGGCGGGCCGAGGAGCAGTCCGGGGACAGAGCCCCCGCCGCCTGCCGTGCCCTCCTCCTGGGCGCCCGGCCTCCTCGCCGACCCCCGCGGCGGGCTCTCTTCTCCGGCGGCCAGACAACGCCTAGTCACCCCCGCCTCAGCCCACCTCACTCCCGCCACGACAGACGGCCTTCTCGGGCAGCGCGGGGACGGGCCTCATGGCCGCGCTGCACTTTGCTCCTGACACGAAGAACGGCGACGTGCTGGTCCCCGCGGCTGGCGCAGCCCCCTCCAGCCTCGGCCCCAGCCGCCCTCGGCCCCGAGCCCGCTCCCGCACGGGGCCCCCGCCCGCCGCCGCCTCCCCGTCCCGGACACCGGGGCCTGGGCCGCAGGGACGCGAGCCGGCGCCCCGCGCTCGGGCCTTCGGGCTCTGGGTGGGGGGACGGCGGGAGGGCCCGGGGGACGAGCGCTCACCTGAGCCGGGGCCCTGCGCGCGGCCGCCGCCATCGGACTCGGTGGGCCGGCAGCGGGGCCGGGAGCGGACACCCGGACTCCACTGTGTGCGGCGAGGACAGCGCCTCCCCTCGCGTCTTCACGATCAGTCACGCGGATCCTGACGCGCGCTCCGGAACCTTACGGGACAAACAGACCCAACCGGAGGCAAAGAGACCTACTGGGGGATGAGACCGGAAGTCCCGCCCCCGGGGATGGCGCTCGCCTAGAAACGCCGTGTGCTGTTCCCTCATTGGCTCCTCGCTCCGCGCTCGGGGCCGGGCTCTTCCGGGTGGGGTGGCTCCCGGAGCTCCGGCGGTCTCCGGTACGGGGTCCCCCACCCTGGAGTTGCCCAGCTACGGTCACGTGGCACCCTGAGGGACGCTGGAAAGTGCGGCTCCTCGCCGGGGGGACGGGATTTGCTCCTCGTTAAAGGCAGAGAAGAGCTGTGCTTTCAGACTCTATGACGGTCACTTTCCAAAGGAGAAAACTATTATTTTAGATGTTCCCAGATCCTTTTACTGATTTAAATAACATATCATTTCGGACAGCACTTCAAAAAGAAATGAGTCTGTGCATACTAGAAACATGTTGTTGCTCATCAAATGCTTGCACCCTGAAACATTAGCGTCAGTTTTGGACTTGGTTAGGAAGAACACAAAAAAGTCCCTGTTAACAACAAAAATTCAGCCCAGTACATTGTAAAGGTCTGTTGGCTTTATTCATGGATTTGTGGATTGGGCAGCACCGCATCTAACAAGTAGATGGCAGCTCCAAAGCGCTATGGAAAGGGAAAGTTGTTTCTGTTTTGTTTTGTTTTTTTTAAGATTTTTATTTGACAGAGAGAAACACAGCGAGAGAGGGAACACAAGCAGGGGAAGCGGTAGGCAGGGGAAGAAGGAGGCTTCCCGCTGAGCAGGGAGCCTGATTCTGGGCTCCATCCCAGGACCCTGGGACCCTGACCTGATCCGAAGGCAGATGCTTAAGGACTGAGCCACCCAGGCGCAGGGAAAGGTTTTTAAAGGTAGGACAAAAACATCATTAACAGATAAAGGGATTATGTCACATGAGGTCACCTTATTGTGAGGACAAAAGAGTCTTATTAGGAGACTCCGTCATCTTTCTTTGGGGAATGGAGTGGGCCTATCCATGTAGATTACCTTTTTGGTACTGACCAGGAAATCCCTGACTGAGCTTGGAAACTAAATTTCTGGGGGAAGTTGAAAGTGCAGTGAGCTTCGGTATTATGCCCTGGTTTGGTGACACGGCCTAGCGGAAGTGACTCCATTTGGGCCCGTGGTTTCCTCTTCCACACCCATTACAGGTCTGTGACATTGAAGGACAGGGATGGTAGGCCACCCCGAATGAAGTGGTCAATGACGCGGTCAGGCTCTGGTTCCACATTAAACCTCTCTTGCCTGTATAGTGATTATGTAACATCTATCGAGGACCTTTTTTTTTTTTTTTAAGATTTTATTTATTTGTCAGAGAGAGAGTGCACCCAACCAGGGTGAGCGGCAGGCAGAGGGAGAAGTAGGCCCCCGCTGAGCAAGGAGCCCAATGAGGGACTCGATCCTGGACCCTGGGATCATGACCTGAGCTGAAGGCGTACACTTAACCGACTGAGACACCCAGGCGTCCCTATCAAGGAACACTTTTATCCATGTACTTCTATGTATTCAATTCCTTTCAGGAATCTGACATCATCCCAAACATAGAGCAACTTAACCGATGCTATTTTTGGTACCAAACACATGTTGCCATTTTCAGTTGGAGCAAGTGTGCAAGGGGAGAATCTGAGCCCTGAAATAAAGGGTTATCTGAGGGGCGCCTGGGTGGCCCAGTTGGTTAAGCGTCTGCCTTCAGCTCAGGTCATGATCCCAGGGTCCTGGGATTGAGTCCCACCTGGGGCTCCCTGCTCAGCGGGGAGTCTTCTTCTCCCTCTGCCTCTGTCTCTCTGTCTCTCATGAGTAAATAAAATCTTTTTAAAAAAAAGGGGGGGGTTATCTGAACCCAGTGATCTCACCTTCTTGCTGGGAAGTGATTCTTCTTTCTTCAGGCACTGGCAGTAGTGTTGTTTTAGGAATTGAAGTTATCTCAGAAAAACAGTGGTGAAATGCACATTTCAGAAAGCTGCTCATAACTTTACTGAGCTATTTAA
Source organism: Halichoerus grypus (assembly GCF_964656455.1). Taxonomy (NCBI): domain Eukaryota; kingdom Metazoa; phylum Chordata; class Mammalia; order Carnivora; family Phocidae; genus Halichoerus; species Halichoerus grypus. The sequence goes on from NC_135726.1 coordinate 60,148,963, forward strand.
AGACAGTGGCAGAAATAGCTATGGGGAAAGCCACATTCCATCTCCCTACACATCAGTAAAAGCTAAGAAACAATTACGATCTCAGAGTACTTTTAGAAAAAGCCTTAAGAAGTGAGAAATGATAGAATCAAACGGAGCACTTGACTGTGCTAGACCAATGTGGTTGGTCATTGTGAGGCCTTTATCTCCAAATGTGACTTTTTCATTCTTGAAAACATTGAGGAATGCTACTGTCATCCTTAAAAGTAAATAGCCAGTTATTTTACTAGCAAGCTGAGTTTATTCAGGAAAAACAGAAGAATTGCAACCGGGGATAACCACTCCAGGGCAGAGCACAAGCAAGTCTGAAGAGAGAAGGAAAGTCAGCTTTTATTACGGTTTAAGAGGAGAGTGGGGAGATTTGCTCTCAATAAAAGTTTATTGAAGAAAAAGAGCTTTTAGTTGTGACAGTGTTTCATTGGCTGCATGTCCCTGGTTAGTGTGTGGTTGCTGGGGTAAGGAGAGATCATCCTTTTTTGTTCAAAGCAGGAGATTAAATTCCTACTGGGAAAGTGTCCTTCCTTGTCAAGATAAAAATAATATTCTTTTTTTCCTGCTGATTTTCCATTCCTCCCCGTGTGAATGCTCCATTTTATTTTTTAAATAGATTTTATTTGCGCATGAGAGAGAGGAGTGGGGGAGGGTTAGAGGGAGAGACTCTCAAGTGGACTCCCCGCTGAGGGTGGAGCCTGATGTGGGGCTAGATCTCATGACCCTGAGTTTATGACCTGAGCCAAAATCAAGAGTCAAATGCTTAAAGGACTGGGCCATCCAGGCACCCCATTAAAGCTCCATTTTAAATGTGGTTTCCTTTACAAATTTTCACACCACTTTGGAGAGAGACTTGAGGAAATTTATGATACCCAAAGTAGTTAAAATGAGAAAGAAATTGAAATGTCATGTTTAGGGGCGCCTGGGTGGCTCAGTCAGTTAAGTGTCTGCTTTTGGCTCAGGTCATGATCCTGGGGTCCTGGAACCAAGCCCTGTGTCTGTCAGGTTCCCTGCTCAGTGGGCAGTCTGCTTCTCCCTCTCCATCTGCCCCTCCCATTGCTTGTGCTCTCTCCCTCTCTCTCTCTCAAATAAATAAAATCTTTAAAAAAAAAGAAATGTAATGTTTATTCACTCTCCTAACAAATGTGCATTGAGCACATACTGGTTTCTCAGGAACTTTGGTAGATGCATGGGAGAAACTCAGGCAGAAGACAAGCAGCCCTGCCTTCAAATGCCTTGTATTATGTTCAAGGAAAACACAGGAAACAGGAAAGCAGAATTACTAACTTATATTCTATGTTAGAATGAGGTAGGTAAAATGGAAACAAGGAGAGGTGATTTTGTGAGAAGAGGGGTCCAGGTGTAATAATCCACTGGGCAGAAAGGGAACCCTCGTTAATTTTAAGAGCACCACTGAGCAAGGATGAGTCCTGTGGGTTTTTATTTTCATTAGCTCTCTTAAAAGATGAAGTGAGCTACGTGAAAATTTCAAAGAGCTTATTTGTACAAACACCAAATCCATTCAGACAGCACCAAACCAAATTAGGTAAAGGCTTTTGTAGACTAAAAAAGGGAAGCAAAGCAGTAAGTTATGTGATTGGCTATTAGTTAAGGCAGTGTCTTATTTGGAAAACTAGTTGACTTGTGTGTGCGTGTGTGTGTTTTAATTAGGCTCCATGCCCAGCATGGAGACCAACATAGACAGCTTTGTGTGATTCGGTGTTTTTAGGTTGAGGCATTTAGAAGATTTTGCTCCAGGTTAGGTTTCAGTTTGCCTCTCTAGGTGGTAGGACATTGTAGCCACCCACACCTAGTGGCCTCTTTGTTGATTTGCAGTTCCACACGAAAGAAGGAGGTGTGTGGGTGGCTTCCTGTGGACTCTTCTGCAGTGGAGACCCTGGGACTCCAGCCCTTTAAGCCTTTGGCCTGCTTGGCTCACTGCAGAAGCACTCAGCAGTTGTGCATGAGAACCCTTCGCTGTGCTGCTCATCACAGTGTGTACATCTACAGCCTCCTGGCCTGGAGCCTGGAGGGAGGCAGCCTGGCCTTCCCTAAATAACTTGTTTTCACAGTTTCATCTCTGCACTGACCCTCTCCATCAGCTTCACGTCAACTCATTAGAAATGCTCATTCTCAGCCCACAACCGAGACCTCTTGACTCAGACACTTTGGTGGTAGCCCAAGAATTAGTTTTTTTTTAAAGATTTTATTTATTTATTTGACAGAGAGAGACACAGCGAGAGAGGGAACACAAGCAGGGGGAGTGGGAGAGGGAGAAGCAGGCTTCCCGCTGAGCAGGGAGCCCGATGTGGGGCTCGATCCCAGCACCCTGGGATCACGACCTGAGCCGAAGGCAGACGCTTAACGACTGAGCCACCCAGGCGCCCCAAGAATTAGTTTTTAAAGAAGTGTCTGGGTAAAATAAATGCAGAGTAAAACATTCCATCCGCTAGTTGCGTTCCTGAAGACAGGGCACTTACTCTTTTTTTTTTTTTTTTTTTTAAAGCTTTTATTTATTTATTTGACAGAGAGACACACTGAGAGAGGGAACACAAGCAGGGGGAGTGGGAGAGGGAGAAGCAGGCTTCCCGCCGAGCAGGAACGTTTTCCCTCTTTAAACCCTGAAGTGTGGGGCCCCTGGGTGGCTCAGTCGTTGAGCGTCTGCCTTCGGCTCGGGTCGTGATCCCAGGGTCCTGGGATCGAGCCCCACATCGGGCTCCCTGCCGATGTACTCAACAACTTCCAGGTGTCTCCTCTGTCTCTGCACCACCCCTGCCCTCCCACCCGGCACCAGGCCGCCCTGCAGGCCGCTTCCTGGCATAATCTCCGAGATGAGACCACGATCCCGCGTGTGTCCCGGGGGCGGGAAAAACGTCCGCAGGTTCCCACACGCCTGACCTAGGGACCCTCTTCCTTCTGGTGGAGGCCCTTAAAGGGCCTGGACTCCAGTTTTCCGGGCAGAGAGGGAGGCCAGCACTGACCCGGAAGTTCTGGGTGAGGCCCCGCCCAGGGGCGGAAATCCCTCTCTTCCGGGAGAGGCCCCGCCCCACCTGGCTCCCTGTCCTTCCTGGCCAGGGTGAGGCCGGAAGTGGCCCAGCGCCCGCGCCCCCGCCCCGTACTCCGCCCAGCTGGCTTCTCCGGAAATAGCGGTCCGGTAAGACATCCCAGAACAGTGGTGAGATGCACGGAATGTCGACTCTTTGGGGACCAGCAGTCAACTATTACAGAAAGCTTAGAAATTAAATCACTTGGAGGCTGGCGTCCCACGGTGAGAATTTCTCCCAGTGTACTGGGTGGAATCGGAGGCGGCGACTCTGACCTGAGTGGGTGTACACGACAACCTTGTCACTACTAACGTGAGACCAGCCAGATTTTCAGTCACCAGTCAGGATGTTCAGGGACGTCCCTCCCCTCTGGCCTGTCAGGATTAAGGTCCCCTGCCTGAGAGGCTCCTGCAGACCTCCAGCCAGCTCACAGCCCCCACAGCTGCTGTCTGCCTGGCCTTGTAAAGTCTCCTGCACACGCCAAGGTTTAGTTTTCCACCTAACACCCAAGTAGTTTTTCTGCGCCTTCTCTGAGCATATCCCGCTCTCATAATGGGAGAATTTACAGTTTGTAAATAGCCTAATACTATAAAGTGGGGCTGGATTTTTGTATTTCTGAATTCTGCACTTAAAAGTCCAGACATGATGGTAAGAATGCACTCTAAACTTAAACATGTATGGTGTTTTGGGTCATGACGTGTGCAGGACACAAAAAAATCTGAGGAAAAATAATAAAGACCTTCCAGTATTTAGAAACAGTTACTCCATATAGAAAAATGATCAACCAATATAAAACCCAGGACAACTCCAACATATGTCTACTAAAAAAACAATAGTCTTGAACACTACATCTAAAACTAATGATGTGGTATATGTTGGCTAATTGAATTTAAATTAAGTAAATAAATAAAATAAAAAACAATACTCAACTGAGTAAATTTGAAGATCAGATTATCTCCACAGCATCCCATCTAACAGAAAGGGTCTCAAAGGGGCAGAAAGGTTTTAAAGGCAGGACAAGCAGGACAAGGACATTGTGAAAACAAAAATGGATTTGGGCAAAGTCACCTCCTTTTGGGGGACAACAGGGACTTATTAGGAGGATTACATCACCACCGTAACCAGGAACCTTCAGGCTGACTGACGAAAAGTGAAAACTACAATCAGGTTAGCTCTTAAGCTCGGGTTTGGTGATGCAGTGGTAGCAAAGTGACTCCATTCGGGGCCTGTGGTTTTCTTTTAAAATGTCTTTGTTGTTTTATTGTCTTATTTGTAAATGAAAAGGAAAATCACTGTAACTTACACACAAGAAAGTGGCAAATGAGGTTAATGGAAAAGCAATACAAAAGATTTGCAATTGGCAAATAAGACATTTTAAAAATGCTCAAAATCGGGGCACCTGGATGGCTCAGTCGTTAAGGATCTGCCTTCGGCTCAGGTCACGATCCCAGGTTCCTGGGATCGAGCCCCGCATCGGGCTCCCTGCTCCGCGGGAATCCTGCTTCTCCCTCTCCCACTCTCCCTGCTTGTGTTTCCTTTCTTGCTGTCTCTGTCAAATAAATAAAATCTTTAAAAAAAAATGCTCAAAATCATGAATCTTTCAGGAAATGCAATTAAAACTACACTGAGATTGTACTACACACTTATTACATGGGCTGAAATTAAAGAATGGCCATATCAAGTATTGGCAGGGATGTGGGAGAAGTGGACTTTTCATCCACTGCTGATGCGAATGCAAAAGCAAAAAACAGTCATTGTGATCGCAGCACAGCAGTTTTTTCAAAAGTTAATACTCACCTACCCTGTGACTCCGGTACCTAACATTAAGTTACTGACAAAAATAAAAACAGCATACATCTACATAAAAGTACTGACAAATGTTTGTGACTGCTTTATTTTCAATAGGCAAAATCTAGAAATAACCTAAAAGCCCATAAAAAAGATAAATAAAGTAACAGTGGCATATGCAAACATAAGGGTGTTATCTAGACAGAACAGTGAGCTACTTGTGTAACATCACTGAAGAAGTCAAAGTAATTATGAAACACAAAGGAAATAAAAAGAGTAAACAGTTTGATTCCAAACATATAAATTAAAAATGTGATGGTTTCCATTGTAAAACAAAGTATAAGGGTTACCTGGAGAGGTGGGCAGGGTAAGGATAGATTATAATAGGGCAGGAGGTAATATATACCATGACATCTATGGTCATTATCGGGATTATGATGGTGTCAGAGATTCATATCCCTGTCAAAACTTACCAATTTTACATTCTTAAATATATGCAATTTATTAGCATCTATAAATTAAACTTTTATAAAGTTTTAAAAATTGGCTCAAAATAAAAATAGGTTTGGCAACCCTATACTGACAGTCCCACCTTGTTCCTATGTCCTCTGAGCGTCAGTCTTGCCTCAGTGTCTCCAACTAAAGGGAGCAATGAAGGACGTTTCCACCGGAGTTAACAGGAACACTGCCTGGGTCTTAAGCGCCACATCAACAAACTATAGATTCCGCCCCTCACCTCTCTTAATATCTTGTTTTCCTCTCTGTGCAGTAATGATCTTGAGGTGGGAAACACGGAGGGGTTAAAGGAATCACCAGTACCTTTCAATTATTCTATCTGGGAATGACTTCAGCTACATTGATTTGTGTACACACTGATCCTGCAGAGTCACTGTCACAGAAACTGGTCTGGATGCATTTTAGAAGAACATTCCATTCAGTTGGCTGCAGTCTCCTCCCCTTCCTATTAAGCCAGTGTTTCTGTACCAATTATGGTTTCCCTTGACCCCTATGGTCTTACAACCAGTGACCTTAGCCCAGTGAATTGTGGACATCAGAGCACATGGCTGTTTGTAGACATGGGAAAATACCCCCTCGGCAGTGCTGACATCCCCTGTGATGTCTCCTTTGAGTAAGGGAAAAAATTCATGTTGCTTTCAGAAGCACTAAGAGTCTCACACCTGCCCCCTCCTGGGGGTCATCATTGAGACTCCTAAAACACATGTCATCCAGGCCTCAAACGAAGACCAGAAAGCCCCGCAGTTTTTCCTAGGAGGCTGTGAGGCAGCAATGCAAATTTAGTCCAAACTGGCAGGCTACTGGGACGCCTGCCTGGCTCATTCAGTAGAGCTTGTGATTCTTGATCGCGGGGTTTTTGAGTTTGAGCCCCAAGTCGAACATACAGTTTACTTAAAAAACAAAACGAAACAGTCCGGAGCGGCGGCGTCCGCCGGACAGACAAGACCCCAGCGCCCGGCCTCCCCCAGGGCATGCGGCGCTGAGGAGCGGCGGACCTTCGCGGCGGACCTTCGCGGCGGCGCCATGAACCTCCTGCCGTGTAAGCCCCACGGCAACGGGCTGCTCTATGCTGGCTTCAGCCAGGACCATGGATGCTTTGCCTGTGGGATGGAAAACGGATTCCGAGTCTGTAACACCAATCCGCTAAAAGAAAAAGAGAAACAGGAATTTCTGGAAGGAGGAGCTGGCCATGTTGAAATGTTATTTCGCTGCAACTATTTAGCTTTAGTCGGTGGTGGGAAAAAGCCGAAATACTCCCCCAACAAAGTGATGATCTGGGATGACCTGACGAAGAAGACTGTTATTGAAATAGAATTTTCTACAGAAGTCAAAGCAGTCTAGCTGCAGCGAGATCGAATTGTGGTTGTTTTGGACTCAATGATTAAGGTGTTTACATTCACACATAATCCCCATCAGTTGCATGTCTTTGAAACCTGCTATAATCCTAAAGGCCTCTGCGTCCTGTGGCCAACAGTAACAACTCCCTCCTGGCCTTCCCGGGCATACACACGGGCCACGTGCAGCTCGTGGACCTGGCCTGCACCGAGAAGCCGCCCGTGGACATTCCAGCCCACGAGGGCGTCCTGAGCTGCATTGCTCTCAACCTGCAGGGAACAAGAATTGCAACCACATCTGAGAAAGGGACCCTTATAAGAATATTTGATACTTCATCAGGGCATTTAATCCAGGAACTACGAAGAGGATCTCCAGCAGCCCATATTTATTGCATTAACTTCAATCCGGACGCTTCCCTCATCTGCGTGTCCAGTGACCACGGCACAGTGCACATTTTTGCTGCCAAAGATCCAAAAAGGAATAAACAGTCTAGTTTCAGGTTCCCTCAGGCTCTCCGTGCATCTGTGCCTTTGGAACAGAGCCAAATGCCGTCATTCTGATTTGTGCAGACAGCAGCTACTACAAATTCCTATTCAACCCCAAGGGGGAGTGCATCCGGGACGTCTACGCAGTTTCTAGAAATGACTGATGACAAGCTGTGACTCCACCGGGAGTACAACCAGCACCCACAGCCGGCCACCCCCAAAGCGCTGCGTGTGCCCTTCAGACTCCTGGGGCAGGTGCCCGTGCCCTTGGGCCTTGTGGGTCAGCAGCTGGAGGACTGCCCAGGGACCTTGGTCCTGAGGCCATTCTGTGGTTGTCTGTTTTCTTGAGCAGGGCTTCCCATTTCCAGTATTAAAGGACGAATCATCATCAAGGCAGTGTAGACGCTCAGTGGCTCTGAGCCGCCCGGGCCCAACTGCTGGCCCGCGACCTTTAGTTCAGCTTTGACGCTAGCTTCTGCCCTCCCACCTGCGCCTCCCCCGTGCACCTGGGGGCTCCGTACACATGTAGGGACTGGGTTGACAAAAGGATGGACAAATAGAAATCTGTTTTGGCAATAGATTCCATCATTTTTACTGAGTCTGTAATGGGGAAATGAGCAAATGTGTCAATGCGAGTTCTTGCATTACACCAGATTTTTAAATAGAACCAGAATACCAGCAGCTTGCCTTAGAAAAGGAGAAAGGAACTCCTTCTCCCCTCTGAACATGACGCAGAGAGACAGCCGCGTCAGAGAGCCTAGGGTGGGCGTCTCCCTGCGAGCTGGCGTCCTGGTCTCCCGGGCCTGTGGCGCGGCCGTCCCCGTCTGTCTGTCTGTCTGTCGGAGCTGTTGGCATCGCCCGCGGCGAGCAGAGCGCTTCGTGTGCCCCGCGGGTCTCCTGAGTTTCCCCGTTGTGTGTAGGGAGCAGAGTAACACGGAGACGGTCACTTAATTTAGAGGATGTGGAGGGAAGGGCTGGGCACTGCAGCGGCCGGGCCGGACCCCGGGGCAGGAGCGGGAAGCGTCAGCCCGCCGCCCCCGTCGTTGCTCAGAGCCGCTCACTAGCATTCTGAGAAGGGAAGGCACATGATGACGTTTCCTAGCATCGGTGGCTAAAACAGGTTATGGGCTCTATGTTGTTAGTACTCCCAGAGGTACGTATTCCGTTTTCTTAAATTCCCTTTACAGAAGCCTAATTGTATGGTTTTGATTTCAGGTTGTAAACATTGAAAGTCTGCGGCGGCAGCTCCTGGTTCTGCCAGTTCTCTCTGTCATGTAATCAACTAACTTTGTATGTGGATTTCAGTGTAAAGCATGCATGTTACTTTGGTGTGTATTTAATCATGAAATTTAATTTTGCACTTATTTGTAATGTTTCTTTTAAATAAAAGTGACTAATTTTGTTGTACTCTGTAAAAAAAAAAACAAAAACAAAACAGAGGCGCCTGGGTGGCTCAGTCATTAAGCGTCTGCCTTCGGCTCAGGTCATGATCTCAGGGTCCTGGGATCAAGCCCTGCATCCGGCTCCCTGCTCAGCGGAGAGTCTGCTTCTCCCTCTCCCTCTGCCTGCCACTCTGCCTACCTGTGCTCTCTAGCTCTCTGTCAAATAAATAAAATCCTTAAAACAAAACAAACAAACAAAACAAAACAAAATTGGCAAGCTATTTCCTGCCATCACCCTCTCCCTCCTCAGGCATAGATAATTTGAGACTCTTAAAAAGTTCACCCTTTGATGCTTGTTGAGCCCAAACCATTTTATAAACTACCCCTCACAGTAAGTAGAACATTCAAGGTTAAAGAGGACTTAAACAGTAAGGCCTTGATTATTATCTTAGCCAAATCAACGTGGAGCAGATAGTTCTCCAGTTTGTGACTTGGAACCTGGAAAAACTAATCAGAAGTATCACATGAGACCAACATGTTCCTGAAAAAGGTAGTCATTCTCTATAAGCTGCCAGCCAAATTCATGTTGTTCTCTGGGTTATCACTGATTCAGGTCAATGCCCTGAAGGTATTCAAGGAGGAGGCAAAGCTGCCCCTAAGACCTCAGGTTACCGCTAATCTGCTCCAATTCATGGGAACCGAGGTCAGCTTCTCTGAGTACACTGGGGTGAGGACTGATGCGCACCGTGTGGACCTACCAGTTGGCAGAAGTGAAAGGGTCACAGAACTGTCAGTTACATAAATCTAGAGAGATCTCTGGACAATTTAGAAAATGCAACATACCCACACATACTTCCAACATTATAAAGAATCTCCCCACTGTAAAAGATTCAAATCAGGCAAATGGCTCCTCAAAGAGTTTCCACCAGGGGCGCCTGGGTGGCTCAGTCGTTAAGCGTCTGCCTTCGGCTCAGGTCATGATCCCGGGGTCCTGGGATCGAGCCCCGCATCGGGCTCCCTGCTCGGCGGGAAGCCTGCTTCTCCCTCTCCCACTCCCCCTTCTTGTGTTCCCTCTCTTGCTGTGTCTCTCTGTCAAATAAATATGTAAAATCTTAAAAAAAAAAAAAAGTTTCCACCAGTGGCATTACACTGAATAAGGAAATTGCATATTCATTATACAACCATGCCTTTCTCTAGTGTGAACTCTCCAATGTTGAGAGAGGTTAGATTTTCCCCTAAAAGATTTCCCACATTCACTGCACTCATAAGGTCGTTCTCCAGTGTGAACCCTGTGATGATAAGAAAGAGCAGTACGAGTGATAAAAGATTTCCCACATTCACTGCATTCATGAGGCCTTTCTCCAGTGTGAACTCTGTGATGATAATGGAGGGCAGTACTACTTATAAAAGATTTCCCACACTCACTGCATTCATAAGGCCTTTCTCCTGTGTGAATTCTCTGATGATAATGGAAGCTGGAACTAAAAGTAAAAGATTTCCCACATTGGTTGCATTTGTAAGGGCTTCCTCCATTATGAATTCTCTGGTGTATTGAGAGTGAATGTTTTTGTCTAAAGGATTTCCCACATTCACTGCACTCATAAGGCCTCTCTCCTGTGTGACCTCTGTGATGATACCTGAGTGCAGAGCTAGAAGTAAAAGATTTCCCACACTCACTGCATTCATAAGGCCTTTCTCCTCTGTGGGATCTCTGATGATAACTGAGGGCAGAGCGAGAGGTAAAAGATTTCTCACATTCACTGCACTCAAAAGGTTTTTCTCCAGAATGAACTCTATGATGATACTGGAGTTCATACCTACAAATAAAAGATTTCCCACATTCATTACACTCATAAAACCTTTCACTTGAATGAACCTTTAGGTGCATATTGAGGCTATTTCTTCGGGTAAAGGACTTGCCACATTCACTGCACTCATGAGGCCTTTCTCCAGTGTGAACTCTGCGATGATATTGAAGAGCACTATGAGTGCTAAAAGATTTCCCACATTCGTGGCACTCATGAGGCCTTTCTCCAGTGTGAACTCTGTGATGATAATGGAGGGCAGTACTACTTATAAAAGATTTCCCACACTCACTGCACTCGTAAGGCCTTTCTCCTGTATGAATTCTCTCATGATAATGGAAACTGGAACTACAAGAAAAAGATTTCCCACATTTGTTGCATTTGTAAGGGTTTCCTCTACTATGAATTTTCTGGTGTATTGAGAGAGAATGTTTTTGTCTAAAGGATTTCCCACATTCACTGCACTCATAAGGCCTCTCTCCTGTGTGACCTCTGTGATGATACCTGAGTGCAGAGCTAGAAGTAAAAGATTTCCCACACTCACTGCATTCATAAGGCCTTTCTCCTCTGTGTGATCTCTGATGATAACTGAGGGCAGAGCGATAGGTAAAAGATTTCCCACATTCACTGCACTCAAAAGGTTTTTCTCCAGAGTGACTCCTATGATGATACTGGAGTTCATACCTACAAATAAAAGATTTCCCACATTCACTACACTCATAAGGCCTTTCACCTGAGTGAACCTTTAGGTGCATATTGAGTCTATGTCTTCGGGTAAAGGACTTGCCACATTCACTGCACTCATAAGGCCTTTCTCCAGTGTGAACTCTGTGGTGATAATGGAGAGTAGTATGAGTGCTAAAAGATCTCCCACATTCACTGCACACAAAGGACTGTCTTCCAAGGTGGACACCCTGGTCCTGAATATGTGTGTGTTTGGGACCAAAGGTGTTCTTGCATTCTCCCCAGGTGTCATGACTTTTTCTGCTTTGTAGAGTTGCCCTGCACTGGGTGATTTCCTTTGGATTCTCCCCAGTATGAGTGGCCTCTTGCTGCAGATGCCCTGAGCCAGACAGGAAGTCCTTCTGAACTTCTCCACAGGTAAAGGGCTTTCCTGAAGCATGGAATCCCCAGGTCTTCACAACAGAGGCCCTGTCCACACGGCTTCTGAAGGGTTCTGCACCCACGTGCTGCTCCTGCTGCTGCTGAAACTTTACACTGAAATAAAACTGTTTCCCACAGGCCCCACACCTCAACAGTTTCTGGCTGTTTTCTTTTCCCTGGTGCGCAGCCAAGTGGAAAATGTCTCTCAAGACTGGACCACACATCTCACAGGGGTGGGTCTTCCGGCAAGACTGAGCTGCCTTGGGCGTCCTGGTCTGTGACACGCCTACCAAAGTGCTCTGGGCAAAGGGTGCTTCCTCATCCTCTGCTCCACAGCAACAACCTGAAGGCAAAGAAGCGCTGGTGAAATTTGTGTTGACTATAGCGAGGGGGTGAGCCCATCACATACATCATCTGTCCTCCCTGGGCACAAGTTTATAGCATGCTTTTCCAGACACTGGAGATGAAATTCAATTGAAGGAGTGGCCACTGTGCATTACTGGGCCCCTAAGGTCAAAGTATTGTGGAGAGCACACTAGCCAGAAGGAAGAGAGGCAGGCTCTACAACTTGTTCTCTGCCCACAGCTTCATGTTGGCCTGTTTCATGGCTGAGTAGAAGGCTGTGGGAAAATCCACTCACAAGAAATTTGCTGCTGTTCAAGGTCAGTTTAAGTATATGTCAACATCTCACGGCAAACTGGGCAAGTGTGGATGCCAAAGTACACAGAAAGAGCAGTGAGAGAAATGGGTGAGATGTAGAGGCCTGAGAAGCACCGATTACCCCTGCACTGCAAGTCATGTAATTACAAAAGGAGTAGAGCCCAGAAGTCCACAAATTGTCAACAGTGAAGAAGGAAAGACAGAAACGGGGTGTGGCCATCGGCAATCACACCGAACTCTGGTTGAACAAACAAAGGTGCCCAGTATGATCTGAACACAGGCCTGATATCACACCTTTCCCAGCTGCCATTCATGAGAAACAGGGCCCCTGTGAGCTCACCTGTTCATGCCCGGAGCATGTCCATACTATGATACCCAAAGGACTCTTCCCTGTAAGCCCTCCTGAGCAACTACAGGGTACCAGGAGGATAGAAATAATGCAGGAAAAGTGCGCCTGGGTGGCTCCGTCAGTTGGGCATCCGACCCTTGATCACAGAGCAGGTCTTGATCGCAGGGTCATGAATTCAAGCCCTGTGTTGGACTCCATACTGGGTATGGATCCTACTTAAGAAAAGAAAGGAAAGAAGAAAAAGAAAAGGGCAAGGAAAGGGCAAAGGAAAGGAAAGGAAAGGGAAAGGAAAAGGAAAGACAAGGAAAGAAATATTAGAGGAAAACAGGCCAAGTGGATGGCCAGCACTGTCCCAGAGCTACTCAGGATACAAAGCACCCAGACAAGCATCCTATGTGACTGATGTCAGCAGGATGGTAGAATAGGAGATACCATCCTTCACCTCAACAAAAATGAATTCAAGAGCTGTCCATGAATGACATTAGCTTCAGAGGGCTCAAAAATCCAATTAAGGCCAATTACTACACAGTGGAGCATAGAGGAGAGTGCAAGCATGCAGAAAGGACAGCTGGAGACTTTACTGGCGGAGATGTGGGGATGGGGCAGAAATAAGGGCTGCACCGATCTCTATCACTCCCACAAGGCAGGTGCTTCAGCAGTCCCTGCTCAGCAGACTCCAGCTGCCTGCTCCACAGCGGACGCTGGCATCTTGTGCCGAGTTAACCAACACGCATCACTCTCATGGACTCAGTGAATATAAAGCTACTGTGTCCTGCTCCCCCCACTGAGGAGCTGCTGTTGTGCAGCTCCAGGACAAGGACTACAACTGCCCCCCAACCCTGTGCATGTCCTGGGCCCCAGATCTGCGCCTATGTGTGCCAGCATTCCAGACCCTGACCCCCCACTGCATCAGGTCCACCTGTGTCTTCCAGGGAATGGAAATGTTCTCCAGATAGGCCAGCCAGATGCCAGGACCTCACAGCCACTGTATCTCCATGCACACGCAGACACAAACTTCCTGGCTGCTTGGGGTGTGGCTGCAACTCACAAAGCAAACTAACACCACTGAGGTGTAATCAGTGTCCCAGGGCCAAAACTGCTGTCACTCTGAAAGTGCCCGCACACCAGACCCTCTTCCATGGCTACTCCAAGAGTGCCAGCCCATCAGACACCAGGGCCGCTGCCACCACCCACAGGGTGCCTAAAAGTCAAACTCAGCACTGACATCAACTCTGCCACAATACTCTCCATGGAAAAAAAAGCCATCAGGTGTTCCTCAGCAGTCTTCTCCACTGCTTTGGATACTACAGCCTTGACCATCCTGCTGTCTCTTCCCGATGCCTTCGCTGATGCTGACAGGTGACAGAGCTGCACAGAGAGTTTATCACTGGGCCTTCCCCAGATCCAGAACGGCCACACCCCACGAAGCTGACACCCTTGCACCCACCTGTAGGTGAAGGACTCTCCTGACCAAAAGTACCACAAAGTCTGGAAGAAGTGACCACACCATCAAATGTGCAAACATCAACGCAAGGATGTAAGAAACAAAAAATCAAGGAAACATAACACCATCAAAGGAATACAGTAATTTATCAGAAAACACACCCAAGGAAATGGAGATATGCGATCTATTGGACAAAATTCAAAATAATTGTTGTAACAAAGTTTAGTGAGCTACAAGAAAACACAGGTAGACGATTCAACAAGATACACAATAAACAAAATAAGCTGTTCAACAAAGATATAGAAATCATAAAAAGGAACAAAATGGGTTGGCCAAGGATGCAGTGAGGTGTAGTCACTGGTGGCCACTGGTGGTCTGAGTGGAGTGAGGAGTAGACTCACCTGAGAGTTGCATGTTATAGGCACACCTGCATCCAGATGCCCACAGGTACCTGCCCCCACTGAGGTCACAGACATTGGCAGAGAGGAACAACAGGGTGGAGAGTCACACCACACTTTATACTAGCAATACAGGGGAGTTCCTGGTGTGCCACTCTCCAAAAGGAGGGTCAGATATAAGCACTGAAAACTGAATCAATAGTTGGTAACAGTCCACCTAATCACTGATGGGACTCCTAATGAGGCCACAAGCAGCTGGGAAGACATCAAAATATGAGGAAATGGAGCAGTACTAGATCATAATATATACTTAATACAACACTAAATCCTCTTAATACCACCTACTTTTTAAGAACAAGGATGGCATATAATGTGTGGGAGAGAAGAAGGTTTCTGTCTTTCTATACAGACTATCCTTAATGAACTGGTCTTTGTAGCAGAACTGTTCTACTCATTCTTCGTGTTAGAAAACTTCCCACAGGGCTGCACCAGCACAACCAGCCTGTGCTTTTACAGTCTCTTCTTATCAATTACCAGAGTGATCTATGTGACCTTCCACCACTGGACTTGTATGGGTGGGTATTAAACTCTTCAGGCATAATTAAACCAACCAGAAACAAGATGGTATATGTATTCGTTTTGTCTTAGGTGTCTAGCTCTGAAATATCAACTAGATGGAAATACTGGAGACCCATTTAATTTGCAGCAAAGATGCTTTGCTTTGCTTCTGTTAAAGGATTAGGACTTTGGGAGGCTTAAACTGCAGAAGTTTAGTTTATTGTACTCTTGTACTGCCCTTGTTTTTTGAATATTCCAACTTATAACTGTTGCATCAGAAGAAACATTTCAACAAAGTGTCCTTTGGATATTAACAACTGCAATCATCTGATGACTTTCTTATCCTCTAACTAAAAGTTACTCATTTGAGATGTTGTTTGTTTAGAATCAAGGTCCTTTATATATTTACATGTTACAGGTGATGGAAATCATTCCAAAGGGGCTATTTTAGAATACATGTAGGGGCACCTGGGTGGCTCAGTGGGTTAAGTGTCTGATTTCCGCTCAGGTCATGATACTAGGGTCCTGGGATCAAGCCCCTTATGGGGCTCTGTGCTCGGTGGAGAGTCTGCTTCTCTCTCTCCCTCTGCCCCTCCCCTCTGCTTGTGCTCATACGTGCTTTCTCTCAAATAAATAAAATCTTAAAAAGAGAGAAAGAATACATGTAGAGAAATGCTTTGAACTAGTGTGATATAAACTATACAATAAAATGGAAATTTCATATATTCACAAAAATTCTGAACGGGTAAAAATTAACTTAATCTCTGGTATTAAATGTTTACATTAAAAGAAGATGGTGACACTGTCCCATTAAAAAAATGCGGGGAAAAGAGAGTCCAAGATGGCGGAGGAGTAGGAGACCTTAGTTTTGTCTGGTCCCAGGAATTTGGCTAGATAGCTATCAAATTATTCTGAATACCTGTGAACTCAACGGGAGACCTAAGAAAAGAATTGCTGCATGTCTACAAATAGAAAAGCAACCGCTTTCTGAAAGGTAGGAGGTGTGGAGAAGTGAATTCAAGTTGATATATCAGAAGATAAACCACGGGGGTAGGGAGCCTCTGGAAGCCGGCCACTGGAAAGTGATACAGTAGCAGAATGCAAAATCAGAACTTTTAGAAGGCTGTTCCAGTGAGGTATGTCCCTGCCTGAAAGGTGCTCAGGTAGCAAGCAAGGAAGAATACTAGGTGGGACAGTGTGGTCTCAGGATCCTTGGGGTCACAGAAAGAACGGGGGTGCCTGAATGCTGCAAAGTTCCCAGACATTGGAGCGAGGAATCCAGCTGCAATCAGGGAGCCCAAGAGTGGGGACTCAGCTCAGTGTTGCCATAAACCATGAACTGCCACACAGTAGGGTGACCACTCTCCAAGCAGGGGCTCAGCAAGCGTCAGAGCCCTGGCGAGATCCCTCTTCCGCATGTGCACTGCAGGGGTCTACAGGGTTTGGAGACTCCCAGGGTCCCAAACGCTTCGTCACAGGCTGGGTGAGCCACGGAGTACGGCCAGAGACCAGGGAGCCAGGAGTGACTGCCTGCTTTTCCCTGAGGGTGCACTGAGGAGTGGGGGCCGTGAGGTTCTGGCTCTGGGCCTGGAGACTGGGAGGCCACCATTTTCGTTATCATCTGCTTAAGCTGCAGGGAAAGCCTTCAGGGAACAAAAGCCATATATAGTAATCCAGAGCCCCTTACTTAGCCGGGCCTCCTGACAAGAGGGATACAATTCCTCCCAGGGCAAAGACAACTGAGCATCAGCGCAAGAGGCCCCTCCCCCAGAAGATCAACAAGAACGTCCCACTAAGACCAAGTTTACTGATCACACAGAACTGCAAAACTCCAGCACTAGGGGAAAACAGTACATAGAATTCATGGTATTTTTCTCATGATTCCTTAGCCTTTCAATTTTAATTTTTTTCTTTTTCCTTTTCAACTAATTTCTTATTTTATCAACTCTTTTTTTAAAGTCTTTTTTAATTTTCATTTTTAGAGTTAACATTCTATTCTTCTATTGTATTTAATTATATTTTTGGATATATATGTATTTCTTTCTTTACAGTTTTGGGATGCAGTTTCATATAACAAACACACCAAAATACACACAGAATGTAATGTATCGCTCTGTTCTCTTCACCTAATTATATTCTTTTTCTACGTCTTCTTTTTTTTTTTTTAAAGATTTTATTTATTTGACAGAGAGAAACACAGCGAGAGAGGGAATACAAGCAGGGGGAGTGGGAGAAGAAGCAGGCTTCCCGCTGAGCAGGGAGCCCAATACAGGGCTCGATCCCAGAACCCTGGGATCATGACCTGAGCCGAAGGTAGACACTTAACAACTGAGCCACCCAGGCGCCCCATTTTTAAGTCTTTTTTAATTTTCATCTTTACAGTTACATTCTATTCCTTCAATGTATTTAATTTTATTCTTGTATATATAAGTTTTTCTTTCTTCATAATTTTGGGATGTAGTTTCTTCTAATAAACAGAACAAAATACACCCCGGATACAGTGTATGTTTACCTGTTTATATTTTTTTCTTGTCTTTAATTTTCATTTGTAAAGTTACACTCTATTCTTTCGCTGTATTTAATTTTATTTTTGTACATACTTGTTTTTCGTTCCTTACACTTTTGGGATCTAGTTTTCTAACAAACAGACCAAAATACACACAGGATCCAGTGTACTGCTCTATTCTGTTCACCTGATTATATTCTCTCTCACTTTTTAACGATTTTTATTTTTTTTGGTTTCTGGTCTCTTCTGATTTCTTTAGTGTATATTTCTAAGGGGTTGTTGTTGCCATTTTAGTATTCTGTTCTCTCGTCCATCTATTCTCTGGACAGAACGCCAAGACAGAAAAACTTACCTCAAAAAAGAGAACAAGAGGCAATACTGACTGCCTAGGACCTAATCAGTATCGATATAAGTAAGATGCGGAACTAGAGTTCAGAAAAACAGTTATAAAGATACTAGAGGGGCTTGAAAAAAAGTATAGAAGACAATAGAGAATCCCTTTCTGAAGAAATAAAAGAACTAAAATCTAGTCAAGTTGAAATAAAAAAAGCTATCAATGAGATGCCATTAAAAATGCAGGTTCTAGGGGTGCCTGGGTGGCTCAGTCGGTTAAGCGTCGGCCTTCAGCTCAGGTCATGATCCCAGGGTCCTGGGATCAAGCGCCACGTCAGGCTCCTTGCTCAATGGGAGCCTGCTTCCCCCCCTCCCTTTGCCTGCTGCACCTTCTGTTTGTGCGCTCTGTCAAATAATTAAAATCTAAAAAAAATGGAGGCTCTAACTGCTAGGATAAATGAGGCAGAAGAGAGAATTAGTGATATAGAAGACAAAATGATGGAGAATAAAGAAGCTGAGAAAAAGAGAGATAAACAAGTACTGAATCACAAGGGGAGAATTTGAGAGATAAGTGATACCATAAAGTGAAATAATATTAGAATAATTGGGATGCCAGAAGAAGAGGAAAGAGAAGGGTGGAGCAGAAGGCATACTGGAGCAAATTATAGCAGAGACCTTCTCTAATCTAGGGAAGGAAACAGGCATCAAAGTCCAGGAGACACAGAGAATACCCCTCAAAATCAATAAAAATAGGTCAACACTTTGACATATAAATAGTGAAGCTTGCAATCCTCAGAGACAAAGAGAAACTCCTGCAAGCATCTTGGGACAAGAGGTCCATAACTTACAAGGGTAGAAAAATTAGGCAGCAAACCCATCCATAGAGACCTGGAAGGCCAGAAAGGACTGGCATGATATATTCAGGGTCCTAAATGATAAAAATAGGCAACCAAGAATACTTTATCCAGCAAGGCTGTCATTCAGAATAGAAGGAGAGATAAAGAGCTTCCAGGACAAAGAGAAACTAAAAGAATTTGTGTCACTAAACCAGCCCTGCAAGAAATATTAAAGGGGATCCTTTAAGCGAAGAGAGAACCCAAAAGAAACAAAGACCAGAAAGGAACAGAGAATATATATATAGAAACAGTGACTATTCAGGTAATAAAATGGCACTAAACTCTTTATCTTTCAATAGTTACTCTGAATGTAAATTGCCTAAATGCCCCAATCAAAAGACACACGGTATCAGATTGGATAAAAAAAAGCAAGACCCATCGATATGCTGTCTGCAAAAGACTCATTCTAGACCCAAAGACACCTCCAGATTGAAAATAAGGGAGTAGAAAACCATTTATTAAGCTAATGGACATCAAAAGAAAGGTGGGGTGGCAATCCTTATATCAGACAAATTAGATTTTAAACCAAAGGCTGTAATAAGAGATGAGAAAGGACACTATATCAGACTTATTGTCTATCCAAACAAGAAGATTTAACAATTGTAAATATTTATGCCCCTAACATGGGAGCAGCCAATTATATGAAACAATTAATAACCAAAACAAAGAAACATATTAATAATAATACAATAATAGTAGGGAACTTTAGCACCCCACTCATTGCAATGGACCGATCATCTAAGCAGAAGATCAAGAAGGAAATAATGGCTTTGAATGACACACTGGACTGGATGGACTTCAAAGATATATTCAGCATTCCATCCTAAAGCAACAGAATACACATTCTTCTCGAGTGCACATGGAACATTCTCCAGAACAGATCACATGCTGGGTCACAAATCACGTCTCAACTGGTACCAAAAGACTGGGATCATTCCCTGCATAGTTTGAGACTACAATGTTTTGAAATTTGAACTCAATCACAAGAGGAAAGTTGGAAAGAACGCAAATACATGGAGGCTAAAGAGCATCCTACTAAAGAATGAATGGGTCAACCAGGAAATTAAAAAAGAATTTAAAAAATTCATGGAAACAAATGAAAATGAAAACACAACTGTTCAAAACCTTTGGGATGCAGCAAAGGCAGTCCTAAGAGGGAAGTATATAGCAATACAAGCCTTTCTCAAGAAACAAGAAAGGTCTCAAATACACAACCTAATCTTACACCTAAAGGAGCTAGAGAAAGAACAGCAAATAAAGCCTAAACCCAGCAGGAGAAGAGAATAAAGGTTAGAGCAGAAATCAATGAAATAGAAACCAAAAGAACAGTAGAACAGATCAACGGAAGTAGGAGCTGGTTCCTTAAACAAATTAGTAAGATCGATAAACCCTGGCCAGACTTATCAAAAAGAAAAGAGAAAGGACCCAAATAAATAAAATCATGAATGAAAGAGGAGAGACCACAACCAACACCGACAAAATACAAGCAATTATAAAAACATACTATTAGCAACTATATGCCAAAAAATTAGGCAATCTCAAAGAAATGGATGCATTCCTAGAGACATATAAACTACCAAAACTGAAACAGGAAGAAATAGAAAACTTGAACAGACCCATAACCAGCAAGGAAATTGAAGCAGGGATCAAATATCTCCCAACAAACAAAAGTCCAGGGCTGGATGGCTTCCCAGGGGAATTCTACCAAACATTTCAAGATTTAAGACCTATTCTTCTGAAGCTGTTTCAAAAAATAGAAATGGAAGGAAAACTTCCAAACTCATTTTATGAGGCCAGCATTACCTTGATCCCAAAACCAAAGACCCCATCAAAAAGAATTACAGACCAATATCCCTGATGAACATGGATGCAAAAATTCTCACCAAGATACTAGCCAATAGGATCCAACAGTACAGTAAAAGGATTATTCACCATGACCAAGTGAGATTTATTCCTGGACTGCAAGGGTGGTTCAACATCCACAAATCAATCAATGTGATACACTACATTAATAAAAGTAAGGACAATAACCATATGATCCTCTCAACAGATGAAGAAAAAGCATCTGACAAAATACAGCCAGCACCCTTTCTTGATTAAAACTCTTCACAGTGTAGGGATAGAGGGACATATACCCTCAATACCATAAAAGCCATATATGAAAAGCCCACAACAAATACCATTCTTAATGGGGAAAAACTGAGAGCTTTCCCTGTAAGGTCAGGAATATGGCAGGGATGTCCACTCTCACCACTATTTTTCAACATAGTACTAGAAGTCCTAGCCTCAGCAATCAGACAACAAAAAGAAATAAAAGGCATCTGAATCAGCAAAAGAAAAGTCAAACTCTCACTCTGCAGATAACATGATACTCTATGTGGAAAACCCAAAATATTCCACCCCAATATTGCTAGAACTCATACAGGAATTCAGCAAAGTGGCAGGATATAAAATCAATGCACAGAAATCACAAAGAGACAGAAGAAAGAGAAATTAAGGAATCAAGCTCATTTACAACTGCACCAAAACCCATAAGATACCTAGGAATAAACCTAACCAAAGAGGCAAAGGATCTGTACCCAGAAAATTATAGAACACTCATGAAAGAAATTGAGGAAGACACAAAGAAATGGAAAAATATCCCATTGCTCATGGATTGGAAGAACAAATATTGTTAAACTATCTATGCTACCTAGAGCGATCTATACATTTGATACCATAGCAATCACTATCAAAATTCAATACTTGATACATTCTATACAATGCTATACAATGCAGCATTCAGTGCTATACATTCAATAGTATAGCAATCCCTATCAAAATACCATTAACTTTTTTTTTTTTTAATATTTTATTTATTTATCTGACAGAGAGAGACACAGCAAGAGAGGGAACACAAGCAGGGGGAGTGGGAGAGGGAGAAGCAGGGTTCCTGCCGAGCAGGGAGCCTGATGCGGGGCTCAATCCCAGGACCCTGGGACCATGACCTGAGCTGAAGGCAGCCGCTTAACTGACTGAGCCACCCAGGTGCCCCAAAATACCATTAACTTTTTTCACAGAGCTGGCACAAATAATCCTAAAATTTGTATGGAACCAGCAAAGACCCCAAATAGCCAAAGGAATGTTGAAAAAGAAAACCAAAGCTGGTGGCATCACAATTCCAGACTTGAAGCTCTATTACAAAGCTGTCATCATCAAGACAGTATGGTACTGGCAAAAACAAACACACAGATCAAGGAAACAGAATAGAGAACCCAGAAATGGACCCTCAACTCTTGGTCAACTAATCTTCAACAAAGCAGGAAAGAATATCCAATGGAAAAAAGACAGTCTCTTCAACAAATGGTGTTGGGAAAACTGGACAGCCACATGCAGAAGAATGAAACTGGACCATTTCCTCACACCATACACAAAAATAGACTCAAAATGGATGAAAGACATAAATGTGAGACAGAAATACATCCAAATCCTAGAGCAGAACACAGGCAGCAACCTCTGTGACCTCAGCCACAGCAACTTCTTGCTGGACACCTCTCTAAAGGGAAACAAAGGCAAAAATGAACTATTGGGACTTTGTCAAGATAAAAAGCTTTTGCACAGCAAAGGAAACAGTCAACAAAACCAAAAACAGCCGATAGAATGGGAAACGATATTTGCAAATGTCTTATCAGACGAAGGGCTAGTATCCAAAATCTATAAAGAACTTATCAAACTCAACACCCAAAGAACAAATAATCCAATCAAGGAATGGGCAGAAGACATGAACAGACATTTCTGCAAAGAAGACATACAAATGGCCAACAGACACATGAAAAAATACTCAACATCATTCGGCATCAGGAAAATAAAATCAATATCACAATGAGATACCACCTCACACTAGTCAGAATGGCTAAAATTGACAAGTCAGGAAACAACAGATGTTGGCGAGGATGCAGAGAAAGGGAAACCTCTTACACTGTTGGTGGGAACGCAAGCTGGTGCAGCCACTCTGGAAAACAGTATGGAGGTTCCTCAAAAAGTTGAAAATAGAGCTACCCTATAACCCAGCAATTGCACTACAAGATACAAATGTAATGAACTGAAGGGGCACCTGCACCCCAATATTTATAGCAACAATGTCCACAATAGCCAAATTATGGAAAGATCCCAGATGTCCATCGATAGATGAATGGATACAGAAGATGTGGGGTGTATACACACACACACACACACACACACACACACACACACACTGGAATACTACTCAGCCATCAAAAAAAAAAAAAGAAATCTTGCCATTTGCAATGAAGTGGATGGAACTAGAGGGTATTATGATAAGCAAAATAAGTCAATTACAGAAAGTCAATTATCATATGATCTCACTGATATGTGGAATTTAAGAAACAAAACATGATCATAGGGGAAGGAGAGAAAAATAAAACAAGATGAAATCAGAGAGGGAGACAAACCATTAGAGACTCTTTTTTTTTTTTTTTTAAAGATTTTATTTATTTGACAGAGAGAGACACAGCAAGAGAGGGAACACAAGCAGGGAGAGTGGGAGAGGGAGAGGGAGAAGAAGGCTTCCCGCTGAGCAGGGAACCCGATGCAGGGCTCGATCCCAGAACCCTGGGATCATGACCTGAGCCAAAGGCAGATGCTTAACCATCTGAGCCACCCAGGCGCCCCGCATTAGAGACTCTTAATCATAGGAAACAAACTGAGGGTTGCTGGAGGGGAGAAGGGTGGGGGGATGGGGTAACTGGGTGATGGACATTAAGGAGGACACAAGATGTAATGAGCACTGGGTATTATATAGAATTGCTGAATCACTGAACTCTACCTCTGAAACTAATAATACACTATATGTTAATTAATTGAATTTAAATTAAAAAAATAAGTACATGAGAAAAGGGGGAGGGGAGAACCAAACAGAAACTCTAATGCTGAATGAAATGAAAAAATGCAACGGACAGCATCAACAGCCAACGTTGTCAAACGAAACATAGAATCTGTGAACTTGAAGGTAGGTCTTTACATTATCCAGCAGAGAAGTAAAAAAGGAAAAACAAGAAGGAATAAAGAAAGCCTATAAGGATTATGGAACTTGAAGCAAAATTCATGGAATAAGCCCATGAAGAATAAGAGAAAGATAAGAGCAGAAAACTTAAGGAAATCATGGCTGAAAACTTCCCAAATCTAGGGAGAGAAGTGGACATTCAGGTACATGATGTTCACCGACCCCATACATTCTACCCAAATATGATGTCGCTAAAACACATAATAATAAATCTGTCAAGAAACGATTATGACGAGAAAATTTCAAAAGCAGCTAGGGAAAAGAAATTCGTGTTATAAAATGGAACACCCACAAGGATATATGGAGATTTCTCAGAAGAAACATTATGAGCCAGAAAAGAGTGGGAAGTTAGATTCAAAAAACTGGGGTGGGGGTGGGGAGGGAAGCCAAGGAAAAATAGTGTACTTAACAAAGCTGTCCTTCAGAAACAAAAAAGAGATAAAGATAAATAATTAGGTAGTTCAGCATCATCAGACCTTCTTTACAAGACTAAAGACAGTTCGTCAAGCTGAAACCAAAGAACCTAAGTAGTAACATGAAAACAAATCAAAATATAAAGCATACTGCTAAAAGTAAGTACACAGTAAAATCCAGAGACACTGTAATATGATGGTATTTAAATGACTTAACTCTAGTATAAAGGTTAAAAGCATTAAAAACAACTAGCTGCAATAATTTATGAATGGTTACACAATATAAAAAGATGTAAATAGGGACATCAAAAACATAAAATGGGGTGGAGGTAGAACTTTGTATACTGATGAAATGAAGTTACCAGCTTAAAATAGAATGTTATAAATAAATTTAAGACGTTTGTAAGCCTCAAGGTAACCACAAAGCAAAAACCTAATGTAAACAGAAAAGAACCAGCCTATACTACTACAGATAATCATCAAATCACAAAGGAAGACAGCAAGAAAGAAACAAAGGAACTACAAATATCCAAAAAACATTTAATAAGATAGCAAGAGTAAGTCCTTACAAAAGTCTCCAATTCAGAGACAGAGTGTCAGAATGGATTTAAAAACAAAACAATGACAACAACAAAAAACAAGACCCAACTATATGCTGTGGATATTAGACTCACTTCAGCATTAAGGACAACATAGGCTGAAACTGAAGGGAGTAAAAAAGATACTGCTTGCAAACAGAATACAAAGAGCAAGGAGAAATAGCAAAACTTTTATCAGACAAAATCGACTTAGAGACAAACTCATGACATAACGATAAAGGAGCTAATTTATTGAGAGGATGTAACAACTGCAACTGTATATGTACCAAATATCAAACTTCGGAGCACCTAAATACAGGAAGCAAACATGATCAGATCCAATCCAAAGGCAGATAGACAGCAACACTGTAATAATAATAGAGGACTTCAATATTCCCCTATCAACAATGGGTAGATTATCCAGACAGAAAAGCAAGAAAACTTTGCATTTCAACTAATCAAATGGACTAACAGATATATAGAGAATATTCAATTCAACTGCAGTAGAATACACATTCTCCTCAAGGGACTATAGAACATTCCTTAGGAAAGATCATATGTTATAAATCCTAAAACCAGTCATAACAAATTTAAGAGGAATATTATCAGTTATCTGTACTGACCACAGCAGTATAAAAATAGGAGTAAGTAATAGGAGGACAGCTCAAAAATTCAAAAATATGTGGATATTAAATAACACAATTATGAAAAACCAATGGGCCCAATTAAAAAAATATATCTTGAAACAAAGAAAGCAGAAATACAAAATACTAAACTTATAGAATACAGCAAAAGCAGTTCTAATAGGGAAATTTAGAGCAATAAAGGCCTACATTAAGAAAAAGGTCTCAGATAAACAAATTTATATCTAAAAGAATAAGACAAAAGAACAATTTAAGGATGATCTAAGATCTTAGAGGGCTGCAAAGCTTCAGCTCTAAGGAAAAATAGTATCTAGCCTCCTTTGTACTTTTATTTTTTATTTTTTAATTATTTTTTCCTTTATTTTCTCATTTTTTCAATTCTTTTTCTTATTAATTTTTTTGAGTTTCTATCTTTATACATATACTTTATATATTATTTTATTTTATTTTTTTACTTTCATTGTATTCTTTTTTCTTTCTTATTTTGGAATCTAAATTCTTTATTTTTTTTTCTTTTTTTTTAAAGATTTTATTTATTTATTTGACAGAGAGAGACAGCGAGAGAGGGAACACAAGCGGGGCAGCAGGAGAGGGAGAAGCAGGCTTCCCGCCGAGCAGGGAGCCCGATGCGGGGCTCGATCCCAGGACCCTGAGATCACGACCTGAGCCAAAGGCAGACGCTTAACGACTGAGCCACCCAGGCGCCCCAGAATCTAAATTCTTTAAACAAGCAGACCAAAACATACCCAGAATCTAGTTTTATGTTGTTATTGTTTTCTCTTTCCTTTTTCTTTCTTTTCTTTTCTGCACAAAATGACAAGATGGAGAAATTCACCCGAAAAGAAAGAAGAGGAGATGGAGGTAGTATTCATGAACAGTGATTTAATCAATACAGATATAAGTAAGATGTCTGAACTAGAATGTAAAATGATTATAAGGATACCAGCTGGGTTTGAAAAAAAACATAGAAGACACTAGAGAATTCCTGTAGATATAAAAAAAGCAAACATGATCAGATCCAATCCAAAGGCAGATAGACAGCAACACTGTAATAATACTAGAGGACTTTTTTATATCCTGTAGATATAAAAAAAGCTAAAATCTAGTCAGCCCAAAATTAAAAATGCTATAACCGAAAAAAATTAAAATTAAAATTAAAAATAAAAATGCTATAAGCAAGATGCAATCCCAAGTGGAGGCCATAAAAACGAGGATGGACAAATTATAGGGGTGAATCAGTGATACAGAATATAAAATTATGGAAAAGAATGAAGCTGAAAAGAAGAGGGAAAGAAAGGTAATGGACCACGAACTTATTAAAAGGTGATGACACTTATATCATAGGAGTCCCACAGATGAAGAAAAAGAAAAGGGGGCAGAAAGTTTATTCAAACAAATTATAGCTAAAAACTTCCCTGATCTGGGGAAGGACATAGACATCAAAATCCAACAAGCACAGAGAACTCCCATTAAATTAAAAGCCAGGGCACCTTGGTGGCTCAGTTGATTAAGCATCCAACTCTTGATTTGGCTCAGGTCATGATCTCAGGTTTGTGAGATCTAGACCTGTGTTGAGCACCATGCTGGGCACGGAGACTACTTAAGATTCTCTCTCACCCTCCCTCTCCCTCTGCCCTCCCCCACCTATTTCTATAAAAAATAAATTCAATAAAAGCCAACCATCATCAAGGCATATCATATGTCAAATTCACAAAATACACAGGCAAGGAAAGAATCCTGAAAGCAGCAAGGGAAAAAAAAGTCCTTAACCTACAAGGGAAGACAGATCAGGTTTGTACCAGATGTGTCCACTGAAACTTGGCAGGCCAGAAAGAAGTGGAAGGAAACAGTCAATGTGCTGAATGGGAAAAACATGCAGCCAAGAATTCCTTTTTTTTTTTTTTTAAGATTTTACTTATTTATTTGACAGCGAGAGAGGGACCACAAGCAGGGGGAGTGGGAGAGGGAGAAGCAGGCTTCCCGCGGAGCAGGGAGCCCGATGCGGGGCTCGGTCCCAGGACCCTAGGATCACAACTAGAGCTGAAGGCAGACGCTTAACGACTGAGCCACCCAGGCGCCCCCCGCAGCCAAGACTTCTTTATCCAGGGGCGCCTGGGTGGCTCAGTCGTTGAGCGTCTGCCTTCGGCTCAGGTCATGATCCCGGGGTCCTGGGATCGAGTCCCGCATCGGGCTCCCTGCTCTGCGGGAAGCCTGCTTCTCCCTCTCCCACTCCCCCTGCTTGTGTTCCCTCTCTCTCTGTGTCTCTGTCAAATAAATAAATAAAAATCTTAAAAAAGAAAAAAAAAGACTTCTTTATCCAGCAAGGCTGTCATTCAGAATAGAAGGATAGTTTCCCAGACAAACAAAAACTAAAGGAGTTCATAACCCAGTAAACCAGGTCTGCAAGAAATTTTAAGGGGGATTCTTTGAGTGGAGGGGGAAAAAAAAAGACCAAAAGCAACAAAGACTAGAAAGGACCAGAGAACATCATCAGAAACACCCAACTCTACAGATAATACCATGGCACTAAATTCATATCATTCAATAATTACTCTAAATTTATTTATTTTATTTTATTTTTTTAAGATTTTATTTTTCAACAGAGAAAGAGACAGCGAGAGAGGGAACACAAGCAGGGGGAGTGGGAGAGGGAGAAGCAGGCTTCCCACTGAACAGAGAGCGTGATGAGGAACTTGATCCCAGGACCCCAGGATCCTGACCTGAGCTGAAGGCAGACGCTTAACGACTGAGCCACCCAGGAGCCCAATAATCACTCTAAATTTAAATGGACTAAATGCTCCAATGAAAAGACAAAGATTAAAAGACAAGATCCATCTATATGTTGCCTGTAAGAGACTCATTTTAGACCTAAAGACACCTGCAGATTGAAAGTGAGGGGACAATCATCTATCATGCTAATGGAAATCAAAACAAAGCCAGAGGAGAGCACGTGGGTGGCTCAGTTGGTTGAGCGTCTGCCTTCGGCTCAGGTCATGATCCCAGGGTCCTGGGATTGAGCCCCGCATCGAGCTGCCTGCTCAGTCGAGAGCCTGCTTCTCCCTCTCCCTCTGCTGCTCCCCCTGCTCGTGCTCTCTCTCTGTCAAATGAATAAATAAAATCTTTAAAAAAAAAAACCCAAAAAACAAAAAACAGAAGAAAGCCGGAGTAGGCATACTTAGACTCAGATTCATACTCAAACTCAGAGTAAGGCAGACGCTTATATTTGGACGCTTGGATTTTATACCAAAGCCTGTAACAAGAGATGAAGGGCATTACATCACGATTAAGGGGTCTATCCATCAAGAAGATCTAACAATTGAAAATATTTATGTCCCCAACGTAGGAGCACCCAAATACATAAATCAATTAATGATAAACATAAAGAAATTCATTCATAATAATACAATAATGGTAGGGGACTTTAACACCCTACTTACAGCAATGGGCAGATCATCTAAGACAATAAACAAGGAAACAATGGCTTTTAATGACACACTGAACCAGATGGACTTAACAGATATATTCACAACATTTCATCCTAAAGCAGCAGAATACACATTCTTTTCGAGTGTACGTGGAACATTCTCCAGAATAGACCACATACTGGGTCACAAATCAGGCCTCAACTGCTACAAAAAACTGAGACCATACCATGCATATTTTCAGACCACAATGTTATGAAGCTTGAAGTCAATGACAAGAAAAAGTTTGGAAAGACCAAAAATACACGGAGATCAAAGAACATCCTACTAAAGAATGAATGGGATAACCAGGATATTAAAGAAAAAATTAAAAAAAACAAAACATGGAAGCAAATGAAAATGAAAACACGACAGTCTAAAACCTTTGGGATGCAGCAAAGGCAGTCACTAAGAGGGAAGTATATTGCAATACTGGGCAACCTCAAGAAGCAAGAAAAAAGGGAGCACCTAGGTGGCTCAGTCATTAAGCGTCTGCCTTCATCTGCCTTTGGCTCAGGTCATGATCCCAGGGTCCTGGGATCGAGCCCTGCATCAGGCTCCCTGCTCAGTGGGGAGCCTGCTTCTCCCTCTCCCAGCCTGCTTCTCCCTCTCCCACTCCCCCTGCTTGTGTTCCCTCGCTCGCTGTTCTCTGTCAAATAAATAAATAAAATCTTAAAAAAAAAAAAAAAAAAGAAGCAAGAAACGTCTCAAATACACAAAGTAACCTTACATCTAAAGTAGTTAGTGAGGGAACAGCAAATAAAGCCTAAAGCCAGCAGAAGGGAAATAATAAAGATTGGAACAGAAATAAATGATAGAGAAACAAACAAAAACACCCTAATAAAATGGATTAATGAAACTAAGAGCTGAGTCTTCGAAAGAATTAACTGATAAACCCCTAGCCAGACTTATAAAAGAAAACAGAAAGGACCCAAATAGATAAAATCATGAATGAGAGAGGAGAGATTACAATCAACACCAACGAAATAACAATTATAAGAGAATACTATGAAAAATTATATGTCAACAAACTGGGAAACCTGGAAGAAATGGATAAATACCTGTAATCCTACAAAGTACCAAAACTAAAACAGGAAGAAATGGCAAATATGAACAGACCCATAACCAGCAAAGAAATTGAATCAGTAATCAAAAATCTCCCAACAAACAAAAATCTAGGGCTGGATGGATACCCAGGGGAATTCTACCAGACTTTAAAGAAAAGTTAAAACCTATTCTTCTCAAACTTCCAAAAAATAGAAATGGAAGGAAAACTTCCAAAATCATTCTACAAAGCCAGC
The DNA here is from genome assembly GCF_964656455.1 of Halichoerus grypus. Taxonomy (NCBI): domain Eukaryota; kingdom Metazoa; phylum Chordata; class Mammalia; order Carnivora; family Phocidae; genus Halichoerus; species Halichoerus grypus. Next base: position 60,179,055 of record NC_135726.1, read on the forward strand.
ATTACCTTCATACCAAAATCAAAGACCCCACTAAAAAGGAGAATTACAGGCCAATATCATGATGAACAGGAATGTTAACATTCTCAATAAAACACTAGCAAATCAGGGGTGCGTGGGTGGCTCAGTCAGTTAAGCATCTGCCTTCAGCTCAGGTCGTGATCCTGGGGATCCTGGGATCGAGCCCTGCGTTGGGCTCCCTGCTTGGTGGGGAGTCCGCTTCTCCCTCTGCCTCTGCCCCTTCCCTCGCTCACGCTTGTGCGTGCTCTCTCTCTCTCTCAAATAAACATCTTTTTAAAAAATGAATAAAAAATAAAATAAAATACTAGCAAATCAAATCCAACAGTACATTGAAAGAATTATTCAACACAATCAAGTGGGATTTCTTCCTGGGCTGCATGAGTGGTTCAACAACTGCAAATCAATGCGATACACCACATTAGTAAAAGAAAGGGTAAGAACCACATGGTCCTCCTCTCCATAGATGCAGAAAAAGCATTTGACAAACTACAGCATTCTTTCTTGATAAAAACCCTCAACAAAGCAGGGATGGAGGGAACATAAATCAACATCAAAAAGGCCATAAATGAAAGACCCACAGCTAGTATCATCCTCAACGGGGAAAACTGAGAGCTCTTCCTCTGTAGTCAGGAACAAGACAGGGATGTCCATTCTCACCATTACTATTAAACATAGTACTGAAGTCCTAGCCTTAGCAATCAGAAAACAAAAAGAAAAAAAAAGCATCCCAACTGGCAAGGAAGAAGTCAAAATCTCACTATTTGCAGATGACATAATATTCTGTAGAAAACCTGAAAGACTCCACCAAATAACTGCTGGAACCAATACATGAATTCAGCAAAGTTGCAGGATACAAAAGTGATGTGCAGAAATCTGTTGCATTTCTATACACCAGTAACAAAGCAGCAGAAAAAGAAATCAAGGAATTGATCCCATTTGCAACTGCACCAAAAACAATAAGGTACCCAGGAATAAACCTAACCAAAGAGGTAAAAGATCTTACTCTGAAAACTATAAACTATAGGACACTCATGAAAGAAATTGAAGAGGACACAAATGTAAAACATTCTAAGCTCATGGACTGGAAGAACAAACATTGTTAAAATGTCTCTACTACTCAAAGCAATCTACAAATTCATTGCAATCCCTATCAAAATACCGCCAGCATGTTTCACAAAACTAGAACAAACAATCCTAAAATTTGTATGGAACCACAAAATTCCGAGAATAGCCAAAGCAATTCTGAAAAGAAAACAAACGAGGCACCACAAATCCAGATTTCAAGCTATATTGCAAAGCTGTAGTCATCAAGACAGTATGGTACTGGCACCAAAACAGATACATAGATCAACAGAGAACCCAGAAATGGACCCACAACTCTATGGTCAACTAATCTCCCAAAAGAAGGAAAGAATATCCAATGGGAAAAAAGACAGTCTCTTCAACAAATGGTGTTGGGAAAACTGGATAGCTACATGCCGAAGAATGAAACTGGACCATTTTCTCACACCATACACAAAAAATAAATTCAAAAGTGGACGAAAGACCTAAATGTGAGATAGGAAACCATCAAGATTCTAGAGAACACAGGCAGAAACCTCTTTGACCTTGGCTGTAACAACTTCTTATTAAACACGTTGCCGGACGCAAGGCAAACAAAAGCAAAAATGAACTACTGGGACCTCACCAAGATAAAAAGCTTCTGCACAGTGAAGGAAACAATCAACAAAACTAAAAGGCAGCCTACAGAATGGAAGAAGATATTTGCAAACAACATATTTGATAAATGCTTAGTATCCAATACCTATAAAGAACTTACCAAACTCAACACCCCAAAACAAATAATCCAGTTAAGAATCGGGCAGAAGACATGAATAGACATTTTCCCAAAGAAGACAACCAGATGGCTAAAAGACGCATGGAAATGTGCTTAACATCACTAATCATCAGGGAAATACAAATCAAAACCATGATGAGATACCACCTCACACCTGAGAGAATGGTTAAAATTAACAACACAGGAGGGGCGCCTGGGTGGCTCAGATGGTTGAGCGTCTGCCTTCAGCTCAGATCATGATCTCAGGGTCCTGGGATCTAGCATGAGGCTCCCTGCTCAGTGGAGAGCCTGCTTCTCCCTCTCCTCCCTGCTCCTGCTCTCTCGCTATCTGTCTCTCTCTCAAATAAATAAAATCTTTTCTTAAAAAAATGTTCAGGGCGCCTGGGTGGCTCAGTTGGTTAAGCGACTGCCTTCAGCTCAGGTCATGATCCTGGAGTCCCGGGATCGAGTCCCGCATTGGGCTCCCTGCTCGGCAGGGAGTCTGCTTCTCCCTCTGACCCTCCCCCCTCTCATGTGCTCTCTCTCTCCTCTCATCCTCTCTCTCAAATAAATAAATAAAATCTTTAAAAAAAAAAAAAATGTTCAAAAAACACAATACAGGAAACAACAGGTGTTGGCGAGGATGTGGAAAAAGGGGAACATTCTTGGACTGTTGGTGGGAATGTAAAATGGTGCAGCCATTCCGGAGAACACTATGGAGGTTCCTCAGAAAGTTAAAAATAGAGCTACTCTATGATCCAGCAATTGCACTACTAGGTGTTTACCCAAAGGATACAAAAATACAGATGAAAGGGGTATATGCACCCCAATGTTTACAGCAACATCAGCAATAACCAAATAAGAGAACCCAAATGAAATCTTGCCATTTGCAACTATGTGGATGGAACTAGAGTATATTATGCTAAGTGAAATAAGTCAATCAAAGAAAGACAAATACCATATGATCTCACTCACTCATATATGGAATTTAGGAAAGAAAAGAGATGAACATATGGGAGGGGAACAGAAAAAAGGAGAGAGGGAAACAAGCCGAAAGTGAAACTTAACAAAAGAGAACAAACTGAGGGCTGATGGAGGGAGGTGGGTGGGCGGTGGGCTAGATGGGTGATGGGTATTAAAGAGGGCACTTGTGATGAGCACTGGGTGTTGGATTTAAGTGATGAATCACAGAATTCTACTCCAGAAGCCATTACTGCACTGTATGTTAACTAACAAAATTTAAATTAAAAAACAAAACAAAAATCCCTACCATATGGTCCACCATTGCCATTTCCAGGTATGTATCCCAAGGAAACAAAATCAGTATCTCCACACACATATCCACTGAGGTATTATTCACAATAGCAAATATATGGAAACATCAGTAAGTGTGCCTGAGTGTTTAAAGGGAAAAAAAAAATTCAGTACACACACAAATGCAGGAATATTCAGCAATAAAAAAGAAAACAACACTGCCACTTGCACAACATGGATGAACCTAGAAAATACTATGCTAAGTCAAATAAACCACACAGAAAAGGCAAATAGTGAATGGTATCATATATATGGATATTCTTGAAACAAACAAACAAAAACATCAGAAACAGAAAGTAGAATGCCAGAAGCTAAGGACTGGAGGAAATGGAAAGATGGTCAGGGGTACACACTTTCACTTAACAAGATGAGTAAATTCTGAGGATCTAATGTACAGCATGTTGAGTACAGTTGTTAATACTGTATTGTACACTTGAAATTTGGTAAGAGAGTAGATACTAAGCTTTCTCACAACCACCAAGAAAAAGGTAATTATATCAAGTGGTGGGTGTGTTGTTTACCTTTATTTAGGTCATAATTTCATACTGTGTATCAAGTCATCACGTAATATACTTTCAATAATATAATTTTATTTGTCAATCATACCTCAACAAAGCTGAAGGAAGGGGGGCAGGTGGAAGAAGAGATGTAAATACTACCAAAAGAACCATACAGGAAGGTCTTGAGAAGTAGCCCATAGTATACCTACATGGTGGCCATGCCAATGCCTGCAATTTCAGGCACAGGCAGGCACAAGGAAATGGCACCTAAAGGAAGGGTGCAAAACCCGGGACACAGAAATGGTACGGATCTGAACACACGGACCCAGCCAGGGAGAGGGCAAGCAAGGTGCAATCCATCAGCCTCACTGCATGACCACTGACCTCCAATCTTACCCGATCAGGGCTCAGCACAGAGGATACTGGGAGCTGCAGGGCAGAGAAAAGGGCACACCAACAACTCAGAGCTAGCAACAAAAGCAACTACCCAGAAAGCTGGGGAAGCAAGCAGTGTCCACAGTCCACATGAGAGAAGGACTAACGTACCCTGGAAAATGCAGAGGGGGGACTCGGGAGTACAGAGTCTAGTCCAGGTCAAAGGGGAGGCTGAGGGCCTTACCCAGTGAGGATATAAGTGTAAAGTTCTCCAGCATCACATGGTGGTACAGCCGTCTCTGAGCCTCATCAAGAAGCTTCCACTCCTTCCAGGAGAAGTACACGGCAATGTCCTCAAAGGTCACACCACCCTTTCATGAAAGGGACAGATGAAACCATGAACATTCTCTCTCTGAGAACCCACAATCCAACCCCCCACACATCCACCCCAGTCTCCCCACCTCAGAATAAATACCAGGTCCTGGTGCCTCTAATGCTGCTCTCCTCTCACCTTCCCATCAATCACTGTGTTCAGTCCTCAGCAGTAACAGGCAGGGGGACACATGGATGCATTCTAAGCTCTGGGTCTGGCATACAAGGTGCCATCCCCCTGCCACGATATTCCCATGGAGTCTCCCAGGTTGTGCCCTCAAGACAGCCAATTACAGGCCCTGCTCTACCAGGAAGTCTTCAATACCAGGGCGCTGAGGCCCTTAGCTCACACTTCCCCTCCATGTGTACAGGATTCTGTAGACTGTACCACTCTCACGTCTTCAGACCCCACAGATGAACTCCCACACCTTCCTGCCCCACACCAAAGGATCCTCCCTTGACTCACACTTGTGCTTGTCACATGACATCCAAAGGATGTTTGACAAACTCAAACAGGTTCCAGTCCTACCCCAGTACTCTCATGGATCCCAAATGAGGGAAAGCCTCAAATGCTGCTGAGAAGCCCTCCTCACCTGCCTGTAATCCTCACTTCAGTAACAGACAGACACAACCACATGTCAGCTTCGGATATTCATGGACCCTCTTCTACTTCTCTGCTGCCCATGCTGTCCCTCCGCAATCAGGAACCAACCATCCTCTACTGAACCTCTGTGAAAACCCCAGCCCTAAGGGTCTCCCTGCCAGGCAGAGCAAAGCAGAAATGACTGCATTTGTCCAGACCTTAACTACCAGCAAGACTCCGAAACACCCCGGGCACCGTAAAAACTCATCACAAAATTCTGTGAAGCCCCAGACCACTGAATAAAGAGCAGCCCCAACTTCACTGTCATCTTGGCAAAATTAGTCCTAGGTGTCCTAGCCATCTCTTGTCCCATCATCCCATGGAAGCCTTGCCCATGTATCTGCCAGATCATTCTCTCCCCTTCACCTGTGTTCACAATGCCCAGCAACCCCAACCACGTGCTGAGGAAGAAAACCACTCTTCAGCAGACTTTACTAGGACCCTCTGACCTACTAGCAGCATTGCCACTATGCTCTGCATTCCCTTCCTAAATGTGATCCACATCTCCACCCTGGTCCACACAGTAGCCATCAATTTTCAAACCCTCCATCATGAAACTTTCCCCCAGTTTCCCAAAATTTCCTGTCCAGCTGCCCACTTGATACCATCAATCACACTTCTCTGAAACATCAGAGATCGTAAACAATGTCAAAAAACCTTAGGTATCCCCATGGACAGTTAACCTACTGCTGACTTCATCAGGTTGATGGAAGCTTCCATCTTTTCCGCTACTAGGACCTGTGTACATTAACAATGGGAAATCTCACTAAAATGGTATCCAGAGGTTGCAGGCTTGGGGGGGCAGCCCTCAGGCACTGCCCCTTGTTGGACTGCAGACCCAAGAGGAAGAGACTGCCTTGACCTTATATGGGGATAGTACTTCACCAGCACAGGCCCACGAAGACCGTCTGTCCTGACCGCCCCACCCGACAGCTCAGCCAATCAGAAGCCACAACTCCCAGCTCACTCCAGGGGACCTGCAGTTGTAACAGCCTCGCGACTTCGCCGCCTTCCCCTCAGGAAAGCCCACCTCTCCCGTTCTCCACACCGGCCTTCTGTTCGGACTCGGCCTGTTTGTTCCAAACTGCAGTCCACTTCCGTCTCCACAGAAACCCATTCGTGCAGATAAAATTACCGCCACATTTCACCTTATCTTTAAGGCTCACGGACCACAAGCCCGGGGCCCTCCCTCCCTCCCCCTCTCTTCTCACCCGCAGCACCCCAGTCTGCCGGAGCCCTTCTCAGAACATACACCAGCAGTCAGCCAGTTCTCCCACATCCAGGCGGGCCGAGGAGCAGTCCGGGGACAGAGCCCCCGCCGCCTGCCGTGCCCTCCTCCTGGGCGCCCGGCCTCCTCGCCGACCCCCGCGGCGGGCTCTCTTCTCCGGCGGCCAGACAACGCCTAGTCACCCCCGCCTCAGCCCACCTCACTCCCGCCACGACAGACGGCCTTCTCGGGCAGCGCGGGGACGGGCCTCATGGCCGCGCTGCACTTTGCTCCTGACACGAAGAACGGCGACGTGCTGGTCCCCGCGGCTGGCGCAGCCCCCTCCAGCCTCGGCCCCAGCCGCCCTCGGCCCCGAGCCCGCTCCCGCACGGGGCCCCCGCCCGCCGCCGCCTCCCTGTCCCGGACACCGGGGCCTGGGCCGCAGGGACGCGAGCCGGCGCCCCGCGCTCGGGCCTTCGGGGTCTGGGTGGGGGGACGGCGGGAGGGCCCGGGGGACGAGCGCTCACCTGAGCCGGGGCCCTGCGCGCGGCCGCCGCCATCGGACTCGGTGGGCCGGCAGCGGGGCCGGGAGCGGACACCCGGACTCCACTGTGTGCGGCGAGGACAGCGCCTCCCCTCGCGTCTTCACGATCAGTCACGCGGATCCTGACGCGCGCTCCGGAACCTTACGGGACAAACAGACCCAACCGGAGGCAAAGAGACCTACTCGGCGATGAGACCGGAAGTCCCGCCCCCGGGGATGCGCTCGCCTAGAAACGCCGTGTGCTGTTCCCTCATTGGCTCCTCGCTCCGCGCTCGGGGCCGGGCTCTTCCGGGTGGGGTGGCTCCCGGAGCTCCGGCGGTCTCCGGTAGGGGGTCCCCCATCCTGGAGTTGCCCAGCTACGGTCACGTGGCACCCTGAGGGACGCTGGAAAGTGCTGCTCCTCGCCGGGGGGACGGGATTTGCTCCTCGTTAAAGGCAGAGAAGAGCTGTGCTTTCAGACTCCATGAACGTCAGTCAGCTTCCAGAGAAAACTATTTTAAATGCTCTTAAATACTTTTACTGAACTAATTGACATATTATTTTGTACAGCACTTCAGAAATAAGAGTCTGTGCAGAGGTGGAAAGATGTTGCTGCTCCTCAAATGTTTGCACCCTGAGGTGTTACAGTCAGTTTTGGACTTGGTTAGGAAGAATACAAAAAAAGTCCCTGTTAAACAACAAAAATTGTAAAGGTCTATTGGCTTTATCCATCGATTTGTGAATTGGGCAGCATCCCATCTAGCAAGTAGAGGGCAGCTCCAAAGCGCTACAGAAAGGGGAAGGCTTTTAAAGGTAGGTCAAGAATGTCATAAAGACAAAAAAGGATTAGGTCAGATCAGGTCACCTTATTGTGGGGACAAAAGACTCTTATTAGGAGAATCTGTCATCTTTCTTTGGGGAATGGAGAGGGCCCATCCATGTAGATTAACTCTTTAGTGCTAACCAGCAGATTCCTGACTGTGCAGTGGAAACTGAATTTCTGCGGAGGTTGAAAGTGCAATGAGTTTCGGTATTATGCTCTGGTTTGGTGACCTGGCCTAGCAAAAGTGACTCATTTGGGGCCTGTGGTTTCCTTTTTACACCCCATACAGGTCCATGACAGGGAAGAAGGACAGGGATGGTAGGCCACCCCGAATGAAGTGGTCAATGATGAGGTCAGCCTCTGGTTCCACAGTAAACCTCTCTTGCTTGTATAGTGATTGTGTCCCATCTATGAAGGAACACTTTTATCCACATATTTGTTACTCCATATTCTCAGATGTACTTAATTCCTCTTAGGAGACTGACATCCCAAACATAGTGCAACTTAATCGATGCTATTTTTGGTACAGAACTCATGTTGCCATTTTCAGTTGGAGCAAGTGTGCAAGGGGAGAATCTGAGCCCTGAAATAAAGGGTTATCTGAACCCACTGATCTCATCTCCTTGCTGGGAAGTGATTCTTCTTTCTTCAGGCACTGGCAGTAGTGTTGTTTTAGGAACTGAAATTATCTCAGAAAAAAACAGCAGTGAGATACACATTTCAGCTGTTTAAAGACAGTGGCAGAAATATCTACGGAGAAACCCACGTTGCATCTCCCTACACATCTGTAAAAGCTAAGAAACAGTTATGACCTCAGAGAACTTTGAGAAGACAGTTCTAAGATGTCTGCGAAAAGATAGAATCAAACAGATCCCATGACTGTGCTTGGTCATTTTGAGGCTTTTATCTCCAAAATGTGATTTTTTTCATTCCTGAAAACTTTGAGAAATACCACTGTCAATCTTAAAAGTAAATAGCTAATAATTTTACTAGCAAATTGAGCTTATTCAGGAATAATAGAGGAATTTCAACTCAGGATAAGCACACTGTGGCAAATCACAAGCAAGTCTGAAGAGACAAAGGGAAAGCCAGCTTTTATTAGGTCTTAGGAGGAGATTGCGGAGGGTGGCTTTCAATAAAAGTCATTGAAGGGGCGCCTGGGTGGCTCAGTCACTGAGTGTCTGCCTTCGGCTCAGGTCAGGATCCAGGGTCCTGGAATCGGGCCCCGCATCGGGCTCCCTGCTCCGTGGGAAGCCTGCTTCTCCCTCTCCCACTCCCCCTGCTTGTGTTCCCTCTCTCGCTATCTCTCTCTGTGTCAAATAAATAAATAAAATCTTTAAAAAATTTTTTAAAAATTAAAAAAAATAAAAATCATTGAAGAACAAAATTTTGAGGTTGTCGCAGTGTTTCATTGGCTGATGTCATGGTTAGTGTGTCATTGTTGAGGCAAGGATAGATCATCTTTTTTGTTAAAAGCAGATTAAATTCCTACCTCGAAAGCATTCTCCCTTGTCAAGATTAAAATTATATTCCTTTCCTGGTGTTTATGCATGTCCTACCTGCATCACCTTTTAGGGCCTCCTGACTCCATATTAAATGTTGTTTCCTTTACTAATTTTCACACCACTTTGGAGAGAGACGTAAAGAGGAAATTACAGTACACAGAATAGTTAAAATGAGAAGGAAATTGAAATGTCATGTTTATTCACTGTTCTACGAAATGTGCATTGAGCACATACTGGTTTTTCAGGAACTTTGGTAGATGCATGAGAGAAATGCAGGCACAAGACAAGCAGTCTTGCGTTCATGTGGCATTTATTATGTTCAAGGAAAACACAGGATACATGAAAACAGAATTACTAAGTTATATTGCATGTTAGAATGTGGCAGGTGCAATGGAAACAAGGAGAGGTGATTTTGCGAGACGGGATTGGATGGAATATTACACTGGGCGGTAAGGAAGCTCTCCTTAATAAGAGCACCACTGAGAAGCACTGCCTGCCTCAGTTTGTAGACCATGGGACTTGATCTTGGGGTTGTAAATTCAGGTTCCCATGTTGGGTGTAGAGGTTACTTAAAATTAAAATCTTTAAAAAAATAAATAAAAGCACTACCGAGCAAGGGTGAGCCTTGTGGGTTTTGTTTTGTTTTGTTTTTTTTCAATTAGCTCTGTTAAAAGGTAAAGTGAGGTTCATTAAAATTTCAAAGAGCATATTTGAGCATACAGCACACGCACCAAACTACAGATAAGGCTATTGAGACAAAAGGGGAAATAAAGCAAAGAAGTTATAAGATTGGCTATAGCTTAAGGGATTGCCTCATTTAGGAAAGCCTAGTTGCCTGTTTGTGACTGGGTGTTCTTAGTTTTTGATTTCTCACCCTTAAGGCATTTATAATATTTTGCTTGAAGTCAGGTTTCAGTTTGCTTATGTAGGTGGCTAGGGCACTGCAGCCTCCTGAGTCTAAAGGCCTCCTTCTTGAGTTACGGTTCCAAGCAAAAGGATTAGGTGGCTGGGTGGCTTCAGTGTATGGAGTTCTCAGCAGTAGAGACCCTGGGTCTCTAGCCCTTTAATTCTTTAGCCTCCTACACTCACTGGAGAGACACTCAGGAGGTGTCCATTAGAAACCTTTGCTCTGGGGCGCCCGGGTGGCTCAGTTGTTAAGCCTCTGCCTTCAGCTCAGGTCATGATCCCAGGGTCCTGGGATTGAGCCCCGCATCGGGCTCCCTGCTCAGCGGGAAGCCTGCTTCTCCCTCTCCCACTCCCCCTGCTTGTGTTCCCTCTCTCGCTGTGTCTCTCTCTGTCAAATAAATAAAATCTTGAAAGAAAGAAGAAAGAAAGAAAGAAAGAAAGAAAGAAAAAGAAAGAAAGAAACCTTTGCTCTGGGGTGGGGGGGCACCTGTGATGTGGTTTTGGAACATAGGTGAGGTTTGGTGGGGTGGGGTCCGGAGCCAATGGCCAAGAAAGAATTCTTTTTTTCTTAATAAAGATTTTATTTATTTATTTGACAGAGAGAGATAGTGAGAGAGGGAACACAAGCAGGGGGGGTGGGAGAGGGAGAAGCAGGCCTCCCGCTGAGCAGGGAGCCTGATGCGGGTCTCGATCCCAGGACGCTGGGATCATGACCTGAGCCGAAGGCAGACGCTTAACCGACTGAGCCACCCAGGCGCCCCCAAGAAAGAATTCTTGAGGCGTCTTTCGTGCATAAAGGTGGATAGGACCCGTGGGCAGAAAGAACTGCTGCACAAGGGTTGTGAGGGGTGACTGATAATACACTTGGGAGTTGGGGAAAGTAAGGAAAAGGCAGACGCTTAATGACTGAGCCACCCAGGAGCCCCTAGTTTTTTGGGTTTTTGTTTTTTTTTTAAGATTTTATCTATTTATTTGAGAGAGAGCACAAGTGGGGAGTTGGGAAGGACAGAGGGAGAGGAAGGAGTAGACTCCCTGCTGAGCAGGGAGCCTGACATGGGGCTCGATCCCAGGACCCCAAGATCATAACCTGAGTCGAAGGTAGGCACTTAACTGACTGAGCCACCCAGGTGCCCCAATTTTTGAGTTTTAAAAGTCACCAGGCTTGGCTGGGATAGAGCCCAAAGTGCACTGCTCCTGGTAGGCAAACTGGAGACAAACAGTAAAAACAGCTATCTGAAAAACACCTGGGATGCACAGGGGATTATTCACTCTTCTGGGAGTGCTTCCCTGAGAGCAGTAAGCAAGGAAACACCTCTCCTGGGACAAAGGAGTTGGCTGGCGCCATTTCCCTACCTGTCTCATCAGGATAAACCAGCTTCAGTAAAGAGCACGGTGCCAACACCAGAGGCCTAACCTGCATACACCTGCATACAACACCCACCTGCACTCTGCCAGTACTGCCCTTCTAGGGCGAGTGGCTTAAGTCCCAGTGCAGCGGTCCCCTTCCCCAGAAAACCAGCAGAAAGCCCTGTACACACCACATCCCCTGACCAGAGAGTTTTACAAGGCTTCAGTTCTAGTGGAAGTAGCATCAGGTCTCATTTAACAAGCAGGCCAGAGCACACCTAGTGAAAACTTACCACATGCCCACTGCAGGCAAGGAGAGCCTCTACAGATGACTGGCCTGAAGGATAGAAGCGTCAAAATACAGCATCAGAGTGCATGCAGCACCAGAGACACTCCCTGAAGGACCAGGCCGTGGACACTATATGACCTCTTTTTCATAAAGCCATTACTCTCAGGATCAGGGAACATAACAGGCTTTTCTAATACACAGAAGAAGACAGAGACCTAAACAAAATGCCAAGATGAAGTAATTCTTCCCAAAAGAAAGAACAAGATAAGGCCACGGCCAGAGATCTAAGTGAAACAAATATAAGGAATATGCCTGATGGAGAATTTAAAGCAACAATCATGAGGATACTCACTGGGCTTGAGAAAAGAATGGAAGACTTCAGTGAGGCCCTTACCACAGAAATAAGAGTTAAAAAAAACAGGGTTGCCTGGGTGGCTCAGTCGTTAAGCATCTGCCTTCAGCTCAGGTCATGATCCCAGGGTCCTGGGATCGAGCCCCACATCGGGCTCCCTGCTCAGTGGGAAGCCTGCTTCTCCCTCTCCCGCTCCCCCTGCTTGTGTTCCCTCTCTCGCTGTGTCTCTATCTGTCAAATAAATAAATAAATAATCTTTAAAAAAAAAACAATCAGGCAGAAATGAAAAATGTAATAACACATTTGAAACAGACTAGCTGTAATGACCACAAAGATGGAAGAAGCAGAGGAATGAATAAATGAATATAGAAGATAAAATTATGGAAAATAATGAAGCTGAACAAAAGAGAGAAAGAAGAATGATGGATCACAAGAGTAGACTTAGGGAACTCAATGATTCCATCAAACCTAAGAACATGCCTATCATAGGAGTTCAAGAAGAAGAAGAGAGAAAAAAGGGGGAAGAAGTTTATTTGAGGAAATTATAGCTGAAAACTTCCCTAATCTGGGGAAGGAAACAGACATCCAAATCCAGGAGGTTCAGAGAACTCCCATGGAAACAAAACAAAACAAAACAAAACAAAAAAACAGGTTAAGCAAAAAAGACGTATTGGAGATAACAAAATATACTAATGAAGCAAAAATCATAAAAGCAGCAAGACAAAAGAAGTCCCTAACTTATAAGGGAAGACCAATTAGGCTAGCTGAAGATCTCACCACAGAAACTTGGCAAGCCAGGAGGGAATGACATGATATGTTCAATGTGCAGAATGGGAAAAATTTGCAACCAAGAATACTCTATCCAGCAAAGCAGTCATTCAGACTAGAAGAGAGATAAAGGGGTGCCTGGGTGACTCAGTCGGTTGGGCGTCTGCCTTCCGCTCGGGTCATGATCGCAGGGTCCCGGGATCAAGCCCTGCATTGGGGACCCTGCTCAGCAGGGAGTCTGCTTCTCCCTTTGCCCCTCACCCTGCTGATGTTCTCTCTCTCTCTCACTCTGTCTCAAATAAATACATAAAATCTTAAAAAAAAAGGAGAGATAAAGAGTTTCCCAGACAAACAAAAACTAAAGGAGTTCATGACCACTAAACCCCTGCAAGAAATATTAAAGGGACTCTTTGAGTAGGAAGGAAAGACCAAAAATGACAAACACTAGAAAGGAACAGAGAATATCTCCAGAAACAACAACAAAGCAAGTAATAAAATGGCACTAAATCCATCTCTGTCAGTAATTACTCTGAAAGTAAATGGACTAAACACTCTAATGAAAAGACACAGGGTGGGACACCTGGGTGGCTCAGTCGGTTAAGCGTCTGCCTTTGGCTCAGGTCATAATCCCAGGGTCCTGGGACCGAGTCCCCCACTGGGCTCCTTGCTCAGCAGGGAAGCCTGCTTCTCCCTCTCCCTCTGTCTGCTGCTCCCCCTGCTTGTGAAAGCTCTCTCTCTCTCTATCTCTGTCAAATAAATAAATAAAACCTTTAATAAAAAAAAAAAACCCTAGAGAACACAGGCAATAACCTCTGTGACATCAGCCAAAGCAACTTCTTACTAGATATGTCTTCTGAAGCAAGGGAAACAAAAGTAAAAATGAGCTATTGGGACTTCAAGATAAAAAGCTTCTGCACAGTGAACAATCAACAAATTGTTGTTGGGTGAAGATATGTGCAAATGACACACTTTTTTTTTTTTTTAAAGATTTTGTTTATTTATTTGAGAGAGAGCATGAGAGAGGGGAAGTCAGAAGGAGAAGCAGACTCCCTGCTGAGCAGGGAGCCCCATGCGGGACTCGATCCTGGGACTCCAGGATCATGACCTGAGCCAAAGGCAGTTGCTTAACCAACTGAGCCACTCAGGCACCCGACACACTTTTTTTAAAAAGACTTTTTTTTTATTTGACAGAGAGAGTGAGAGGGAGAGAATCTCAAGCAGAATCTGCATAGAACCCCGGGGTCTGACTTAGGGCTTGATCTCAAGACCCTGAGATCATTACCTGAGCTGAAACCAAGAGTCAGATGCTCAACCAACTGAGCCACTCAGGTGCCCTGCAAATGACATACTTGATAAAGGGTTATTATCCAAAATATATACAGAATTTATTTAAAAAACACACAAAAAAACACAAAATATATACAGAATTTATAAAACTCAACACCCAAAAAGAAATAATCCAGTTAAGAAATAGGCAGAAGACATAGACATTTTTCCAAAGACATCCAGATGGCTAAGAGACACATGAAAAGATGCTCAACATCACTTGTCAGCAGGGAAATACAAATCAAAACTACAACATTTCACCTCACACTAGTCAGAATGGCTAGAATTAACAACACATGAAACAACAGGTGTTGGTGAGGATGCAGAGAGAGGGGAACCCTCTTATACTATTGATGGGAATGCAAACTGGCGCAGCCACTCTGGGAAACAGTATGGAGATTCCTCAAAAAGTTAAAAATAGAACTATCTTATGATCCCGGAATTATACTTCTAGGTATTTACCCAAAGGATAAAACAATGCTTATTTGAAGGGATACATGCACCCCAATGTTTATAGCAGCATTATCAACAATAGCCTAATAATGGAAAGAGTCCAAAGGTCCATCAACTGATGAATGGATAAAGAAGATGTGGTATATATATACAATGGAATATTAATCATCCATAAAAAAGAATGACATATTGCCATTTGCAAAGCTGTGCGTGGGGCTACAGAATATTATGCTAAATGAAATAGTCAGAGAAAGACAAGTACCATATTATTTCACTCATACATGGAATTTAAGAAACAAAACACATGGGGAGCCTGGGTGGCTCAGTTGGTTAAGTGTCTGCCTTTGGCTCGGGTCATGATCCCAGGGTCCTGGGATCGAGTCCTGCATCAGGCTCCCTGCTCAGCAGAGAGCCTGCTTCTCCCTCTCCCTCTGCCCCAACTGCCACTCTCTCTCTTTAATAAATCTCTTTAGGTTTTATTTATTTGAGAGAGAGAGAGCACAGGGGCGAGGGACAGAGAGGGAGAGAGAAACCCAAGCAGACTGCACTGAGCCAAGAGCCCTATATGGGGCTTCATCTTACAACCCAAGATCATGACCTGAGCCAAAATGAAGAGTTGGACGCTCAACTGACTGAACCACCCAGGCGCCCCATAAAATCTTTTTTTAAAATAAAATCTTTTTTTCTAAGATTTTATATATTTATTTATTTAAGAGAGAGAGCATGCACAAACAGGGGCAGGGGCAGTGGCAGAGGGAAAGGGAAAAGCAGACTCCCTGCTGAGCAGGGAGCCTGAAAAGGGGCTCCATCCCAGGACCCATGAGATCATGACCTGAACCAATGGCAGACGCTTAACCGACTGACCCACCCAGGCGCCCTAATAAAATATTTTAATTAAAAGAAAAAAAACCCACAACCAAAATTGTGCAATACAATATTAAAATTAAGAAATATAGGGCACCTGGGTGGTTCAGATGGTGGGGTGTCTGCCTTTGGGTTAAGGTGGTGATCTCCGGGTCCTGGGATACAGCCCCCCCCCCCACGTAGGGCTCCCAGCTCGGCGGGGAGTCTGTTTCTCCCTCTTCCTCTCCCCCTGCTTGTGCTCTCTCTGTCTTTCTCACAAATGAATAAATAAAATCTTTAAAAAAAATAAAATTAAATTAAGAAATATGAGGAAATGTTGAAAAACTAACAATTGCATTTAATTAATAATATCCACTTCAAATAATAAAAGAGAACTGCTGTCTTACAGGAAAACTTTTCCATTTGCAATAACTAAATTCACAAAAATAAGTACCTTATTGAATAAAATTCCAATACAAATATAAATGTTTCTGATGTTCCTGTGCTATTAACAAAGGCACAAGGGGCCCCTGGGGGGCTCAGTCGGTTAAACATCCATCTCTTGATTTCTGCTCAGGTCATGATCTCACAGTTGAGATCAAGCCCCATGTAGGGCTTTGTCCTGGGCATGGAGGCTCCTTAGGATTCTCTCTCTCCTTCTCCCTCCTCCCCTCCCCTCTCCACTTAAGCACTCTCTCTCTCAAGAAATTAAAAATAATAATTTAAAAATAAACAAAAGTATAGCAAATTTTAAATAAGTAAATCCATTTGATGAAAATAATTGCATTATAACATATAAAATATCACTACCAATATTTGTATTGGTAAAAACAAGAACAGAAGAACCCATATTTACTATTTTATACCTAGAATAAGTTTATAGGCACTTATATTTGATAAAAGTAAATGATGAATTTATTGGAAGAAATAATTTATTTAAAATAAATTACTAAATATTAAAATATTGGAAAAAATAAAATATTGGAGATTTAGTTAAAAACTCATAGCAAACATTTCTAGCTTTAATCTTAGAGAAAAATAAGTACTAGATCTAAACATAAAGAATGGCAAATCTGTTAGATAAAAATATTGCAGTATGTTTTCAAAGTTTTATGAGTAAAATATTACTAAACATGAACCAAACTAGATGGAACAAAACAGTTTCGTTTTTTTTTTTTTTTTTGGAACAAAACAGTTTTTTTTAATATTTGCATCCATTGAAATTAAAAAGTAATGGAAAATGAAAGATACATAAAATAAAAAATAAAAGGTAAAGAAAATATTTAAATATATAGAATGTAAAATAAGAATGGTACTCTTAACATGTTCTTGGCAGTGTTTCTGAATAGGAAATTCCTAGAGGAAAGAGATAATAAATTATGAAATGTTTTTCTCACAAACATTAGAAAGATGCATAACACTGGAAATGTCATTGAATTTCTCAAGATACACTTAGTCTTTTGTTGAAATATTATTTTATGTCCATTTCCCCTTACACAAAATTTACATGATCTTTTATAAAAATAATATTCAAGCATGACTTGTAATTTGGAGTTTGTTAGTGTGCCTGCAATTGTAAAGACATGTGTGGAAAAACCATCCAGAATGCCAAATATGTAAAATGTTATATCTTTTCTACTATTGTTTTATGAGCCACATTTTACACAGTAGGATTTTTGAGAACTTTTTTCTCCCAAATTTTCCAGAGTGATGGTTCAATTCAGGGTTAATTAAGTCAGTAATTCCTTCTTTCATTTTGCAATTGAGTAAATGAAATGAAATAAAGAGTAATTAACATTAAAATATTGAAGAGATGCCTCACTGTCGACAAACTACTGGACTGGTGATAACCCAGTTGTGGGGCTATGGGGGAATCATGTCCCGCTATCATTTATCACTGACTTTCTATGGTCACTGACTAGTAAATTCCACCAAGGGAATGGGGAGGAGAAATTAACTCAAGAGGAAGTCGATCAGAGGTGAGTTAAGAAACATTAGTGATTACTTAAAAATGAATGAAGGATACTCACTAATTGTTCTGGTATCAATTTCAATGTGGGCAGGAATTTTTCCACACATCCAACAAGCAATTCTCTGGACACCAGCTCGGTGTCTTAGAATTCAACTCAATTCTGGCTCCATCCACCTGGAGATAGCGTCAGATTCCACAAGTTAAGGGTCCAGTCCCATAATACTGCCCCACCCCCACCAAATTAAGACATCACCCTCAAGTTCAGATTCTCACCTGTACTTCAGACCAACTGGCTATAGATCAGAGTTTCTCAGGATCAGTTTGGGTTCAGTTAATTTGCTAGAACAGCTCACAAATGAATGACGAAACATCTTTCTTATAAATCACAATATCACACTCCTCCATTGTAAATCATGTTCTTTCCAGTTGGGGAGCTGGATGTGAATAGGTGAGAAGTGTGTCAGAGTGAATATGCACCTAAAATTTGTACATTATAAATTTGTCAAAAAATTTCACAAGGAAATTTATAATTTTTAAGAACACAACTTAATCATAAGACACAACCCAATAAAGTGAGAGGAATACACTTTGAACAAACACTTCAAAATGTAATATACATGTGTTTCATGTTGGTTTCAAGGACTGCCCAAATTGCTTTATAAATGCAGTGCAGTCTGGGACACCTGGGTGGCTCAGTCAATAAGCATCTGCCTTTGGCTTGGGTCGTGATCTCAGGGTCCTGGGATCAAGCCCCGCGTCGGGCTCCCTGCTCAGCGGGGAGCCTGTTTCTCCCTCTCCCACTTCCCCTGCTTGTGTTTCCTCTCTCCCTGTCTCTCTCTCTGTCAAAAAATAAATAAATAAAATCTTTAAAAAAAAAAATTCAGTGCAATCCAAAATCCAGCAAGTTGTGTGTGAGTGCACACGCACATGTGTGAGAAAGGGAAGAAAATTGACAAACTGACTTTAAATTATAGGGACATCAAAAGGCCAAAAACTGTCAAGACAGTTCGAAAGAAAAAATTAGTAGGCTTTACCCAACCAGACCACACCATTTCATTAAAAGACTACACAAATTGAGACAGTTTGATTGTGGCACAGATAGACAAATAGAGAAATAGAATAAAATAATATCCCTATACTGCCATTTGACTTGTGAAAAAGATTATACTGAAGTGCAGTAGGTTTGGAATTCTTTTTCAATAATTGGTGCTGGGACAAGGAAATATCCATATGGGAATGAATGACTCCTATCTTCCCTTATTTGGTACTGTAAAATGGAAGCATGTAAATTTGCTTCAAACAATATAGATTGCACATGCCAAATGAGTACCAGTAAGATTGCCTGAGTCCACACAGCTTGTTAATAGAAATAGCTGGTGGACAAAGAGATTACCACTTTAATGACATGGTAGAAGCTGGAATGCTGATAGCATACATTACGCTCTATGATTCTGTGATAGCCTTATATGGAATCCAGGTTGGGGCCTACCTATGGCAAAAGCCTCTGAATGCCACCCAGGGGCAACTGCTAGGATGTTGGACCAGAAAAATTCCATTTGAGATACAATTACTAACTGGCCGTTGGGATTTGAAACTGCTCATAAGACTGAAAATCATGAAGTAATTCTGACACCTGAAATACCCATAATGATTCAGGTGATGTTAGAGAAACACTCTAATAAGGAAGGCAGTGCCCAGAAGTGTTCCCTAATAAAATGGAAATGATTTGTGCAGGAATATGCTACCAGGGGAATCCAAGGAGGTCCTCTTTGTATTCACAAGCAGGTAGCCTCTTTTCCCCTAGGGCCAAGTTTGGAAACAGATGTGGAGCTCCTGGATCCTATGATCACACGACCATGTGGGTGGTAACTTGGCCCACAGCTATCAGCTCTACTTCCAGAGGAACTAGAGACTAAGGTCAGCAACGAGGGCAGACTTATTGCAGTACCAACCCTCAGTGAAAATTCTGGACACCAAAGCTTGAGTGAGCTTCCCTGGTTGGCAATACTCCATGTGTATTGTCATACATAGTTGCTGAGGAAAATCAGTGCCATCCACCTGACTCCACTGGAGAGGACAACTGGAAGGTCAGTGCCTGGTTTCTCCTAGACCCTGCCCCATGGGCCTTCTTCTATTGCTGGTTTTAATCTTTTGCTGTAATACATTGTAACCATGAATATAATGGCATTGCTGAGTTCTGTGCATTCTTCTAGTGAAATATTGAACCCAAGGGTAGTTTTGGAGACGTCTTGAACTGTATCATATATTTTGCTTCATTTTCTAGTTTTGGAGTGCAGGAAGGAAACCTGGACCTTTTATGAATCACTGCCTGAGAAAGAAATTGGGCTCTGATTCTTAATATATTCAATGGTTTCTAATTAACTACTATCAATATTTATTTTGATGTTGGGGAGTCTGGGTGGCTCCGTCGTTAAGCGTCTGCCTTCAGCTCAGGTCATGATCCCAGGGTCCTGGGATTGAGCCCCGCATTGGGCTCCCTGCTCAGCGGGAAGCCTGCTTCTCCCTCTCCCACTCCCCCTGCTTGTGTTCCCTCTCTCGCTGTGTCTCTGTCAAATAGATAAATAAAATCTTTAAAAAGAATTTATTTTGATGCTAAATTTGTCCCAGATCTGGGTGATGGGAACACCTTAAAGCTACAGCCTGTGTGTGTGTGTGTATATGTGTGTGAATATTATTCTTTGAGAATTTCTTTGTTTCCAAATGCAAGAATGTTTTCAGGCACATGTTGCACCTTTTCTGTCCCAGATTGGAATCAGCTTCTCCAAGGAGTTCTGGTTCCTTTCATCAGAAAATGGTATTTGTAAATAAACAATTGAGCACTGTTGTGCTCTCTTAGACTGGTAAATCATTGACTGTCAGAGTTGGGGGGCTAGGATATGTACATATGTATACATTTCTATACATTGATTTCTTTAACTATGATTATACCTATAGAGATATCACACCTATCTTTGGAACTGTGAGGCTCTGAGAGCGCTCTCCCTTAGGGCTTTTATTTAAATGCAGGGTATAGGATACAGCTAGACAAAGAACAGTCCGGCACTGAGGCTTAAAGACACAACTGCACAGAAGACCCTCAGGATCCTTATTCACAACTGGACATGCTTCATGTCTGGATTGAACCACTAAGGTCTGTGTGATGATGGAACTTGACTTTAGGAGAGCTGAAGGCGTAAGTTCCCAGCAGGAACTTTAAGGCCCCTCTGATTCCATGACCTGAGCCAAGTGAAAGCCATCAGGAAAGAAACCAACCTTGGGAGAGCTTAACACATTAAGGAGCACGTTGTATTCCCACTGCTTTTATCTTGGCGAAGAATCAAACTAGATATCCAGATGTCCCCAGAGATAATTATAAAATGATCTCTATCCTCCATAGTATCCTCCTGTTGGTTAAGTGTTTTTAATTATAAATCACACATTCTTTTTTTTTTTAAAGATTTTTATTTATTTATTTTACAGAGAGAGAGAGAGCACAAGCAGGCAGAGCGGCACACAGAGGGAGAGGGAGAAGCAGGCTTCCCGCTGAGCAGGGAGCCCAATGCGGGGCTCGATCCCCAGGACCCTGGGATCATGACCTGAGCCGAAGGCAGACGCTCAACGACTGAGCCACCCAGGCACCCCTTAAATCACACATTCTTAATCCTTTGGCTGCATCACTGCAAAAAGATAGCTGCCAAAATATTAAGTATGTGTGCATCATATGAGGTGTGGCTATTGTTTTTGTTTTTTTTTTAAGATTTTATTTCTTTCTTTTTTTTTTTTTTTTTAAAGATTTTATTTATTTATTTGAGAGAGAGAGAATGAGAGACAGAGAGCATGAGAGGGAGGAGGGTCAGAGGGAGAAGCAGACTCCCTGCCGAGCAGGGAGCCCGATGCGGGACTCGATCCAGGGACTCCAGGATCATGACCTGAGCCGAAGGCAGTCGCTTAACCAACTGAGCCACCCAGGCGCCCCAAGATTTTATTTATTTGAGAGGGACAGACAGAGACAGTCACAGAGACAGCAAGAGAGGGGAGGAGAGTGAGAAACAGACTCCCCACTGAGCAGGGCGCAAGGGCTTGATCCCAGGACCCTGGGATCGTGACCTCAGCTGAAGGCAGACGCTTAACCGACTGAGCCACCCAGGCACCCCAGGTGTGGCTATTGGTTTAAAGAAAATTTCAAAAACAAATTATTCCAGCAACAAAGGTGTTTGTAATCATGTACAAGATTGGTAACCATCTTACCTCTCCACCACCAAGATTTGAACTTTAAGAAAGGTATCAGTATAAAAATAGAATTACCATATGATCCAGTAATTCCACCAGTGGGTATTTACCCAGAGAATAGGAAAACTCTAATTCAAAAAGATATATGCACCCTATGTTTATTGCAGCATTATTTACAATAGCCAAATTATGGAAGCAACATCTGTCCATCGATAGATAAATGCATAAAGAAGATGCGGTATATATATATATACAATGAAGTATTACTCAGCCATAAAAAGAATGAAATCTTGCCATTTGCAACAACATAGATGGACCTAGAGGGTGTTAAGCTAAGCGAAATAAGTCAGTCACAGAAAGACAAATACCATTTGATTTCACTCATATGTGGAATTTAAGAAGCAAAATAAAGAAAAATGAGACAAATGAAAAAACAGACTCTTAAATATAGTGAACACACTGATGGTTACCAGAGGGGAGGTGGGGGGGATGGGTGAAAAAGGTGAGGGGGATTAAGAGTACACTTATGATGAACACTGAGTAATGTACAGAATTGTTCACTATATTGTACACCTAAAACTAATATAACACTGTACATTAATTACACTGGAATTTCAATTTTTTTAATTTTAATAAATTAAAGTTATCAGTAAATTCATTAAATTTGAAATTATGTTATTTTTAACTAATTCTAGTTCCCCTTCTGGCCAAACAAATTCCACTGAGAGAGCATCCTGTAGAGGTTTTAATTCAGTTTCCCAATATGCTTTATAATCTGTATCAGTGTTACCACAGGTTTCGTTAGAATCCATTAAATTAATCTTACCGGTTATACCAGGATTACACCAAATAACAATTATATTATGGATTAGACAAAGATCATTACAAAATATGTCAGATTTAGAGTAGTATTTTCTTGGCCTTCCCCTCCAAAAGTGGCTTTGCCCATACACTAGATACCATCATGGAATGGAGTTTAAATCAAGGGCCAAGTGTCAGCCAGATTTTTGAAATCTTCTTTTGAGGACACAGTATCTGCATACTGGGGTCTATCTCTAATGAATGCTTTGGCTTCCTAATATAAAAGAAGGCATTAGCCAAATCCAGAACAAAATACTGATGTCTCTGAGCATGCAGCATAACTTTAATTGTAGATAGCATATTGGACACAGCTGATGATTTGGGGTCCAGGGTGGGGGTTACAACTATCAAGTCCTCCAAAATCTATAGTTAACCTCTCCTTTCCATCAGCTTTCCTTACATACCATGAGACCTTTAAATGGGAATTTGTAAATACTAACACAGCTGCATCTAAAAGATCCTGGGGGTGCCTGGCTAGCTCAGTTGGAAGAGCACGCAACTCTTGATCTCGGGGTAGTGAGTTCGAGCCCCCATGCTGGGCGTAGAGATTACTTAAAAAAATAAAAGCTTAAACAATTTTTTAAATTAAAAAAAATCGAAGATCCTTAACTAGGGGCACATGGCTGGCTCAGTCAGTAGAGAATGTGACTCTTGATCTTTGGGGTCCTGAGTTCAAGCCCCATGTTGGGCGTAGAGCTTACTTCAAAAAAATAAAAAGGACTAAGTAGATTTATATAACACCAAATCCATTCCAATAATGCACTATGGTCAGGGGGAGGCAACCACCATACATGGTTTCTGTCCAGAAACTCCTTTGTGGACTATGCTTTCACCTGTATGCCTTCTGCAGTGACATCATATTCCTGTGATATCTCCCTCTCCATTTTCATTGGACTTTTAAGTCATAACAATACACAGATCAGCAAGCCTAGCAACTGTATATTGTTTACTGCCCTAAGGCCATGTCACCAATACCAATGAAAGCAGACTTGGGGTCCCTGCTGGAAGGTCATGAGACCCCATCACTCAGTCAAATCCTCTGCATTTCCTTGCCTGGTTATAATCAAAACAGGTTCTGAGAAGATTATAGAGGCCTCTTTTTTATAATCTTAATATTTTAAAAGTTTATTTTGGCTAGGATAAATTGAATTTGTCCCAGTTCTTTGAACAGATTGCCAATTTCTTAGTGATCCACCAAAATTTTATTAACTATTCCATCTACCTTCTCCTTTTTAAAGATGTTACTTTTAATCAACCACCTGAACATCTTTATCTGATTTAGTTATTCTGAGAATTCTTCCATCTTTTATTTATAGTTATCTTTCTTCTGAATAATCCTTATCTTCCCCCCAGTATAAAAACCCACTCAAGAGAGCTGAACAGAACAGAGATGCATAACATCATGCCTCACATCATACTGTCTCCCCTTTTACCATGTCAATCAGCTGGCTCAGAGGGATGGCGATAGAAGGTATGGTTTCATACTGAATCACAGGCTGTAATCTACACCTTTAAGAGCCTCTAGCTGCTTCTCTGATGCCTTTATTTTTACTGGGGGGGGGGCAGCCAAGGAACCACATTCTTGGCTGACGTCCCCTCAGTTTGTATTTGATTTGCAATCCATTTAGCAGGGACCTACAGACCCCAGTTCTCACTTATGTTTTTCCTCCTGTTTCTGAGTGTAGCACTTGTGCATACGCAACCCAGGGATGGCCTGGAAACCAACCCATTACCAAAAATCCTTCCTCACCAGCCTCTGTCATCTTTTTCCTGTGCACTAAATCATTTTTTTTTAAGTAGGCTCCACACTCAATGTGGGGCTTGAATTCATGATCCTGAGATCAAGAATCACATGCTCTACCAACTGAGCCAGCCATGCGCTCCCCTCTTAGTCATTATTATTTGAATTAAAATCAGGAGTTATATTAAATATTCCATCCTTATTACCAACTGCAACCATTTCACGAATATTGTAATTCAAAATACTTGCAAGACTCCACAGAACATATTCATGTGAGGTTTTCTTAAAAGCAAAGGATATAACATAGCAAGAGAAAGAATGCAGGGCCATACTGGGGGTCAAACATCCATGCAGTTTCCCAGATTCTTATTCACACACTCCTGTGATTCACTCCCAGATTAAGCCACAAATATGTGACTGATGAACCCTGGCTTCCAGAGAGTCAGAAGATTCCAGTAGGAGTTTTTATGCCTTCCTGGTAACACACTCAAGCCAGACTATCTAACCATTATGCCAGTTGGAAACCATCAGCAACCAAACTGGGACTAGGTGTGATCAGGAAATTTTTGGATATTAAACAACACATAATAAATCCCACGGCCCTTATCTTAGCAGAGTGTCAAAGACAGATACTCAGAAGTTCCTAGAAATAAAGCTAGAACTTCTTCAGTCCAATTTTAAACTAATTCTATCTTAAGATGAAACAAATGCACAATATATCAAAATCTGGGGAATGCTGCTAACATAGTAATTACAGGGAAACTTACAAAATTACTCAATTAGAGGGGAGTTTTCAAATAAATAACATAGTCCACCTTAAGAAAGTAGGAAAAAGACAAATTAAATCCTATAGGCAACCCTATTTACTCCATCATCTCTCTCCTCGTGCCTTGGGAGTAGTCCTGCCTCAGTGGCAGCATAAATTGGCAACTCAGGAAAGCTGTTTCTATATGAGTCACCAAGAACACTGAGTAAGTCAGGACGCCTGGGTGACTCAGTAAGTTGAGCATCTGCCTTCAGCTCAGGTCAGGATCCCAGGGTCCTAGGATCGAGTCCCTCATTGGGCTCCCTGCTCAGCAGGGAACCTGCTTCTCCCTCTGCCTGCCACTCCCCCTGCTTGTGCTTTCTCTCCCTCTCTGACAAATAAATAAATAAAATCTTTAAAAAAAAAAAAGAAAAGAATATTGGATAAGTCACAAAAACCACATCCCTGGAATCCCAGATCTCCCTTCTCTCAATCCATTTTCCTGCCAGCGCAGCAACAGTTCTGACCTGAGGCATCTAGAGTCTAAGGAAATCCACAAATATTTAGGTTATTTGTCCTGTAAGTTATCTTGGCCACAGAAGACAGCTCTGGAAGTCCTGAAAATTTCTGTACTCTTCTCACCCTACTCAGCCATAATATGGGAATACTATGAGCAGGTACCTTTCGTGGGGCATCTGTCTAGCGTCCTGCAATCTAACTCCGTATGAATCACACTTTGTGTCTGTGTCCATTATAGTTCCCACCTGGCTCCTGTAGTCTTCCAGCCTGTGACATCTACCTACTGAATTCTGAACTCAGGCTCCTTGCCAGGTACCAGAGGCCAGTCTCCTCTTAATAGTGCTTGGGGATATGAAACATTCCATGGGGACAAGGGACTAACTCATTCTGCTTCCAGATGCACTGGAGGTTGTCACAACCACCTTCCCACATAGTTACTTTTGGACCCAAAAATTAAACTAGCACCCAGGCTGTCATGACAGGTCTCACAAAGCTCCTAAGTCTTTCCTATAAGACCTTGGGTAGCAACGCAAATTAGGCCAAACCTGGAGTGAGAGCTTTTCTCTGCCATCATCGTGTCCCCTCTGAGACATGGAAAACTGGGGACTCCCACAAACTTTATCCTTTCATGTTGGTAGAACACAACTGTGTCCTCAACACACAATAAGCAGAACCTTCCAGATTAAAAGTAGCTCAAAGAGGGGCACCTGCGTGGCTCATTCAGTTAAGCGTCTGCCTTCAACTCGGGTCATGATTCCCAGGACCCTGAGATGGAGCAGGGAGCCTGCTTCTCCCTCTCCCTCTGCGCAGCCCCTCACCCCCGCTGGGGCTCTCTCTAATAAATAAATAAAATCTTAAAAAAAAAAAAAAGTAGCTCAAAGAATAAGCCCTTTATTACTGTACAAACATGAGTGAAGTGAGGCATGTGCTTCCAGGGCTGGAGGCCGTGAGACCATACACATCCACAATGAGCATCACACAAGATGAAAAAGTCCATGAAGATAAACCTTTGCAAGCTACCTGGAAAACCCATCTTGTGTGCTGATTTTTTCCATGCTTAACCCAGACAAAAGGGAGAAAATGAGGCCCCCCATGGGCCATGGAGGCCAATCATGACTCCTTCTAGGGACTGTGGAGACAGCACAGGTCTACCTGCCTAAGCATGCTGGAGTGACTGACACACACTGTGGGACTGACAGATGGTCAGAGTGGGACGGTCTTTGCCACTGGCAAAGGGAGTTGGCAATTTACAATGTGCAACAAGCTCCTGATAGCACCTGACCTGCCAGGCCCTCACGAGGAACCTCCCCAGTGCAGAGGTTCCTGTGTGTGAGGTGCCACTTCCGAATGCTGGCTCCCTCACAAAGCCCCCTCTCAGAGCTTCACTCTGGGGAGAGCCGTTAGGCTGACCAAGGAGATGGCAGGTTCCCTGTACCGCTGAGGCCTTTGTCCAGTGTGGATTGTCCAGTGCTGAATAAAGTTTGGTCCTTGGGTAAAGACTGTCCTAGGTCTGCTGCACTCATAATCACTGCTAGGAATTCTCAAATGGACAGGAAGTTGAGGGCCTTAGCTAGAGGACTCCCCACATCTGCTATGGTATTAAGGCTTTTCTCCATTATGAGTCTTCTGATGGAGAACAAGTGTGTGTTTGCGGTTAAACTCTTTCCCACATCTGCCGCACACATAAGGCCGTTCTCCAGTATGAACTTTCCAGTGCCGAATAAGATTTGGCCTTTGGGTAAAGGCTTTCCCACATCTGCTGCACTCGTAAGGATTTTCTCCAGAGTGAACTTTCTGGTGCTGAATGAGTTTAGAGATGCAGCTAAAGGCTTTCCCACATCGGCTGCACTCATAATCACTGCCATGAATTCTCCAGTGCACATTAAGGTGGGAACTCTGGCTAAAGGCCTTCCCACACTCGCTGCACTCATAAGGCCTTTCTCCAGTGTGAGTCCTCTGGTGCAGAACAAGTGTGTGTTTGCGGCTGAACTCTTTCCCGCATGTGCTACATACATAAGGCCTTGCTCCTGTGTGAACTTCTTGGTGTCTAATGAGGTTAGACTTACTACTAAAGAATTTTCCGCAATTACTGCACTGATAGAGTCTTTCACCCGTGTGAACTCGCCTGTGTTCAATCAGGCCAGAGATCTGTCTAAAGAATTTCCCACATTCACTACACTCATAAGGCCTTTCCCCAGTGTGTATGGTCTCATGTTTAAAAAGGTCACAGCTTTGACTAAAGAATTTCCCACATTTGCTGCACTCATAAGGCCTTTCTCCAGTGTGGATTCTCCGGTGCCGAGTAAGTGTGTCTTTGCGGGTGAACAATTTCCCACATTCGATGCACTTGTGATGCCGCTGTCCAGGGTGAAGGCCTCCCCCAAGCCTGGTGTTCTTGTGGGGCTTCATCCTAATGTGGGGGACCTGGTGCTGAAGAAGGTCAGAGGTGGCTGTGAAGTCCCTTCTACGCTCACTGTGTGTATAGGTCTTCTCTGGCACATAGAATCTGCAGGTTTTCACCGAGTCCCTGCCCTCATCTCTTCTGAAGGATTTCTCTGCAGTGTGGTGCTGACGGATGTTTGCACCGTGCCAGAAGTGCTTCCAACAGGCCCCGCCCGTGTGTGCTTCCAGCCTGGCTTCTCCCGCCTGGTATTCAGTCAGGTGTAAGATTTCTTTCAATATTGAGCCAGATATGTCACATGGCTGGGGGTTCAGACCTGCCACCGGAGTCCTGACTTGTGACACTCCTTCTAAAGAAACACTCTGCTCAGGGGACGGAGCCTCATCCTCCACTGCACACCAACCACCTGAAAGCAGAGGAGTACTGTTGACATGCATGGTAGACTTGCGGGTAGGGGCAACCCCATCGCTAATGTGTGTACGACACACCCAGGAATACCTCAGTGGGACTGTTTACAGGACAAGAGAGGTAGGGACAGGCTGAGGAAGGGGTTGCAATGCAGACCAGTTCTCTGAAGGTCACTGAATGAAGGGAGCCTCCCGAGGACAAGGATATGTGGACAGAGAACAGAGAAGAGCAAGTGG
This sequence comes from Halichoerus grypus, assembly GCF_964656455.1. Classification (NCBI taxonomy): domain Eukaryota; kingdom Metazoa; phylum Chordata; class Mammalia; order Carnivora; family Phocidae; genus Halichoerus; species Halichoerus grypus. The sequence continues at coordinate 60,207,548 of NC_135726.1, forward strand.
CTTCCAGGAGGTATCCGGCTGTTGAGGCGGGAGTGCTGTGCAGAAGGGCACGTGCAGGCCCAGGAAGACCCACTTACAAGTGTGCAGCTGGGGCTCAAGGGTTACTTAAGGGTACGTGCGCATCTCGTGACCTGTCAAGTGCACGCCAACGCTGCAGGACAATGCAGACCCAGCAGGGGGCAGCCTGGGTGCTGGGCAGATGGAAGACGGCAAGGGGCTAGAAGGCAGACAGGAGATAAGCTGCAGTGTCAAGAATGGGGAAGGACGGGTACCAAGGATGGCCACCAGCCTTGAAGCTGAACACTGGGGTGAAAAGTTAGTACTGCTAGTTTTGAACCTAACCCTGATATCATGCCCTTCCCTCATATCCACTCACCAAGTCCAGGTCCCCTCCGAGCCTCTCTTTCTGTGACTGGGGTCAGAGCCACCTGGTCAGGCATCTGGGGATCTTCCTTTTGCTCCAGTTGGGTGACTACGTGTGATCTGGAGGATACAATTCCTAAGAAAGACACAGGACAGGTGAGCAGCCACTACTGGCCAGAGCAAGACATCCTACGACACTCCCTAAGTTAAAAAAAAAATTATTACCAAAAAACCCCCCAAAAAACCTCGTGGGGGGGGTGCCTGGGTGGCTCAGTTGGTTGAGCGTCTGACTCTTGGTTTCAGCTCAGGTCATGATCTCAGGGTCAGGGGATCGAGCCCCGCGTTGGGCTCTGCACTCAGCACGGAGTCTGCTTGGCATTCTTTCCCTTTCCTGCCCCTCCCCCCACTCATGCTCTCTCTCTCTCTCTCTCTCTCTCTCTCTCTCTCTCAAATGAATAAATAAAATCTTTTCAAAATTAAAAAAAAAAACCTTGAAGGAAGGTTTTGGAGGAACTGCACAAAGGTCCCCGTAAGTAGTGACTATGTGAGTGCCTGTAACTCCTGGTACAATTTAGCCCCAGAAAATGTCCCCTAGAGAAAGGGAGCTGATCTTTAGGCACAGAGGTGCCATAATTCTGGATAGATTCACCAGCCCCCAAAATGACCAAGACTATGGGATCCACTGGGCAAACGACACCTTGGGACTCCCAAGCCCTTCGCCGCATGGCTTCAGGACCGGCTCACTAAGAGATGAGAACGCTCCATACAGCACAAGCCCAGCACTCACTACTCCAGAAAACCTGGAAAGAAAGCAGTATCTGTGATCTGACCATGGGAAGGACAGAGCAGTCCCTGGAGAAAAAGAGAAAGCAGATGGGATTGGCATGCAGACCTTACCCAGTGAGGCTAAAAGTGCAAAGTTTTCCAGCATCACATCCTGATACAAAAGTCTCTGAGAATCATCAAGGAGCATCCATTCTTCCCGGGAGAAGAACACAAACACATCCTCAGAGATCACACAGACCTGCAATGACATGGCCAACAAGGTCCAGGAAGTCTCTTGACGGAGTATCCTCACTCCATCTACCCACAACAATGTCGTGCTCACCCACTTCCCCACTTGCCAGCCAATCCCCCCGGGGTACCCTAAACCATGCCTCCTAGACATAAGCCTGGGCTCCCTGTTCTCACAGAAGCCCCCGGTAACGGGGCTGCAGGACCATCATCAGTTCCCACTGACTCCTCTCGTGCACATCACTTCTCAGACCACCCCTCCCTCACAGCTTCAGCTACCCATCACAACTCTCCTCACCCACACCACAGGCAGCACACCAGACTCCTCACGGGTCGCTCTGCACACAGCGCGGAGAGAGTGCTTGGCAACACCACCAGGATCCCGTCCTGCCCCAAACCTCCAGTGGCCCCACGTGTCAAAGGAAAGCCCCCATTCCTGCTTGAAGGCCTCCCAATCTGGACCTTTTCTTCAACCCCAGGCACCCAGGACTACAGCCATATTTCGGGAACCCTCAGCCTTCTTCCGCTTCTCCGCTGCACACTGTATTAGTTTCCTATAGCTGCTCTAACAAATCGTTACCAGCTCTGCGGCTTAAGTCAACACAAATTTTTCTTCTTACAGTTGCAAAGATTATAAATCCAAAATGGGCTTCACCAGTATAAAAACAAGAAGTTATCAGGATTGTGTTCCTTCTGGCTGTTCTACAAAAGAATCTGTTTCCTTCCCTTTCCCAATTTCTGAAGCCCTCCTGCATTCCTTGACTCCCTGCCCCTTCCTCCGTCTTCGAAGCCAGGAATTATCACTCTGACCTGTTTACTCCCTGAAATCTTCTTTGACTCCATCCTCCTGCGACTACACTGGGCCCACTGGATAATCTCTCCATGTTGTTAATATACTCAATTTAATCACACACATAAAGTCCCTTTTGCCACATGAGGTAACATACCCAGAGGTTCAAGGGATTAGAACATGCATGGCTTCGGGAAGCCACTATTTCACCTATTAGACACATGCTGTGCCCTCACAGTCCGACCTTCTCATCCCCACCTAATCCTCTGAAGATCCATTTGACAACTGACGTTCCTGGTTCAGTTGATGGCCGCAGCGTGTTCACACCTTTGAGTCATCTCTGCCTCCCCACCCTCCCTCTCGCAATGCACCTCAGCAAACAAAACAGGCCCGAGTAAAGGAACGAAAACACAACCTGTTCTGCCCCCTTTACAGCAATCATTCTGACATAGCTCATCAATACTCACTGGGACTATAGTCATAGCCTCCTCCTTGGTTCTCCTGTGGTGTGACCACATATAAACATAAAATTCTTCCAGTCATAAAATAAGTAAGTCATGGGGGTGGAAAGTAGAACATAAGAAATATAGTCAATAATATTGTAATAATTTCAAACGGTGACTACACTCATCTTGCTGAGCATTTCATAATGTATTTAACTGTCAAATCACTATTGTGAAAATTAATACAGGGAAAGCTCACTAAAATGGACTTGAAGGTGTGGGAAGGGACTACCGCTCATAGTCCTCTATAAATATGAGACAGACCTTGCGCATGGAAACTACCAGACTATCCCAGAAGGAGGAAGGGCTTTCCTTGCACACTCCCCAACAGCCCGGCCAATGAGAGAGGATCAGAGCTCTCAGCCCAGCCAATGAGAAGCAACTATACTTCAAACTCCCAGTTTTCTTCAAAGGACTTTTTGTTTTTAAGTGCCTTCCCAACTTCCACCTTCCCCTAATAAGCCTATTCCTCTCCTTTGTTTGGGAGACTTGCCTATGGTTTGGCCATAACTTGCTTGACCAGGATTGCAGTTCTCTTGCGATTCCTAAATAAACCCATCTCTTGCTGGCAAAATAACTGGCAGTTTTCTTTTTATGGCTGACACTATACTGTAAGCCTGAAACTAATATGTCAACTGTACTTCAACTAAAAATATTAAAATAAAGTTGTGTTAAAAAAATAAAGGAATGAATACAAACATACATACATACATAAGTTTTCTGACCCACCACCTCTGCAACGACCAGCAGAAGCCAAACCACAACCACTGCAGCGACTGGAACAGGAGGGTCAAGACTCCGTAAAAACTGCCATCTTTCCTAACTTTTGCACCTGCTTCCAATTTGGGGCCAATCAGCTTTCCCACTCCCTTGCCTGCCTTTAAGCCTCAGCCAAATGCAGGTGATGGTACCAGCAAGCTCTGGATAAATAGCCTTTGCTCGTTCTCATTTGGGTGGCTTACTTTATTTCCACACACCCGCGTCCACCAGCACCCAGCCCTTCACAATCTTCTCCACTCGGCAGTGAGGGAGCCCGCTGAGACCGCTTCAATCCCCTAGGGCTCCCGCCACCCTCAGGACAGAGGCTGAGCTTACCATTCTGGGCTAGAATTCTCACCCTCTGCTGCCTCCACCAGAAAGGAATGAGACCTGTGGTGTGCTGAACACAGCTCAGCTTCACCTCCAAGCATCTCTACCCGCCTAGGATGGGTTTCCCTCTCTGGGTCCTACTGGGGAATCTCTCCACATAACTGCTTGCTTGGATTGAGTCCATGTCCTCAGGGCGCAGAGACACAATTTCGGGGACAGAATAAAGGAACAAATATTCCATTTGGGGGAAGGTGAGCACACAGCCATAAGCTTAGCAGTCCTCACTGAAGCGTGTAGATAAAACAGGAGTAGCAGCACAACGGCTGGAGATGGAGATGCTAGTGCTCCCCTCGGTCACTCTACACCCCTAGAAACCAACATACCACATAGAGCTGTATTAATCTTACAGCACAGCGACAAGAAAAGCAGTAGCCAAAATAGCTACCACAATGGCTGCCATCTGGGGCCTGACCTTGTCATGGTGTCCCAGGTCTGTGAAGACCTCCACTCGTGGTGCAAGTGGACTGTGGGCTCTGTCTTCCTCATCGCTTTCATCCTCTCCTCTGGGGTGGGGGTGGGGCTCCTGAGTTTTGTGATCCTCCTCTGGAACCAGGTCACACTCACTGGCTTCACCCTGATGTTCTGGTGCAAGGTCACCACCTCCTTCCTCGTCTTTCTGAATGCCATCAGCGGCCTTCACATCAACAGCATCACCCATCCCTAGAGCCAAGCAAGGAAATTTCAGGACCCCCTCCTAAATCTGAGGACAGCAGGTTCTACAAGAAAGTGTGGTCCAGATGGGACTTTTCCAGCATGTGACCCCTGGTGGGGGTAGGGGTGGGACAATGCCCCTGACACTGCGGCCTCTTAACCACCAACCTTGGTGTGGCTGGCCACCATCAGCCCAGCGGCCTTTGCTGCTGACGTGCAGGGCCAGGGGCCGGAAGGGGGCCGCTGCTCCACCATCTGCACGGGCTCCACCAAGTTAGTAGGATGTTGATTTTAGAAGAAGTAACACATTTTAAAACCCTTTCCTTGAATCCTTCCCAGGATGGGAATACATTTGGAAGCAGCTTGGGTAACTGGTGCCCAGGCCGGCTGCCCAGTGCAGTTCACACCTGCCGCACTCTGTGTTGGCACAGAGGCCGTAGTCCCTGGAGTCTCCTGGGGTTGCCCAAAGTGGATCATTCTGGCAGCTAAGCATAAGCAGTCAGTGCCCGTGACTCCTCCACAGCTCAAAGGGCCTCTGTGCACATTTCCCTGCTACAGCTTTGGTCATGTTAGGGAGACAGAATTTAGGATTCCCTCGATTTCTGGCACACAGGTTTTCATACCATTTGACTTAACTTGAACCCTGCCCTTTGCGGGGGGCGGGGGGGGGCTCCATAATCTCTGAATAACCGTAGTTTCCAGCAGCCGGCTATCCCCTCTGCCTGTGGGAATCCTGCCTTAACTCTTTGAGCAAGTCTCCCAGGAGGGCCCACCTGCCTTCCAATACACAGTCCTCTCTGAAAACAAACAAAACAAAACAATATAGCCACCACAAAGAAGAGACTCTGGAAGACCTGCTGTGACTGAAGCACTGGCAGGAAGCCTCCCTCTCCTGGGCCATCACTGGCCGGGAGCTGCCACCTCACGTTGCAGAGCCTTCTGGGTATTGTAGTAACCACCATTCCACAGGAGTCAGAAAGGAAGCCAGGGTGGTCAGAAGGTGGAAGGCAAAGGAATCAATTATTGAAAGCCTAAGGTATGCTGAGCTTGCCAGTTGCTCCCAAGCCACATTTTGCGCTTCATGACTCCTCTTCAAGTCTCCAGCAGGTGGCCCATGTCCTAAGCACGAATGAACTGCCCCTGGGTATTTTGGAGGTTCAGGATTTGTATATCTCACCCTTCCTAACTGTTTTAAAGATTTATTTACTTATTCGAGAGAGCGAAAAAAGAGAAAGAGAGAGAGCATGAGCAGGTGGAGGGGCAGAGGGAGAGAGAGAATCCACAAGCAGACTCCCGGCTGAGCAGGGAGCCAAACCTAGGGCTCAATCCCAGGACCCTGAGATCACGACCTAAGCCAAAACCAAGAATCAGACGCTTAACCCACTGAGCCACCCAGGTGCACCTCACCCCTCCTAATTTGGGACATGAGTAGAACAGTTTCACCTCCCTGATATAAAATGAAAAATGAAGACGAAACCTCCCTAGCAGACCTCTCTGATGATATTTAAATGTTCCTCACACATAACGCTCCATTCATTAAAATGGCAAGAAAAAATAGTACCTACATCTTGGTGATGTTATATATAAAGCACTAAAAATAAGGCACACAGCGCTGGATACGAATCTTATCACCACAAAACAGGGCTCTCATGTACCCATGTGGTGGAAGGTGAGTCCAGATTGCCTATTTGCAGAATTACAGACAGGATCTATCAAAATTCAAATACACATACCCCAGACCAACAAGTAGCCTTAACAGGAATGATTAAAAATTTTATAGGATGGCATAGTGTGTACAATCTGTGACATTCAAAATTATTCCAAGAAAAAAGTCATCAAACCTACAGAATGCTTTTGTACATTTCGGGTAGCCCACTGCACAAAGGATATGTTTTTCTAAGCAAGATGATTAAGATTTACAATTTAAGAAATATTTTTTCCTTTGGACTAAATGGTAGCTAAAGGTGGACATCATTTCAAATTTTGTAGCACATCTCTTCTAGATCTTATGTTCAAATTCACAAACGTTGAACTTGAATTATAACCAATCACATAGTGTTTTGGGTTCAAATTGGCAATGGAATCTGGCAGATGGCATCTGACTTCAGGGCCTGAGCTCTAGAGGGAAGCTACCTGGGTTTGCAGCAAGTAATCCCATTACTGATTATGGTTCCTTGGACAGGAAGCCTCACCTCTCCAAGGCTCCATCTCCTCATCGTTGACATGGGGGAAATAACAGTATCTAAAACACAGGGTGGTTGGGATTATTGCCTGGGGAACTACATGCTATCCTCTGGTCATTCTCCCAACACTTCAAACCCTTCACAATGGAAGAGAGTGACTCCTGACCATGCACATCCTCTTAACCTGCACTCTTGACTCGGAGGGTTCCAGGTGCTCATCTCCTGTGGGAACCAGAAACCCACCCCCCAAACCTCTCCAACTGTCCTGAGGTAAACTGGGCCTCAGGTGGATCTCTCTAGTCAATGGAAGCTCAGACTGAATTCCTGACTCGCACTCACCAGGTTCCATGTCCAACAGGACAATATCCTTTAATACTGAAGATCAAAGGGGGTATTGTACAATTCTAGGGAGAAAAAGTGAAGCCACTGAATTCTATGGAAAATATCATACCATTTATTTAGGACACCTTTAACTTCTCTCAGCAGAAGTGTTTATAGGTTTCAACAATGAAGTTTCAGTAATATTCAGACAACTTTGTAGTTTTCAATGTTTGGAAATGAATGTTAATAAAAGAACTTAAACATACTTCATTATATTCATTCCTAAGAATTTTACTGATGCTATAGAATTGATCTGTAAAAATGCTATCATTCAATTGTTGTGTTCTACACATTGTTGACATATAGACTACAGTTCACTCACATCTTTATCTACCTCCTGTATGTGTATTTATACATTTATGTAAAAGGAGAGAACCTATACAGAGCGCTGTTACATTCACTTATGCTAATGATTTTTCTGCACAAATTGATATGATTTTTCTTCTTTAAGCTGTTACTATGTTAGATAACATTCTTTGTTTTTCTAGTATTAAAGCAACCTGGCATCACTGGAATACATCTCTCTTGGTTATAGTGTATAGTACATTTTATATACTGCTGAATGTTATTAATATAGTCTCAGTGCTATTTGTGTCTATATTTGTGAGGTTAGTTCTAGTAAAATTTTCAGATGACAGAATTGTCTTTACATTCTATTATGTGTTCGGTAAAGACAGTTGTACTTGGTATGAATTCCTAAATTTAAATGTGTTTGTAGGGCGCCTGGGTGGCTCAGTTGGTTGAGCGACTGCCTTCGGCTAAGGTCATGATCCTGGAGTCCTGGGATCGAGTCCCGCGTCAGGCTCCCTGCTCGGCGGGGAGTCTGCTTCTCCCTCTGACCCTCCCCTCTCTCATTCTCTCTCTCTCTCTCAAATAAATAAATAAAATCTTTAAATGTGTTTGTATATATTTTCATAGGTCTGATAGCCACTTGGGTCCCCCCTTCCACTGACCACTCATATTTTGTCCATTTAGACTAGAGTCTTATTTCTTGTTCTGATTAACACTATTTCTCTGTATGGACTATGTGTTGATCCCTTCCTAATTTTAGACATTGGAGATATCCTCTCTCAACTTTTTTTTCTAAATTTCAGTATAATTGTTATGTTAATTTCACGTGGACAATATAGTGATTCAACAATTCTACACATTACTCAAAGCTCATCATAAATGTACTCTTAATCCCCTTCAGCTTTTCCACCCACCCCCACCCACCTGCCATCTGGTAACCACATTTGTTCTCTATATTTAAGAGTCTTGTTTTCTGTTTCACTTTTACCTCATTTGTCTGTTTTCTTTCTTAAATTCCACATACAATTGAAATCATATGGTATTTGTGTTTCTCTGACCAATTATCACTTAGCATTATACTCTCTAGATCCAACCACATTATCCCATGTGGCAGTTTCATTCTTTTTTATGGCTGAGTAACAGTCCTTTGGAGATTGATTATATATATCACCTTGCCAGCTTGCATTACCACCAACAGTGCACAAGGGATCCTTTCCCTCCACATCCTTACCAACACTTGTTTCTTGCGTTTTTGAATTTAGTCATTCTGACAGGTGTGATAGCTCAATGTGGTTTTGATTTTCATTTCCCTAATGATGAGTGATCTTGAGCATCTTTTGATGGGTCTGTTGGCCATTTGGATGTCTTCTTTGGAGAAATATCTGTTCATGTCTTCTGCCCATTTTTTAACTAAATTATTTGGGTTTTGGTGTTGAGCTGTGTAAGTTCTTTATATATATAATTTTAGATACTAACCATTTATAGGATATACCATTTTTAAAGATTTTCTCCCATTCACTAGGTGGTCTTTTTGTTTGGTTGATTGTTTTCTTCACTCCTCAAAAACTTTTTTTTTTTTTTTAAGATTTTATCTATTTATTTGATAGAAAGAGACAGCGAGAGAGGGAACACAAGCAGGGGGAGTGGGAGAGGGAGAAGCAGGCTCCCCATAGAGCAGGGAGCCCAATGCGGCGCTCGATCCCAGGACCCTGGGATCATGACCTGAGCCGAAGGCAGACGCTTAAAAACTGAGCCACCCAGGCGCCCTGTTGTTGGTATTTTAATAGGGATTGCATTAAATGTATAGACTGCTTTAGGTAAAGGGACATTTTAACAATATTTGCTCTCCCAATCCATGAGTATGGAATCTTTCTGTTTTAGTCAACTTTACTTTCTTTCATCAGTGTTTTATAGTTTTCATAGTACAGGTCTTTCACCTCCTTGTTTAAGTATATCCCTAGGCATTTTGTTATTTTTAGTGCAATTATAAATGGGATTGTTTTCTCTTTACTTCATTATTAGTGTATGAAAATGTAATGGATTTGTATCCTGTGACCTTACTGAATTCATTTATCAGTTTATTAGTTTTTTGGAGGAATTTTTTGGGTTTTCTATATAAAGTATCATATCCTCTGCGAATAGTGAAAGTTTTACTTCTTACTTACCAATTTGGCTGCCTTTTATTTCTTTTTGTTGTCTGACTGCTTTGGTTAGGACTTCCAATACTATGATGAATAAAAGTGGTGACAGTGGACATCCTTGTCTTGCTCCTGATCTTAGGGGTAAAGCTCCCAGTTTTTCACCATTAAGTAGGTTAGCTGTGGGTTTTCCATATATGGCCTTTATCGTGTTGAGGTGTATTTCCTCTAAACCTACTTTGTTGAGGGTTTTTGAGTGGATGTTGTATTTTGTCAAATGCTTTTTCTACATCTATTCAAAGGATCGTGTGGTTTTTACCCTATCTCTTGTTGATATACTGTATCACACTGATTGATTTGCAAATACTGAACCACCTTGCATCCCAGGAATAAATCCCATTTGATCATAGTGAATGATTTTTTGAATGTTTCATTTGATTCAGTTTGCTAGCATTTTCTTTCTTTTTTTTTTTAAAGATTTTATTTATTTGACAGAGAGAGACACAGTGAGAGAGGGAACACAAGCAGGGGGAGTGGGAGAGGGAGAAGCAGGCTTCCCGCCGAGCAGGGCGCCCGATGCGGGGCTCGATCCCAGGACCCTGGGACCGTGACCTGAGCTGAAGGCAGATGCTTAACGACTGAGCCACCCAGGCGCCCCAGTTTGCTAGCATTTTCTTAAGAATTTTTGCACCTGGGCGCCTAGGTGTTCAGTCATTAAGCATCTGCCTTCAACTCAGGTCATGATCCCAGGGTCCTGGGATCGAGTCCCACATCGGTCTCCCTGCTCGGCGGGAAGCCTGCTTCTCCCTCTCCCACTCCCCCTGCTTGTGTTCCTGCTCTCATTCTCTCTCTGTCAAATAAATAAATAAAATCTTTAAAAAAAAAAAAAAAGAATTTTTGCACCTATGTTCAGAAATATTGGCCTGTAGTTCTTTTTTTTTTGTAATGTCTTTATCTGGTTTGGGTACCAGAGTAATACTAGCCTTGTAAAATGAATCTGGAAGCTTTCCTTCCTCTTTTTTTTTTTTTTTTTTAATAGTTTGAGAACAGTAAGTATTAACTCTTCTTTCAGTGTTTGGTAGAATTCACCAGAGAAGCCATCTGATCCTAGGCTTTTGTTTGTTGGGAGATTTTTTATTTATTTATTTTTTATTTTTTATTTTTTTATTTTTTTTTTTAAAGATTTTATTTATTTATTTGAGAGAGAGAGACTGAGAGAGAGAGCACATGAGAGGGGGGAGGGTCGGGAGGGTCAGAGGGAGAAGCAGACTCCCCGCCGAGCAGGGAGCCCAATGCGGGACTCGATCCAGGGACTCCAGGATCATGACCTGAGCCGAAGGCAGTCGCTTAACCAACTGAGCCACCCAGGCGCCCATGTTTGTTGGGAGATTTTTTTAAAAAAGATTTTATTTATTTATTTGACAAAGAGAGACAGAGACAGAAAGAGCACAAGCAAGGGGAGTGGCAGGCAGAGGGAGAGGGAGAAGCAGGCTTCCCCACTGAGCAAGGAGCCCGACATGGGGCCTGATCCTGGAATCCCGGGATCATGCACCAGAGCCACCCAGGCACACCTGTTGGGAGATTTTTGATTACTGATTCAGTTTCATTGCTGGTAATCAGAGGGTTCAAATTTTCTTTCTTCCTGATTCAGTTGTGGGAGGTTATATGATTTTAGTAATTTATCCATTTCCTCTAGATTATCCAATTTGTTGGCATATAATATTACATTCCTATAATCCTTTGTATTTCTGTGGTGTTGGTTGTTATTTCTCCTCTTTCATTTTTGATTCTAAGTCCTCTTTTTAATTTTTAATTTGATTTTTGATGAGTGTGGCTAAAGGTTTATCAGTTCTGTTCATCTTTTCAAAGAAGCAGCTCCTATTTCATTGATCTGTTCTATTTTTAATTTATATTGTATTCCTGCTCTAATTTTTATCATTTCTTTCCTTCTACTGGTTTGGGGATCCATTTGTTCTTTTTCTAGCTCCTTTCGGTGTAAGGGTAGGTTGTTTGAGATTTTTCTTGCTGCTTGAGGTAGGCCTGTATTGCTATAAAATTCCCAGTTAGGACAGCTTTTGCTGCATCTCAAAGATTTTGGACTGTTGTGTTTTCATTTTGTCTCCATGTATTTTGTTATTTCTTCTTCGGTTTCTTGGTTGACTGACATTGTTTAGTAGGGTGTTATTTAACCTCCATGTATATGTGTTGTTGCTTTTTTTTAAAAAGATTTCATTTATTCATTTGAGAGAGAGAAACAGAGAGAGCACAAGCAGGGGGGAGAGGCAGAGGGAGAGGGAGAAGCAGACTCCTTGCTGAGCTGAGAGCCTGACGTGGGGCTCAATCCCAGGATGTGGAGATCATGACCTGAGCAGACGCTCAACAATCCGAGCCACCCATTTGTGGCTTTACAGATTTTTTCTGTATTTGTGTTCTTTTATTTGTCTTCTTTACAGGTTTTTTTCTTGTGATTTATTTCTAGTTTCATAGCATTGTGGTCAGAAAAGATGCATGGTATGACTTTAATCTTTTTGAACTTGTTGAGACTTGTTTTGTGGCCTAGCATGATCTATTCTGGACAACGCTCCACATGCAACTGAGCAGAATGTATATCCTGTTGTTTCCGGATGGAATGTTCTGAATGTACGTTAGACACATCTGGTCCAATGTGTCAGTCAAGGTCACCGTTTCCTTGTCGACTTTGTTTGGATGATCTGTCCATCGATGTACTTAGGGTGCCGAAGTCCCCTACTAGTATTGTATTACTATCAATTACTCCCTTTGTAATTAGCTGCTTTATGTATTTGAGTGTTCACGTGTTGGGTTCATAATTAATTAAAATTATTGTATCTTCTTGTTGGATTGTCCTCTTTATAATTATACAGTGCCCTTCTTTCTCTCATCACAGTCTTTGTTTTAAAGCCTATTTTGTCCAACATAAGTATCAGTACCCTGGCTTTCTTTTCATTTCCATTTACACGATGAATGCTTTTCCATCCCTTCCCTTTCAATCTGCATGTATTTCGGGGTCATAAATGAGTCTCTTGTAGGCAGTATATAGATGGGTCTTGCTTTTTTACCCAATCCATCACCCTATGTCTTTTGATTTGAAGCATTTGGTCCATTTACATTCAAAGTAATTGTTGATAGGTATGTACTTATTGCCATTTTGTTACTTGTTTTGTGATTATTTTTGTAGTTCTTCTCTGTTCCTTTCTTCCTTTGCCTTCTGCTCTCATTGTTTTCTGGCTTTCTTTAGCGATATGCTCAGATTTCTCCCCCCTCCCTTTTTTGCATATCTATTACTGGTTTTTTATTTGCGGTTTCCATTAGGTTTGTATATAATATTTAAGCATAAAACAGTCTATATTAAGCTGATACTCACAAGTTTGAACCCATTCTTTAATCCTCTTCCTCCACCCCACATTTTAAGTCAAAAATCTTTCTTGTACTTTATATCCTTTTGTGAATCCCTCTACTGATTTTTATAGATATATTTAATTTTACTGCTTTTGATCTTCCTAATTTTCTTACTCCTGTTTCTAGTCTTTCCTTTCCACTTAAAGAGTCCCCTTTAACATTTCTTCTAGGGCTGATTTACTGGTCGTGTATTCCTTATGAAGAAAAGGTTCTGTAGTTCCCTGCAGTGCAATGTTACCTTTTCACCAGAACCTGGTGCTTTAGCGGCGTCCCCTATGTGTGTATGGGCACTCTACCATTATGGCTGAGCCACTTTTGCCTTCAGTTCAGTAATCTGCAATGGCTCTCTGCCTGCTGCGGGCAGGGTTTGGTCCCTGCGTTGTTAATGGGGCGGTCTGGGGCCACCCTGGGCTTGAGTTGAGTCAGATCAGGCATTTGCCAGAGCTGCAGTCACACTGAACAGCAGGACACTCTGTGTTGTCCTGAGAGGCTTTCATTGGTTGGCGTAGCCTGCAATCAGCCCAATGTCTGCCCCCAACCCAGCGCTGGGGCCACGGTCAAACTGTTGTGTATGGTTACCTTCCCTTCTCCCCAGGACAGAAGTCACTCTGCAGCGGTGCCAGCCCCCGTCCAGACTGCCTGCACACTGCTATGCTTGTGGCCCCTCTTCTGGTAAGAGTCCTGCAGAAGGGGTGCTGGAGGGGTGGGTCGGCTGGAGAACGTGAGCATGCTAGCAAGGCTGTGCTGTTCTGCTTGTGGGAGAGGACCTGAGGTCACTTTAGAGAACTCCTGCGGAGTGGGGCCCACAGGAGAGCATGACACATATGGTAGTAGCAGCATTTTCACTGGTCTGCTGTGGCAGGGGACCCACAGCCACTGGGGATGGACTCGTGAGGCTGGATTAGAGAGGGTGGGGCGTGCCAATGGCAAGCTAGGTGAAGAGAGTTCATTCTGCAGTGGTTCCTGCAGGTGTCCATGTATGTAGCCTGGGGGTACAGGGGAAGGAAATGGCATCTGACAAACTCTTTCATTCTGGGAGAAGTCTCCTAAAACTCCCTGCCCCTGCAGCACATGTTCTGAAACCAGCAAATAAATGTCCTTTCCGTATATATCAGGCATTTTCCAAAGTGCTGTGTCTATGCTCTACCTCAGTGGGGCTGTTTTTATGCTGTCTCTTTAAGGTCAGGGACTCACTTTCCTATCACCCTCCAAGCCATTGATTTTTAAAGTTCCAGGAGTTAGGGATCCCTGATTTTAAGAACGAAGGGTTTTCAAAGCCAAATATTATGAGTATTAGTTTTCCCACTGTGGGTTTCTATGCCCTGGGTACCTGGTATGGGGCCTGCTCCTCTCCCTTCTCTGTGCCGACAGTGGCCCTCCCTTCCACAGATAGTCTTGTAGGTCAGTTTGGTTCCCTACCATGTCTCTGCCCTTCCTACCCTTTTCGATGTGGCCTCTTCTCTACATTTACCTGCGGAGAGTCTGTTCTACCAGTCTCTGGGTCATTTTCTGGTTTATTTACACTGAAGTGTACATTACCTAGGAGTATCCATGGGACAAGGTGACCTTACGATCCTCCTACTCTGCCATCTTCCCCAAAAGGAAAACCTCTCTCAATCTTTCTTAACTCTAAATTTTGACTGCCATGAGCTTTATGAAATAGAAGTCTTCAATTCTAATAGCAATGTTTATCCATTTTCCATATATTTTATTTTTTAATGCTATATTTAAATCACCCTTGCCTATTTTACAAAATTATGCTCCCAGTTTATCTTCTATTGGTTTCCCTTATGTCTTCTTCTGAGGCGCCCCTCAAATAAATAAATCTTTAGAAAAAAAATTAAAATAGAAAAAATATTTTAAGGGGCGCCTGGGTGGCTCAGTCATTAAGCGTCTGCCTTCGGCTCAGGTCATGATCCCAGGGTCCTGGGATCGAACCCCGCATCAGGCTCCCTGCTCCGCGGGAAGCCTGCTTCTCCCTCTCCCACTCCCCCTGCTTGTGTTCCCTCTCTCGCTGTGTCTCTCTCTGTCAAATAAATAAAATCTTAAAAAAAAAAAAAATTTTTTTAAAAGAATTTTTGAAGGCTTATTCTTATGTTCAAATACATTTAGCATTCTTACATTTTCTTGATTAAGTTACTTATCTAGTATTTTAAATGTCCCTATGTTATCTTTGGTAATATTACTTTCTCTGAAGTTGACAATTTCTTATATTAATATAATCACTCCAACCCTCTTATTGGTATTTGTGTCTTACTTCATTCCATTCTTTTTAGTTTTTCTCTATTTTTGTAATGAAGGATCATTTATTACAGACTGTATAGAGTTTGCCTATGCATTTAATAGTCTGACAATCTTTCTTTATAATTCAAATATATAGGGGCGCCTGGGCGGCTCAGTTGTTAAGCGTCTGCCTTCGGCTCAGGTCATGATCCCAGGGTCCTGGGATCGAGCCCCACGTCTGGCTCCCTGCTCAGCGGGGAGCCTGCTTCTCCCTCTCCCACTCCCCCCTGCTTCTGTTCCCTCTCTCGCTGTGTCTCTCTCTGTCAAATAAATAAAATCTTTAAAAAAAAAAAGAGAGGGCACGGAAGCTCTGTGCCCTTTCCCCACACCTTGCCCTATGCATCTTTTCATATGGCTGTTTCTGAATTATATCCTTTTATAATAAATCATTAATCTATTAAGTAAAATGTTTCCCTGAGTTCTGTGAGCCACTCTAGTATATTAATCAAACCCAAGGAGGGGGGTCACTGAAACCTCCAATCTATAGCCAGCTGGTCAGGAACACAGGTGATAGCATGGATGTGTGACCGGTGTCCTACAGGGGAAGGGCAGACAGTCTTCCAGGACTAAACCCTTAACCTGTGAGATCTGACGGTATTTCCTGGTAAATAGTGTCAGATTTGAATTGAACTGTAGCATACCCAGGTGGGTCAGAGAATTGCGACCTGGTGTGGTTAAACCCACCCCTTCACACTGGAATTGGTGTGGTCATAATCTTTTTTTTTTAAGATTTTATTTATTTATTTGACACAGAGAGAGAGAGAGAGAGCACATGCACACAAGCAGGGGGAACAGCAGAGGAAGAGGGAGAAGCAGGCTCTCCACTGAGCAGGGAGTCCCATGTGGGGCTCGATCCCAGGACCCCGGGATCATGACCTGAGCCCAAGGCAGATGCTTAACCAACTGAGCCACCCACGCACCCCTGGTGTGGTCGTAATCTTAAACAGACTTTCACAAATAGGGTTCCATAGGAGAACTGGTTCCTACATAAAATAATTTCAGTGAATATTGTCTTAAAACCCTCATGGAAGGGGATGCCTGGATGGCTCAATCAGTTAAGTGTCTGCCTTGGGCTCAGGTCATGATCCCAGGGTCCTGGGATGGAGTCCCACATTGGGCTCCTTGCTCAGTGGGGAGCCTGCTTCTCTCTCTGCCTGCTGCTCCCCCTGCTTATGTGTGCTCTCTCTCTGACAAATAAATAAGTAAATAAATCTTAAAAACAAAACAAAACAAAAACCATGGAAGGTACATGCCTAGGATCAGTCTAAATGCATGGAAGAAAAATCAACTCATTATCTACAATGGATTTTTCAGGACATTAATGCTTAATTTTCTTATAAAATCAATCTGATAGAGGATACAACGTGAGAATAATCTAGAAATTTAGATAATGCAAACTTTTTTCCCTGGCTGTTTTGCAGTCCAAGAAGGAAACAAGAATGTATTATTTTCAAAATAATTATCAAATTATATTATCAAAAATTATTTTGAGCTGAAGGCAATTAAGAAACAGCAAACACAGAAAAATCTCCCTTTTCTGCCCAAAAGCAGGATATAAATTCTCCATTTACTGGAGATAGATCCTTACCAGCCCAGAGACTGGCACCAAAGGAATCTGCAAACAAATCATACATTAGTCTCCTCCAATGTGTTTACCTTCCCACAGTCTGCTGCCCTTGGAAGTCTAACACTACTCTTCTTCCTGTCATTTCTCTGAGAATTTATTGTTCTTTGTTGAAATGCCGTATCAACTGGAACCCTGAACCACCATTTTGAGTTACTTTTGATTTAGGTTTCTCCCATCTGTGCTGCACACATCAATAAACGATTTTTCGCTTGTTAATCTGTTTCTTGAGTCCCAGCCAATAATGTATAAACCTGTCTTGTACACCGAGACTAATGTAATTTTGTGTGTCAATTATACTTCAATTAAAAAAGAAAAAACAGAGGGGCGCCTGGGTGGCTCAGTCGGTTAAGTGTCTGCCTTCGGCTCAGCATGATCCCAAGGTCCTGGCATCGAGCCCCGCATCGGGCT
This sequence comes from Halichoerus grypus, assembly GCF_964656455.1. Lineage (NCBI taxonomy): Eukaryota > Metazoa > Chordata > Mammalia > Carnivora > Phocidae > Halichoerus > Halichoerus grypus. The sequence continues at coordinate 60,224,746 of NC_135726.1, forward strand.
CCCTGCTCAGCGGGAGGCCTGCTTCTCCCTCTCCCACTCCCCCTGCCTGTGTTCCCTCTCTCGCTGTGTCTCTCTCTGTCAAATAAATAAATAAAATCTTAAAAAAAAAAAAAAAAAAAGAGTCCAAGCTAAGCTGGTTACAGGTGGAGTTCTGCCTCCACTATACTCATAAAAATCACATCTAGGGCATGTGAGCAGAAACATCTCTTGTGTTGGAACAACTTGTATTAGAGGAATGCTTTGGTAGGAACTTCCTGTGAGGCAAGATGTCCCCAGTGAGTTTGTCCGTGGAAAATTTCAGTCAAAGACATAGAGAGGCTGAGACTGACTATCATATGGTATTTGAGGTATTTTAAGTCTTTGGCAAGACTGAGTGAAGTGAAATCACTCCTAGCACTGGAGGAGCTTTTCAATGTGTTTTTTAGGACAGGCTGTTCAAAAGTGAGGGTGAGGTCATCAGACTGTAGCGATTTTACAGAACCCCAACCTTGGTGGGTCATCATGCCATGCCGGATCCTCATGCCCTACAGCCTTCTCTTCATGCAGACACTGGGCAGAACCCTTTCAAACGCCAGGACTCCTTCTTTCTGGTGCAAAGTGTCAGGAATGCCCACGCTTTTTCCCCTACTCCCCCTCGCCCTCCAGCGACAGTCCTCCCCTTTCACACCAGGGACCATTTAAAATAACATACTTAAGGGGCACCTAGCTGGCTCAGTCAGTGGCATACACGACTCTTAATCTTGGAGTTGTAAGCTCCAGCCCTATGTTGGGTGTAGAGATTACTTAAAAATCTTTCAAAATCAAAATCAAAATAAATAAATAAATAAAATAAAACAACATACAGCAATCTTAGGACTGCTACCCCTAAATCTGATCTCCAGGCCCTGACCTTGTCCAGACCACTATTCTCACCCCGTGGATATCTCCAGCCCCGCCGGTTCTCCCAGAACCCTACACCTTCCATCCCAGATGACACCTCTACCCCCAGACATCTCAGAATCAACCATGTCCAAAATTCAACTTATGATCCCTGAAACCTGCCTACGATGACTTCACGGTTTCCATTTTCAAGACGTCCATGAAAAACAACAGAACAGGAAAAATTAAAGACTTGGTTTTTCACTCCTACCTTCAATCACACCCCCATCTGATGCAGCAGTAACTGCGGCTGGTTCTATCTACCCAGAATCCGACCACTTCCTCCCTCTCTGGCGGCACTACCCTGGTTCACCCATCATCAGAACATCCCGGGAGTCCGCCGCACGAGCCTATTACGGGTCTCCAAGAACCCACATTCATGTTCCACGCCCCAACCTAATCTGTTTTGCTCTGCGGGAAAATGTGGCTACTTTTTTAGTCCCCACTCACATTAAGTTCTTCTTCTATTCAAAACCCCTGTAGCTCCCCGAGCCCTCACAATGAGTACCGCTCCTCAGGAAAGGCGTGACCCCCTCACGCGCTGTCCCCTGAGGGCAGAATCCTCCCGCCGCAGCCCCCTCCAGCCCCCCTCCAGCCTCTGCCCAGCCGCCCTCGGCCCGGAGCCCGCTCCCGCACGCCGGCGCTCACACACGGGGCCCCCGCCCGCCGCCGCCTCCCCGTCCGACACCCGGCCGTGGCTCGAGCCTTCGGGGTCTGGGTGGGGGGACGGCGGGGAGGGCCCGGGGGACGAGCGTTTACCTGAGCCGGGGGCCTGGGCGCGGCCGCCGCCATCGGACTCGGGGTGCGGAGCGGGGCCCGGAGCGGCCCGGGTCTAGGACGGGGACGCATACACGGCCTTCCCAAGTCTCGCCGCGGCTGCGGGGCCACGGTGGGCGTCGCTAACGCCGAGCCTCCGACTAGTCTCTGCGACACGGGGGCGACCCCTCCACCTCCGGCCTAACAGAGCAATCGAAAGCCCCGGCTTGGGTAGATGCTAGCAAAAACCGACAAAAAGTCCAATGCCAAGAAGATACCGGAAGTCCCGCCCAGCCCCCTTTCGCACTCCTGGAAACGCCCCTCCCTCGGGCCTTCGTTGGACTGCGGCGCTTAGGCTTCTGGGTAATGTAGTTCTCTATGAGCCATGGGTCCAGGTAAGTGGCTCTGGGCGGAGGTTCCTGGGAAAAGCAAAGGACCACCGCGAAGGGCGTGGTCAATGGTTCCCCGTACTCCTCGAGGATGGGGTGGGCCTTCTCTCCTCATCAGGGGCCCGCATCCAGATTTTATGAAGTGGACTCTGGACCAATCACAGATATGTTTGTAGACATATTATTTCATATGTTCCCCAAAGCCACAAAATCGAATGGACACACACCACCGCTAAGTCTCTCTCCGTCTCCTCATATCTGGGAGCTAATAACTATTACCTCGATGGTTTTTAAACACATATAGAACGAAGCTTTAAGATCAGTTTTGCGAATTTAAGTTCTGGTTAGGGACAAGAGAGAAAAGACTCCAGACAGGACTACGGAGCGGAAGAAAAAAGGGATGTTGAGCACCCATGAAGTCAGGGGGGAGTTTCTCAGAAAACTTCTCCAGCTTGTATAATCAGTGATTGTATCAGCCCAGCGAGGGACACTTTTTTTCCAGATAATATTTCTTACTCCATATCCTAAGATATACAGGATTGCTTTTAAGATCTGAAACAGGTCCAAAAAGGATCACAACCATTTGAATGTCATTTCCTTACTGGACAGTGTCTGTCATTGTCAGATGTTTGGGACACCATGAGGTCATGTCCTCCTTGTGAAGTAATTACCGTTTCACGTGTTATTTTATTTTATCATTAAAGATTTTATTTGGGGTTCCTGGGTGGCTCAGTCGGCTAGGCGTCTGCCTTCTGCTCGGGCCCTGATCCCAGGGTCCTGGGATGTAGCCCTACATCGAGCTCCCTGCTTACCGGGGAGCCTGCTTCTCCTTCTCCCTCTGCCCCCACTCCTGCTTTCTCTCTAGTGCTCTCTCAAATAAATAAATCTTAAAAAAAAAAAAAAATTGCTGTTTGAACACGAAGTGAGTTCCTGACTTAGCAAAAAAAAAAAAAGAAAATTTATTTATATATATGAGAGAGAGTGAGAGAGTGGGAGGAGGAACAGAGGGAGAGGGACAAGCCAACTCCATGCTGAGTGCAGGGCTTGATCCCAGGACCCAGAGATCATGACCTGAGCCTAAGGCAGACACTTCCCCTTCACGTGTTATTTTAGGTAGGTTTCAGCACAGGGAGTTGAGATTATCACTGAAAAAATTTCTGAGTACTGAAGTATGAGAAATGAAAAAATGAAGCTGAGCACATAGCCGTATTGGAATCTTGACCACAGTCAAAGCTTTGTCTACAGGTTTTTCTTTCTTTCTTTCTTTCTTTTTTTTTTTTTATTCCTGGAACATGGAGCAATTGGAGGGAGAGATAAAGAGGGTATTTAGAAAAGGTCAGAATGGTAAATACCAATAGCAAAATTATGTTGTCAGGGCAACTCATATATATGTTCAGTGAGCAACTACCAGGTTTTAGGCACTGTCTTGATTGCATGAGGCACATCATGAGTGGGGTTTCCAGGAGTTCTCTATAATATAGGACATATCCTACCTTCAATGATTTTTGTTCTGCATTCTTCATTGACACTGTCAGGATGCCTGAAGTGTTTTATATTCAGCTTTTCTCAATAAACTACCAAAATTCAGCAGTTAGATCTATTTTGCCACCACAGTAATTGATACTAAACTCAGTTAAATGACAACACTAGTTGAAAATCATGTCTCAAATAAATAAATAAAATCTTTAAAAAAAAAAAAAGAAAAGAAAATCATGTCTCTACAAATAAAGATCATGATAATTCCTGGAGCGCATGGTTGGCTCAGTCTGTAGAGCATGTGATTCTTGATCTCAGGATCATGATTTCAAGCCCACATTGGGTGTAGAGCTTATAAAAAACAAAAAACAAAGAGACAATTCATTATGATTTGTCCTGCAAGGTAGGCTAAGGGAAGATCAATAGATGGCACTTAGAATTTGAAATTCTTAATTTTCAAATTCAAGAAAGGAAAAGAGTGGGGTGCCTGGGTGGCTCAGTCAGTGAAGCATCTGCCTTTGGCTCAGGTCATGATCTCATGGGTCCTGGGATTGAGCCTGGTGTTGGGCTCCCTGCTCGGCGGGGAGTCTGTTTCTCCCACTCCCTCTGCCCCTCCCACCGTTTGTGCTTTCTCACACATGTTCTCTCTCTTTCTCTCTCTCTCTAATAAATAAATAAAATCTTTATTAAAAAAAGAAAGGAAAAGCCTATCCTTTTAACAAAACTAGTTTTAACAACTATTCACAGTTCATTTGAGATACTTGTGCATCAATATACATGGCTCTGAAAATCAGCCCAGTGGAGTCAGCCTTGATCCAGTACTACACTTCTGAAAGCTGGACAATCAGTATCATTACTAAACTTCTGAAAATCAATCAGTTAGAAATCCCAATCCAGAAAGACAGCCAAGCAGGGACAATCCCAGGCTCCTAGCCAACAGCCAATCAGCCAAATGCCTCACTCCAATGGCCATGTTTCTGACAGTGAGCTTCTGAACAGTAAAGGTACTCCAGTGCCTGTGATAACAGAGCCAAAAATCTGTCCAACCCTTAACACTCCCATTTCTGAAAGTCCAGCATTCACTAAATACCAAACTTCCTGGGCGCCTGGGTGGCTCAGTTGGTTAAGCGACTACCTTGGGCTCAGGTCATGATCCTGGAATTCCAGGATCTAGTCCTGCATGGGGCTCCCTGCTCAGCGGGGAGAGTCTACTTCTCCCTCTGACCCTCCCCACCTCGTGCTCTCTCTCTCTCTCATTCTCTCTCTCAAATAATAAAATAAAAATTTTTTTAAATCTAAAAAAATAAATACCAAACTTCCTAATATCCTATATAAGACTAGCTCCAGGGGCGCCTGGGTGGCTCAGTCGTTAAGTGATTGCCTTCGCTCAGGTCATGATCCCGGGGTCCTGGGATCGAGCCCCACATCGGGCTCCCTGCTCTGCGGGAAGCCTGCTTCTCCCTCTCCCACTCCCCCTGCTTGTGTTCCCTCTCTCGCTGTGTCTCTCTCTGTCAAATAAATAAATAAAAATCTTTAAAAAAAGACTAGCTCCATCATGGGACACCTGGGTGGCTCAGTCAGCTGAGCTTCTGACTTTAGCTCAGGTCATGATCTCAGGGGTATGGGGTTGAGCCCTTTGTCAGGCTCCCTGCTGAGCACAAAGTCGGCTTGTCCATCTCCCCCTGCCAACCCTCCCCCACCCCCACCCCCGCCTCCTGGCTCATGCACTCTCTGTCTCTCTCAAACAAATAAAGAAAATCTTAAAAAATAAAATAAAAATAGCTCCATCTTTATTTGTGGAGACCGTGTCTTTTTTTTTTTTTTTTTTTTTTTTTTTTTTTTTTTTGGAGACCGTGTCTCATAAATACAGCTTTCTGTTGCAGGCAAATAAGAGGTTTACCCTTTTTTACATTAGATATTTCCTATTGCTGCTGTAACAAATTTACTGGCTTAAAAACAACAGAAATTCATTCTCTTACAGTTCTGGAAGCCAGGAGTCTGAAATGAATCTTATGAAGCTAAAATGAAGGTGTGGGCAGAGTGGTTTTCAGGGGAGATTCTTTTCTTTGCCTTTTCCAGCTTCTGGTGGCTGTCCATATTCCTTGCAGCAGAATAAACTGCCTTCCTTATCACATTGCCTTCTCCTTTTTTATATGCAAATCTCCCTCTGTCCCCAAATTTGTTTTTTTTTTTTTAAAGGTTTTATTTATTTATTTGACAGAGAGAGACACAGCGAGAGAGGGAACACAAGCAGGGGGAGTGGGAGAGGGAGAAGCAGGCTTCCCAGGGAGCAGGGAGCCCGATGCGGGGCTCGATCCCAGGACCCTGGGATCATGACCTGAGCTGAAGGCAGACGCTTAACCATTTGAGCCACCCAGGCACCCCTGTCCCCAACTTTGTGATTACATTTAGAGCTCACCCAGATTTATCCACCCCAGATAATCATCCCATCGAAAAACTCTCATATTAATCACATATGAAAAAAAAATCACGTCTGCAAAATTTCTATATACTATCCAGGAGCCTTATTCAACTTACCACAGATACCAAGTTAAAGTCACTATTTGTTGAAATTGTGTAAAACTTGCAAAGGTTCAACTTCTGTTTATGCTTATGGCTATAGTTGTCCTAATAGTAGCTGTTAAATATATTGTCTGTGCAATGGGATACCCAATTGGTAAAATAGTAATTTAGACTTCCACTTCAAAACACACAAAAATATTAATTTCACATGGATAGGTTTATGGTACAACAAGAATTACAGCTCTTTTTTTTTTTTTTTTTTTTTTTTATTTGAGAGAGAGAGAGTGAGAGAGAGAGAGAGCACAAGAGGGGGGAGTGGGAGAGGGAGAAGCAGACTCCCTGCCGAGCAGGGAGCCCGATGCGGGACTTGATCCCGGGACTCCAGGATCATGACCTGAGCCAAAGGCAGTCGCTTAACCAACTGAGCCACCCAGGTGCCCAAGAATTACAGTTCTTAAAAGGTAATGGAAGCAGGATGCCTGGGTGGCTCAGAAGTTAAGCATCTGACTCTTGATTTTGGCTCAGGTCATGATCTCTGGGTTGTGAGATAAGAGCTCCACATTGGGTGTGGAGCCTGCTTAAGAGTCTCTCTCTGGGGGCGCCTGGGTGGCTCAGTCGTTAAGCGGCTGCCTTCGGCTCAGGTCATGATGCCAGAGTCCTGGGATCGAGCCCCACATCGGGCTCCCTGCTCTGCGGGAAGCCTGTTTCTCCCTCTGCCCCTGCTTGTGTTCCCTCTCTCGCTGTGTCTCTCTCTGTCAAATAAATAAATAAAATCTTAAAAAAAAAAAAAGAGTCTCTCTCTGGGGGCACCTGGGTGGCTCAGTCGGTTAAGCGGCTGCCTTCAGCTTGGGTCATGATCCCAGGGTCCTGGGATCGAGCCCCACATCGAGCTCCCTGCTCCATGGGAAGCCTGCTTCTCCCTCTCCCACTCCCCCTGCTTGTGTTCCCTCTCTCGCTGTCTCTCTCTGTCAAATAAATAAATAAAATCTTTAAAAAAAAAAAAAAGTCTCTCTCTGTCCTTCTACCTCTTGCACATTCTCTCTCTCTCTCCCTCTCTAAAAGAAAAAAAGAAAAAGAAAAACAAAGGTCATGGAAGAGATTCCCTTTGTTAAATATACAGAGCAGATTTTGTCAAAGCAGATATAAAAAGCATCATCATAAAATACATCAAAATAAATTCAACTACATTAAATTGATGGGCTTCTGTTAATTATAAAACATTATAAAAATTGAAATGAAATGCACAATTCAGGAGATATTTGAATACTCTATAATGATTTATCATGTAGTATTAGGTATCCGGGAACTGGTCAAAACAAGGACGAGTGCTCAGGTGTCCTCCATCAGTCAGTTATACCCTAGAGCCAGGGGTCTTGGTGTCAACGTGTGGAGTCAACGGTTTTGGAAAACACATGATGACCCCGACCAGTCACTCCTTCGATGTTATTTGCGCTGGAAGACTCAAAGGAATCATTAACTTCTTGACCTTTACAAGGAGGACCTACATTATAGGTACTATAAGGCATGTGTAGAGTAGGTGTGCACGTCCTAGCAAGAACAGAAGCAGGAAAAGGAGCAAAAAGCCGTTCTTTATCGGGTCCCTTCAGCTTCCCTATCTCATGATCACATTGCTTCCAATTTATGTATAATTAGAATCACAGGCATCAGTCAAATTCAGATTAACCCTGGCCACAGTGCTCCATAGGCATGGTTGAGACTTCTGATTGTATCACAAACAAATGCTCTTAAGTCTGAGTGTCTGTTTCCTGATGTTAACTTTGCACAATGGGTCAACTGTTATTAGGTTTCTTTATCCACTATAAGGTTTGCCGACTGTGATGAGGGAACAGAAGGCAAGCTGAGGACAAAGCGGAAGCTGACACCCCACAATCCCCCGCCCCCCATGGGATTTATGTGACATTCCTCAGGCACTCCTGGCTGCCCTAAAGGAAAAACAAATGGTTAACTTATAGAGATCACAATCCTCAGTTTACCAATGTCTTAGCAATCTACAAGAACAAAGCATTTCTATCAATGGCCTAGCTTCCAGAAGGGAATGTAGATACAATTAAATGTCCTTATTATCTGCAGCCCATTGACAGATACTTGAAGCAGGGAGAGTGTAATGTCTCTCCAGAAAGTCCCAACTATTTTAATGTTAATGCCTTACTAGAAGGAAAAACAACCTTAACTTGACAATGGCAAGGCCTCTGGTATCCTGTGAGTCTTCTTTAACATACACAAATCCTTTTGAAACCTCCCTTTTCCTTACCTTCCCCAACCCCACAGTATACAATCAGCCACCCCTCACAACCCCGGTGCAGCAGCTCTTTCTGTCCACAGGTCCTGGCCCAGTGCTTTAATGAACCACCATTTTGCACCAGAGATGCCTTTTTTTTTTTTTTTTAAAGATTTTATTTATTTGACAGAGAGAGACACAGCGAGAGAGGGAACACAAGCAGGGGGAGTGGGAGAGGGAGAAGCAGGCTTCCCGCTGAGCAGGGAGCCCGATGCGGGGCTCGATCCCAGGACCCTGAGATCATGACCTGAGCCGAAGGCAGACGCTTAATGACTGAGCCACCCAGGCGCCCCTATATTCTAAAACCTCATCAACTGGACTATTATCTATTGTGCCAGCTGTTGTTATAAGTTTTTTGGTTAAAGTAATTGCCTAATGATCTTTGGTTAAATCCATTATTTCATAAGCTGTTGAGACATGTCTGTATTCTACCTAATTTTATCAGGACTTAAGCATTTATTATCCAGAAATCATATGTAAAGAAAAATTTTCCTAATTTTCTACTTTTTTACCCTGAAATGCCTCTATACACCAAAGGGAGGGAAGTGCTGGATGGCTTTTCTTTCCCTAGCCATTTTCATAACGTCCCTTGGACAGGAGCACGCCATCTCCCAGTGCCCCTCATGACGGATCTAGGTCTTTCCTCCTGGAGTCAGGGGCGGAATTGGCAGCCTCGGGGGTGCACTGGGCAAACTACGTTTCCCGGAAGCCAATGAAGGCTTAGATAGTAGGCGTTTCCTTCTGAGCACAAGGGTCAGGGCGTGACTTCCGGTGCCCTCCGCGTGCTGCTCCTTTTGGTTGCTCCTGGGTCTGTTTCAGTGCGGTCTATGCAGGCTGGGGACGAGGTGGTGCGACTGAGAGGGCGCGAGAGGGGGCGCGGTCCAGAAGGCAGAGAGGTGGGTCCCCGGTGGGCAGGCTGCTCCGCTCGGGGGACAGCAGGGACCCCCGCCTGGGTGTCCGCTCAGTCCGGAGAGTCCAATGGCGGCTGCCGCGCCCAGGGACCCGGCTCAGGTAAACCATCGTCCCCCCTACCCAGTGCTCCCCGCCCTGCCCCCCTACAGATCCTAAAGACCTGACCAGGGGGCGCCTGCTTGAGTCCCTGCCGCCCAGGCCCCGGTGTCAGGACAGGTGATGTAGGAAAGCCATTAGGATTTAAAGCCCAGGGCCAAGAAAGAATTCTTGAGATGTCTTTGGTGCAAAAAGGTGGTTTTATTAAAGCACGGGGACAGGACCTGTGGGCAGAAAGAGCTGCACTGGGGTTATGTATATACTTTCCAGTTGGGAGGGGGTTAGGGGTAGTGTAAGTCTCTAAGGAATTTTGGAATCAAGGTTTCCAGGATCTTGAAGGGGCAGCTATTGTTGGGAAAGGGTCATTTTACTGTCTAATAAAACTTGAGTCATGAGACCCTTCAGATGTATATCGGTGGGTCATATACTTGGGGGATGATTGCCAAAGTGTATCTTGTGGGGGGTGGGGAGAGATGAAGTTTACAAGGGAGTTTTTATGGTAAGGTGGAGTTACAGGATCCTGGGGTTGGGCTGTTACCTGTTGCCCTTAGCAAGGTATTAACATTGAGGCAGTTGAGTCCCTAGAGGAATTGTACTCTGCCCATTTCAAGGACTTGTCAATGGGCTGTAGGTAGTAGGGAAATTATTAATAATTTTACTTCTGCTTTTGTTTCCCACACAACAGGGAGGTGCCAATGGGGGGGGGAAGGGGGCCGTGTGTGAGCCGGCTGGTGGAAGAGGCTAGAGGGGGGGCCTGAGGCAGGAGGATTCTGCCCTCAGGGAACAGAAAGCGTGAGGCAGAGTCATGCCTGGAATAGCCGGCAGAGGTGTGTCCCTTCTTTTGAGGACTCTAGATGCCCAAGGAGAGTTTTGGCCAAAGGAGGGACACCTTCTCCGTTAGGTTTTTAAAACTTCCCCAAGGAGGGGCACCTGGGTTGCGCAGTTAGTTAAGCCTTCAACTCTTGGTTTTGGCTCAGGCCCTGATCTCGGGGTCATGAGATGGAGCCCTGTGTGGGGCTCCCCACTTAGGAGGGAGTCTGCTTGAGATTCTCTCTTCTTTTCCCTCTGCCCCTCCCACCCATTCTCTGTCTCTCTCAAATAAATAAATTTTTAAAAACTAAAACTCCCCCAAGGAGTTCAAAGAAAGAGCAGATTGGAGGAGGGTGATGAGTTCATTGAGGTCACTGCTGTTAAGAGGTGACACTGAGGCCCAGGAGTGAGACAGCTACCCTTAGGTCACCTAGCTCCAGGGTTAGGGACGAATACAGGGAAGAATGAACCCATTGAACTCCACCATGAACCTATTTCTCTAATGCCTGTCTCTTTGCACATGTTCCCATGACTGCAGAAGCTCTTACGAAACCCACACAGATCATCAGAGGGCCCAACCTCTACCCCCATTTTCTCTGGATTGTGGTGTCGGAGGACTTAGTGCTTCTATTCCTCCTCCAGACCTTAAGTCAGTACCTTGTTGAAACCCAAAGCCCTGGGATATGTCTGTGTCCACTTTATGTAGAGGTATTCCCATTACTGGCAACCAGTATAAACAGGTGTGGAGGGTTCTTCCAGGAACTGGTTCCAAGATTTCCAAATGCTTACAGGTAAGAGTTGGTGGTGGTCAGGAAACCACAGGTCTGCTTCCTTCCTTCCTTCCTTCCTTCCTTCCTCCCTCCCTCCCTCCTTCCTCCCCCTCCCCTTCCTCCTCTTCTTCTTCTTCTTCCTCCTCTTCTTCTTCCTCTTTTTCCTCTTCTTCTTCCTCCTCCTCTTCTTCTTCCTCCTCCTCCTCTTCTTCTTCCTCCTCCTCTTCTTCCTCCTCCTCCTCTTCTTCTTCCTCCTCCTCTTCTTCTTCTTCCTCCTCCTCTTCTTCCTCCTCTTCTTCCTCCTCCTCTTCTTCTTCTTTCTCTTTCTTTCATTCATTCATTTATTTTAGATTTTATTTATCATTTGACAGAGAGATAGCACGAGCAGGGGGAGCAGCAGAGGGAGAGGGAGAAGCAGGCTCCCCGCTGAGCAAGGAGCCTACCGTGGGGCCTGATGCCAGGACCCTGGGATCATGACATGAGCCGAAGGCAGACGCTTAACTGATTGAGCCACCCAGGTGCTCCTCCTTTCATGTATTTTTTTAGTATTTTTTAAGGATTTTATTTATTTATTTGAGAGAGAAGGTTAGTGAGAGAGAGAGAGAATGAGCAGAGGGAGGTAGGAGGAGAAGCAGACTCCCCGCTGAGCAGGGAGCCCGATGTGGGACTTGATTCCAGAACCCTGGGATCATGACCTGTGCTGAAAGCAGACACTCAACTGACTGAACCACCCAGGCACCCCCCCTTTTTTAAGATTTTATTTATTTATTTGAGAGAGAGAGAGCACAAGCAGGGGGAGGGGCAGAGGGAGAGAGAGAAGCAGGCTCCCCATGAGCAGGGAGCCCTCTCCTTTCTTTTAGATGAGATAAAAAAGCTGAGGACAATAGTCAGGATAAAAATGGTTGCCTGAAAAGATGTTTGTCTATCTTGAGGTGGTGGGAGGTTTGGATCAGAGGAGGGAGAGGCCATCTTACCAAGGTCTTAACAGGTTGTAGAGTAGAGAACAGACTGGGGTTGGGGGACGAGGAAGGGAAAAGTAGAGGCTATTGCCATAGTCCAAGGGATGCTTAATGGATGAGAGCAATGGCTTAGGAAAAGTGGTTGGATTCTGGCCACAAAAGGAGGATGTCTTGGGGACAGGATAGTGTGGCAGGTGACCAAGGCTTCCAAGGGAAAAATGGGCATGGGAGGCCTAGGAGTAATTGAAGCAAGGGGACTGTCAGGTTGGAGTTGGTGCTCATTCACTGCTCTGTGGCCTCCTCCAGGATTTTTTGGCCACTTTGGTGTGCTCTGGATGTTTCATTCAACCTAGACGATGATATCAGGGGCAAATGTCATCTGTTACAGTCAATAGGCCTTGGGTGGGCCACCAGTGGCCTGAGCCTTGAATGGAGGTCACGTGGACAGAGGAAGAGGAAGGTCAACTGGTAAGGGAACAGCAAGTGCAGTATAGAAGTGGGAGAAGGATGGGCACCTGGGTGGCTCAATCGTTAAGTGTCTGCCTTAGAATCCAGGAGTCCTGGGATCACGCCCCATATTGGGCTTCCTGCTCCGCGGGAAGCCTGCTTTTCCCTCTCCCCCTCCCCCTGCTTGTGTTCCCTCTCCCACTGTGTCTCTGTCAAATAAATAAATAAAATCTTAAAAAAAAAAAAAAGAAGTGGAAGAGGGCTGTAGGTATCTGAAATCAACACATGATTCTTGTTGCCAACACTGAGGCAAGGAATGGAGCCAAGCAGGGAGGCCTTCAATGAAGACTTTGGCATTAGCACCACTAACAAGAGCCATGGGAAGTCTAGGTTACTATTGATTCCTGTATGAATTTGACAAGCAATCTCTGGATACCATTTGCTAAATGTGGTATAAGGCCTGAAATTAAGTCACAATATTATATGCTACCTTAACATATGTTGAAACCAGGACATAAATGGCCTGAGCACCAGTTCCCCACTTCGCTCTGCTCCTGCAGATAAGGTCTTTTTTTTTTTTAATAAAAATAATTTTTTTTTAAGTTTTTTTTTTTTAATTAAAGATTTTTATTTATTTACTTGACAGAGAGAGAGAGAGCGCGTGAGAGCAGGAACACAAGCAGGGGGAGTGGGAACAGGAGAAGCAGGCTTCCCCCTGAGCAGAGAGCCCGATGCGGGGCTCGATCCTAGGATGCTGGGATCACAACCTGAGCCGAAGGCACACGCCCAACGACTGAGCCACCCAGGCGCCCCAATTTAAAATTTTTTTAAAGTAGGCTCCACATGGAGCTCGATAGCGGGGCTTCAATTCATGACCCTGATATCAAGACATGAGCTCAGATCAAGAGTCGGATGCTTAACTGAATCACCCAGGTGCCCCATAGATAAGGTCTTCTAACTGAACCCTTTTTATAAAAGGGATCAGGAATAGTTCCTGCTTATCTCTTTGTAGTGGGTTTCACTTCCTTGTCTGCTCTTTCTGGTTATTCAGAAAAGAGAATTGTATCCTCTTGTAGGAACCAGGGGGCACCTACCCTCTTGATACTAAATAATTGAATCCCACAGCTGCTGGTTGTTCAGTGTTTTCCAGAGTGTAACCCCATGTAGCCCTATGTGGTGTGTGGTGACCTCCTATCCCAGGCTGTGAATATGTATGGTTAATAAGGTGCTGGTAGTCGCCTCTGTCCAGTATTCTTGTGTGTCTGGCCATTCCCATAACTCTAAGTAGGAATCCCACCCTCAACAGTGAAGTGAAAAGGAGGTGATGAAAATACTTGAACATGTGTGGAGGCCAGGCAGATTCTTAAGTAGAGGGACGGTGAGGTGGTGGTGGCCATGGGCAGAGCTGTGGTACGGGAGATGTGAGGGATGTGCAGTCTAGAGTGATGTAGACATGGAGAGACAGTACGTCTGAGGGTCCCAGGTCCTGGTACTGGGGCTTGCATGACGTTGTCCATACCAGGGAAATTGCCTGGCAGGGGTGCTGAATGCCTCTATGCCAGGTTCGCAGTTTAGATATCTGCCTGCCTGCTTCTTATTGCTGATAGCTGGGCCTAGTAATTAATGGCCCCCATAAGGACACAACAGCACCAGTAGCACCAAGCCCATAGTTTCTACTCTGAGTTGGGGAATTGGGAGGATGGGCATAGGATAGGCATATGTGAGAATGGACTATAGGTCTTTGGGAAAGTGGCTATTTGTGGTTTCATTTCTCCCAATCATGACAGGTCGGTGTGACCTTTAAGGATGAGGCTGTGTACTGCTTTTCCTGGGAAGAATGGGGTCTCCTTGCTGAGGCTCAGAGACATCTGTACCATGATGTGATGCTGGAGAACTTGGCACTTGTGGTCTCACTGGGTAAGGCCCTCAAATGTACCCCTGTACCATGAGCTAGTCTCTGCTCTTCTCCTTTATCCATTGGCATGTCAGCCCTTTTCACATCAGGACCCTGGGCACTGCTTCCTTCCCGGTTCCCTGAATAGGTGCTACGGTTGGTAGGGCTGGGGTGTGAACACTGCCCTCTCCTTCCTTGAGTAGGCCCGACACCTGTTACTCCTAGCCTGGAAGGTATGGATCCGGAATCAGAAGACTTGCAGTCATGGATTCCATCTTGCTTGCCTTCTCCATCACCAGGTGAATTTTCTAGGTCCAAGCTATCCTAGGTTCTACTTCGTTCCTCTAGCTAACATTTCTTCATTCTTCCTTGTGCCAGAAATTGCCATCTCTGACTTGGTTCATTATTTATGTTGACCATGGGCTATTCTTCAGGTTCTTTCTGTAATATTTAGTTTCCCTTTTTGTGGTCTGTCATGTGCTGAGTTAATTTTGTTCAGTGAGAGCTGCTTATCTGTCCTGTCTTTACCTTAGTATTTGAATCATCTAGGTTCTGTGTAGTTGCTCATTAAGGAGGTGTGGAGAGGTTCTCGGGATGGAAAGGAATCCAAGTGAAGCAAGACAAATTCAAACATAGCCTGGTCCTAAGAAGCATCACCTGGGGGAGGGCATGACACCAGGGCTATGTACAAATCATACCAGAGACCTATTTGCTTGTCTTTTGGTGCCAATCACAGTGGCACTCACACCTCATTTTTGCCTGTCTTTACCCATTCTTCACACTTATCCACCTTGTCAACTCTACTACTTGTCTCTTTACTCTTTTAGCTCAAGGATAATCCTTACCTCTCTGGACTCCACATCTCAGTGCTTTTTCATACTGGTCCATCTGCAGTGTTGTAGACATTGGCGTATACATTTGTGTCATGAGGTAGGCACATTTTTTTTTTTTTAGGTAGGCACATTCTTAATCTCTGAACAACAGCAACTCTGTTGCAGTTGGATTTTCAAGGACGTGGACATAACACTCAACATAGCACTCATGTGTCACCAATTGCTGCTGAAAGTTGTTTGCAGAGGAATGAGGTGTAGATCCTGCCTGTTCTCTTTGTGTCACATCTCATGATTTTGCCCTTCATCTTGTGAGATCTCCTCCATTCTGTCATCTTCAGTTGGCCAATACTGCTAAGCAGCCTCATCCTCAACATGAACCCAACCGCCCTGTCCTACAGACAATCCCATGGACTCATTCTTGGGTTTGTCAGACATACATTTGTAATAGTGCTGTCTCCCTACACAAAGTCAACGTGTACTTCACCAGTATTTCTCTGCTTATAGGTTGTTAGCATGGAGCAGAGGATGAAGAAGCACTTTCTGAGCAGCATATTTCAGTTCAAGGGGGATCACAGATCAGGACTGTCAGTGCAGGTCTATCTTCCCAGAAGGCCAATCCCTGTGAGGTGCGTGGCTTGATCTTGAGTGACGTTTTTCATCTGGGCATACCAGGGGACACATCACAGGCAGAAATTATGCATGTATGGGACATGTGAGAAACTATTTTATTTCAGAGCAAACGTTTATCAGCACCAAAAGCAGGGCACTGGAGAGAAACTATTGAGAAGCAATGTAAGGAGAGCCTTATTTGTGAACAACTGCAAATTCTGTGTGTCCGGGAAGCCCTTTACCCTCGGGGAGGTTGGGAAGGACTTCCTGGACAACTCAGGATTTCATCATCAACAGGCCACACACATCAGGGAGAAGTCAAATAGTGGAACCAAGTGTGGGTATGCTTTTCCAAGGGGAAATACTCATTACAACAGGGGAGACTGCACAGAAACCTTCAGCTGCAAATATCCATTTGTTCAGTGCCAGACAATCTGCCCTGGAGAAGGATGTTATATGTACAGTGAATGTGGGAAATCCTTTAGCCAAAATTCCCACCTCATTAGACATCAGCGAGTTCACACTGGAGAAAGGCCTTATGAGTGCAGTGAGTGTGGGAAATCTTTTAGCCAAAACTCTAATCTCATTCAACATCAGAGAATTCACACTGAAGTAAGGCCTTATGAGGGCAGTCAATGTAGGAAATCTTTTTGCCAAAGCTCTGCACTCCTTCAACATAGGAGAGTTCACACTGCAGAAAGGCTTTATGAATGTAGTGAATGTGGGAGATCCTTTAGATATAAGTCCAACCTCATTACACATCAGAGAGTTCACACCAGAAAAAGGCTTTATGAATGCAGTCAATGTGGGAAATCCTTTAAGAAAAGCTCTGCACTCCTTCAACATTGGAGAGTTCACACTGGGCAAAGGCCTTATGAACGCAGCGAATGTGGGAAATCATTTCGCCAAAATGTGGTGCTCCGTCAACATCAGAGGGTTCACACTGGAGAAAAACCTTATCAGTGCAATGAATGTGAGAAATCATTTAGACATATATCCAGCCTCATTACACATCAGAAAGTTCACACTGGAGAAAGGCCTTATGAATGCAGTGAATGTGGGAAATCATTTCGTCACAATTTGTGCTCCTTCAACATCAGAGGATTCACACTGGAGAAAGGCCTTATCAGTGCAGTGAATGTGAGAAATCATTTAGATATATGTCTAATCTCATTACACAGCAGAGAGTTCACACTGGAGAAAAGCCTTATGAGTGTGGGTAATGTGGGAAATCCTTTAGCCAAAGCTCTCCCCTCACCACACATCAGAAAATTCACACTGGAAAATGATCTTATAATTTGAGGAATATGTGCAATCCTAGAACTACAGCTTCAGGCTCTTAAAATACCAAAATGCTTACTCTGAAGGAAAGAGTGCACTGTATGCCGAAATCCCCTACTAAAAACACCAGCCTCATGAAACAGTTCACACGGCATCAAGGTCTTATGAATACAATGAATGTGAGAAAGCCAGAGGCCAAAAGCCTTCACTCTTTGGATACCACAAATTTAACATGGGTAAAAATATCTTTCATGTGCAGGGATGTACAATTTACTTGTTCCATATATCAAAATTTGGGGCGATCCCTAATGAGAGTGCTGTCTGAATTGAACCTCATCCAAACATACACAAAAATTCCAAGTATTTTGGAGCTGCACTGCAACTTTTTAACCTGCCCATGGCCCTTCCAGATTCATGCCCTGGCAGTTTCTGCGGAAGAAGCCATTTCACCTCCACTACCTGGCAGGTGCCTGTGGTATACATCATTCATCCAGCCCAGTGAGTTCAGGGAAGGGCACCTTGGTGTTTTCCATTCACAGCAGAGATTACTGAGAAGTCCTAGTGAGTACTCCTTTATTTTTTCTCTTTGATGTGCTGTGCCTTGTACCTGTCCCATTTTTTGGCCCAGTGGGCTATGCTCTTGACTTGACAACATGGACTTTTTCCAGGGGTATTGGTTTCAAGTGATTCCCGTGATGGAATTTCCCAGCCATCAAGTCACCAATCCAGGAGAAACTTGCCTTCCTATGCTCTGGTTTGTATGATGATAGAGGCCTTAGTTGTTATGCCACCTTTAATCTAGGGGTTCTGTTCACTATATGTAATGATCTAAAAACAGTTGAGTTTTACAAACAAAGGGATGGTCCTTTTGTTGGGATACCAAGCTTTGTGTGCCTCAGAGGTGACAGTATGATGGCAGAGAGCAGTTCTCCAGTTTTGCCCTTGTTTGCATTGCTGCCCAAGGCCTCCAGTGAAAGACTGCAGGCATTCTGGTCCTAATTTGTAGTTTGGTGGGTTTTTTTTTTTCTAATTTATAGTTTAAATGCTATAATATTTTCTGGGTTCCAAGGTCAACCTAAGAAGGGAGGAGTTCTCATGACATTTTGGTGCTTCTGAGAGCACCATGAAATTCTTACTCACAGGGGATGTTGCCTTGTGGTCAGCACCGGTGAGGAAAACCTCCCAGGTCCTGCAGTAGGGCTATGGGCCCTGATGTCCAAAATTCTGTAGGGTAGCGTCACTGGTTGTAAGACTGTAGGGGAAATTATAATTGCCACAGAAACACTAGATTAGGGTCACCTAGCTGGCTCAGTCACAAAAGCATGTGACTTTGTTTTTTTTTAAGATTTTACTTATTTATTTGACACAGAGAGAGAGATAGCAAGAGAGAGAGAAAGAGAGAAAGAGCACAAGCAGGGGGAGCGGCAGGCAGAGGGAGAAGCAGGCTTCCTGCATGAGCAGGGAGCCCGGTGCGGGGCTCGATCCCAGGACTCTGGAATCACGATCTGAGCTGAAGGCAGCGGTTTAACCAACTGAGACACCCAGGCGCCCCGAGCATGTGACTTTTAATCTCAGGGTCTGGAGTTTGAACCCCACCTTGGGTGTAGAGATTACTAAAGAAACAACAACAACAAAACGCTAGATTAACAGCAGCAGGAGGAGACTAACAAAGTGCTTAGAATGTGCCTCTTTTAAACGACTATCCACAATGTTCCAATAACTGTGGCTGTCAAGTATTACAAAAATTCTTAGACCTGAACTATAATCATACAGCATTAGGCACGAGGTAAAATAACCTAAAAGTTTTGTGGATTCTTGTAGCCTCTCTTGGCTGTCCTCAAGGCCATTTCTGTGCAGAGAAAAAAATAAGGACATAGAGAAGGGATATCTCCTTCAAATTATGGGAACTTTATGACCCAGCCAGTATTCCTGTTGAATGGAATGGTGGAAAGTCTTCATTATTCACTTAATTTTTTAAAAAGATTTTATTTATTTGAGAGCGAGAGAGCACAAGCAGGAGAAGCAGCAGGCAGAGGGAGAAGCAGGCTCCTCACTGAGCAAGAAGCCTGATGTGGGACTCAATCCCAGGACCCCGAGATCATGACCCGAGCCGAAGGCAAGACACCCAACTGACTGAGCCACCCAGGCGCCCCTATTCACTTAATTTTTGACCACTGAGGCAAGGAGCCCTTCCTAGAGCATAAGTCAATGTAGGGGATTTCCTAAAAACAGGAAATTCAAATCTTTTACTTTAAATTATATTTTAAAAAATTTAATAAGGGGGGCGCCTGGGTGGCTCAGTCGTTAGGCATCTGCCTTCGGCTCAGGTCATGATCCCAGGGTCCTAGGATCAAGCCCCTCATCGGGCTCCCTGTTCCCCGGGAAGCCTGCTTCTTCCTCTCCCACTCCCCCTGCTTGTGTTCCCTCTCTCACTGTGTCCCTGTCAAATAAATAAAATCTTAAGAAAAAAATTTAATAAGGTATAAATGATAAAGTATATATTTAACATACAACTTGATAAGTTTTAACAGTTATATAAATGCTTGAAACCATCATCATGGTTTTGTTTTGCTTTTTGAGAAAGATAAAGCATGAACAGATGAGGGAGAGAGGGAGAGAGAGAATCTTTTTTTTTTTTTTAAAGATTTTATTTATTTATTTGACAGAGAAAAAGAGAAAGAGTTCACAAGCAGGGGGAGAGACAGAGGAAGAGGGAGAAGCAGACTTCCCGCCGAGCAGGGAGCCCCATGTGGGGTTTGATCCCAGGACCCTGGGATCATGACCTGAGCCGAAGGCAGCCGCCTAACCGACTGAGCCATCCAGGCGCCCCGGGAGAGAGAGAATCTTAAGCAGGCTTCACAGTCAGCGTGGAGCCCAATGCAGGGCTCAATCTCAGGACCCTGAGATCACGACCTGAGCCAAAATCCGGAGTCAGACATTTAACTGACTGAGCCAGGTGCCCCCATCATCATGTTTATAATGAACTTATCCATCACCACCATGTTTACCTCACATTCTTTATTTTATTTTATTTTATTTTTAAGATTTTATTTATTTATTTGAGAGAGAGAGAATGAGAGAGAACACATGAGAGGGGGGAGGGTCAGAGGGAGAAGCAGACTCCCTGCCGAGCAGGGAGCCCGATGCGGGACTCGATCCAGGGACTCCAGGATCATGACCTGAGCCGAAGGCAGTCGCTTAACCAACTGAGCCACCCAGGCGCCCTACCTCACATTCTTTAATGGTGTCACTGTGCCCTGTAGCCAAATATTGATTTACCTTTTATTATAATACATTAGTTTGCATTGTCTGAAACTTCATATACTTAAGGTCATTAAATGTTTACTTTTTCCCTTTGGGTGCCTTCAGTGACATATTTTTTTGAGATTCAACAATGATGCTTGTATGAATAGTTCAATCTTTTTATATTGCTGAGTATTGATGTTCTGTAGATATACCACTTATTTGTTTACTCATTCATCTGTATGAATTGTTTCCAGTTTTTGACTGTTGCAAGTAAAACTGCTATAGAGGTTTAAATCATATGGATATGTTTCATTTTTCTTCTTTTAATTGTTTAGAGTGAAATGTCTGAGTTACAGGGTTAATGGATATATAACTTTTTAACAAATTTCATACTACGATCTAAAATGGTTGTTTTCTTTTGTATTCCTAACAGCAGTGTTGGGGAACCTCCAATTCTGCCATATGCTTGGCAGTAGTGGGTATGGTTAATCTTTTTAAACCTTTAATCCTTCTAACAATTGTATAGCAGTATCTCACTGTGGTTTTATTTATTTATTTATTTATTTTTTTAAAGATTTTATTTATTTATTTGACAGAGAGAGACACAGCGAGAGAAGGAACACAAGCAGGGGGAGTGGGAGAGGGAGAAGCAGGCTTCCCGCGGAACAGGGAGCCCGATGCAGGGCTCGATCCCAGGACGCTGGGATCATGACCTGAGCCGAAGGCAGACGCTTAACGACTGAGCCACCCAGGCGCCCCTCACTGTGGTTTTAAATTGCATTTTTTTTTTACAAAGATTTTATTTGAGAGAGAGCACGACCTGGGGGAGAGGGAGAAGCAGGCTCCCTGCTGAGCAGGGAACCCGACATGGGGCTCAATCCCAGGACCCTGGGATTATGGCCTGGGCTGAAGGCAGATGCTTAATGGACTGAGCCACATAGGTGCCCCTTAAATTGCATGTCTCAGATATTTTTTGATGTTGAGCATTTTTTCATTTGTTTCTTTGCCAACTGTATATCTCTTTTGGTAAAAATGTCTTCATACTTTTGCCAAGTTTTTAAGATGCATTTGCCTTTACAAATAAGATAATGAAACAACAAAGACTTATTCAGAACTTCATTCTTTAGTGATGTGGCTTTTTTGCAGTAAGGAATCATTCTTTTTGAATACCAGAAGACTCTTCCCTCTATCTTCTTGTGCTATACACGATGCAGAGGCCACATACATCATATACTTTAATCTGCATTAACATATTCTCCATCACTTAAGTCTAGATATCCAACAATAAAATAAATCAAGCCATGATTTGTAGTGTTTGCAATTTCCCCAATATGAATATTCCCAGCATGGCCGACTTAAAACTGCCAGTGTGATATCATTGAACATGGAGTTCAGAGTTGCCAGGAGTAGACCAATATATTTTATTTCCACCGTAGCAATCCAGTAGCCACAAATAACCTCAAGAACATAGAAAAAAATGTAGCAGATGACTAGGAAGGTAGACGTTTTTGTATCTCTTTAAGCACTTTCATTTTGGTACAACTGCATGAAAAAGCTGAACATACCTCAAATGTACATCTTAATACTTTGCTACAGGCTCATACCTGAAACCAAAAGTTTCCTATTATCCCTCCTTTTTCCCCTGTTACCCTTTTTAGCTTCTTCTCAACATATAAAATTACTGATACAATAACATATCTTTTGTTATGGCTGTTTTTCAGTCTATACAAAAATGGAAAAGACTGAAGCCAGATGTACCCTTCTCCAGTCTTCCACCATTAGCACTTCATGGCCCGTCTTGTTTCATGTACACTAGTGGGTGTACTTCTAATTTTTTAAAAGAAAGCTCTATGCCCAACATGGGTCTTGAACTTACGACCCCAAGATTATGAGTCACATGCTTTACCAGCTGAGCCTGCCGGGTGCCCCAATGGGTGTACTTTAATACTCTTAATCTCAGACATACTTTTTAATACATAATCTCTTCAGACTGCATTTTTAAAATTTGAGGGCTCCTTCATAACCCAAATAACTATCACACAAAATAAAAACACTTTAAAGTATGCCAAATACATTACCAATCAGTATTCTCAAAATGTGCTTAAGGCAGATTTACTGCAATCAGGAGCAAAATGTATCCTGACAACGTTCTGTATGTGTCTGTTAGCCCCTATCTATGTCCGACTCACCTTTACTCTTATTATTCATTGAATTTGCTGAGACATTTGCTCATTAGAGTTGCCACTTTCTAGATAAGACTTACTGAGTCTCTGACACTGTCCAACTATATAGTATTGAGACAGGTAATGAGGTTTGCCCCTGTAGACATGTGTGATGGTGACTGTTGGGGACATAAAACAGAATCTTCTCCCACCTACAGATACTCTCCAGACATAGGAGAGACAGAAAACATTTCATTGCTGAATAAGCATTAAATAAAAATCATATGCACATCATGGGCAATGTTTTCAGAATTGCAAAGGCGGAAAATCACCTTATTTAGCTAAGCAATTACATCCCATTACATACACATTTTTTTAAAAAGATTTTATTTGTTTATTTGAAAGAGAAAGAGAGGCAGAGGGAGAAGCAGGCTCCCTGCTGAGCCTGATGTGGGGCTCGATCCCAGGACCCTGGGATCAGGACCAGAGCCAAAGGCAGACGCTTAACCGACTGAGCCACCCAGGCGCCCCTACATACACATTCTGAAGATAAACAATAACTATTCATCCATCTCTAATAGTCACGCCATGCTTATTCACTGGCTGAGAGCAGCCCACCCAGTGGCTTCTGGAATACTACAGCAGGATCCTGCATGAAGGGAGGGCCCAGCGTCACACTTCCATAGCTGCCCAACACTGAAACTATACCGTTAACATTTGAATAATTTTAAATACGGTTTGGACAGAGTAGAGGCAGAATAACCCTTTGACAGGTTTATCTCTTAGTTTCTGAAATTTCCATCTCATTTCTTAAAAGCATCAAAAGTAGGTCAAGTCTAAAAGTAAGGAAATTGGCCCTGAAAAAAACAAAGAACCAAAAATCTGCTAGTCAATAAAGAGAATTGGACATTACTATTTGTCACACATGGTTCTTCCCAAATGGGTTGACTGTTTTATCTAACTGCCTTTACTCACAGGTAAAACAAACATACCTTTATGATGGGATGTAGTTTTGTAAATTGGAACAAGGTATCCCACCAAAAAGAGGCTCCTAACCCTCCCATAGGGCCTGTGCCATCTCCTTTGATACATGCTTTTCAAAAAGAAAGCTCTCAATATGTTTTTATTTTAAAGAGGTGGATCCCAGGTATTTGAGAAAGACATTCCTGTTCATAAAGGTGAAAAAAAGGGAGAGACCTATCTGTCAAAAAGGAGATGCAGAATTGCAAGTTTCCTAAGGTAAATGAGAAAAGGGAGGGGAGTAGAAACACCTCCTTTTCAACAGAGAATTAAGACTCTTAATTTATAGTTTCTTTACACGACATACCTGGAAACACACAAAGTGTAACTGTCTTCCTAGCACAGCTCCACAGTCTGGAATCAAACACTTCAGGTGTCAGACGTGACCAGTGTGTGGAGACGGTGCTGCAGCGTGGCCTGGAGATCCAAGTGAATCTGAAGCGCCCTGTGTGACAGATGGGGCTCTTAGGAAAGGCTAGATCCAGATGTGGTCTAGCCTGTGTTAACACAGATTGATCAGAAAGAACTGTAATATAGGGGCGCCTGGGTGGCTCAGTCGGTTAAGCGTCTGCCTTCAGCTCAGGTCATGATCCCAGGGTCCTGGGATCGAGCCCCACATTGGGCTCCCTGCTCAGCGGGGAGCCTGCTTCTCCCTCTCCCTCTGCCTGCTGCTCTGTCCACTTGTGCTCTCTCTCTCTGTCAAATAAATGAATAAAATATCTTTAAAAAAAAACAAACTGTAATATAAGAAAAGAATTGTTTTGGGTGCCTGGGTGGCTAGCCGCTAAGCATCCGAATCTTAGCTCAGGACATGATCTCAGGGTTGTGAGATCAAGCCCCACGTTAGTCTCTACGCTCAGCAGGGAGTCTGCTTGAGTGTCTCTCTCCCTCTCCCTCGGCCCCTCCTCTCTGCACGGGCATGCATGCTTGCTCCCTCTCATAAATCTTTAAAAAATAAAAATAAAATTGGAATGGTAATTAAATTTTGTTATTAAATGTAATGATTTCTCTGGCCAATTAGCTTCCATAGATACTACATCTTGTGATATTACATCTTGTGATGGTTGTTACTCTGACTCTCAAAACATTTGGTCATCAATGTCAACATTAAGTATATTTTTTGTTAACATTAGGCAATTCTAATTTGAGTTGCAAAGCTAGTATTACAGCATATACCAATAGAGTTAGGATGAAAAGTTCTCTGGTTAAAAAATAAATCGAGCATTAGAGAGTTGTTTTGTGAACCTTCCCAACAAAATCTTACTTTTCCCATTTCCAGATGTCAGTTTTTATAGGTGTAGCCACATAGGCCAAGATGGACCAAATTCAGGATTCCACTATTGTTTAGGGCATAACCATGTATTTTGCATGAATTCACAGATGTCAGTAGATATTGGAATCCATAAGAATCACTGACTCGGGGCGCGTGGGTGGCTCAGTCAGTTAAGTGTCTGCCTTCGGCTCAGGTCGTGATCCCAGGGTCCTGGGATCGAGCCCCGCATCAGGCTCCCTGCTCACTGGGGAGCCTGCTTCTCTCTCTCTCTGCCTGCTGCTCCCCCTGCTTGTGCTCTTTCTCAAATAAGTAAAATCTCTTTAAAAAATCACTGGCTAATAAGGCTAATCTTCCTCCATCTGGAAGAATCCTGGTGGTATTTATAACAGTTCCTTTTCCTGATGCTGGATACTGGGGGAGTTCTTGGCCCTAAGACCTCAACCACCAGCAGGTGCCAGGTTCTTGACTTCCCTGCATGAAAGAATTCAGGAACCAGTCAGAGTAAAGTATAGCAGAAGCAGCTATTGCAAAGCAAAAGAACACACGTGAAGGGAGGGGGAGTGCAGGCACAGAGGATCTGAGTCGTGCGGGATAGATGTGGGGTTCTGCTTTTTATGAATAAATAATTTGGGCAGGGAATATTCATGTGGGGTTCTGGGGATTAAGCAGGGATTTTTGAGAACTCTGCATATCATTGTGCATGCTCTATGCTAGTTATTAATTGCAGATGCAGTCTGCTTTTTCAGTTGCGGATACTCCATATATAATCAAGATCTACTAGGAGTCCTCTAGTGCCCCCAATGGAGGGTTCATTCCCAAGTCATTTTGAAGCTAAGTAGGTCTATATGCACATGCAGGCCATGGGCTTGAGCAATGACAAGGTGCTTGTGGGCATGAGAAATCCGAGCTAGCATGGGGCATACTCAGTGGTCACATTCTTTCTTATCCTTCCTCTTCAGTTAACCAACGTTTCCCTATTCTACCTGCCTCATTCCTACTAATTGAACAATGTCATAAGACTGGTTGGCCATAAACTTGGGTTCCAAGGCAATAATTAAAGATTTATCTAAGTTACAGGAGCCTTTAATGATTTTCTATTGATTAGGAGAGCTATATAATATCCATAAATGTACATTTTGGGTTTTTGCAGTTAATAAAGGAGGCCAGTAACCCATAGCTACCTCTGAGTCCGTTTGGATTAGCATGTCCAGGAGTCTTTGTAGGGTTAAAGTCATGCTCTTTCCCATTGTTGGATATGAGCATTCTGAGTCACAATATGTGGAGTTTGATTTAGCCATTTTATTAATGCTAGATTATTGGGCCAAGCAGATTTCCATCCTTTACTTTCTTCCTGAAAAAAAAAATCTTAATTTTCCTTTTTGTACAAATGTTTTTCTCTTTGGCATGTCGTTACTCATTAAAGGCAAACTTGGCCTGACTGAGGATACCCAGGCCTGATCATATGGTACCCTTATTTCTTTGGGGCCTATGTTGATTTATCCACCAGATGTGTTGTTTCCAGTGTAAACAGCCTTAGTATAATTAGGATAAATATTCTGAATCCAAAACTGTGGGGCTCCCCAGATTAGTGTTAAGTGAGTAGTAGTAACAACTAATGTAAATTAGTCTGAGTATGCCATAAGGCTTCCCATAATCTTCTGGGTTATATGCCAGAGTAAGATTTAGGAGGTGGCTGAATCCAACCATATTACTCCTAATGTACCATCTTTGATAGATACTCAATGTTTTTTCTTATCTTAGACCATGCCATCCACAAGAATATGGTTTGTGAGTATATTGGATATTTTGGCATGTTGGACAAGCTGCTGCTAAGATTCTTCCATTGTACCTGGAAACCTTTCTTAATAAATTGTCATCAATGGGACGCCTTGGTGGCTCAGTTGGTTAAGCAGCTGCCTTCGGCTCAGGTCATGATCCCAGGGTCCTGGGATCGAGTCCCACATCGGGCTCCCTGCTCAGCGGGGAGTCTGCTTCTCCCTCTGCCTGCTCTGCCTGCCATTCCCCCTGCTTGTGCCCTCTCTCTCTCTGACAAATAAATAAATAAAATCTTTAAAAATAAATAAATTAAAAAAAATTACCATCAAGGTTTGTAGAGACACAATAGTCAATCTGTTGAGTGTTATATATAACGTGGGCTAAATATGCGTTAGGGAATACTTTTTTTTTTAAGATTTATTTATTTTTAGAGAGAGCGAGAGTGTGCAAAGGTGGGAGGGGCAGAGGGAGAGGGAGAGAGAAACGCAAGCAGAGTCACGACCCTGAGATCATGACCAGAGCCAGAAACAAGAGCCAGATGCTCAACTGACTGTGCCATCCAGGTGCCCCGATAGGGAATACTTCTTGAAGTTTTCCCTAATAGAGGCCCTTTAAAAGGAAGGGGGAAGGGGAAGGACCTTATGTCCCTTAGCAGCCAATTGCTTTAATAAATAGTGTCCTTTTGGGAGTCTAATTTAGCTTTGTAATACAGAAGCAAGTCATCTACACACTGAATTAAGGTAGGACCATTAGGGAATTCAACATCAGCTTGATCAGCCCTGAGATTATGAGAAAAGTAAGTAGGACTCTCAGCAGAACCTTGCACTATAACTGTCCATGTATGTGGTCAGCCTTCCCATGTAAAAGCAAAAAAGATACCATCTTTATCTACAGGAATAGTGTAGAAGGTGCTACACAAATATATCACTGAAAAGTAATGCATATTGGCTGGAATTGAGGGGGGCAAGGTATGTGGATTTGGAACCACTGGATGTTGAGGCACCACAATATTATTTATAGCTGTCAGGTCTTGAATGACTCTCCAACCTATTCCATTTGGCTTTTTTACTGGTAAAATAGGTTGTTATAAGGGCTAGTACAAGGAATTATGAGCCCCTTTTCTAGGTATATTGGATAATTGGTTCTATTCCATTTAATGCTTCGGATTTGAGTGTATACTGTTGAATATTAGGTAATGGTTTAGTGTTATCAACAGTGACCTTAAAAGGAGCTGATTTAGTTTTCTATCGGAAGGAGAGGACCATAACTCTTTGGGGATTTGTAATAAGAAATGGTTATCTTCCTGTTGGCTTGTTTGGTCTACTTGTTTTATAATCATTAAGTTTTCAGAAACCAAATTGTGGTCATGTATGTCTTCTAAATCCAAAAACATTTTGCGTTTTTAGAGAAAAGGTGATACGAGCATTATGTTTCTAAAAGATCTTAACCTGTAAGATGAATTGGAGCAAAACTGGTCAGCAAAAAGACACGATTTCCTGTAATATTTCTTAACTGTAAAATCATTGATTTGGATTTAAATACTCAAACTGGCAGATTTGAAACCACCACAATTTTTTTTTTAAAACTCTGCACCCAGCATAGGGCTCGAACTCACAACGCCAAGATCAAGACTTGCAAGCTGTACCAACTAAGTCAGCCAGGTGCCACTGAAACCCCTACCATTTGAAATGAATTTTTACTCCAAGGGAGAGGGCAATGGAAAAAGGTAGGCTGGGAACAAATAATATAGCCCCAAGGTCTATTAGGGCTTTTGAAGTTTTCCCTCCAATAGTGATGTCAACTTCTAAAGTATCAGTGAGGAGGATTTCCCTTGGAGCATCCTTACTCTTTATTATTATTATTATCATCATCATCATCATGTTTGATGTCCCACTTAAATTTGTGACAGTCTCGGGGCGCCTGGGTGGCTCAGTCGTTAAGCGTCTGCCTTCGGCTCAGGTCATGATCTCAGGATCCTGGGATCGAGCCCCGCATCAGACTCCCTGCTCGGCGGGAAGCCTGCTTCTCCCTCTCCCACTCCCCCTGCTTGTGTTCCCTCTCTCACTGTCTCTCTCTGTGTCAAATAAATAATTAAAAAAAAAAAATTGTGACAGTCTCATTTGAAATGTCCAGATTTTTTACAATAATAGACAGTCCTTTTGCTTTTGAGTGGGTTTTTGGAAAGGCAGTTTTTGTGGGACCATTCAGCTGTCTTAATTGTAAATTCATAACTTTAGCTGCTTTTTCTTTTTCTTCTGCAAAGCCTTAGAAAGTTGATCCACGAGGGAAACAAGGGCATTAGTAAGTAATGTTGCCCATCCTAAGTCATACTGCTTTACTAGTAAAGCCATTTCTTTTTTTTTTTTTTTTAAGATTTTATTTATTTGACAGAGAGAGACACAGCGAGAGAGGGAACACAAGCAGGGGGAGTAGGAGAGGGAGAAGCAGGCTTCCTGCAGAGCAGAGAGCCCGATGCGGGGCTCGATCCCAGGACCCTGGGATCATGACCTGAGCTGAAGGCAGACGCTTAACGACTGAGCCGCCCAGGCGCCCCTTGCACCAGAGATGTCTTAAGAATTCTTTCTTGGTCCTTGGCTCCGAACCTCACCTATACTCTATTTTTTTTTTTTTAAAGACTGAGCCACCCAGGCGCCCCGAGAAGGATGAATTTTAAAAGGCAGGAGGAAACGTTTGGTTTCAGGGTGTAAGCATGAATCAAAACATCAAAATGTACATTTTAAGTATGTGCAGTTTAAGTCAATATACCTCCACTGTTTTAAAATCAAATATAAAAACTTCTGACTTCCTAATCATTATACTACCTTTTACTATTTTTATGTTCTTGTGTTAATTGCAGCTCTTCTATCATATGTAGAAATAGAATACAACTGTGCTACTGGCACCTCTTCCCAATTCTATTTTCCCAATTGCCCTTTCCACTGAAGTTTTTTTTTTTTTTTTTTTTTTAAGATTTTATTTATTTATTTGACAGAGAGAGAGAGACAGTGAGAGAGAGAACACAAGCAGGGGGAGGGGGAGAGGGAGAAGCAGGCTTCCCGCCGAGCAGGGAGCCCGATGCGGGGCTCGATCCCAGGACCCTGGGATCATGACCTGAGCCGAAGGCAGACGCTTAACGACTGAGCCACCCAGGCGCCCCTCCACTGAAGTTTTAAAATTGGTCATGCTGGTAGTATTTACACCAGGAAAACTGAAAAACAAACACTACAAATTGCAGCTTGATTTATTGTATTGAATATCTATACCTAAGAAAGTGATGGAGAAAATATTAGTAATGCAGATAAAACTTAAAAGTATGTGCTATTTGTGGTCACTGAATTGTGTATAGCACAAAGAACATTTTGGAAATATTCTCCTGGTATTCATAAACAATAATGGCTAACAGCAAACAAGTCACACCACTGAAGAATGAATGAAATTTTTAACATAAATGTTTGTTGTTTCACTCTCTTATTTGTTAACAAAAAGAGAAATAGCCAAAATTCATTTAAAACATAAGCAAGAGATGGAGTGCCTGGCTGGCTCAGTTGATGGAACATGTGACTCTTGATCTTGGGGTTCTGAGTTCAAGCCCCATGTTGGGGATAGAGATTACACAAAACAACAAAACAAAACAAAAGCAGAAGATATGAATAGACATTTTACCAAAGAAGACCTACAGGTGGCAAATAAAGGGGAAAAAATGCTCAACATGGTGAAATATCAGAGAAATGCAACTAAAACCACAGTGAGATACTGGTACACATTTATTTAAAAGGGTTAAAATTTTAAAAGAATATCCATACCTACTATTGGTTAGGATATGGAAAAACTTCAACTCATACACTGCTGGTAGGAATACAAAAGGGAACGACCATTTTAGATCACAGTTTGAGGTTTCTTAAAAAGTTATATATTCATCTACCCTGTGATTCAGGCATTGGAACCCAAGATATTAACACAAGCTAAATAACATGCATATGAAAAACTGCATTAAAATCTGTGTAGCAGTATTTTCAATAGCCAAAAACTGGAAACAACTCAAATGTCCATAAGCAGGTTAACAAATAAACACATAATGGTATATCCACAGAACACCATATTTTTCAGCAATATAAAAAGCATGGGGGCGCCTGGGTGGCTCAGTCGTTAAGCGTCTGCCTTCGGCTCAGGTCATGGTCCCAGGGTCCTGGGATCGAGTCCCGCGTCGGGCTCCCTGCTCTGCGGGAAGCCTGCTTCTCCCTCTCCCACTCCCCCTGCTTGTGTTCCCTCTCTCGCTCTCTCTCTCTCTGTCGAATAAATAAATAAAATCTTAAAAAAAAAAAGCATGAACTACTCATAGAAACAACATTGATGAATCTCAAAATGAATACGCTGCATGAGGGTACTCACAGGAAAAAGAGTAAACACTCTGATTTCAATCATAAAATTTTAGAAAAAAACTACTGTAAAGGAAGCTAAATCAATAGCTAACTGGAGAGCAGAAGAAAAGAGATTATAAAAGGGCATGAAGTAAATATGGGGGTGATGAATAGGTTCATTAATATCGTAATAAAGGTTTCAGGAGTTTATACAAATGGCAAAACTTACTGAGTTCCCTTTCCTAGCCCTGGCGCCAGGTGACCCAAGGCTAGCTGTGTCACCCCTGGGCCTCAGTGCGCAGTGTGGCCTCAGTGCACTCATCTCCCTCCTCCAATCTGCTCTTCCTTTGAACTCCCTGGGGGTCTTGAAACCCTAATGGAGATCGTGTCCCTCCTTTGGGCAAAACTCCTTGGCCTCTGGAGTCCTCTAGACCTGAAGGTCCGGCACCTCGGCCCGCAGTCCAGGCGTGACCCCCTCACGCGCTGTCCCCTGAGGGCAGAGTCCTCCCGCCTCAGCCCCCTCGGCCCCGAGCCCGCTCCCGCACGGGGCCCCCGCCCGCCGCCGCCTCCCTGTCCCGGA
This sequence comes from Halichoerus grypus, assembly GCF_964656455.1. NCBI lineage: Eukaryota > Metazoa > Chordata > Mammalia > Carnivora > Phocidae > Halichoerus > Halichoerus grypus. Next base: position 60,256,133 of record NC_135726.1, read on the forward strand.
CACCGGGGCCTGGGCCGCAGGGACGCGAGCCGGCGCCCCGCGCTCGGGCCTTCGGGGTCTGGGTGGGGGGACGGCGGGGGGGCCCGGGGGACGAGCGCTCACCTGAGCCGGGGCCCTGCGCGCGGCCGCCGCCATCGGACTCGGTGGGCTGAGCGAGGCCGGAGGGGGGCGGACACCCGGACTCCACTGTGAGCGGCGAGGACAGCGCCGCCCCTCGTGCCTTCTCGGTTGGTCACCTCTGTCCCCCGCCGGCGCTCCGCAGGACCCCACCACGAAAGCCCGCTCCCGGAGCTGTCAATATGCGTGGAGAACATAGGAAGTCCCGCCCCTACGAGTCGTGCCTCCCACGGAGCCGCCTATTTCCTGAGACTTCACTGGTCACCCACGCTGCCGCTCTGCGCCGAGCATTCTGGGTAATCTAGTTCCCTGGCTCCACAGGCCCCTAAGCGGGTTGGTTCCTACCTGAATTCTGGTCCAGAGGAGGAAGTTACCAGGAGCTTGGAGAGGCTGACAACTGCTCCAAGAGCAGGGAAGCTTTGCACCTTACTGAAGGGGCTGCACCAGATTTCTGAGGATTACTGTCTACAACTAATCAAGTGTTTGGAGACGTGATTTCCGATTCCCAGAAGCTCACCATGTGCCTAATGGCTAAAAATATTTCTAGATGCTCTAAAAGGTCACAAATCCAAATATATGTATTATTCCATAGAGTCATTCAGACACAAAATGCGCTCCCTGGAAGCTGAATCTAATGTTAAAGTAAACTAACTGCACACGAGATGATGTCACTCATGCTAAACCCCATGTCAGCAAACCAAAATAAAACTAAATCAGTGTTTAACTTTCCCAGACACGGAAGGCTTAGATCAACCAGTTAGCACTTGCCTGTCCTGCACAAGTTACCTGACCCCGCTCCAAGACTTTTCTTTGCTCTATTTAAGGAAAGTAACCTTGCCTTAACCAATCAGCATGGAAATGTTGGGATTCAGAGCAAACGGTCAAGAAAGAATTCTTGAACATCTTCAGTGCAAAAAGGCAGTTTTACTAGAGCACAGGGACAAGACCCATGTGCAGAAGGAGCTGCACTGTGATTGTGAGGGGTGGGCGATTATATACTTTCAAGTTGGGAGGGGGCTATGGATAGCACAAACCTCCAAGGTTTTTTGGAAACAAGGTTTCCAGGACCCTGAGGGGGCTAGCTATTGTTAGGAAAAGGTCACTTATTACTGTTTAGCAAAAACTCAGTCATGAGACCCTTCAGATATGTATCAGGGGACCATATGCTTGGAGTATGATTGCTAACATATATCTTGGGGGGTAAAGATAAAGGAAGTTTGCAAAGGAATTTCTATATGTTTAAAGTAAACTCACAGGATCCCAGGGAGTCAGGTTAAGATGGCCTTTTGGTCTTAGCAAAGTGTCAACATCATGGAAGCTAAGCTCCCAGAGGAAGGTACTTTGCCTGTTTCACAGAACTTGTCAATGGGCTATAAGTAGTAAGGAAGTTTTTCTTCTGCCTTTGTTTCCCACATCAATCAGCAAATGCTTAGTATGACTTCTCTGTTCCTGCTCCCTTGTGCATATACAAATCGTTCATTTTGTACAGCTCTCAGGGCTCTGTATCTGCTAGTTTGGATGCTGCCTAATTCATGAATTGCCAAGGCAATAAGATCTTTAAAAAATTTACTCAGTTGATGGTGCCTGGGTGGCTCAGTCGTTAAGCATCTGCCTTCGGCTCAGGTCATGATCCCGGGATCCTGGGATCGAGCCCCACATCGGGCTCCCTGCTTGGCGGGAAGCCTGCTTCTCCCTCTCCCACTCCCCCTGCTTGTGTTGCCCCTCTCGCTGTGTGTCTGCCAAATAAGTAAAAAAATCTTTAAAAAAAAATTTACTCAATTGCATTTTGTTTAACAGTAATGATATAGTACAGTATTGTAGCTCAATTGCATCGCTCTGAAGCTTTAGAATCATTTTTGGCAGTCACCTTTGTGTATATTTGGTCAGGAACAAGAGAAAAAATAATCCTGGGCGCCTGGGTGGCTCAGTCGGTTAAGCGACTGCCTTCAGCTCAAGTCATGATCCCAGGGGCCTGGGATCGAGTCCCGCATCGGGCTCCCTGCTCTGCGGGGAGCCTGCTTCTCCCTCTCCCGCTCCCCCTGCTTGTGTTCCCTGTCAAATAAATAAATAAAATCTTTAAAAAAAAAAAAAGAGAAAAAATAATCCTGATAGTGCCAGGACAAGGAAGATAGAGGAGGGATGTTGGGCCACCCTGAAGCAGGAGTACAAAAATCGATCTCTCTAGTTCCCACAGAAAACGTCTCTCCTGCCTTTAGAGTTAATCGTATACAATTCATTGAGCAACACGTGTATGTGTTGAAAACTCTCATTTTCAACAGATTTTATTTATTATGTCAGAGAGAGAGAGAACACCAGCAGGGGGAGTGGCAGGCAGAGGGAGAAGCAGGCTCCCCGCTGAGCAAGGAGCCCAATGCGGGACTCGATCCCAGGACCCTGGGATCATGACCTGAGCCGAAGGCAGATGCTTAACCGACTGAGCCACCCAGGCGTCCCACTTCATTATTTTTTTTAAAGTAAACTCTACTTCCCCAATATGGGGCTCAAACACATGACCTCAAGATCAAGAGTTGCATACTGTACTGACGAGCTAGCCAGGTGCCCCTCTCTCACTTTATATTCTGACATATATTCAATTCCTTTAGGAATCTGATATCAATCTCAAAAAGAGAACCAAAAAACTATGCTGTTTGGTACAGAGCAATGGCTGCAGTTTTCAAAGGTGGAACACATATGCAAAGGTTGCTCCGAACACTGAGACATTGAGAATATCTTAAATCCATGATTTCATCTCTTTGCTGGGAAATTATCATTTCTCTTGTGGTTTCAGGGACTGACATCCATGGGAATTGATATTAACTCAGAAAAAAGTTGTAAAATGCAAATTACAAAGAACTAAATGTCTATGTAGTGATTAAAAAGTGGTGACAGAAATAGCTTGGATGAAACATCATGGGTGGTGAAAAAAGGTAAGACCTCAGAGAAGTTTTAGCAAAAATGTCTGAGAACAGATAGAATTAAACTGAGCACAGGACTAAAATGCTCATTCTGAAGGTTTCATCTCCAAAATGTGAATCTTTTTCATTCTTAAGAACATTAAGCAATACCACCATGTAGGGGGTGCTAAAGAGAACATTTAGAGCAGCCAGAATTATCAAAAAATAAACAGATGTTGGGTGATAATGATGTGTCAGTATAGGTTCATTAATTGTAACAATGTAGCATTCTTGTGGTGGATATTGATAATTGGGGGAGACTATGCATGTGTAGGTGAAGGGGTGTAGGGAAAAATATCAGTCCTTTCTGCTCAATTTTGTGTGATCCTAAACTGTTCCAAAAAAATAAACTGTTTAAAAAATGCAGAGGACTTTAAACATGTATCTATTTTTTTTATAAACAGGGCAGGAAATAAAAAGTTACTGACATATTTTCATATAGGAACAGACATTGATCATGGTGAAGCTACAATTACTTGAATTAATGTTATGTTATTGCTTTGACATTTCAACAAAGGCAAACATTTTACCTAACTATAAAACAGTATTTAATCAAAAACATTAAAACAAAAGCAGTTAGACTCTGAGTACTTGGCAAGTTAGTGACATTTCCACACCAAGAGACACTCATTAGATTTAAAAATATAAACTCTTGACTCTACATCACTAGTGGATTATATCTTAAAGGAAAAAAACCTGAAAATATTCAAACTGTTTTCCATTATCACATTAGTAAACAAATGGCATTGCTATTTTCAAATATTAATGCTATTGAGAACCAAAGTTTTCATCCCGACAAAAAAAATGCAAATATAAGATCAAATAATTAAAACCACGTAATTCTTTTTTTTAAGATTTTATTTATTTGACAGAGACACAGCGAGAGAGGGAACACAAGCAGGGGGGAGTGAGAGAGGGAGAAGCAGGCTTCCCGCCGAGCAGGGAGCCCGATGCAGGGCTGGATCCCAGGACCCCGGGATCATGACCTGAGCCGAAGGCAGACGCTTAACGACTGAGCCACCCAGGCACCCCTAAAACCATGTAATTCTAAATCCATTTAGAAAAATCATGATTACTATTCATATGAGATTCATTGAAATGAGAATGCTCTTTGTTTTTTGAAACAGTGCTTGGTTGTTTACATTACATCAAATAAATCAATTTTTATTTCCGTTCAGGTTATGATCTCAGGATCATGAGATTGAGCCCCATGCTCAGAGAGGAGTCTGCTTGTCCCTGCCCCTCCCCCTCTGCCCCAGTCCACCCTTCCAACCCCACCCCCCAACGCACGCTCTCTCTAAAATGAAATCTTTAAAAAAAAAGTCTCTCCCTCTCCCTCTGCACCACCACCCGCTCGCACTCATTCTCTAAAAAATAAATAAAATTTAGGAATATTATTCAGAGGAAGAAAAACACATAAAAATGATTTTTAAAAAACTCCAAAACTATTTATACACCATATGCACATGCAAGAACCTCAAAATAATTATGCAGTAGGAAAGAAACCACACCACAAAAAATAAAAATTAAATTGATACAAAATTCTAGAGAAGGCAAATCTATACGGAAATAAATTAAACAAATGGGTTGTCTAGGAAAGGAAAATCATGCAAGACAGCAAGAAAGGTATTATCTAGGGGAAGGAGGTAACCCTGGGAAAGACAGAGTGGTTCATCATGAGTTCACCATCAGTGGTTCATGATCATGGTTTCACCGGTGTGTGTGTGTGTTCTCACTTCCATCAGCACATCATCAAACCTGCAGGGATGGTGGGGAAGGTGGTTGTCTCCAAGCCAGGCTGTCTGCCTTGTCACATGCAATCCATGGATGGACACCGTGTGACTGTATGTGTGTATCTCAAATACTAGCTCTGGCACATGCCTATCACATGCCTCTCTCACAGGTCTCTGTGGAGTACGTGTGTGTGTGTGTTCCCGTGGCCACAGCTGCTGTGGCGTCAGCACCTCTCCTCACCAGGGACCCTGGTGCTTTACAAATGCAGCCTGTGTCTCATGTCTGTCACACTTGTTTTCTGTGGACAAGGTGGTATATGTGTCTGCGGGTCCAGGCTGTGTTGAGGCGTGTCCGCATCCCATACCTGTCCTCGGGCTCTCAGTGGGACACCCACAGGCTTGTCAGCACCACAGACGTGCCACAGGGAGCTGCTGGGATGTGCTGCAGTGTAACCAGCACACATCTGTCATATCCCCGGGCATATGGTATCCGAAAGGCCGGGATGAGGTATTCCAGCAAACACACTGTATGGATTTCCAGGTGTAGCATCCAACACACTTACCTGGGACCACAGCTCTATGATCCATCTCATTAATACCTAGTTTACAGGAATGTAGGGGAAGGGTAACTAATTAAACTGTATCAGATATGCAAAGAGACAAATCCAGAAGGTGAGAAACGCTCATGGACAAATGATTCAGGAACTTCAAGGAATGAATAAGAATTCAAAAGGTGAAAGCATTAGCTATAGTTTAAAAGAGAATTATGAGGGCGCCTGGGTGGCTCAGTTGGTTAAGCGACTGCCTTCGGCTCAGGTCATGATCCTGGAGTCCCTGGATCGAGTCCCACATCGGGCTCCCTGCTCGGCAGGGAGTCTGCTTCTCCCTCTGACCCTCCCCCCTCTCATGTGCTCTCTCTCAAATAAATAAAAACAAAATCTTAAAAAAAAAAAAAAAAAAAGAGAATTATGAGACAGAACTACTGAAGTCAGATACATTTTGGAACCTGACTTAAAGAACAAACACATTTTTAGACAACAGAAAAATTGGGCACTGAAAACATTTTATTATGCTTTTAAGTATTTTTGTTTGAGCAAGTTGTTGAGATTACCAAAGAGCCCTTTGAACTTGAAAATGTGTTCCGCAGATTATGTGGTAAGAGACTAGATGTCAAGATTAGAAGCAACACAGCATAGCAATGTGCATAGTAATAGAAGAAACAAGAATGACTATGAAATAATAAATGTTTAAGAACGGATTAAGAAGGGTGCTGGGTGGCTCAGTCAGTTAAGCATCGGCCCTTCAGCTCAGGTCATGATCCCAGGCTCCTGGGATTGAGTCCCGCACTGGGCTCTCTGTTCAGTGGGGAGTCTGCTTCTCCCTCTGCCCCTCCCCCCAGCTTGTGCTCGTTCACTCACTCTCACTCTCTCTCAAATAAATAAAATTAAAGAAAAAAAAAAAGAATGGATTAAGAAGGAACTTTTAGTCTCAAGAGTTTATGAATGTATCAAAACACAAACATAAATTGTATGCTTTAAATATACATAATTTATTTCAAGAAAACTATATAGTCAATGCTAATTTTTCATGGATTTTGTGTTTATAAATTTACCTACCTGCTAAAAATTGAAACCATAAAATCAACCCACACTTTTACACTCATTCACAGACACATGCAGAGGTACAAAAAATCTGAGTCACCTGATGTGCATGAGGTCTACAAGGCCACACTGTGCTTTCTCGTTTCATACTGAAAACAAGTGTTCTCCTCATGATCTATTTATTGCCATGCTTGTGGTTTTTGTTCATGATCTTGTGATCCCAAATGGCCTCCTGCTTAAGTACTGTCTAGTATTCCTAAGCACAAGGAACGTGCCTTAAAGTACATGTTAGGTTAAGTATTGGCCAGGCTAAGTTACAGTACTGTTGGCCATGAGTTCAATGTTATTCAATAAAAAATATATACTAAATGAGTTGCATTTAAACAGAAACACATGTAAACCAATGTTATGTATTGACTGATGAAAATGTGACCAGAGGCTCTCAGGAACCTAATTCCTGATTTCCCCAGGAGCAATGGTTCTGTATTCACTAACGCAGTGTTCACAGTGACTTTCTAGAAAATAACTATCATGAATAACACGAATTGATTATACTTCAATAAACCTGTTAAAAAAGCAAAGTAATTCTAAAATTTGTGACTTCCTAATTATTTTACCTTGTTTTTATATGTTCTTGGGGTTATTCATGGCTACCTATCAATGCAGTGAAAACAGAATGTAATGTGGTACTTTCTTTGTATCTTTGTCCCCTCTCAGGCTGCCAAAACAAAATACCAGACTAGTTGGCTTAAACAACAGAAATTTATTTTCTCATACTTCTAGAGGTTAGAACTCCAAGACCAAGGTACCATCAGGACTGGTCTGTGGTGAGGCCACTCTTCCAGGCTTACAGACAGCTGTCTTATTACATAGTCTGTCTTCTGTTCATGGGGAGAGAGACAGAGACACAGCATGCGAGAGCATACCTTCTAGTATCTTTTCTTCTAAGGACGCCAGTCACACTGGATTAGGCCCCCATCTTTATTACCTCATTTATCCTCAATTATCTTAGTAAAAGCCACACCTAAATATAATTACATTGGGGAGCAGGACTTGAACATATGAGTTCTGAGGGGGCACAATGCAGTCTATAACAGACTTACCTGTATTATGGGAAGGGTTTTATTCCTTGTGGACATTCTGATGTTTTAGGAGGTTAGAGTTGAAGGTAAACAATTTCCCACATTCACTACACCCATAAGGTCTTTCTCTAGTGTGCTCTCTCTGATGATTAATGAGGTCAGAGCTCTGGCTAAAGGATTTCCCACATTCACTGCATTCATAAAGCCTTTCTCCAGTATGAACTCTTTGGTGCTTAATGAGGCTAGAGCTGTCACTAAAGGATTTCTGACACTCACTACATTCATAAGGCCTTTCTCCAGTGTGACTTCTCTGGTGTCTAATGAGGCTAGAGCTGTGGCAAAACGATTTCCCACATTCACTGCACTCATAAGGTCTTTCCCTAGTGTGAACTCTCTGGTGTTGAAGGAGCATGGAGCTATGGCTAAATGATTTCCCACATTACCCACAATCATAAGGCCTTGCTCCAGTGTGAATTCTCCACTGTGTAGGATTTGCAGCTAAAGGACTTCCCACATTCGCTACACTCAAATGGCCTCTCTCCAGTGTGAACTCTCTGGTGTTTAATGAGGTTGGACAGGGTGGTAAGTAACTTTCCACAATCATCACATTTGTGAGGTCCTAAACAAGTGTGAACTCTCTGATGCTGAAAGAAACAGTAGCTAGAGATAAAGAACTTACCACATTCACTGCACTCATAAGATCTTTCTCCAGCATGAACTCTCCAGTGTTTAATGAGGTGAGAGCTCTGGCTAAAGGATTTCCCACATTTCTCACACTCATAAGGCCTTTCTCCAGTGTGAGTTCTCTGGTGTTTAATGAGACCAGAGGTGTGGCTGAAGGATTTCCCACATTCACTGCACTCATAAGGCCTTGTTCCAGTATGAATTCTCTGGTGAGTAATGAGGTTAGATTTGTAGCTAAAAAATTTCCCACATTCACTGCAGTCATATGGCTTTTCACCAGTGTGAACTTTCCGATGCATAATGAGGTTGTACTTCTTGCTAAATAATTTTCTGCATTCATCAGATTCATGAGGTCTTAAGTCCATTGTGAACTCTCTGGTGTTGAATGAGGCCAGACCTTTGCCTAAAGGATTTTCCACATTCACCACACCTGTAACATCTTTCCCTCATGAGGACTTGCTGGTGCTGAACAAATGTGTGTTTGGGGTTGAAAGCTTTCATGCAGTCTTCCCTGTTATAATGACATTTTACACTGTGGAAGGCCACCACACACTCAGTTCTCCTGTTTGACTTCTCCCTGATGTGAGTGACCTGTTGCTGGAGAAAGCCCAGGTTGGCCAGGAAGTCCTTCCTAATTTCTTCATAGGTAAAGGGCTTCGCTGACATATGGAATTTGCATTTCTCCAAAAGCGAGGCTCTGCCCATGCTGCTTCTGAAGTGTTTCTCTTCAATTTGCTGCTTATGGTGCTGATGGAAGGTCTGCAGTGACATGAAATCGTTTTCCACATGCCCCACACATGTACAGTTTCTGCTTAGGATGTGTTTCCTGGTGTTCAACCAAAGGTAAAATGTCTCTCAAGATGGCTCCACACATCTCACAGAGGTGTGCCTTCTGGGGAGACATACCTGCTTTGGCAGTCCTGTCCAGTGACAATACTCTTGCAGAAATGCACTGCTCAGAAGATGCAGCCTTATCCTCCACTCCACACCAACAACCTGAAGAAAAGAAACACTGGTAAAGTACATGTTGACTGGTGAGAAGGGGAAACCTCTAGAAAAGTACCTGACAAACCCAGGAATGGATCAGTAGGACTGTTCTGAAGACCAGAGAGTTGGGTACAGATTGCAGATGGGCTGCTTAGCAGAACTGGGCCTCTAAAGATCACAGGATGTGGAAGGCCCCACAAGGTGAAAGATACACCACGGGGTACAATACAGGAGGGAAAGGCACGGTCTACTACTTGTTCCTCTACAAACAACATTCAGCAGATCTTGTCTTCTGCTGCCATGGTGGGTTATGTAGAAGAGTGTGTTCGGGCCCATGAAAACATGACTGCCACAGAGCAGCTGGTGTTCACTGGCAGTCTAAGAATATGTGCACACATCATGCCACAACATCTGGAAGCCGATGCTGGAGAGCACAGCAGGCGGAGCAGTAACGGGTGAGATGTGGAGGTCACCAACACGGGGAATAACCCTGAGCTGGAAGAGTAGAAGCGACAAGCAGCAGAGATGACCAGTTGGCAGTGTCCAGAATGGGAAAGGCACTAATGAGGTGTGGCCACCATTGTCATCGCCACCACCAATACCAAACGGAAGAGGTTTCTGATGTGATTTGAACAGAACTCTGACACTGTGTCTCCCCCAGGGCCAGGTTCCCACTGAGCTCATCCTGCTTTGGGTGGATTCATGCTATGGACTCAATATTTGTTTCCCTGCAAAATTCTCACGTTGAAATCTTAACCCTCAAGGTGATGGTATGGGAGGTGGGGGGGCCTTTGGCAGGTGATTAGATCATGAGGGTGAAGTCCTCATGAATGGGATTAGTGTCCCTGTAGAAGTGACCCCAGAGAGCTCTCTCATTCTCTGCCACGTGAGGACACAGGTACAAGACGGCTGTTTATGAACCAGGAAGGGGCCCTTACCAGACACTGAATCTGCCAGTACCTCAACTGAGGACTGCCCAGCCACCAGGCTTGTGAAATACGTATTTCTTGTTTTAAGCACCCAGCCTATGTCTGTTTGTTATAGCAGTCGGAATGGCCTGAAACAGAAATTGGTATGAGAAGTAGGGTACTGTTGCAACAAATACCTAAAAAAGTGGAAGGAGCTTTGACACTGGGAGATGGGTAGGCTGGAAGACCTTTGCAGTGTGTACGAGCAAAGGCCAATACTGTCATGAAGGCAGTGCTGAGAGCAATTCTGGTGAGACTTTAGGAAGAGGTGAATTGTACAGAAAGCTATCTTCTTAGATGATACTTAAATAATGGTGAACAGAATGTTGGTAGAAATATGAATGGTAAAGGCCATTCTGGTGAAGTCTCAGGAGGAAATGAGGAACATGTTATGGACAATGGATATAAAAGGATGAATTCTGTTCATCTTCTAGTGTTTTGTACAAGTAAAACATAAAAGCAATTAAACTGGATATTTAGTTGGGAAAATTTCTAAACAAAGTGTTGAAGGAGTGGCTTGGTTCTCCCTGACTGCTTATAATAAAGTGCAATTAGAGAGAAATGATTTGAAAATAAGATGCTTAAGCAAAAAAGAAGCAGAACTTAAAGATTTGGAAAATTCTCAGCCTATCCACATTGAAAAAAAAAGAAAAAGCAGTGTTCATAAGGGAACACTCCGGGTGTGGCTAAGTGACTGGTAAGGGTATTAGTATGCAGATGTACCACAGACTTCATCAGCCATCTCCATAGAAGCCAGGTGCTATTCTTCAAGACAAGGGAAGAATGACAACCCCCACCCACCCCACACCTCAAAGTGATCAGATCCTCAGGGCTGCCACTCCCACACCGGACCAGAGAGCATGGGCCGGTGGGGCATAGTGATTTCAAAGGGTGGGTCCATTTCTCTGGTTCAGGCAGGCCAGGATATCCCCACCAGGGCCTCAGGGAGGGGAACCCTGCTGAGAGCTGTAGTGTGCTCAGCAGAGTCAGGGGGGCAATACTCAAAGCAGTAGGGCCTGGACCCAATACCGGTTAGAGTCACCAGCTCATGATTCCAGTTTGGGAAAAGCTGTAGTTATGAGACCCCAATTCAGGAGAGCACCAGATGCAGGACTGCTGCCTAAGAGAGCCTTGGAGGTGGGACTGCTGCTTAGTGGCCTGGCACACCATTGAACCATAGAGGTTTATTCTTTTTTTTTTTTTTTTTTTAAGATTTTATTTATTTATTTGCGAGAGAGAGAATGAGAGACAGAGAGCACGAGAGGGAGGAGGGTCAGAGGGAGAAGCAGACTCCCCGCTGAGCAGGGAGCCCGATGCGGGACTCAATCCCGGGACTCCAGGATCATGACCTGAGCCGAAGGCAGTCGCTTAACCGACTGAGCCACCCAGGCGCCCCATAGAGGTTTATTCTTGAGGCTTAAGGTTTAATGAAATTTGCCTGGGTGTTTTAGACTTGGTACCTGTCACTCCTTTCTTCCCTCCCATTTCTTCCTTTTGGCATGAAAACGTCTACTCTACTCCTGTTTCACCACTGTATTTTAGAAGCATATTTGGCTATATGTGTTCACAGCTGGAAAGGAATTTGTTGCAGGATAAATCGTACCTTAAGTTTCACCCACATCTGATTTAGATGATACTTAGATAAGACTTCTTGGAGCACCTGGGTGGCTTGGTCGGCTAAGTGTCTGCCTTCAGCTCAGGTCATGATCCCGGGGTCCTGAGATCGAGTCCCGCATCCCTGCTGAGCAGGGAGCCTGCTTCTCCCTCTCTCTCTGCTGTAGCCCACTGCTTGTGCTTTCTCGCTCTCTGTCAAATAAATAAAATCTTAAAAAAAAAAAAAAAAAAGATTCGGGAGCTGCTGGAATAGGATGAATGTATTTTGCATGTGAGAAGGACATGAATTTTAGGAGCCGGGGGGGGAATGCTATGGATTGAAAGTCTGTGTCCCCTTCAAAATACTTGTTGAAATTCTAACCCTCAGTGTGATGGTATTAGGAGGTGGGGCCTCTGGGAGTGGGTTAGGTCATGAAGGTAGAGCCCTCATGAATGAGATCAGTGCCCTTATAAAGGAGGGCTCCCTAGCCCCTTTCACTATGTAAGGACACAGAAAGAACGCAGCAGCTATGAACCAGGAACAGGGCCGCCACCAACTACACCATGCTGGTACCTTGATCTGGACTTCCCAGCCTCCAAAAGCGTGAGAAATAAAAATATGTTTAACCACCCAACCATGTTGGTTTGTTACAGCAGCATGAACTAAGACAATTCATTTCCATCCTGTGAAGCACCAGGGGTTCTCTACCCTGCCCCCAACATAAGCAACTACCTGGGACCTGGGCGATAAAAGTATTGAGGGAAAGACAAGACAGAAGGGCACCCAGGATTGGCCCGGCACCACTCAGCACATGATATCCTGCAGGAGAGAAAACTACCACAAAGCTTCAGAGGAGGATCTTGAAAGAACAGAGTCTGATCCATGTAAGTAGTGACTACGTCAGTAATGACAACACCCGGCACAGGCTGGCAGGAGGAAATGTCAGCCAGAAAGAGGAAGTAGATCTGGGGCACACAAAGGGCCTGGGATCTGGACAAAGTCACCTGGCCAGGGGGAGGGCAAGCAAGCAAGGTAGGAGTCATCAGGATGACTGTGAGATGCCTGACCCTGCATCCTTCCCTGGGAGTCCTGCAGGGAAGCAGGCACTGGGGCTACGCAAGGACAGAAGAGGGCAGCGCAAACACCTCCGCCCAACCAACCCCAGCACCTACCCAGGAAACCAAGGAGGCAAGCAAAGCCCATGGTCCTGATGTGAGAAAAATACAGCTGTCCCTCAGGAAAGAAGAAGGACAAAAAGTATCTCAGGACACAGGAGTAGGTTTGAGGGCCTTTCCCAGGGAGGTTGTAAGTGCCAAGTTCTCCAGCATCACATCGTGGTACAGGCATCTCTGAGCCTCATCAAAGAGACCCCATTCCTCCCAGGAAAAGTACACAGCCACGTCCTCAAAGGTCACAGTGCCCTGCCAGGATGGTGACAGATGAACCACAACAGTCCACTTCTGAGGAGCCCAATACCTTCCCCCACAACATCTACCCCATGCCCACCCTCCTTCCAAGCTCCCCAACTCAGAGGAGAAACTATGCCATGGCACCACTGTGTCTTCATGAGCCCATTAATCATGGGATCCAGACACCAGCAACAAGAGGCAGGTGGACAAATACATATCTGAGCTGTGGGCCTGGCATAGAAGGATCCAGCTGCCCGTATTACCCTGCTATGGCCAAGGTCTCAATACCAGGTCCTAGAACCATCAGGTATAATCTCTCTCCCAGTGAACATCGTTCTTTAGAGGGCACATCTCTCACATCTCTGGATCCCATAGCCACATGCCCATGGCCACCACCACCTCCCTGGCCCACTCCATGTGACCAGGCATGTCCCTGGACTCTCCACATATTATTTGTGTTTTATTCAGCATCTCTTCATCCCACTGGTGAGGGTGGAATTCCTACCCTACAGTTATGGAGATGGCCAAACATATGATATCTGACACCGGCCAGATGAGACTACAGCAATTCATTAAGCACATACTCACAGCATGTGAGAGGAGGACATGCTACACCACACAGGGCAACATGAAGCTTGTACTCCAAAAAAAAAAAAAAAAAAAAGAATCACCAGGAGCTCTGGGATGTAAGCTCTGTATTATCAAGAAGAAGTTTAATTTGGTTCCCATGAAAAGATGTGATTGGCTTGTTACAAAGCTCCATAGATTGATAGGGAACTGAAACCCTCTACAAAGGGATAAACTGGAACTGCTCTGGTCTCCTTGATAAAAAGGAGGTGTTTGGTTGGGAGAGCTTACCTGCAGGAGCAGAGTGGGGAGGGGAATTTGCACTCAAGCCAACCTCGCCATCCCATTTTCACCACACGTTAAGGGCACCCATAATGGGCCTTAATTTTAGGCCTATGCTACAACTTGGCAAATGGCATCCAGATTATGCTTGACATATTCAAACAGGATCCAATATTATCTCTTACATCCCATGGTTTCCACTAGTGGTCACAGCACCAAAACCTAAGACGATCTCCCTGCCTGGTTCCATTCCTTGCCTCAGACTCAGAACGACATGTGGCTCTCAGATACCCAAGGCCCTCTTCCACTTCTGTGCTGCACTTGCTGTCCCCTCAATAGTCATAGCCTTTCTTTGTCCACCTAACCCTCATTCAAAGCTCAGCCCATTGGTCTAGTGACTCTTACAGAGGACCACATGTGCTCCTGACCTTACTGTTCAAGATGAATGAAACACCACAAGCCCCACCAAAGTTCTCATAAAACCCTAGTGTATATACAGAGTGGTGAATAAGCACCTGCTCTAACCTGAGATCTTGCCTCATTCTTCTCTGCCTCTGCATCCAGCTCATGTCCACTCTTCTCCTGGAAGCCTTGGCCACCTGCCAGATAACACTATCTCTGAGGCCCCTCTACCCCTTTCCCCTCCCCCATCCCCGCTGATAACCACTTGCCTCCCTCACCTGTGTTTGTAAAGCTTGATACCATCAGCCAGGTATCCAGGCCAGAGACCCAGGCCTCCACCTCCACCCTCCCCCTCATGGTCCCTTGACAGCTCTACCACCATAACTTGAAGATCACCCCTCCTAAATGTGACCCACATTCATTCACTTGGGCCCACACAGTAGCCACCACATTTTGGATGTTTTCATCCTGAACCACACCCCAGATTTCAGACCTATTTATTTAGCGGCCCGCTTAAACGCCTCCACTTAGTGGTCTCCGAAACATTTTGGACTCTTTGCGGGGTCAAAACACAGCTCCTGGCATCCCCAGTGACTACGACTCCTATAACCAAGTTCCTCGTGAACGATGATGCAGCTTCCGTCCCTACTTCTAAACACCACCCCTGAATCTTGTTTCACACCCTCAGCATTCACACCAGAAGATCGAGTTGCCCCTTTAGAAACACAAGTCCGGAATCCAACCACATCTCAGCCATGATTCGGGTCCACTCACATTCAGCTGGACTTTGGCAACAGCCTCCACCCTGATCTTCCTTCCTCCTCCTCAGGCCCAGTCGTTGCCCTCTCTGCACCCAGACAGAGCCTATTCAGACCTTGGTAAGATCGCCTCCCTCTTCTGATACAAACTTCCCATCATCTCTGGAGTAGACACCCACGTTTTCAGGCCGCCATTGCAGTCCTGACCCCTATCCCCCTGCTCCTTGCTCCCACCTGAAAGACAGGCTTGTGGCTTCCTGAATATTCCGAACATGCCATCATTACCTCTAAGAACTGACCCAGCCTGGTATCAATTCTAGGCACAACCTTTCACACCCATTGACAGTGACTGCCAGGAACAGGCACACTGACCTATGACCCCGGCATGGACCTAGGACCGTACGTTTGGGGTCCCTAGACCCAAGGACTAAGTGAGTAGCACTAGGTCCGAAGGCACCACAACGCACGGAACATGTGCTTCAGGGTGGGGGACTGAGCACTTTCCTGTGGTGCCATGGCCGCCTGTGAAGCCACGGCACGCGGGAAGGCCAGCCTTAGAGGAAGGAGTCCACGGCACGGCTTGACGGACTCAGGCCTCCCGGTACCCCTGCCGCGCCCTGATGCGGAGGCTGGTGACTTCGTGCTGGCCGCTCCACCTCAGTGCCCAATAGCGCCCCTTACCAAACGCCCCTCGGCCCCGAGCCCGCTCCCGCACGGGGCCCCCGCCCGCCGCCGCCTCCCCGTCCCGGACACCGGGGCCTGGGCCGCAGGGACGCGAGCCGGCGCCCCGCGCTCGGGCCTTCGGGCTCTGGGTGGGGGGACGGCGGGAGGGCCCGGGGGACGAGCGCTCACCTGAGCCGGGTCCCCGGGCGCGGCCGCCGCCATCGGACTCGGTGGCGGAGCGGACGCCCGGGCCGGCGATCAAGGCCCCGGCCCCGCCGCGGGACAGCCCGGGCGGCGTCGCCAGCCAAAGCCCGAATCCGTGCGGCGGGGACAGCGTCTCCCCTCGCGCCCTCTCCGTCCCGTCACCTCGGCCCCCAGCCAGCGCTCCGAATCCCAGACCAGACTGACAGGACTTCAGGGCAGCCCAAACGATTGACTACTAGAAAGATGCCGGAAGTCCCGCCCCGACGTTTTATGTCTCAGCCGGAAACGCCGATTTTTTTTTTTCTGCGTCCCGCCCCTCATCGCACAGCTTTCCCGACAAAGTAGTTCTCACAGAGCCACAGGCGCGCGTAAGAGCGCTCGCACCTCACCTCCAATCCAAAAGGCCGAAATGCGCCGCGAGGACCTCTGGGAAATGGCGACTCTAGGCTCCAGGACGGAGGAGGGACTTAGCTCCTTCTTAAAGAGGCCGTACTTAGATTTCTGGAGAGTCTGGCTGCAACTGAGCACCTAGGTGGAGATCTGTTATTTTAGAGTCCATGAAGCTCAACATGCTCTCAGAAGCTAAACATATTCTTTCGGATGCTCCCAAAGGCTACAGATCCAAGTGCACAAAATTTTCCAGTTAGTCACAAAATGTGTCCACTGGTAGAGGAAACGAATAAAAATTACCGTATAGTAACTCAAATGCATGCGCTCTGAAGAATTAGAGCCAGTTTTAGGAACTGAACTGTGTATGTTCAGAGACAAGAAAAATACTCCAGATAGGGGCGTGACAAGAAGGATGGAGGAGGATGTGCTACCCTGAAGCAAGAGTACAAATATGGATCTGCACAACCTGTGATGTGCAATTTGGTGAGCTTTTATCCGTTCACATCTCTTTTTTTTTTTTTTTTTTTTTTAGATTTTATTTATTTATTTGACAGAGAGAGGGAACACAAGCAGGGGGAGTGGGAGAGGGAGAGGCAGGCTTCCCGCCGAGCAGGGAGCCCGATGTGGGGCTCGATCCCAGGACCCTGGGACCATGACCTGAGCCGAAGGCAGACGCTTAACGACTCAGCCACCCAGGCGCCCCCCTGTTCACATCTCTTATTCATTGTCCTTATATTCCCTTCCTTTAAGATCTGACATTGATCTCAAAAATAGAAAAATGAAAGAAATACTATTTTGATAGAGGACAATGTCTGCAGTGTTCAGGTGGAGCACGCATGCAAAGGGTGCTCTGGATCCCAAAATGTAGGAGTAGCTTAAATCCATGATCTCATCTCATTACTGAAAAGTGGTTATCATTTCCTGTGATTACAGGGAGTACTCTGCATGAAGAACTGATATCTCAGAAAAACAGTTGTAAAATGCAAATTATAGAAAGCTATTAATTTTTGTAACTGTGTAAGGTGATGGATATTAACTAGAGTTATTGTAGTCATTTCACAATGTATACAAATATGGAATCATTATGCTGTACACCTGAAACTAATATAATGTTATATGTCATTTATACCTCAATTTTTAAAAAGATTTTATTTATTTATTTGTCAGAGAGAGAGAGAAAGAGAATACAAGCAGAGGGAACGGCAGGCAGAGGGAGAAGCAGGCTCCCCGCTGAGCAAGGAGCCCGATGCGGGGCTCAATCCCAGGACCCTGGGATCATGACCTGAGCCGAAGGCAGACGCTTACCCAACTGAGCCACCCAGCGCCCTCAATTACACCTCAATTAAAAAAGTTTTAAAGATGGTTATTAATTATGACTCTGTAGTGATACAGATGGTGGCAGAAATGTCTCTGGGGAAGTACCTTGGATGGTGGAAGAAGTGAAGATCTTGGAGAAATTCCAGTAGTGATGTTGTTGGTGCACAATGGGTAATTTGGGGATTCTTGAATTGGAAAGTTTTTAGAGCTGATCATTCTGTTTTTCCATTAAAAGATTCCATGTTCCTGAGTAATAGAGTACCATTCAATGGAGACAATTTCTTCACGAAAACTTTGAGCCTGTGAAGAACATTAACACATCTAATTGAAAGACTTAAAATTAAGACCAGCAAGTCCTAGTTAAGATTAAGCATTAAGCATAAGACTCTCCCTGAGAAGAAATAGCTCTTTCATGTAGGAATAGCATTGTCATTGAGTTTATTAAAGGTAAGAAATTTTAGACATGTTATTCATAGCATCCATGTCACCTAATATATTGTTTTAAAATGCTATTCAGGGGCACCTGGGTGGCTCAGTCAGTTAAGCATCTGACTCCTAATTTTGGCTCAGGTCATGATCTCAGGGCCCTTGGATAGAGTCCTGCGGGGGGACTCTGTGCTCAGCACTAAGTTGCCTTGTCCCTCTCCCTCTACTCCTCCCCCCCTTCAAATAAATAAATAAATAAATAAATAAATAAATAAATAATAAATAAAATGTCAGATAATTCCGGAGCACTGGGTGTTACGCACAAACAATGAATCATGGAACACTACATCTAAAACTAATGATGTAATGTATGGGGATTAACATAACAATAAAAAAATTTTAAAAAAAGTTAGATAATTCCATAACATGTTTTATGTTTAAATATATTTGACTATTTTACACTGCATTTTCAAAATTAAAAAATAAAAAGTAATTTTCAAACTGTTAACCTTAAAAATAACAACTGCCAGTTATTTTTCCAGCAAAAGATGGTTTTATTTGGGACTAAAAGAGAATTGCAATCCAGGACAAACAAGCTGCCACAAAGCCATAGGCAAGTCCAGAGAACAAAGGATAAATACACTTTTTTTTTTTTTTAAGAAGAAAAGAGGTAAGTTGGGAAGGCTGTTATAAATTAAAAGTCCTTTGGAATAAACTGGAAGTTCGAAGTAGAGTGGCTTCTAATCGGCTGAGCTGTTGTGGGATGGGGTAGGGATAAGGAAACCTTTCATTCTCAGGCTTGGAGAAGAAAATAGTATCCACTGCAAGGTCAAGTCCAGTAGAGTCACATCTCTCTTCCCCTTCGATCTGCAACTGACTACAAGTGGTAGGGTGTGAGAGCTCCCCCTGCTAAAACTTCCCCATTACATTTTAGTGAAGTTTCCTGTTACTAATTTTCACACAATTTAATTTTTTTTAAATCAGTCATCATAAAAAGGAAGGACTTTCTATGAAGTGATAGACTTTTCTTACCTGGAAAGTAATATGCTATTGAAATTAGTGGTAATAAAAAGCAAATGATATAATAAATTTGAGAGACAAAGAGGATAAGTGCATTCAGTTCTTCAAAGTGCCAATGGCTGGCAATAAGTTCTGAAAACGAATTTCATTTTATGGAGGATAATTTACAAAATCTGCCTACTAAATACTGTGTTGCATTACTTTTTAAACTAATTTATTATTTATTTGACAGAGAGACAGACAGAGAGAGAGAACACGCAGGGGGAGCAGCAGGGAGCCTGATGCGGGGATCAATCCCACGAACGCGGGATCATGACCCGAGCCAAAGGCAGACACCCAACAGACTGAGTCATGCAGACGCCCCTGTATTGCATTACTTTTAAGCACTAATTAAAACAAAAAACCTTTTCATTAAAACTAATATCAAAAGCACTAAGGTGTAAACTTTAACAAAATAAACTTATTTCAATTGAATACTTAGCACTTTTATCATAAGCAATGTCATGATTGCAATATGCTGTATGATCAGCAGAAAGTGGTAAGAAAAGAAGCAGGAAAAAGGGCAATGGTTCTGGCAAGTATGGAAGGTGCCTAAACAAACAAAACTATCAGGATTTTTTGAAGGCAAGATGATCGGTTTGTGGGGGTTTAATCAAGTCAAATAAATACACCAGAGTCAGAATATCATGTCAATAACAAAATAAAAAAAACTAAAATAACTCATTTCTCAACATAAAGTTGATGGTAGATTATAGCCAATTAAAGGAAAGAGGACTAAAATAAATTAAATATATTGGTAAATTTCTTAATTTTGTTTCCTAAATAAAGCCTATCTAGATGAAAATCTCGGAGGGAATACTCAAGTAAAAATAAAAATCAAGCCAGTAGAATTTTGCAATAAACAAGGAAAATAAAAGTCACAAAATATCAATTTCATTGTTATCTAAAACAGAAAAAGTAAATTTCAGGGCAGCTGGGTGGCTCAGTCAGTTAAGTGTCGGCCTTCGGCTCAGGTCATGATCCCAGGGTCCTGGGATGGAGTCCCAAGTTGGGCTTCTTGCACAGTGGGGAGCTTGCTTCTCCCTCTGCCTGCCACTCCCCCTGCTTGTGCTTGTGCTCTCTCTCTCTCTGACAAATAAATAAATAAAATCTTTTAAAAAAGAAAGAAAAGGCTGATAGGAAGCATGGAGTTCCTTGCTCAGCGGGAAGCCTGTTTCTCCCTTTCCCTCCCCATCCCCATCTTCCTCTCCCTCTGCCTGCAGCTCCCCCTGCTCGTGCTGTCTCTGTCAAATAAATAAAATCTTAAAAAAAAAAAAAAAAAAGAAAAAGTAAATTTCAAACACTGACTAAAGAATCCATCCTGGACATATCAATTAGTCATTTGGTGTCATTAATTCTGTTGCAACACAAAATGACTATGAATTGTGCTAAACAGCTTGATTTTAGTGAGGGGGTAGAAAAAATCGTCGTAATTATAATAATCCAACCATGTTTAGGAATTTGAGAAATATTTTCTTAAAGATTTTATTTTTTTCAAACCTTTAAGAATTTTATTTCATGCAGCTAAGACAAAGGTAAAACAAAAGTGGTGCCTACACAAAACCAAACAGATAGACAATTCATCTATATAATTCTAGAAATTACAAAAAAATATGGAATACTTCATGAATTTGCGTGTCATCCTTGTGCAGGGGCCATCTTAATCTAACCCGTATCATTCCAATTTTAGTATATGTGCTGTCGAAGCGAGCACTAACAATTTTATTTTATTTTTTAAAGATTTTATTTGAGAGAAAGCGCGTGCATGAGAGAGAGCATGAGCAGGGGTAGGGGCAAAGGGAGAAGGAAAAGCAGACTGCCCACTGGGCAGGGAGCTCAACATGAGGCAGGATCCCAGGACCCTGGGATCATGACCTGAGCTGAAAGGCAGATGCTTAACTGACTGAGCCACCCAGGCGCCCCTAAAGATTTTTTTTTAAAGTAATCTCTACACACAACATGGGGCTCAAACTTACAACCCTGAGATCAAGAGTCACATGCTGGGGCGCCTGGGTGGCTCAGTCGTTAAGTGTCTGCCTTCAGCTCAGGTCATGATCCCAAAGTCCTGGGATCGAGCCCCTCATCGGGCTCCCTGCTCAGCGGGAAGCCTGCTTCTCCCTCTCCCACTCCCCCTGCTTGTGTTCCCTCTCTCGCTGTGTTTCTGTCAAATAAATAAATAAAATCTTAAAAAAAAAAAAAAAAGAGTCACATGCTCTGCCGACCAAGCCAGGCAGGCGGCCCTCGAGAAAATATCTTTAAAAATCATATGGGGGGCACCTGGGTGGCTCAGTCTGTTGAGTGTCTGACTCTTGGTTTTGGCTGGGGTTGTGATCTCTGGGTCACGGGATTGGGCCTCTCTGTTGGGCTCTGCTTCTGCGCTCAGCTCAGAGTCGGCTTGAGATTCTCTCCTTCTCCCTCTGCCCCTCCCCCCAGGTCGCTCTCTCTCGCTCTCTCTCGCTCTCTCTCTCCCTCTCTCTCGCTCTCTCTCTCCCTAAAACAGGTAAGCATATAAAATCTTTTAAAAAATCATATGGCAGGGGCGCCTGGGTGGCTCAGTCGTTGGGCATCTGCCTTCGGCTCAGGTCATGATCCCAGGGTCCTGGGATCGAGCCCCGCATCAGGCTCCCTGCTCAGCGGGAAGCCTGCTTCTCCCTCTCCCACTCCCCTGCTTGTGTTCCCTCTCTTGCTGTGTCTCTCTCTGTCAAATAAATAAAATCTTTAAAACAAAACAAAACAAAACAAAAAAATCGTATGGCAAATGATCATATACAAAGATAATCTAAGTAAGTCTGCAGTAATTTCTCTGAAAGAGCAGTAAAAAGCACTGTGATATTGATACAGGGGCATAGAATTTAGGTAAAAA
Organism: Halichoerus grypus; assembly: GCF_964656455.1. Lineage (NCBI taxonomy): Eukaryota > Metazoa > Chordata > Mammalia > Carnivora > Phocidae > Halichoerus > Halichoerus grypus. The sequence continues at coordinate 60,278,193 of NC_135726.1, forward strand.
ATGTAACAGAATATAGAGCTCATTTAAAGGGTCATGTGTATATTTTGATGTTCAATTATGGGGGAAGTGGCACGAGATAGCAATAGGAATGTAAGCTTTTAAATATATTCTGAAGCAATGAAGTATACAAATGGTAAAATATGGGGTGCATGGGTGGCTCAGTCGGTTGAGTGCCTGCCTTCGGCTCAGGTCATGATCCTGGAGTCCCAGGATCAGGCCCTGCATCAGGCTCCCTACTCAGCAAGGAGTCTGCTTCTCCCTCTGCCCTTCACCCTGCTCGTGCTCTCTGACCCTGCTTGTGCTCTCTGGCTCTTGCTGTCTCTCAAATAAATAGATAAAATCTTTAAAAAAAAATTTTTTTAATGGTAAAATATGAATTTAGATCCTTTCTTCAAAGTATACAGAAATATTAGTTGCAGGTGGAGAGAGCTTACTTGGAATGACAGGAATGACTGTTTTACAAGTTGATTGAAGAGAATGCATGTAGAATGTACATAGAGAATTTCTCAAAACAGACACAAAAATATGACAATAAGTATATATTTAAATATAACCAACTACAAAAAATATATATAACCAATTACATTAAAAGTGTCTATGATTACAAAATACCACAAAAACAGAAATGATGAGCCACACAGTTGAGAAGATATGTGAATCACTCATAATTGTTAAAAAGCAGCTATATAAATAATTAATTCATTTAATAAATAAGTCCTACAAATTAATGAGATAGAAATCATCTCACTCAAAAGTGAAAAACCTTTGTATAGATGACAAGAATTCCAAAAGGCCAACCATGCCAATAAGAAAAATAATTTTGAAAGTTTAACCTTAAACCAGAGTGACATCAATAAATGGCAGACTCGGAATCTACAGGCCCTTACTATCCTTAAAAACACTGAATAAACAAAACATGCTGATCAAAATAGCTTTACGCGTACTTACGCATCAGTTAGAGGTCTGTAGAAACCCAGGAAGGAAGGAAAACAGTGGGGCTTGATTGCAGGGTTCTGGCTTGTCTGAAAGCTGACCCGGGGCCCGGTTTCTGCATCGCCTGCCTCGGTGATGATGGGAATGGTGGCAATAGTTTGGAAATCAGGTTGGAGGCAGTAAGGACACTCGCAGATCGCAAACCTTGGGATAGCTGCAGGAAGACAGCAGTCTGGTAGGTGGCTGGGGACAGTTTAGGCAGAGGAATACACCAGAAGAAGCGGGTGTGAGACCATTAGGAAAACTAAGACGTGTACTGCAGAATTGGGGAACACACACAGACACACACCAGGGGAGATGCACGAAGCCCGGAAAAGATATGAGAAGGCCTCAAGCTTTCATGCTAGCTTGATTAGTGGAAGTCTTTCCCTGCATGGAGCCAGTCCCTGAAGACTCAGAGAGGTGGCTCTCCAGTTGGCTAAGTCAGAGTCTTATATAACAATTAAAAGAGCAGCTATTCTATCTCCTCAACCTAATCATGGGAGGGCCATACGTGACATTTCCATATTCGCAGAGCCACGCTCAAGGGGAAGAAATGACACAGCTATGTACACCAGGGGCAAGAATCTTGGGGGCCATCTGAGTTCCACCTACCACAGTGGTTTCTGCTAAGAGACATCTGCCCATGAAGACTCATGTTCTTCCCTTCCTTGGTTTATTCAAGGTGATAAAAAGCAGTCCAGCCGCTCCATGCTGATGTCTATATATGGTATGTAGTGAGCTGCCCGCAAGACCAACACTGGAATAAGTACCAGGCTGGGGGCCCATGACCAGAGAGCCTAGCCACAAACCTCGATGGATTCCAGAGGCACAGAGGTACACTGAACCCTGGCTTCCCCACTTTCTGGGCCCTCACCTAATCTGGAACGCTGGGATATAATTGCTCTGAGAGTTATCAATGATGGAATGGATTTTCACCCTGCTTCCTCTAGTACCAGCTAGCTCCCAGTAAAGTTTTCAGTAGCTGGGCTGGGGCGGGGGGCGCCTGGGTGGCGTTTAAGTGTCTGCCTTCAGCTCAGCTCATGATCTCAGGGTCCCAGGATCAAGCCCCGCATCGGGCTCCCTGCTTGGTGGGAAGTCTGCTTCTCCCTCTAGCCCTTCCCTGCTCATGCCTGCATATGCATTCTCTCTCTCTGAAATAAATAAGGTCTTAAAAAAAAAAAAAAAAAAGCAATTGCTATAGACTGTCTGTGACTCCCTCATCCCCCGCGTTGAAGCCCTAATCCCCAAGGTGATGGCATTTGGAGGTGAGGCCTTGGGGAGGTAATCAGGCCATGAGGGTGGAGCCCTCATGAATGGGATCAGTGCCCTTATAATCAGAAACAGGAGAGAGCTTGCTGCTTCTCTCCCTCTCTCCTCCACCATGTGAGGAAACCAGGAATAGGGCTTGCCTGAGAACTCAACCATGCTAGCACCTTGATCTTGGACTTCTAGCCTCTAGGACAGTGAGAAATAAATATTTGTTGTTTAAACCACCTCATCAACAGCATTTTTTTTAAGGCAGCCTGAGCTGACTAAGATAGCAGTCTTGCTTCCTAACTTAGGATTTTATCTCATAGGGGCTGGGTGTGTGTCTTGCCCAAGGATATGAGGTTGCACTGAAGGACACTGAAGGCCCATCCAAGGTCTGGGGGCTGTGAATCGGTGCAGGACACTGGCCAGCTCTGCCCTGCTGTCCCCTGGGCCACCCACCCGACACGTAACTCCTTCCTGGCTGCACCACCAAGGCAGGTGCAAACTGTTGGCCGAAAGATTCTTTGGACTGTCCCAATTTCTCATATATACCCCACTATTCCTTTGTCACATTGTCTATTATAATTTTTGTTGTTGTTATAATTTTTTTATTTTAGGAAGGATGGAAACTGAAAGGAAGAGTCAGGAAGCCTAGGTCTGGCTTCAGTTCACCCTCAAATTAGACAAAATCTTTTTTTTAACAGTTTGTTTGAGATCTCTTTCACATACCACAACATTTGCTCTTTTAAAGAGTACAATCCCGTGGTGTTTTTTTCTTTTTTTAGTATATTCACCAGGTTGTATAACCATCACAACTATCTAGTTTTTAAACATTTTCCTTACCCCAAAAAGAAACCCCACTCCCATCAGCAGTCCTTCCCTTTTCTCTCCCCACCCAGTTCCTGGAACCACTTATCTACTTTCTGCCTCTATGGATTTGATTATTTTGAGCATTTTGGATAAATGAAATCAGAAAATGTATGACCTTTGTGTCTGACTTATTTCATTTAGCATAACGTTGTCAAGGTTTTTCTATGTTGTAGATGTATCGGTATTTCTGTCTTTCTTATGGCTGAAGAATATTCCACTGCATAGATAGACCCCCACTTTATCTTTTTGTCAATTCATGGACAGCTGGGTTGTTTCCACCTTTTTGCTCTTATGAGTAATGCTGCTGTGGACATTTGTGTCCAGGTTTTTCTGTGTATGTGTGTTTTCAGGTTCCTCAGACCTAACCCGAAGAGTGGAATTGCTAGATCACGTAGTGACTGTTTAACTTTCTGAGGAACCATCAGACTGTTTTCCAAAGCACTGACCCATTTGGATCCAGTCTTCACTCCTGTATTTCCACAGCTCTCAGCAGCTCCCGGCTTACAGCACCCACCACAACTGGCCATGCTTTACAGCCCCTTGTCTGCAGACCCTTTTTCCTCACCAGGTCCCAGCTCCTTAAAAACAGGGATGTTTGCATCTTAATCCAGTGTCACATCTATTTTGATATTCTCAGCTTCCTTGTGAGGAAAATAGAGGCAAGGTACTGGAATTGATAGATAATATCCCTGGAAAAGTTTTGTATCATGAAAGCGATTCCTTAGCTTGGTCTGAGATACTGCCCAAAGAAATTATTTGTGCTTTTGGTTAGGACCAAGGAAAGAAAATCCTAAAAAACATAAATAAATAAAAAATTTTTAAAAAAAGAAAAAAATCCTGACAGTCTCTCTTTCGTATTCATGAAGTTGGATTTTTCTCTTTTCCAATTAAGTTATAATTATTAATGGACTATGAGAGCTAAGAATCAAGAATCGTTGCACAGGGGCACCTGGGTGGCTCAGTTGGTTAAGCGACTGCCTTCGGCTCAGGTCATGATCCTGGAGTCCCGGGATCGAGTCCCACATCGGGCTCCCTGCTCAGCAGGGAGTCTGCTTCTCCCTCTGACCCTCCTCCCTCTCATGTACTCTCTCTCATTCTCTCTCTCTCAAATAAATAAAAAATCTTAAAAAAAAAAAAAAAAAAGAATCGTTGCACATATGAATTTATTTTCTGTTATATACTTCTAGTTTTCTTCTTCAGAGTGCTCTGAACAGAGCCCTCCAGGAGTGAGTCATGCTCAGGTCCCCAGTCGTGGGCTGTCCTTGCAACTGCTGGCTCCACGCGGGCTGGCACGTCCTGCGTCTCTTTCGTTTGCTCTCCTAGATCCTCTGAGAATATACTGTGCATAGAATTCCCTATTTTTGTTTCCATTAATAAATCTTGTTCTTTCTTCAATCTCTTGTTTACCATATGCTTTCTTCTTTTGGATCTAATAACTAAAACATAGACATAATGTTACTGAAATACTAATAAATGAGGAATAGAGATAAAAGAGGTGACAGAAAAGGTATGGAAAAATAAAGGTGTAAACAGTAGAATTTTCAAGATATAATGGATGTTATTTCTCTGAAAAGGATGGTGAAAATTGAATTTTAAAGTTATTTACTCCCCACAAAATAAAGCTATTTTCCCACATCTTATATACAAGCTTTATAAATGCTCAGTTAAAAAAAAAAAAGAATGTCGGCTGATGAATGGATAAAGAAGATGTGGTATATACACATAATGGAATATTACTCAGCCATAAAAAAGAATGAAATCTTGCCATTTGCAATGACATGGATGGAGCTAGAGAATATTATGCTCAGTGAATTAAGTCAGTCAGAGAAAGATAAATACCACATGATTTCACTCATATGTGTAATTTAAGAAACAAATGAGCAAAGGGGTAAAAAAGAGAGTGGCAATCCAAGAAACAGACTCAACCATAGAGAACAAACTGATGGCTACCAGAAGGGAGGTGGGTGGGAGGATGGGGAGAAACAGGTGACGGGGATTAAGGAGTGCACTTGTGATGAGCACTGGGTGTCATATGGAAGTGCTGAATCACTATGTTGTACATTTGAAACTAATATTACACTGTATGTTAACTAACTGGAATTTAAATAAAAACTTAAAAGAATGAAGAAAAGCTACACTTCAAAGTAAGGAAAAGACATTGAAAAAATATTTCCTAAGGGTAAACAAGGGCATTAATGTCAGTAAACATCACTGATCACTGCACTCCTGGCCTTCCAGCCTGTCTCTGACTATCTGCGTCTGGGGTTGTTAGAGAGGAGATCCATACAAGGGAAGACTGACATGGTTGAATCAGACACTGCACTGTACATATTTTTGCTCTAGAATTTTTTTAAGCGGGTATCTCAGAACTTCTACAAAATCAGGTTTATATGAACACATATGCTGCCTTCTCTTCACAAAGATTTGCAGGCATGGTGAGCATCTCTCATACAAGGGTCTGTTCTGTGGGCTGGATCCTGTTCACATCAGATGGAGGCAGACTGTGCAAGAGAGACATCTGTCTATCTGTGTTCTAGACTTGGGAATAATGCCACGCTGATAAGTGTGTTTAAAGGAAGAGTTTAGTCTGGGGAAAGTTTTGTTTGGGGAAAGTTTTTTCTCCTGAACTCTGCTTCTGGTCGTTGGAATTGCCCCACAAAAGGAACCAAGCAACCCGTGGCTGTTTGCCCCTCTGTGTAATTTGATGAGAACAGTTCATTTCTGTCGATGTGGCTGTAAATATTCACCTTTATTACCTCAAACTCCATTAAATCCCTCCTAGCTTTGCCTTTGAAAACCAAACCTTCATGGCCAGCTCAGCTTTCATGTGACTTTGCATCTGACAAGATAAACTGGTCAGTCATTTACCTGAGTGAATGAAGTTTTCTAGCTCCTCCTCATTCTCTGGAAGTAGGAAGGTGGATTCATCCAAGCTCTCATCCTCTGAGTCCTCTTTGTCGTCGTCGACATCATCATCATCTCCCAGGAATGGTATCCTGACATCGTTATAAAGCCACACCAGTTGCTGTCTTTCCTCAGCCTGGACCAGCCGACTGGAGAATAACGTAGATGAATTTAAGAGCACAATTTTCACGGGAAATCATTACATCTTCATCCTGTGACTTTTGACCGAAAAGGAGTCACTAGTACATGGTGGTAGGCAGGGGAGGGAGGCAGAAACAGATTGATCTCTAGTGTGTGCTGACAGGCAGAAGAGGAGTAACAATGCCAAATGTGGTTCAGGGCCAGGACTCGGTGAGATGAATAAGGAACTCATGTGGGGTACAAGATAATATAATAATATCTTCTTTTTAAGCTAAATAATATCTTTTTTTAAAAAAGATTTTATTTATTTATTTGAAACAGAGAGACACAGTGAGAGAGGGAACACAAGCAGGGGGAGTGGGAGAGGGAGAAGCAGGCTTCCCGCCGAGCAGGGAGCCCGATGTGGGGCTCGATCCCAGGACCCCGGGATCATGACCTGAGCTGAAGGCAGATGCTTAACGACTGAGCCACCCAGGCGCCCCTAAGCTAAATAATATCTTAATGCAACATTTTACAAAAGAAAAATGAATGCCAAGAAATCCATGATGAACAAAATATCAACATTTTAAATAAAGTCCATATAGGTATTACTGATTCTTCCATTTGCTCCACTCTCTGATATGGCTTGGCCCAACAATGTTACTGATCCTGTATTTAAAATGTTGGTATTTTGTTCATCATGGATATTTTTTGAAATAAATTTAGATTTTATAAAATATTGCATTAAAATATTACTCATATTGATGACTGAATTTTTTGGCACCCTCTTAAATTTTGCACCTGAGGTGAGTGCCTTGCTCACCCCACCCCAGATCCAGCCCTGGAAGTGGATTTTTAAGCACCTATCTCTGTTTGATGTGAAAAGGGGTAAATAGAATGCTTTCCTTTTTCCTAACATATATACCTTCCTAATTGTTTGATGTATGTAATTAGGAAGAACTGGCCTGATCCTAAACATTGTTAACAGTAATCACCCAGGGCGCCTGGGTGGCTCAGTCATTAAGTGTCTGCCTTCAGCTCAGGTCATGGGATCTGGGATCAAGCCCCACATTGGGCTCCCTGCTCAGTGGGAAGCCTGCTTCTCCCTCTCCCACTGCCCCCTGCTTGTGTTCCCTCTTTCTCTCTGTCAAATAAATAAATAAAATCTTAAAAAAAAAAAAAAAAACAGTAACCACCCAAACCCTGGTCTCCAATGTCTTGATTACAGTTGCAAAATTTAAGGGCATGCCAAAAAAATTCAGTAATGATGATAAATATTTTAGCTCAATATTTTAACAAATTGAAATGAATGGGGAAAAAATCCATGATAAACCAAATATCAAAATTTCAAATAAACATAGGATCCAACAGTGCTGTGATGAACCATATGGGAACCTGAGTCAAAAGAAAAAGGAGAGTCCCTATATACATGTTTTTAAGTATTTTTTTAAAGATTTATTTATTTAGGGGTGCCAGGGTGGCTCAGTTGGTTACGTGTCTGCCTTCAGCTCAGGTCATGATCTCATGGGTCCTGGGAATTGACCCCTTGTCAGGCTCCCTGCTCAGTGGGGAGTCTGCTGCTTCCTCTCCCTCTGCCCGCCCCCCACCTGCTTGTGCTCTCTTTTGTTATCTCTCTCTCAGATAAATAAATCTTAAAAAAAATTTTTTTAGGATTTATTTATTTATTTCAGAGAGGGGGTAAAGTGGAGAGGGACAGAGGGAGACGGAGGGAGAGCCCCAAGCAGACTCCGTGCTGAGTACAAAGCTCCAGGCAGGGCTTGATCCCACGACCCCAAGATTATGACCCAACCAAAACCAAGAGTCAAAGGCCCAACCGAATGTGCCATCCAGATGCCCCATGTTTTTATGTATTTTTAAGTGGTTATTCTTTTCCAGAACATTAAAGAAGTTGATAACGTATTACCAATTTGAAAGTAGTATATCAAAACTCACCTTAAGTTTAAATATTTTATCTATACCAGAAACAGAGCTTATTGTAATTTTACTTTCCTGGTTTAAATGAAAGCAAACTTACCAATAGTATTTTCAAAATCTACTTTTGGAAAAAGTTAACCACTAAAAATTACACTAAAACATGTACTTTGGGGCATGTAATTTTCCTTTTGCCTCATGCTCTGAAATAGCTTGGTGTGGCCCTATGAGTAACACAAATGTAAAAGCTGTAAGAGTTGACATCAGCTCAGCAACTTAACTGGGCACTACAAGTCCCAGAGGCTGTTTTAGTGAATTATCTTAGAAAACTCTCTCTCTCTATATATATATTAACATCTTTATCTATACTAATGAAAATAAACTGAAATTGCAGTTATATAAATTGAGTGCGAGATCACCATGTTAGGTATCGCACAGCTAAACATGCTGATTACACTCTCTCACTAGGAAAATGTCTTCAACTTTTACCTTTAATCTTATTTGCCTTCACTGGACGTATGTGAAGGTGGTCCTAAAATGGCTACCTTAAAAAATACCCCAAACATGGCCACATACTCCATGTGTTCATACTCAATTCCAATAGAGCAAATAATTTATTACTTCCTCGCGCTGTTCCTGATGGGATACAGCGGAATCCGAGCACTGAATCCTGGAGAAGGAATCCGTGTATCATTCTGGTCAGAGGAGCATGTCACAGTCTGCACTCGTCTAATACTAATTCAAAATGATCATATCACTTGAAAGAGCTTGGCCACAAACTTTATTTGTGCAATCAAGATGAAGTATCTTCCCCAAATGCTACTGTTTTCCCAGATAATAACAAGCGTCTAGTGAAAAGAGAGCAGTCACAATTTTCTGCTTTGCACTAAGATTCCTGCCAAAGTATCAAGTTCACTTTTTAAAAAACTTTAAATGCAATTAATTAACATATAATGTATTATTTGTTTCAGGTGTACAGGTCTGTGATTCATCAGGCTTATATAATACCCAGGGCTCATTACAACACATACTCTCCCCAGTGTCCATCACCAGTTACCCCATCCCCTCACCCCCCTCCCCTCCAGCAATCCTCAGTTTGTTTCCTAAGATTAAAGAGTCTCTTATGGTTTGTCTCCTTCTCTGGTTTCGTCGTTTCATTTTTTACTCTATTCTCCTATGATCCTCTGCCTTGTTTCTTAAATTCCACACATCAGTGAGATCATATGATAATTGTCTTTCTCTGATTGACTTATTTCGCTTAGCATAATACCCTCTAGTTCCATCCACATCGTTGTGAATGACAAGATTTCCTTTTTCTGATGGCTGCATGATATTCCATTGTGTATATATACCACATCTTCTGCATTCATTCATCTGTTGATGGACATCTGGGCTCTTTCCATAGCTTGGCTATTGTGGACATTGCTGTTATAAACATTGGGGTGCACATGCCCCTTCAGATCACTACATTTGTATCTTTGGGGTAAATATCCAGTAGTGCAATTGCTGGGTCGTAGGGTAGCTCTATTTTCAACTTTTTGAAGAACCTCCATACTGTTTTCCAGAGCGGCCACACCAGCTTGCATTCCCACCAACAGTGTGGGAGGGTTCCCCTTTCTCCGAATCCTCGCCAACATCTGTCATTTCCTGACATGTTACTTTTAGCCATTCTGACTGGTGTGAGGTGGTATCTCACTGTGATTTTGATTTGTATTTCCCTGATACTGAGTGATGTTGAGCACATTTTCACGTGTCTGTTGGCCATCTGTATGTCTTTGGAGAAATGTCTGTTCGTGTCTTCTGCCCATTTCTTGATTGGATTATTTGTTCTTTGGGTGTTGAGTTTTATAAGTTCCTTATAGATTTTGGATACTAGCCCTTTATCTGATATGTCATTTGCAAATATCTTCTCCGATTCAGTCGGTTGTCTTTTGGTTTTGTTGACTGTTTCCTTTGCTGTGCAAGAGCTTTTTATCTTGATGAAGTCCCAATAGTTCATTTTTGCCTTTGTTTCTGATGCCTTTGGAGACGTGTCTTGCAAGAAGTTGCTGCAGCCGAGGTCGAAGAGGTTGCTGTTTGTGTTCTCCTCAAGGATTTTGATGGATTCCTGTCTCACATTTAGGTCTTTCATCCATTTTGAGTCTATTTTTGTGTATGGTGTAAAGAAATGGTCCAGTTTCATTCTTCTGCATGTGGCTGTCCAGTTTTCCCAACACCATTTATTGAAGAGACTGTCTTTTTTCCATTGGATATTTCTTCCTGCTTTGTCAAATACTACTTGACCATAGAGTTGAGGGTCCATTTCTGGGCTCTCTATTCTGTTCCGTTGATCTATGTGTCTGTTTTTGTGCCAGTACCATACTGTCTTGATGATGACAGCTTTGTAATAGAGCTGGAAGTGCGGAATTGTGATGCCACCAGCTTTGGTTTTCTTTTTCAACATTCCTCTGGCTATTCGGGGTCTCTTCTGGTTCCATACAAATTTTAGGATTATTTGTTCCAGTTCTGTGAAAAAAGTTAATGGTATTTTGATAGGGATTGCATTGAATGTGTAGATTGCTCTAAGTAGGATAGACATTTTAACAATATTTGTTCTTCCAATCCATGAGCATGGGACGTTTTTCCATTTCTTTATGTCTTCCTCAATTTCTTTCATGAGTATTCTATAGTTTCCTGAGTACAGATCCCTTGCCTCTCTGGTTAGGTTTATTCCTAGGTATCTTATGGTTTGGGGTGCAACTGTAAATGGGATTGACTCCTTAATTTCTCTTTCTTCTGTCTCATTGTTGGTGTATAGAAATGCAACTGATTTTTGCGCATTGATTTTATATCCTGCCACTTTACTGAATTCCTGTATGAGTTCTAGCAATTTTGGGGTGGAGTCTTTTGGGTTTTCCAGATACAGTATCATGTCATCTGCAGAGTGAGAGTTTGACTTCTTCTTTGCTTATTCAGATGCCTCAAGTTCACTTCAGAACACCACATTTTGGGAGGATGCCAGCATCTCAGACAGTGGCTTTCAAACATTTGACCATGGTCCACAATAGGAAATACATTTTACCTCATAACTGCGTATTTGTTTTCTGCAGTCAAATGCTCTACCACTGAGCTATACCCCCTTGTATTTGTTTTCTGAAAAGTTAAAAATCAGCATTTATACTACGGAGGTTCCTCAAAAAGTTGAAAATAGAGCTACCCTACGGCCCAGCAATTGCACTACTGGGTATTTACCCCAAAGATACAGATGTAGTGAAAAGAAGGGGCATATGCACCCCAATGTTCATAGCAGCAATGTCCACAATAGCCAAACTGTGGAAGGAGCCGAGATGCCCTTCAACAGTGAATGGATAAAGAAGATGTGGTTCATATATACAATGGAATATTACTCAGCCATCAGAAAGGATGAATACTCACCATGTGCATCAACATGGATGGAACTGGAGGGGATTATGCTAAGTGAAATCAGTCAAGCAAAGAAAGACAATTATATAGTTTCACTCATATGTGGAACATAAGGAATAGCACGGAGGACATTAGGGGAAGGAAGGGAAAACTGAAGGGAGGGAAATCGGAGGGAGAGATGAACCATGAGAGACTATGGACTCTGGGAAACAACCTGAGGGTCTCAGAGGGGAGGGGGGTGGGGGGTGGGGTAGCCTGGTGATGGGTGTTAAGGAGGGCATGTGTTGTAATGAGCACTGGGTGTTATATGCGAATAATGAATCATGGAACACTACATCAAAAACTAATGATGTACTGTATGGTGACTAACATAACATAATAAATAAATAAATAAAATAAAAATTTTAAAAATTAAAAAAATCAGCATTTACATTACAAAATGTAATGCTTTTTAATATTTTTTATCCTACTAAATTGTATTCTGTCCTATTTCTTTTTTTTTTTCATTTATATTGTGACCCATCATGAGTACAGTCCTCTGAAAAACACTAGTGTGGAGATTTAGTATGACTATAATAATTTAGTGGTTATAAGAATTATCATCATCATCATTAACATTACTAAATAATAACCTAGTTAGTTATGTCTTACTCGAGGGTGGTAAATGTTACTTAGTATATACTTACTAAATCACATAGGAAATAGCGATTCCACATATCAGGGCAATGGTAAAGGCTACACACGCAATTATAATTACTTGAACAAGAGCAGGTCTGTGCGAAATCAGTGCTAAAAATGGAAAGAAAAGTTCTCATAAAATTTCATTTCACTTGTGTCTATCAGTTAATATATTTGTTAATCATATTGTTATTTCAAAGGCAGATGGGAGACAAAATCAGAAGTACCATAAAAAATAGCAACCTTAATTTTTAAAACTATGGAGGCTAGATCACACAGCCTATGTGAACAAATATACTTTGAACTCCCACGTAAAGTAATCCCTAACTCCATTTGCTTCCTCTGCCTCTTGTCCTTTGTCAAAGCCCTCTTTTACTCTGTAGAAATACGGATCCCTGACTCAGTCTAGCAGCACCTGCCATCTCTGTAGCTAAAAGGAAAGTGGCTTTAGTTTGATGACTCAGGTGTTGCACCGATGGTCTCAGGGTGTGCAGTGCTGCGCCGAAAGGATGTTACAGAGGAGGTGAGGATGCCATTCTACGAACCTGCATTCCAGGTGTCGGTGTTCGTGGGTGTTGAGTGTGCTATAAAATTCTGGTTGTTCTTTATATGGTTATGTGTATCACCTTTCCTATTACCTGAAATTTAAAAAATTATAACCAGAGAGTTATAGTTCATACAAATAGAACAAAAGAGCAACTGGCAAAGCAAGTACATTATTCAGCCACTTGTAAAATCTGACAAATTGAGGTGATTACTCTTCATCCTGCACTTGGCCTTCCCTCACTCTCTGTCCCTTCCCTGGCGCAGAAAGAGTTCAGCAACTGAACTAATGG